>NC_071387.1:201860947-202485445 GCF_022682495.2 Desmodus rotundus
TAATTTCTCGACCCCCACATTGAAATATTTTATCTAAAGGGCCAGTGCCCCAGTAGGCAAGAGTTCACTAAGAGTTCTAGTTTATAAATTTACATTTCTCGTCACTCCGTGTTATAAGGCGATTGAGTGTGTGTTGAGGCTTTCTTTACAAACACACACGGACATCAGGGGTTGTGGTGGCCAGGGCATGAGCTCTCCCTACGGAGTGTGGTGTTCTTTAGGTTAAAGGATATCGAGAAAACCCTGTTCACGGAGGCTATTTTCAAATAGGAGCAGTTTTTCTCTTTCAAACAGGACACCTTGTGATTTCAGGCAACCCGCCAATTAAACCTACCCAAGAAATTAAAAGAAGACTTGGGAAGACATTTTTGATTCACGTTTTAGTCACTAATAACTTCTAATACCTGACAATATTATTTCAAAAGTCAGATGAAAAAGCTCCCATGTTTTGTGAATGTGAAAACTGTAAGATGTCATTAATACATCTCATTGTATTCATCTACTTCTTTAGGCATATTTACAATAAAATAAGCTTAAAACATGCAAATTAATGAATGTTGGTTTTATTAACATAGAAACACAAGCAGAAAGAAATTAGGAACTCATGGAATGGTACAATTAAGATTTGTGCATTTTGACCCTGGCTGGGTGGCTCATTTGGTTAGAGCATCATCCTGTATGCCAGCAGGTTGCAGGTTCGAACCCTGGTCAGGGCACATACCTAGGTTGTGGGTTCGAACCCCAGTTGGGGCATGTAAGGGAGGCAACCAGTCAATGTTTCTCTCTCACATCTATGTTTCTCTCTTTCTCTCTCTCCCTTCCTCTTTCTCTAAAATCTACAAACATATCCTCAGTTGAGGATTAAAAAAGTGACTTGTATATTTTGTTCAATGTAAATTTAACCTAAAAAAAGAAACAGTGTACAAGTACTGAACTCTGGTTTGAACCATGCACACTGATGTGTTTAGGAGTAAAGTGTTCTGATGTCTGCAGCTTACTTTGAAATATATCAAAGAAATTAAATGGCTAGAGTTGGGTTGCTGTAGAGATATATAGTAAATCAAATATAGCAAAATGTTACTTGTTCCCTATACAGTTCTTTTTTTTTATTGTTCAGTTACAGTTGTCCCCATTTTCCCCCCATTGCTCTCCCCTAGCCTACTTACCCCCCACCTCCCACGTTCAATCCTCCCCACTGCCCCTGCTGTTCTTGTCCATGAGTCCTCTATACATGTTCCTTGACTTGACCCTTCCCCTTCATTCCCCCTTTACTCCCTTCCCCCTCCCCTCAGGGCACTGGCAATTTGTTCTTTATTTCCATTAAAAGTTCCATTTTATAAATTTACATTTTGCTGGTTCTATTTTCCTCACTTGTTTGTTTTGTTGATTAGGTTACACTTATAGGTGAGATCATATGGTATTTGTTTTTCATTGCCTGGCTTATTTCACTTAGCATAACTCTCTCCAGTTCCATCCATGCTGTAGTGAAGGGTAGAAGTTCTTTCTTTCTGCTGCGTAGTATTCCATTGTGTAAACGTACCACAGTTTTTGATCCACTCATTTTCTGATGGGCACTTAGGGTGCTTCCAGTACTTGGCTATTGTAAATAACCCTGCTATGAACATTGGGGTTCTTTTAACTTTGACGTATGTTTGACAGTTCTCATAATGAAATATTAGGGCAAGTCTTTACCTAAAATGGAAGATTGGATATCAAACATATGTTATCTTAGTTTAATTCAAATTCAACATTGAAACTTTCCTGTAAATGGAATTCCCCAAAACCTGGATGACTGTAAGCCACTCTTGAGTGACAACCATCCAGCTGGTTCCAGTGGTGGCAGTATGGGTAGGGTCACATCACTGATAAGATACCAGTCCAGTGAAAGGTTATAAGTCACATTTTGTGGTGCCTTGCTCTTTTGGGGTAGCAGCACAAAAGTCAGCACCTGTGTGCATATCGATAATTGTGCACTTTCCCAGCCTCCGTTC
The DNA here is from genome assembly GCF_022682495.2 of Desmodus rotundus. Lineage (NCBI taxonomy): Eukaryota > Metazoa > Chordata > Mammalia > Chiroptera > Phyllostomidae > Desmodus > Desmodus rotundus. Next base: position 201,862,939 of record NC_071387.1, read on the forward strand.
CGGTACAGCTTGGGAAACAGCCCTTGACAGTGGGCATATCTCTCCCTTATTCATCCCCTTCCCCATGACCCTGGTCCTTCCCTCTTTATTTCCTAGGGAATGGCAGACCTCATGGTCAGCATCATGTGGGAATAGGCGGTGCCTACATTGCTGGTAACTGACAGTGCTGTGTGAAGTCTCTTTTTGTGGAGGAGACTCATTACTATTTTCTTTCTCAGGTGCCTAGGAGAGTAGAGGTCGAAGGGCAGCTCTTCTGCATGCCACTGTCAAACACATGAACATATTGAGGATTAGGTCAAGGGTCTTCTTGATGATCACCTTACCCCTTGGCTTCCAACTGAATCCTTCAGGTACTGAGAAGGAAAACCAGAACTTACGTGCAGCTGTGCTGGTCTCCCAGCTGGCATCCCTGCACCTGGTTCCTTCCCCCTTCCTGTTCAATGTTCTGTTATCCAGTTTTATCATCCTAGAATATCATACTTACCTTTTCTTTTTCTTAAAACTATTCTCTTTCAAATTCTTCAGTGGCTTCCTGTTACCTATAGGATAAAATATAATCTTTTTAACCTTTTACCCAGGAACCTCTCACGGAGGACTGCTGCTCTAGTCTGTCTTCTTAGATTTAATTTCCTCTCCTTTAGAAACTGTCTGCCTCAGCTTGATTGGTTCCCACTGCCTCCCTCCCTCCACTCTCTAAAGTTGTGTAAAAATTCTAAATGAGAGGTTTGCATGTGGTGTTCCCTTCCTCCAGTCAGCTGAGGTAGTCCCTGCGTTAATCTTTGTCAGTTATGGATATAGGATCAGGATGCTTTGAGCTGCAAGTAACAGAAAACCAGGAGTCAAGTTATCCCAAATCAGTGGTTTTAAGCTTTAGCATGCATGGATGTCTTCTCTGTGGCTTGTTAAACCACACATTGCTGGGGCATGCACCCACATTTCCTGATTCAGTAGATCAAGGGCAGACCTAGAATGTGCATTTCAAACAAGCTCCAGGCGATGCTGCTCCTGTTGATGGGGCTGGGGAGGACATACTTTGAGAACTACTGGCTTAAATAAGGAAATTTGCTGTCAGACTCAGCAAGAAATCTAGAGCAGTGTTTCTCAAGCTTGACTACACAATATAACCAAGTGGGAATGTTTTTTAAAATACTGATGATCACACGTCCCCACTTGCCAATTAAATCAGATCTGCTAGGAGTGAGACCCAGGCATTGGTATTTTTAAGAACACACCAAGAGTTTACCATGTGAGCCGAGGTTTAGAGCCACTGGTCTTAAAGTGGGGAGGGTGTGGTTTGGGTCACTTCATCACTCCAACAATGTCATCGTGGACCGTGTTTCTTTCATCTTTGTCTTCTGCCTTCCTCTCAGTGCTGGTCTTTGTTGACTTTTCCCTTCCCTGTTGCTGTTGCTTGGACTTTTTCAAACATCACCTTTTCTTAAAACACTGTCCAGAGCTCAGAAAAGAAGCAAGCACCTACGTTTGTATTGTCTTTTTAAACTGAAAGAGAATTTTTCTAGAAGCTTCCCAGAAGATGCCTTTTTCCATCTTTGACCTGAGCTAAGTCACATGACCAGTTCTAAACCCATCACTAGTGACTGAACAAAATAATTGTGTTGACTTAGGCTGGTGGTTCTCAACCCTGGCACTATGTCAGAATGGCCTGGGGCACTCTTAATGCTGTCAGATGCTGGGACCTGTATTCAGTCAGAGTTTGGGGTGGTGCCCTGTCATTGGAATGTTCAAACTACTCCACAATCACTGCCTCCCTACACACACCCATCCCAAATCCTGCTAGATTAAGGGTTGAATTACAGCGTGGCAAGGCAATTCGAATGTGCAGGCAGAATTTAGAACTGTTGGTTTTGACCAATCAAGGTTTACCTCTGGGGCTGTGAAGAAGCTCATCCTTTAGGAAAACACATAGCCACCTGATAATTGAACAAAGTCAAGGTTCTGTTAGCAGGGATAAAAGGGCAATGGCTATTGGATAGACAGCTGTTACTCATGGGACATCACTATGTTGCTATATTGCCTGGACTCTGCTCCACTGCTTTATAGCCTTAACAAGTGCTTATCTTGTACAGAGAGTAGGTATTTCAGTACATTTTTGTGTACCTTTCATTGCTTTGTCAGTCTGCTGGGAAATTCACTAATAGGGTGAAGTTCCTTTGCCTGGACATTTAAACCTGCTAGGAAGACTGCATCATGCCCCCAGTATCAAAGCCAGAGAGAAGACATCGAAAGGTCCTGCTCTGGTCCTCGGTGAGTACATCTGCCTCTTGACCCCGCTGTGGTTTCATGTGACAGGGAAATTCCACACTCCTGGCACCAATGCTTGGCCTGACCTGGGCCATGCTGGGGGCTGCCTCAGTGTTCAGTATGTGTCTGCTTTTGTCCCCAGCACAGTGAGGGCCAGATGTTGTCCCTCTAAGGCCATGCGGGCAAGTCAGCCCTGGGACTCTCTTGTATGATGAGTACATATGGATGCATACTTGAGAAACTTTTACTTTCTGCAGAGAACTTGGCATTTCCCTCTCCTGGTTCGAGGATAAGCACGTGAAGATTGATAGGGTGAAAAGATAGTCCATCAACTCTAAATTAAAGAAGTTGATGCAGGGAAGGGCTGGCTGTGACTTGAGAGGCACAAACTTTCATTCAGCAGAAGCCTGTGTGCAGCTCCTCATTGGCAAGTCCTACAGAGAGGACGCTGGGGCCCTGGCTCTGTGGAGGCTTCACTGGTGCATTATCCTGTCGCTGGTTCATATTGGCCAGAAAAGGAGGAGGTTGTAAGAGCAAGGTCTGTGAGATAATCACTGGGATTTTTAAAAAGTGAAGTTTATTGGGGTGCCATTGGTTGATAAGATCACATAGGTTTCAAATGTACAATTCTATGACACATCATCTGTATGTTGCATTGTGTGCCCACCACCCAAAGTCAGATCTTCTGTCTCTGTATATTTGACCCCTTTCACCTTTACTACCCCAGCGCCCTGCCCTCTGGTCACCACCATACTGTTGTCTGTGTCTATGAGTTTTTGTTTGTTTGTTTTTCTTATTTGTTCATTAGTTGCTTTCAGTTCTGTTATTTCAAGGTGGGAGGAGGGTGTTTGATTATCAATCATTTTCTTCTCCGTAATAAAGTCTGAAGTAAAGACTTTATATTCTGTTACACAAAACCCCATTCTCAGGGAATCTTGCTTCTTCTCATTTCTTTCCCTTCCACACTCGTAACGCGTTGGCCACCCCCATGAATGACTTGGTGCTTGGTAGCTGGAAACCAGTACTGGAAGCCGTCTTGGTCCTCAGCATGGAGGGCCTTCTCACATCTAATAAGTATGTGGCATTCACCGCACGAGTTCGGGAAAATGACCATTCCTTTACTGTCATGTTGCTCTGAATTGAAAACCCTTGCATCCCCACCGCCTTGTGAATGGGAGATTTTGCAGATGTTTTATTTCAGGGACAATTTTCTAAGGGTTTAGGGCCATGACTATATTGCCATCTGATTGACACTGGTGCAAACTGAAAGTCCCTGTCTGCATCTGCGAGGTAGATGAACCCAAACTGTGATACACTTGGAGGCCACAGTGGGCAGTGGGCTGAATGGTGCTGATTTCTCCTTTGTTTTCAGTAATAGGCTTTGAGAGCCGCATAGCTAACACTGCAGCAGCTCTGCGGGCTGGAGTAGGAGCGAACAAATGGTCGCTCTGCCTATTGGCATCTCCTATAAATCTTGCAAAGGCCCTCGCCACACTGTTTACAAATAGGCAGCGTTTGAGTGCCAGAGCAAGGATTAGATTTCTTTTCTGAAACCTCATTAAGCATGACTTTCATCCTTCTTCCATGCAGAATGAGTGTGAAAAGTAAAAACTCTGCCACATGTGGCTAAAGAAGGGGGCTGTGGAGGGTGTGTGCTCCTGAGCCCAATGCCGGCGCCTGTAATTGGTCTAGTTGACTGTCGTCCAGGCTCCCAAAGACAGGGCATGTGCCGGCCCCCAGTCCTCATCATTTCTTTCCTAAGAATTCCTATTAAAGTATAAAATGTGTATAAATTTGCCTCAAATCTTAAAGAAACAAAGCAAAACAAGAAAACCTCAGTTTTTCTTCTACTGCTAATTGGTTGGCACCCATGTTGAGGGAAGTACGAAGTCCACAATGGGGAATTTTCTGGTTCCTGGCCACGACAGCTGGGTGAGTGGGGTGAGAAGGAGGGGAGAGTTGTGCTGTTCTTCTTGGGAGGCCAGAAGAGAGAGTGCGGCACAGTCCTCTTCCACTGCCTGCCAAACAGCCTCCCTGCCAGCCTGTCCAACTCGTCAGGGCTTTGGTGGAGGGGTGGTTATAATAGAACCTTAATCCTGGCTGATCTCTGCTCCTGGTGGGTCTCCTGGTATAGGGAGAGGCAGTGAGGGGAGATGAGCCTGCCCCTGATGAAGGGTGAAGCCGAAGTGCTAGGCGGCACTCCCTGATGCTACAGGTGATGGATGGGTGATTTCTTCGACTTTCATCCTCATCTCTTGATCTGGAAAATAGAGATGACACCATCGAACGACTCAGGGTTTCCAAGACAGATGACCGCCTAGGAATTTGCCTATGGAAAATGTTGACTGTCTGACTGCTCACAAGTCTGGCTTCTCAGCAGTGGGGCCTCCCCAGAGCATCTGCATTCATGAAGGTTCTGCCAGGCCCATCCAGGCCCTTCATTCCGAATCCTGACAATGTCCTGACAAGACTTTTTGCAGACCGGGCTAGCTAGCTCGTAGGGGACTGTGAGCGTGTCTAGTGAAGGCCCCAATAAGTCTGTAGCCTCGTTCCTCATGGGGAAGCTGAGGTGTTAACCTGGAGAGAAATAGAAGAGATGTTTAACCTTTCAGGAGCTTGTCCTTCTCCTGGGTATTTCTTCTGCTTTGGGTGGTGGTTGCCTTCTAACTCTGTCAGTCAAAAGAAAGAATTCAGCAGGATAACCTAGAAGATCTAAAAAAAAAAAAAAGGACAATCTGATATGATGTTATTTGCCCCTGGGTCAGATATTCCTATCACTTGGCCGACTGCGGTGTTTACCTTTCTTACTGCAGAGGTGCTGCAGTCTGTGTGATTCCATTAGAAGGAGCCTTCCAGCCATTGAGCATCCTCTTGGGTGCTCTTCCGCTACTGTGGTCACAACCAGTAGGCCTTCTCTGCCCTTTTCCGCCTGCAGCACAGTTCTGTGGATTCGGGTTGCCTTCTTCTTGTGCTCTTAAGATTCCTCCTGGTCTCTCCCCACTTGACCTGTAGGGCAGGTCAACCTTATGGAGGAAATCAGCAGATAATTAACGCAACCTTTTTATAATGTTTGATGTGGGAATAATGCCCAGCACACAGAAGGCTGACGCAAGTGATTTCTCATTACTGTGCATGACGTGAGTGACATCCATGTCACTCAGGCCCCTGCTGAATTTCTGGGTGTGTCCTCTCCTTCTGCTCAGTGTGCTGTCTGTTGTGTGGCCTTTGCTGCCACTGCCATTCCACCTCCCAGTCAGTTGGGGGAGCTAGATAAGAAAATGTCTCATTTTGGCACTGTCCTGTCTTGTGTTCCCCCAAATAACAGTGTGCTAAATAGGTGGCAGTTACCAGAAGTCTGAGGATGGAAATAATGCCGATGGAGGGAATGTCCAGAAACTCTTCAGTTTCTCTTATTTTATCCAACCAATGCTTCTGTTCTCCCACCCACCCCAAACCCTGTTAGATCACGGGCTGATTACTGGGTGTCCAGGCTGATCCCTCTGGGACTGTGTACAGGCCCATCACTGCCCTGGACACTCAGTATCTGTCTGATCCAAGTAAGTTCTCTTTTTGCATCTCAAGTAATTTCGTCTCCCAGAGCAAGATCCTGGAGCCATGAAACCATGGATCCCAGAGCCATAGACTCTTGGAAACTCGTGGTTAATAGGCTTTGTGACCCTGTACCTCGAAGTAGAAGGTACTTGAGTGTTCTCTCGGATTTATGCAGCAGATTTACATTTCTATGGTGTTCCACATACCACGACGCTAGAGTAGGCATTGTTTGCAATTTTACTGATGGAGGAAACCTTAGGAGTGAATGTGTTATCAAGCTTGAACTGGACCTCTCTGTGCAGGGAGAACCCTGAGAGTTGTCTGTATACGTTTTACCGGGAGGAAGTGGGCTCTGAGGGGGTTAAACAGCAAGTCCAAGGAGGATACAGCCAATTGTCAACAGAACTGGGGCCACTTCCACGTGGCCTTGACTCTGTTGTCCTTTTACCATCGACCTCCATGTAAGGCAGTGCTCTGTACAGCACTTACCACGAGGCAGGTTCAGCTCCAACTGAGAGAACTCCACTTTGTTTGGGTATCAGCAAAACGCATGATATTAGAAAGAGTCGAGAAATATGTTTGTGATAATGACATTTCTAAGGGGTTCTGTGGGACTCTTTGTTCATTATCGTGGTCTAAGTCTTGCTGTATTTGAGGGGGCTGGTTGTTTTATGCCTTTGGGGGTATGTGTAGAGTTTGTGAACCTTGCTGGCCATAAAGTCTTGATATTCCATAATCATTTTCTTTCAGATACTATGACAGAAAATCCCCCCTCTTCTCTCCTCCCTCCCTGCTCCTCCCTCCCTCCTCCCTCCCTTACCCCTTCTCTTCCTTCCTTCTGTCTTTTCCTCCCTCCTTCTCTTCATTTTCTTCTTCCTCCTTCTCTAAGCCTCCTATTTCTTATCTCTTCCTTCTCCTTCTCTGCCCCTCCTTCTTTGATAAAGGAATGGTTGGGAGTGAACTGTCAGGGTGAAGTTAGAAGGTATGTTTATCACTCAATCAGTGCTAACTGTCTTCCAATAAAACACTTTACTTGGTGGCCCTCTAGAATAAGTACAAAACAAAACAAAACAACAACAACAGAAAACGTCAACCACAGGAAAAAAAGGTACATAGCAGAGACGTAAACAGGCTTCTTCCTAAGATTGTGAGACCCTCAGTTCCTCATGGCATTCCTGTGAAGAAGGTGTGATGAAGGATGACACGGTCATAGGCTAGATTAGATTTATGCTGATTTTACTACTGTGTCCCCGCAATTTTAAGAGGATGTGGGACTCCTGGGGATATGAAAAGGGGCAGCAGGGTTATGCAGGTTGCCCCAATTGAAAAAAGCACAATCAAGACAATCAAGGATGACATCTTCCCTGACTTTCCTTAAGAGTCCAGGCATGATCTCATAGGACTAATACCAACCGTTACAGGCCAGAGGGCAGGACTCCATTTGGATTTTTTGTTTTTGTTTTTGTGTTATATTTGTGTTTGTTTATTTATTTTTTTAAATTTTTATTGTTATTCAATTACAGTTGTATGCCTTTTCTCCCCATCCCTCCACTCCACCCCAGCCAAACCCACCTCCCTCCCCCACCTCCACCCTCCCCCTTGATTTTGTCCATGTGTTCCATTTGGATTTTATTGCTGAAACTCCTCACAGCAGAATTAGTTCTGGTCAGGCTGCTGTAGGAAAGGACTTACTGCTCATGAATTGGAAGAGTGTAACTAAGTTTGCAGCTAAGGAAAACAAATATGTTCGTGGAGATAGAAGACACTAACTTTCCCCATAAAAGGAGGGGTAGGACCTAATCTCCTTTTCAACTAAGTTTATCACCTAGTGGGGTGAGTACGTGTGTGCGTACTCTTCACTAGAAACGTCTTTTTAAGGCTACTTTAGAGCACATTTGGTAGTATGGAAATAGTCTAACCGTGATGGTGTTTAATGATTAAGGAGGGCCTGTTAGGCCCCTGGCACTACAGCCCTGGAAGGCGCCACGGTCGCTGTGGGCCGTCTGGAGTCGTGGTGACAGATGTGTGGCTAACGCTTGCTTGTGCACTTACGCTTCTCATCAGAGCTGGTAGGCGCTCACCGCCTAGGTGTGCTCGAGGCTTTGAGCCTGACTGCTTCGCTGCTCATCCGTGGCTTCCTCTCTCCCCTTGTCCAGCTCAGGAGCCCCACAGTTTTCCAAGCCCATTACACTGCCCAGCAGCGTTCCTTAGAGGAGAAGGAGGAGCATCTGTTTCCCTGAATCAGGGGGCGTCTCCTGAGGCCAATGAGGGTTTTATTGAGCCATATCTGGAAGGTCTAAAAACATTAAGTGGCTTTCTTTGTTTTGTGCTTTATTGTTTCTTTACATTCCAGCTGATGTCAGTTGAGAAGTGGGACATCATTCATAGGATGAAAGGAGAAGAGGAGGCTGTGGGAGGTGACATGTGAAAATATTGGGGATGGACAGACTCGGTTGAGTTGGAAAGGGAGAGTCTGGGAATTTCAGAAAGTCAGTGACAGGCTTTGGTACACTTGCTGGCTGTGTAATGTGTAGAGGGGGCTTTCTAGGGAGTCTAAAGAGGTCCCTAGCAAAAGTTATCGAAACTGAAAGATGTTCCAGATGGGAAAGTAACTAGGGAGAAGATTCGGTAACCTTGTAAATAAGGAAAAGTTGGGGTGGAACTAAAGTTCAACAGTGTCACATCACAGAGCCAAGCTCTGCTAGAGTCATCAGTCTGTGTGCGTGTGCGCATGCACACGCCTGTGCGTGCATGGGTGCGAAAGTGCAGTCACACAAAATGAACATTTCTACCCCAGCACCTCCCGAGTGCCTACTGTGTGCCAGGCATGCTCTGGAGTCGGTGATTTGATTCTCACAAGACTTCTCTCCTCTGAGTGGTGCTTTGCTTTCCGTAAGCAAGCCTGACCCGCAGGTGCAGAATTACCCTTGTTTGCCTCCGATTTGCCTCCAAGGGAATGAAAAGAAAAACAGTAAGTCACAAAGCTTATAAACCCACTTACTATGCACTTCAATGTAAGTATTATTCTTAATCTCATTTTATGGGAACACAGAGAAGTTGGGTAATTTACCCAACATCACATGGTTAGGAAGTAGAGTTACAGGGAATTGAACGCCAGGAGTCTGGGACCAGGGCAGGGCTGCTTGAGCACTGTGCAGGCCCTTCTGGCTCTTTTCTGCTAGTCCTCACACTGGGGCGCACATAAGAGCATGTTCGTGAGAGCATCGGTTCTGCAGCACATCAAAGCAACATGCAGAGATGTGCTGCCAGAGGGGAGCACATTTTGATACGTTCATATCAAATTTTGGTAAATAAATAAATTTTGGTAAATAAATTTTGATATGTTCCTGTGAGAGAACACTATGCAACTGTTAAAAGTAATATTCTCAAAGCATATGAGTATATCTGAATACTAGGTCATATTAAGTAGAAAGGCAGACAACAAATTTGTATGTATAATTTGATGCCAATTGGGTTTCTTAACACTTATGGAGGGAAAAATGTGGAGGCCGTCTAACTGTATCAGGAGGCATGAACGAACCCTGACTTAGTTGCACAGTGGAATCCACATTCAGTTCAGCTGAATGGAAGTGGTCTCTATGCGGCAACATGGAATAGTCTCGAAACACACTGTAGACCCACAAAAGCAAAAATTAAACTGTATAAAAGTAACCTGTTGTTATGGGTGTACAAGACAGTAACAGTGTAAAAGTATGCACAGAACCTATATATACCAGCCTGGAGTGGCACTGCTTAGTTTCTTTTCTGTAGGAGAATGAATTAGATGGGGTTGCGTTTTAGCTGGACCCACTTTATTTTTAAAGAAAACAGAGAACTGAAGCAAATGTGGCAAAATGCTAGCATTTGTTAAACTGAGTGGTGTACACTCAGTGGTACCTAGGGTGGTATATAAGTTACTTTTTGTATGTTTGAAACACTTTGTAATTACAAATTGATATATACTCATATAATAGATACTCGTGTATGGAGGCGGCTAGCAGATAGGCATCAAAATATAAATAATTCTTATTTTCTTAAGTTGTTCTGCATTTTCTACATTTTCTGTAGTAACATGAGATAAGAAATAAAAACAGTGAGTAACTTTAGAAAGTGTCAACAATTGGGGCAAAGATCACTGCTTTGGAAGACAGAGCCTGCTCCCGTGTGACGGTGGACAACTTGCTTTGCTGCTTTCAGGCCCAGGTTCCTCACCTGCATGGTGGTGGCATTGGGGGACTGTGGTAGAGATGGGTAAACCTATTTATTTTTCTTGGTGACCTTAGTGCCTAGTTGGCCATGTGACTAACTCTTGCCAGCAGAATGGGAGGAGGCAGTTAAAAGTGAGCACACCTCTGAGGTTTCTCTCTTCCCTCTCTCTGCTGGCTGGACAAGCCTGAGTGTTTTGAAACCCTTGGTTGAGATGGGGGAGCCACAGCATGGAAGTAGCTTGGACCCTGTGTGTCAGCCCTTCAAGGAGAGTGGCCCACCCAGGAACATACTTGCCAATGACTCTGTGAGAACAGAAGGCACTGCGGGTTGTCTGTTACAGCATGTGGGCTCCATCCCCAGGGTTCTTTCAACTTCTAATATTCTGCGAATGCAAAGAGGTCCTTGGTTTCAACTTGTCTGTCCATACATCTGACTCTTAATGAGGTTCACTAGCCTCAGGGACAAACTAATTTAAACCATTAATTTGGATGTGTCCAGAAGAAAGAAATTATTATTATAATAAGTGAATTGAAAAGATAAAGAATAACAGAAATCAGGCCAGGGAAAAACCCAGAACCAAGTACATTTGGGAAGTGAACAATTCGAGGCTACTTTGTTTCCATTTTCTGAGAAAAAGGACGTGCACATCTTTGATCTCTTTATAATCCCCAATTTAGATTTATCTACATATCACAGGCCTTCTTACTGTTAGATGAATAAATGGGTGTGTGGGAAGATGCTTTCAAGTTCTACTGGTCGCATACCTTGAGAAGTGTCACAGTGTAAATGTGTCTACCCCAAATTCATGTGGAAATCCTAACTGCCCAAATGCTGGTATTAGTAGGTGGGGCTTTAAGTCACTGAGGGCGGAGCCCTCATGAATGGGATTAGTGCTCTTATAAATGAGGTTCCCGAGGGACCCTTAGCTCCTCCCCCATGCCAGGACACAGTGAGAAGGTACTGGCTCTACCAGAAAGACAGCCCTCGACAAAAGCCTTCATCTCGGACTTCTCACCTCCAGAGCTGTGAGGAAGACATGCCTGCTGTTCATGAGCCCCCAGTCTGTGGTGTGCAATTACAGCAGGCCTGAGTGCCGGAGGTAGGCGGCCAGTACTGCTTAATTTCTCGGGTCCTGTCATCCCCATCTCGGTTCTGCAATACGTGGGTGATGGCGCCCTTTCAGTCTGGTGAAGGGACTAAGAGCACCTGCTCTGGCCCTGGGGGGTCAGATGGGCTGGGTTAGAACCCTCCGTGGCTCTGACTCTTCCTTAGCTTTTCTGTGCCTCAGTTTTCTTAGGTGTAAAATAGGGATAAAAATGCTACAAAACTCCTAGGCTCATTCTGACGATGAAATGAATTAATACAGCCACAGCAATTCGTACAGACCTGCCACCAAGTTGAGTAGCTTGGAGCTATGACATGAATTCAAAGTGACCCTAAGTTAAATCAAGATAAGACTGTCCCCTTCGCCATCTAGGTCTTCCATGGCCACCAATCTAAGCTAGCACAGGTGCGGTTGGCCTGGATAAGATGTAGCATTGCACTAGTAGTGTGCTTCAAAACTGCCCTGTTAAAGTATCAAGTCACACTCACTAAACAAATCAATGGTCCTCAGACAGCAGGAGCAGTTGTCCTGCATGTTCACTTCCTGGCTGCATGACCTGAAGAGAAGGTGCCTTGGGCCCCCTGAGTTTCATTTTCTCATGTGCAAAGTGGGAAAGTCTCCACCTGTCACGCAGGAGACTGTGGGGTTGAAGCCAAGTTCCTTAAGCTCAGTGCCTGGCACGGAGGGCACCCTGGGTGCCACTCTTACCCCCACGCCGCCTCTTTGAAACCCAGCCGCAGCTGAAGCTCTGAAGACACTTTTCCAGTTCTTATTCAGAACATTGATGTTTGGGGAAGCTTTTATTTGTTTATATAATTTTCCCAAACACCCATTTTCTCCAAGGGAAATGGAATCTGTCTGGTTTTGATTCATTTACAGTCAACTTGTTAGTATTGTTTTATATGCACCAGCCAACATCCAAGGAGCCTCAGGAATCTTGCTTTAAAAGCTCCATTTTTTTAAAGTCTACAAAGTTTATTTTTCTTTATTCTTTTTTAAAAAATGCTAAAAGGGAACTGGACTTTAGCACCAGTTTGAGTTTGGGTTTATTTTCAGGGCATGACTGGCTTCCAACAAATTTGGTAAAAGATACACTTTGACATCCTTGCTTTCAAAATTTCAGCTCAATTTAATCTACTCTTTTAATTTTTTTCCCCTTTTTTATTGGATTTATTGGAGTGACATTGCTTAATAAAATTATATAGGTTTCAGGTCTAAATTGTACAACACATCATCTGTATATTGTGTGTTCACCACCCCAAGTCAAGTCTCCTTCCATCCCCGTTTATCCCCCCATACCCCCTTCTAGCTACCCCCACCCCCTTACCCTCTGGTAATCACCATACTGTTTGTTGCCTGTGCTTATGAGGCTTTTTGTTTTTTTGCTTATTCCCTTCACCTTTTTTACCCAGACCCACCACAACACCTCCCCTCTGACAGCTGTCAGCCTGTTCTCTATGAGTTTGTTTCTGTTTTGTTTGCTAGTTCAATTTACTCTTGAAAAAAAAGTTTTCATATTCCAAACCAAGAGAATGTTTGTGTGTTCTGTTGCTTATTTTGCTGAATCATGAGATTGTCGCCTCTTGAAGACGTTTGGTTTGCCACTTAAAATTAAAAAATGAAGGCCTGTACTGCATATTTGCACAGTACCAGTTTTCGCTGACCTTATCTTCATTGATTTGGTAGAGAGTTTTGGGTGGAAATTGGTAAGAAGTTTCATTCACGTAGTCAGACATGAGAAATTACATATAATTATCCAAAGCTATACTCAACAAGAGGGAAAACAGAAGGGGGCTGGATACTCCCCTTGGCATCGCTCAGAGTGTTATAACGAGTGGGACCCCAGCCCCGCTCTCTATGGTATCATTTCACCCGCCAGGACGGTGGGGTGACCGCAACCTCACAACAATGCCACTTACTTTCCATCGTGGAGCAGCAGACTGCGTCTGCTGTTTCTGGGTTAACAGTTGTTCATTGTTCTTGCTGCTTCAAGGTTTAGAAATTGAAGTTTCTCCCTGTTTCCGCTGGGAGACAGGGAGACCAGAAACCACACAGAGCAGCCATGCCATTTGCTGCAGGTCTCGAGTTGTGCCTGTGCTTTTCAGCAGATGAGTTTGCAGCAGGCTCGACTTTCCTGCGAGTCTCAAAGGAAATCTAGTCTCCCGGTCAAGGTGCATGCAGTGTTTGAGGCTCAGAGGCCTTGGCAGGTTTGATTTGAGCGCTCATTTCCAGATGAGGAAGGTGTATTTCTGGTCTTACCCGAGGAGCAGGAAGTTCCAGCCGTCCGGTCTTCACTGTGCCGCTGTCTAGAGGCGGAGCATGAAGCGTCACACTGATGGTTTATCTCCCCTTGACTGTGAGCGTTTTGAATCTAAATAAGGAAGACCCATAAGCATCACATCAGTTTTCTTTGCACCTGTACCCAAATTTTCATACAGCCAAAATAGCCACAGAACGAACACAGGGCATGAAGGTCGTAAACAGTCCTTGCAGCTCTTCCTCATTTAACTAGGTAGGCGGAGCCCAGTAAGATCCTGGCTACCCAACGCAAATTTGCCTACTCAAAGCAAAAGAAAAAAAAAGAATGAAACACCCCCACAAACACTAACAGAGGTGGGATCTGGGAGGAGCAGAGTTATGGTTATGGTTTGTTAGACTGTTTTCTTTTTCTTCTCTGAGTTTTTATACAATGAATATGTGTGTGTACATATATCTTAAGTTTTTGTTTACCAAAAAGATGAGCATATACGTTTGTTTTTTTAAATCAAACTGGTATATAGACATGTGTGGAATGAAATGCATGAGTTCTTTCCATTCATCCTCCAGTTGCACTCTGCTCTCTAGAGATCACAAGTGGTTCTGTGTATAAACTTCTAGACTTATTTTTCTGTTACAGATGTGTAATTGTCAATGTCATATTGAAAGAGGAGGACTCTGTATGGTGTAGGTATAAAACAGTTTTCCCCTGCTCTCTCTATAAATGTGGTATGCAGGTTAGTTCTAACTTTCTTGGACACTCAGATATAATAACAATTCTTCCACACCTTTCAAGTCCCAAGCATAGTTCCCAGGCTCTCTGGTTCTCTGTGCACACAGGGTTCTGCCAGCTCAAGGGCGTCCTGCAGCAAAAGATGCAGGTGCTGCCGTGTAGGATGAAAGCTCACTCCTGGGGCAGGTGTGTGAATATGATCAAGGGATGGAGCCGATCTAAGTGGGGAGCACTGACAGCATCTCTACAGGTGGGGCTCCCTCGAATGTGGTTCAAAGGGAACACAGATGCAATCTGCTGCCGCTCTCAGGAGGGGTACATTCTACTGCGATGCAATGCACCTAGCTCTGGGGCCTCCCTGTGCCGCTCCACCCAGCCTCTTGCCAGTAAATGAGCCTTGGTCATGGATCTTTCTGAGCCCTATAGATTCTGATGTTCTGAGAAATCTTGAAACTCCTATTTAGATCAAGGTTATGGTGGCAACACCACCACATTCCAACAAATCATTCCAAAGGCATTCCTGCTCAGCTTGTCGATTTTTGTCCTTTGGTCCCCCGGAGGCGGGTGATGGGCTAATGGTTGCAGTGGGGATCTCTCTGTAAGTCCTGTCTGGGTGGTTGAGCAGCTCATTCTGAAACGTGAGACCACTAATCACCTCTTGCTTTCTCCTGAGTCTCTTGGGGCCTTAGACAAAGCTAAAAAAGAGTGTCACTTTAACATTTTGTTTTAGACCTAGAAATTTCAACATTTTTCATAAATTGGAACATATTAATGGTCTGCAAATTATTGTCTTAATTTTCTATACAGCTTACAATCTTTTCATGTCAGATGTTGTTGAGCAGCCCCATTTATTTTAATGCTAGCAAATATTCCACCAGGCAGGCAAGCTATAGTTTAACTGTTTCCCTATTGGTAGGCTATTTCCAATTTTCGGATCTTATAAACAACACTGTTATGAATGTTTTTGTATTACATTTTTTGCATGTGTGTACACATGCCAGTATTTCTCTAGAGTAGAGGCATAGAAGTGAAGCAAAAGGTTTAAAAAAGTACGTACCAGAAAAATTTTGCTAGATCCTGCCAGTGTGCCTCCAGGAGAGTTGTCCGAGCTCTCCCTTCCCTAGCAGTGCCTGAGAGTACCCATCCCCACAGCCTTACTCACAATTGTCACTGGTTTTCATCTTTGCCATTCTGTGGGGCCAATAGTGATCTCACCATTATTTTATTCCACATTCCCTTGATTACTAATTAGGTGAGCTGTCTTTTCTCATGTTGGTTCATTTGTGTCTGTGCCTTTTGAATAGTCTGATCACATACCCTTCTCCAGTTTAGGGTTCCAAGGTCTTTCCGACAGCTTAGTTCTAAACAAGGGAAAAATGGCAAATGATTAAGGAGAGATGGACTGTAGAGACTGGGTGAGAACCCTGGCCCAGCTCCATGAGGACAAGAAATGGCAGAAATTCTACCACTCAGATTTTATCACATTTATTTCCAAAACTCCTTACAAGTCTGAATCTGAAATACAGGCTACCTTTTTTCCTCAAATTAACGCATATAATTTTATTAGTAAGATTTCAACCAATTCCTCATGTTTGAGAACATGTACAAACTTACTTTGAATCTTAAGCTCAAGTAGTTGCATTTATGCATTTTTGTTCCTTGTTCTTTATTTCACACATAATAAATATTACTAAGGGCATATTGGGTTTAGAGGAAGAACCAGAAAAGATTATTTAGGAACACCTAGCAGCCATGGCAACATGCCTTTACGAGGTGCATTTACTCTGCTGAAAATTATTCCATTTACAGGTAATGAATGACACACATTTGCCAAAGAGCCCCAAGCTAAGCCAAGAAAGACTAGACAGATGGTTTGAGGTGTGTCAGGAATAGGATTTACAAAATAAGATTAGGGTTATGTTGGAAAGTAAGCAATCATTGTAAACAGGTGGAACAGACTCACTTTTGCATGGGGCAGAGGAGGAAAGGGGTTTTGCATTGTTCCGTGTGAATTAGAGTTGGTTCACCTGGGTGTGTATCTCTTTGTGGTGTTACAGATTTTGTAGGCACTTGTACAGACCACATGACTGGGCTTCCCATTGGGTTTCTTCATATCTGAAGCAGGGGAACTACATTCTAATTCTAGACAGCCCTGATGGTGTTGGCCCTGTTTTGGTTGTGTTTGGCATACTAATCTACATCCTTTTCTACATGAACGTAACTTTCACGCCATTTGAACCATCAGTTGAAAAGACATTGAAAAGAGCTGGTCTGTTTATTCCTGAATGTCTGTTTTTGGCTGAATGAATTAGATTTACAGCAGAGGAGAGCATAGAACACCTCTCATGTATGATTGGCTTACTTGCCTATAAGACCACTTTCTAGGCCTTGAAGGTATAATAAACGAGTCTGCTTCTTCCCAATTCAACTAAGAATTTAGTTAGATTTTGGCATCTTCCAAGGGAAAATAGAGAGGGGTTGTCAGGGGGGTTTGCTGACGACATGAGAAGAAGGTGGTCGCAAAGAAAGACCGGACGTCTCAGAACTGCAATGCAGATGAGGGAGGCTCCCTTGCTTCCTTAGGAACTGTCTGCGTGAGAGCAAAGGGTGGAATTTGGCCTTTAGAACACATTTCCATTAGTCCTGGAGTTTGACTCCTCGTTCCCAATAGCAGCCCACAAAGCACACGAGGCCTCCAAATTGGCAAGGCCAGTCTCTGACTCATGGGGAAAATTACCCAATGAAAATGAGCAATATTGCATCACTGATTGAAATTCTGACATCGCCTTTCATGTAGGCAACAGAACAAGACTACCAAAAGGAGTTGGGACTGGTTTTAACATGGCCCATTGGTCACTGAGACAGGAAATATTTAACATGAATCAGTCTCATTTGGAATATTTTTTTATTTGTGTTGATGCTAAGGTTTCCAGGTGTTAGTGTTATTGAATACTTACTCATTTAGCCCTTTTATGTATTGAAAAATGTGCCCTCTCGTTTTTTCTGGATAGATACAATCGGCCTGATTTGTCTCTAGCATGCTCTTTATTTGCACCAGATTTTTCAACATAACACTTTTGGAGAAATGGGGTCTCTTAAATGTTAAACTAAGAAAACCAGTCCTGGCCAACTATCCCAACAGAGTGTTTACTGTCATAGGCTGAATTAGTCCCGGGTGGATTCTGGAATGGGAGGATGAACAATTATGTAAAATGGTCGAAACATGAATCACACAATGGTGACCCTCTAGAAAATGACTTGACCCACAGCCACACGTAGCCTCAGAGCTGGGGCTTAGATACTTTTCCTTTGGGCTTTAGATGGCATGAGGTAGTCAAAATGATTTTAAAATGCTAAGTTAAAGTGGTGTTGGAAGGTAGTTTGAGAACAGTTGCAGCAACTGAGGCAGTAAACTTCTCGTCATTGATGTCAGAGATGAGAAGCTGAGGGTCCAGGGTGGAGGTGCCTCAGCTCCTCTCCCGTCTTCTTAGACTGCCTTGAGAAACGCTGCTTTTGTACATTTGCTGCCACGTCTTTTTGGGAATAATAACAGCTGAGCAGAGGAAGATATGGTTGTGGCTTCTGACCCTTCTCTAACTAGGGCAGTAAACATAATGACAATAATGAAAACACCCAGAGTGCTTCTTTATTTATTTCTTCATGGGAAGTCATAAGACTGAATGGGGCTTTCATTTAGTGGATTCCACTGGGGGCAAGAGGGAAGATATACACAAACTACGAGTACACCAAGCCTGTGGGGTCTGTCCTGGACCAGAGGCTCCATGTCTGACCTCAGGTACCTGTGGTATCTTGAGCAGACTGTAGGATTAGGTGGGACTGCCTCTGTATATTCTGTGTTCAAGAGATATATGACTGTGTACTTAGAATGGACTTTTCAGGACACAGACTACAAAATACATAGACAAAGAAATGACTGAGAACCTAGGTCAGAATGACAAATTCCAGCAAAATGCTTTCCTTTCAACAAATCCAATTACCAAGTCCAAACAGCTGTTTTGAACACTTCCATGGCACAGAATGCGTGGGGCTCTGGGATGCACCTCCACCGCCGTGCCCCCCCTCCCCCAGACTTTAGCACAGGTTTATGCAGTCTGTAAGTCAAGGTTTCTTGAGGGGAGATTTAGGCCACTGGTTTTCATACAAATTAGGCTGCGTATTAGAATTATTTGGGAATATTTTTTGGGGGGAAGACCAATTTCTCCGACCCCATTCTGGACCAACTAAATCAGAATCTCAGGGCACTGAATTTTTTAAAAAAGCTCCCCCAGCTGATTTTAACATGTGGCCAGGGTTGAGAATTATTTTCTCAGGTAGCAGTTTGCTGAGATGGTTACCCTGACACTTCCTCCTCTCTTCCAGGCTTGCTAGAATTTTCCATTAGACTCTAGCTTCCTTGAGGGCAGGGCCACCTTACATATCTTTTGGTTTTCCAGAGCATCTAGCTTTCAAGGGATAATTTTTTGTGTGAATGCCTTCACATCAGAAAGGGCTCCCAGTTCTAGTGCTGGGCTCTTTCATTCATTCGTGGGGTGACCTATGGGTAGAGTAGTCAGGTAAGATATAAGATGTCTAGTTAAATTTGAATTTTAGATGAATAATGAACAATTATTTTAGCCTGCATATTTCCCATGCAATGTTCACATGTGTATTTTTATTAAATCTGGCCACCCTATACAGGCATGTCTTCTTGGTCTCAGATTATTGATTTGTAAATTGGGAAATGTAGGCCTCAGGGATTAAAAGATTTCATTGGAAAGAAAAAAAAGTTAAAGAAATCAGATCACTTTTAAATATTGTACATTTAAATTAAAGTGTGGCAATTTTTTTTTCATTTAGGATTTGCAAAACAGGTCCTTAAATGGTGTATCTGGGCACATAAAACAGTGACCAGATTGGCAGACACAATGGGTATTATAAACATGCTTCTTTTTCCATTTAATGATGTCTGTTTGGAGTCAAGGGACTCTTTCAGGTTGTTTAACACCAAAATTTAGTCTTTTCTGTTTCTGTAAAGATGGGAGATGCTTGATTTTGAAAAGCCCTTCATTCATCAATTAGTTTCTCAACTTCAGAGCACACAGAGGGTCTCTACTCCACCTAATTGAGAGCATTCCCCCCCAAAATGAAAATTTTTGTATCTTTTACATCTAAATTTAAATATTTATGTTATTGTGTGTGTGTTTCTGCATCTGTGTGTGAAAATTTGTCCTATTTCATCAAATGCTGCAACCTGCAACAACTTCTGGAGTTCTAATACTTTTTTCCACACTGTTTATTATACAACATTTGCACATACTCAGTTGTCCAATGCCGAGGTGAAGGAATGGGGTTTGCATCGTGGGGCAATTTCTGCAAACTGAGGAATCATTAAAATTTGAATTTTCAAATGAATTTTTCCCTGTCTTAAACTGCATGGAATGCAATAAGTGAGATGTCCAAGGAGGTAATTAGCAGTGTTATTTTAACAATCACAGCTTTACTGAGGCAAACACATTCCTAGGTTCACCTAACGTGAATTCCATGACAGAAGGCCAGGAAAATGTTCAACAGCTGGTGGAGGTCACCGGAGGGAACTCTGAGGAGTTTTCAGACCAAAATGAATTTTACAATATGGTCAACATTAAAAACAGGAGAAATGTTAAAATGTGAGTGTTTTAAAAAACAACTTTTGCGATATCTAAAAGAACACCATTTTCTGTTATTTTAATGGCAAGGTCAAATGGAAAATAGGGGTCATTGAATCTACTGGATGGGAATTCCTTTCCTGTACTCCAGTCTCTTCCCTCCCTCAGCTAGAAGCATTTAGGGAGCCTGCTGATTATGTTCTGTATTCTGATTGGATCCTTCAAGGGCAATTTGTATCCCTCCTCCTTCCTCCTTTTCACTCCCCCCCCCCCCCCCGCCCCCCCCCCCTCCCCCCCGGGACCAGATACCAAAGCAGACCAGGACAAATCCTGCCCCTCCTGGTCAACAAGGCTGGTCAACAAGACTGTCAAACAGATTCTTGTTTCCATTTTAGTATCTGTACTTCTAGCAAATTCTACTCCAAAAAACATTATTACACAACACTATGTGCTTGTGCCAAACATTTTATGTGCATGATCTCATTTAATCTTTAGAACAATCTTATGAAGTAGGCATAATTATCTTCAATTAACAGATGAGAATTTTCAGGTCTATAAAAGTTAAACACCTTCCCCAAGGCCACACAGGTGTGAAGTGCTGGTGGTAGAATTTGAACCCAGGGCTCTGGATTTCTTGACAACTGTATCATGGTAAAATTCTAGTTTTATAATGGTGACATCATTTATTAAATAGTCATGGTTTTTATTTTTATAGCAGGACTTATTGAGTACTTACTATGTGTTAAGTATCATGCCAGGTGTTTTATTGATCATCTGATTTGTACCAGGGTTAAGTAGGATGATACCTATTCTACAGATAGGTGAGTAAGACTCAACATATAAGACTCAACAAATAATTCGTAGCCAATAATGTGACTTTTTTAGTCACACAGCTGAAAAGGAGCAGACCCAACTACCAAAACCAGGAGTGTTTGTCTCTGACCCTCACGATCTTCTCTCTTCAGCCCTCCTCTTTGAGAGCCTTGCGGCCATAGCCTGTTACAGTCGAGAAGGGTTTGAGTACGAAAGGCTCTTCATTCAGCACTGGTCTCCTACCTGCCCTCTTCCTTCCCTCTCTACAGGGCTGGAGCAGAGCCACTGCAGAGTTATCAACTGCTTGGCCCATTGAATGTGACACCGAGGCTCCCTGTCCTGAAATAAACTTGGATTGGATGCCCAGGATGGCTTTCGCTGCCCTTGAAATGAAGCAACGTTTCCCTTGGGCTCCTTGCGCAAGAGCAATGTTATCAGTGAAGACGTGCTCAAGGCCACGCTGCAGGAAAGTGCTCAGCCTTCCTGGAGGGGACATTAATGACGTAGCTGAAGCTGTTCTATGGAAACATCAAGTCGAAGATTTGATCCTCATCAGAAAGATTCTGGACTTCACAAAAGGAAAATGGTTTAGCAAGTGGCATCTAAAGATTTTATGGATCTTGAGAACTTAGTGGGTAACGATGGGACATTTAGGAGGAGATGTGGGGTATGGTGGCCATGTATCCTGGTTTATGCCCATTTTCTCTCAACGTAGCCAATAATTCGCATCCCTTCCACCCTCAAAAGTGTCTGGGTTTGGATAATAAATAATGTGGTTGCCCTACATTAGAGAGCTAAAAACTAAATGCTATGAGATTTTCTCATCTGTTTATTTATACATTCAACAAACTTTTCTTGAGTGCTCACCTCCTCCGTACCAGCCAGTATGCTAAGGAAGTAAAGCAGATAAGGTGCTTGTCCTCACTGGAGATCAAAATCTAGTCTGTGTGACCAGCGAATAACAGTGAACAAAGAAATACATTTTTACAAGTCGTGATAGAAATCATGAAGGAAATAGTGGGGGAAAAGAGAAAAGCTGCAGGAGTGGCCTCTCAAGGGAAATCTCAGCGTGGGGACTTGGAGGATGAAGAGGAATCAGCCGTGGGGATGTGGGTGGCAGTGAGACTGGAAAACCCGCATGAAGGCTACATAGGTTCTGAAATTGGAAGGATTGAGGGTTAGTGTCCAATTGCGGGAAAGAGGGGAATTTTCAGGGAGAAGGGAGAGGAGGCTTATTAGCAGAGTGTTGAAAGGCGATTAGGGGGCGGGTATTCCATTGTAAAGGAGCATGAGCCAGGGCCAGGTCGTGTTGTGTAGCAGGAGTGCTAGCTGGACTGGTCTCTGAGAGCCTGTGAAAAAGCAATGGGGGAACATACTGGAAGCGGGGCTGGGGCTGTAGCGAGTAGTTGCAACACATACTTTTCATTTGATGAAAACTTCTCAGTAGATGGCCTGGATTTGCCGTTGCGCCTGTACCAAGTCCCAAATTCCATCACCTGGCTCTTGTGCTCATGCACGGAGAAGTTAATCAACCACGAAAGGAACTAGTCTGCTGGGGTTGTGTTGGGAACCAGTAGCTTTTCCGGGAGGAGGAAATGTCTGTTTCGGCTACAGTCTGAGGTAAGACTATGGGGTTATGGAGGATATACCAAAGTGTAGTCTGTTCTAATGACCACAATTCCAGTTTGAGAGAAACATTGTGTCTCAGGGGCTCTGTCTGATGCTCCCTCTCCTCCATTTATTCCTTTCTTCCCCAGCTCCTCTCCTCACATTGCATGCAGAGTTTTGAGCCAAATTCTAATAAATAGGCTCTAAGAGAGTTTTACAACTACATTTCACATATATCATAAGTATATGTAGTATTAGACTAAGGCTCAGACTTCTGGATTAAACCAATTTATTCCATAGAGCTGGGTGATATTTGGGAAGAATTGTGAATGATTTGCAAATTGTCTGAAGTATGATAGATCTAATGACTCACTGCTTCCCTCCCCATTGACGGGCCTTCCACTAACCCATGTGGTGCCTTATTGCAAACTCAAAAAGGGACCACTCCCTCCAGGCAGAGGCAGCCGGCTCCAGGATGCGCATTGGGCAAGAGGAGTGTGAGCTGGATCTCAGCCCCCAGGCATCCCCTTGCCTGGCCTCTGTTGGGCAGCGACAACTTGTGCAGTAGCCCTGCCCATGCATTGCTGTGGTTCCAGACAGTCCGAAGTCTCAGCTCTGTCAGAGAGTAGCAGGAGGCCTGACCTGCCAGTGAAAGGAAAGAAAGTTTTTGAGATCAGTGAAAGCTCTCATTATCTGTCTATGAAGTCCCAGGTTTTAACACTTTGGTCTGAGTTTCTTGGATTACACTTGACTTATTCTTTGACCTCCTTGATGCTCTTGTCCTAGGGGAATTGTTTAAGCGTTCCTCTCCAAGGCAATATTTTCAAAGACCCACACTAAATTGAAAAACTAAGGAGTAAGTTTTGTTCAGCTCACAATGATTCCATTTATGCTTGTTTCCATATATATAGAGCTACTAGGGAGAGCCCACTCCTGGAAATCCTTTAGAAAGGTAGAAGTTTTCCATGTCTATGTTCTGGATAATTCTTGACTAGTCCTCATTTTGTGTGAAATACAAAATAGAGGAACTCACTAGTCTGTCCCATACTACACCTCTCTTGGTGGGGCATTCAACTTGGTAGTAATTCCTACAGAAAGTCACTCAGTGATCTGTGGCCCAATGCACCTCCCCCCCACCCCCCCAGGGATGCCCAGTACATAGCAAAGAGCTTAAGAAGTGAGCAACTGAACACCCCTTCATCTGATTTCTCAAGGGAATGGAATGGGTTTGACTCCAGGATAAGAGGAAAACTGTGGCACCAAAGTAGCATTCTATTGAGCCAATATACTTGGATTTGTAGAGACCTGTAAGACAGAAGTTAGGGTATTTTCCTTTTAACCTAGATGTATAAATAGTAGCCTAACACTGCAGGCAAGGGTGTTACAGAACAGAATTATTACACTTCTCAGGTGCTTCCAGTCACTCTAATTTTGGACACATACCTTACAACATTAAGGAGGCATGCAGGAATCAGTGCTGAGAAATGCCCTGGCTGACAGGTCTTGTAGCTAAATTACAGCAATGAGCATCCACAGCACTAGTGTCTTGAATTATTCCCATAACAATGTCTACACACTGGTCTCCCTCAAGTTCCTAGGTGATTCAGCTCAGAAATGTGTACTGATATACTGTACAGCAGGGGCCCCAATCCCCTGGGCTGCAGACTGGTACTGTTCTGTGTCCTGTTAGGGACTGGACCACACAGCAGGACGTAAGCAGGAGAGGGGCTCACTCACTGGCATTACTGCCTGAGCTCTATCTCCTGTCCCAGAGTCCCCAACCCACCCTCTCCACCCCCCCATCCATGGAAAAACTGGCTTCCGTGAAACCAGTCTCTGGTGCCAAAAAGGTTGGGGACCGCTGCTGTACAGCAACTACCACTTGGATTCTGTTGTCCTACCAGTAGATTTATTTAAACTCTTGGTGATTCTCATTAAAATTATCTAGGAGTCCTATATCTTAATTCTAATCCAGTGTTTTTCAAATTATAGGTTTCAACTCATTAAGGGTTTGGAAATCAATTTAATGGGTCATTACCAGTGTTCGAGGGAGAAATGATATTAAATAGAATAGAACAGAGTAGTAAATATCAAAGTGGATTACACATAACAAAAGTTAGTATTATTGCTTGAAATTTTCTCTGTATTCCATTCAAGACATATCCTTCCCATCTAAGATATACATTTTCCAATTATTTTATTATAAATCTCTGAAATCATGATGAATTTTATTATAGGCAGCATTTTTTTTCTATCTCAGCGGTAAAATTATGGTATCTTGCAGTTGAAGACAACTTAGATTTGGGGAGGTGTGTGTTGGGTTTCAGTGTAAAATGTATTCCTTTTTGTGGGCGATGACCGAAAGAGCCTGAAGCAGGCTGCTTTCACCTGGGCTTTCCAAGTTGCCTTCTCCCCTGGAGGCTGGGTGGTGGTTCTCTTGCTGCCTGGAGACTTTATGCAGAATTGCTGAGCCTCCACTGTCACTCCATTTTCTGATGGGGAATGGCTGTCTGCTCTTCACAGGGAAGGCTGCGTTCAGAAACTGGCCATTCTATGTCATCTCTCTTTGACTGTTGAAGGTGGTTCAGCCAGGATGGTAATAGTGTCAAAGATCCTTGGGTAGTGGGGCCTGGTCTGACCCTCCTCAAAATTAGGTGATCTGACCCTTCTGTTCCCATGGGTGGGGGAGTTCTCTTCCTCTTCTTATAAGGCCACTGATTTTGTGGGATTAGGGCCTTATTCTCATGACCTCACTTAGCCTGAATTACCTCCTAGAGACCCTATCTTCGAATACAGCCACATAGGAGTTAGGGCTTCAAATTATGAATTTTGGTGGGGGGACTGAATTATGTCCCCCCCAAACCTTTTCTGAAACCTTTCCTCATCTGCAAAATGAGGCTAAGGGTGCTCGCCTAACGGGTGAGGGAGGGCAGTCACAGGTAGCTGATGTTTGTTTTCTCTTGTGTTGTAACTTTATTCTTTTGGAGAGAAAATGGTGAATTTGTTTTCTCTTGTTTTTTAACTGTATTATTTTGGAGAGAAGATGGTGAAAGTGAGGAATGCCGTGACTCTATGGTAATATGTGATCCTATTGGCAGAATCCTAAAGCCAGAAGGTCCCAAAGAATTTAAAAGACTTGTCCAAGGTCATGTATTAAGTGAATTGCAGCAAGTGGCCAAGCCCGAGGTCCCAGAATGATGAGGCCTGTGTTGTACGATGTTGTCTGACTGACTTTGCTCAGGGTTGATGAGAGTGGGTGGACTGCTCGGCAGGCTTAGGTTTGTCTTGGGTACTTAACAGCCGTGCTGCCCCCAGACACATGCAGGCATTATGGGCTGAGGGGAACGCTATGTGCCCTTGTGTAAAGCTATCCTTTCATTGGATTAGTGAGCTGGGGCGGCCTCTTTTGCTATGCACAGGTCTGGCCTCAGAATATCTAGTTTCAGAAGAGCATGACTGACCAGCATGCAGGTCAGGGAGAAAAAGTGCTGCAGGGGTCACCACTGTCCTTGGGGAGAGGGGATCGTGCTTCTCGTGGGGCAGGAGGCTGCGCACCAAGTGCATCGTAAAGCGTGGCAGCTCAGGCGGCTGAAATAATTTGCCCTCTAAGGGATTTGGATTTTGAGGGGCAATGTCTGCGATTGAATGACTCTCTCCAACGGAACTCCACGTGGCTCCAGTTACCCCAATCATTCCAGGCTGCGTGAACATTCTCTCTCTAGCCATGAGTGGCTGGGTACCTAATCCCAGGCCCAGCTGGTGAGAGGGGAGAGTGTGCCATTCCCCAATTGTTAGGATTTAAGGCTCAATGGCTGGGGCCCGTGGTCCTCAAAGATTCTTCCAGCAGAGTGGCTCTGTGCCTGCTCTCCCACCGTTACCAGTGAATTCCTTTATGTGTTGACGGCTTTGAGGTTGTTATCATCCCTCTTTGAGACTTTAGAACCCTATTTAGGATGAGAGGGAGCTGAGCTATGTGAGTCCTGGTGACCAGGCAGTTGACCCCGTGGAGGGATGACAGTGCAGAGAGAGAACGGGACAGCTGGAAGTCAACCTGTTGGGAGTTTATCTAACCCCCTTGCTTTACAGTCAAGGAAACCAGAGTAAAAAGACTTACCTGAGGTCACACAGCTGGTTCAGACAGAGCCAGGTCAGGTACCCAGACTTCTGGCTTCTGCTTCTGTCCTTTCTTTTAGTATAAGCAATGATGAAGACCACAGATCAGCTGCCGAAGGCTGAGCCCTGGGACATGGGGAATGTGAGGGACCCAAAGCCAAACTCTCACTGCCTCCCAGCTGTGCCGAAGGCCAGTTCTGGTGTCAACACTTGTGCAGGAAACCCCCTTATAAACAGAGTCATGTTCCAAAAGTTCATTCATGTGTTTATTTCTTGAATTCTCGGGCTTGTTTTCTCATGGAAATAATAGTTTAAATGTTTTAGATGGTGAACAAGGTTCCCTAAGATCTATCTACAAAACCCTATTTAATTCATGGAGAACCTAAAGAGTAGTATTAATAGAGGTATTCAGTAAGTCCTACTCAATCAATGCTTCTTATACATTACTTCTGTGGGAACAGGATGCATTATACTGCATTTTAGCTCAGGTGTTTAGAAAGGCCCCTCCCGCACAGGGCAGGTGGCTCTCCTAGAACAGCATCCAGAGGATGGGGCAGGACACGGATTAGGAAGCGGGAGCGGGAGGGCAGCCCCCTTCTGAACCGCAGCTCTGAAAGAAGGATAACAGGACTCATTTTGTCCTGCCACTTCATAGGTTTGAGTGGAGGACCGAGTGAGATAGCAGACAGGAAAACACTTGGGGAAAAAATAAAGAAATAACTTGTCTCAGTAAAATAAGCCCTTTCCAGGTCCATCTCTCCCTAGGTATTTCGATGGGGTAGTTAAGGAGAGAGGCTGGGATGGTGGTGGAGCCACGGTGCTGTGTTCAGACCTCTGTGAATAGTGACACTGACAATCGCAGTGAGAAACACGTAAATCACAGCAGGAGTGACAGCAGACTGGTGGTTGCAGAGAATTTGCTAGGGGCCAGGCATGGTCCTGGGTGCCTCACGATACTCACTTCTCATACCCACTGTAATGGTTAATTTTATGTATTAAACTGGCTGGGCCGTGGTACCTAGATATTTGGTCACACATGAGTCTAGGTGTTGCTGTGAAAGGTATGTTTTAGACTGAGATTAACATTTAAATCGGTAAACTTTGAATAAAGCAGAGTGCCTTCTCCTACCCCTTTTTCTTACACACACACACACACACACACATATTCACGTTCTCTGGAGGACCCTGACAATCGCCCCCACTTAACAGGGGAAGAAGTTAGAACACAGGCACTTTGCAAGTAAGAGGCTATGGCAGAGATTGGGTATTTGTTCACCAAACCATTTCCCTCTTCCTCTGGGCAGGCAGCTAGACTACATTTCTCAGCCTCCCTTGCAGATAGGTGGGACCATGTAACTGAGTGTTGGTCCACGGGCTGGTGGGTGAGAGTGATATGCAAACCTGCAGACAACGGTCACTTTTCTCTGCCTGTGGACTCCAAGGCCCTGGGTGATGGCAGGGCCGTGAGATGGAAGGAGCCTGAGTCCCTGAATGACTGCACGGAGCAGAGCCTCTCAGCCACAAGCACACTGCATAGTGACCCAAGGGGCAGTAAACCGGGATTTATGGCAAATACCATGACAGCATTAGATTCAAATGCAGGCTATCAGGCTTCCGAGTCCAAATCTGGGTACCGGTCAGATGTCCTTTGCATTCACTAATCAAGAGCGTAGAGTAGGAAATGTCCCTTCACTTTTCCCTACATGCTCTTGAAAGCCAAGCAGGAGGTACTGAGCGCCACATCCTGGAGCGAAATGCTTGACACCGATTTTTAGGTGCCTGAAGCTCTGCAGAGGAAAGTGAGAGCCCTGAGTGTGGACGGGGCGAGAAGGGAAAAAGACAGGTGTAGAGTGCGCACCTGGTCTCTTTCCCGATTTCCCTGGATGTGGCCTTTGTCTTCCCCAAGCCGGGTAGTTCCTGACTCTTCACTGACTAGGGAGTGTGGTCTGTTTATGCTGGAGCAGACTGTGGAAACATAAGCACGTTCTGCCTGGTGCCAACCATTCCTCACTCTGCAGTGCTTTTTCCAAGTTAAGTTCAACAAAGGAGGAAGGAGCCGCCACAGCACTGCTCACGGAGGCTGGCGCAAACGCATTTTTCCACATAAAGGTTGTCGTCTATAAACCGCATCAAGGTTTGGGGCAGAGGGGACTGCTTTGTTTTTTGTTTGTTTTTTCCTGTGCAATTGGAAATGCTTATCTGCTCTTATCTAGGCAAATCACCCTGTTTACTGGGAAGCAGTTACATTCCTGTGATTTGTTTAGGGTCAGAAAAACCTAGGCTGGAAGGTAACAGAGTGGGCTGATTAAATGAGCTGACCACGTCTTTTTGCCCCACAGTACAAAGAAACCCCTGGGAGGAAGTTTTGGATTAGAAAGGGATCCCTGATACCTGTACACTTCCATTGCTGCCAACCCCAAACCTTGCCCAAGTCAGCTTTTGTACTGAAAGGTGACCTTGCACACAAGCTCAGGTGCAAAAACCGAGCCTTGAAGCGTGTGTTATTCAGCTGGGTCTGTGGGAAGAATTTGTTTGGTTTAGGAAAACACAAAGTTAAATATTGTATAACAACTATATGAAGTCAAGAGATTTTTTAACAGATTTTTCACTTTTCAACTAGTGTTAGTTTGTTTCACTTCAGCTTTTGTCTAGTCCATTCTTTTCAAATAAAAAATAAAAGAATTAAACAAACATTTAAATTGACTGGTTAATTTATTTTTACCACATTGACCAGTGACTACCTTTGTTTACATGAAGCCGTGGTCGATTCCCTGTGGTTTAGCAGGACGCCAGTATTTCGGCATGTCAGATTCGGGGGGACGTGTGGTTTGACAAAGCTCTCCGTGTACCTGTGGTCTTTCCTACCCTACCACACTCCTGCAGAAGTATCCCTGTTCTGTGGTGGATTGCTGCATACTTACTAGAGCTTGACACAATCAGGTTTCTTGATTGCAAGCTACAGAAGCAGGCTTTGGATAATGTCATGTAAATACAGATTTATTTACTTGTGTTAGGTGTCATCAGATTTGATGAGAGGCTGGGAGGCCAACCTTGGGAATAATAGGAGCCAAGAAGCAGGAAGTGGGAAACACAGCAGAGATCCAGGAAGCAGGACACGGGGTGCAGAGCAGCTGTCTCTGTCTCCTAGCAGAAACTGAGTGGCCGGATTGTTACTGCCACTGTTGCCTCTGTAATGAAGGTGACCTCCAGGGGTTCCCTGTGGTAGGCAGAATGCTATGGATGTCCCAAGATTCCCATCCCCTGGTCATTTAGTATAGGCACTGATGTGAAAGGATGTTGCAGGTATAGAGTCCAAAGTCAGTTGACCTTAAAATATGGAGATAATAAAAATGGGCCTAATCTAATTATATAAGCCTTTTCAAGGAGAAGAGGAAGGCAGATGGGAGGTCAGAGGGATTCAAAGCATCAGAAGGATGCTGTGTGCCATTGCAGGCTTTGAATCTGGAGGGGGCATGTGCCAAGGCCACAAAACTACTGCAAGGAGCTGAGAGTGACCCGCAGCCAACAGCCAGAAAGGAAACAAGAAACTCAGTCCTACAACGGCAAGGAACTGAATTTTACTAATAAGGAGCTTGGAAGAGGCATGCATGTCCAATGAGACCACAGCTGGCCAATATCTTTTTTTTTTTCTGATTTTTTTTTTTTAACTTTTATTGGTTATTCTGGCCAATATCTTGTATCTCATAGATTCTGTGTTAGGGTTCTCCAGAGAAATAGAACCAATAGAAGATATAAAGATGTAGATATACATAGATTTATTATGGGAATTGGTTAGTATGATTATAAGGCTGAGAAGACCCATGACCTGCCATCTGCAAGCTGGAAAACCAGGATAGCCAGTGGTGGCCTTCAGTCTGAGTCCGAAGGCCTGAGAATTGGGAGGCCAGCAGTGTCAGTCCTACTGTTACAGAGCAAGGCGGGGGGTGGTTCACAATAAATTATTACAGAAAGGATTCCCCCTTTCTGTCTCTGGAGGTTCCTCCCCCCCCCCCCAACGCCCACCTGCTAGGTTCGCAATGCCCGCCGCCAGAGGA
Organism: Desmodus rotundus; assembly: GCF_022682495.2. Lineage (NCBI taxonomy): Eukaryota > Metazoa > Chordata > Mammalia > Chiroptera > Phyllostomidae > Desmodus > Desmodus rotundus. The sequence continues at coordinate 201,893,290 of NC_071387.1, forward strand.
AAGACGTCTCTCAATGCCAGAGACTGGTGAAAAGGAAAGGAATTATTTATTTAAAAGTTACACAAACTTAGAGTAATGACCTAATGTCTTCAATAAGATACTAAAGTCCTCTAGAACACCCACAGATGCACAGTCCTTCCCTCTCCCTGTGCCCAGTCCGGGGTACCGTGTCTCAGGAAAAGAAGTAGAAGTCCGTGATTAAGGCTCCCGGCACCATCAGCCGTGTGGCTGCTGCGATCTCCAGTTAATCCAAAGCCCTGTGGCACCTTCTCACAGCCCACCAGCAAGAGTCCTTTCTCCCCTTTTCTTCCCGGCAAAGTCTCTCCTGCTGCCTAAGCCGCGTGGCAAAAAGAAGCACTCCAAAACCTCGTGCGTGGTCTTCTTCCTTTCCCTTCAGAACCGCATGGTCTTCTCTTCACTTCACCAAAGCTGCCTGATCCTTTCCCTTCTCCTCCAAAACCTTGTGGTCCTCTCTTTCCCTTCATCAGAACCGTGTGGACCTCTATCTATCTACTTCAGAACCACATGGCTCTCTTCCTTTCCCCTCAGAACCTCATAGTTCCCCCATTCACTCCAGAACTGTGTGACCCCCTATTTACTTCAGAACCTCGTGGTTCTCCTCTCAGAACCTCTTGGTTCTCCCATTCACTCCAGAACCGTGTGGCCCCCTATTTACTTCAGAGCCGCGTGGTCTACTCTCTCTATGACTGCCATGCCTAGGTTTTAATCCCAGTGTCCATCTTCCTTTGCAGCCCCATTTCCAACTCCTCCTGCAGTCAGTTACACCTGCCAGCATCCCCGTATTCTTCCAGCTTTTCTGAGCTGCCATAGTAAGTCTGGGCAGGTGTGGCCCCATGGCATGGAGCCAATCATCTCCAAGGTCTCACGCAGGCCCTGTAACCAGGGGGAGTTGCTTCCCAGTCCCGAAGTCGCTCCCATCCCCCTGGCTCAAAGCATGGCCACAGCTATTTAACATATCTATGAAACCAGTTAAAGGTTATAGATATGTTAAATGACCGTGCCAGGGGTTAGCTGCAAAGCTCTTGCTACCCAAAACAGCTCCGAATGGCCCTGTTCCATGTGTCCCATCCCCCCTGGCTCAGGCCTGTGGGGGTGAGGACATCCTACATACATTTTTCTAATATTTCCTGGACACCCCGAGTCCTGGACCCCATCACAAATCCCTTCTTGGGGCCCTCCTCTTGGCTGCACCCTGCTTCACTAGTCCAAGTCTGAAGGCCCGAGAACCAGGAGCACTGAGGTCCCAGGGCAGGAGAAGAGGAATGTCCAGCTCAAGAAGACAGCACGTTTGCCTGCCCTTCCCCTTCTGTTCTGCAGAGGCACTCATTTGGGTGATGCCTACCCACACTGGCAAGGGCCAGCTTCTTTACTCACTCTACTGGTTTCAGATGCTAATCTCTTCCAGAAGCACCCGCACAGGCACACCCAGAAATGATGTTTTACCCCCTTAGCGGGCATCCCTTAGCCCAGCCAGGTTGACGCATAACATAAACCACCACAGACCATGAGCGAAGAAACTAGCGTCCCAGAGTTCTGTCCCCTATATACCATAAACAAACCAAGAATTGTTATTTTTAAGATAATTAGTCTGTGATCCTTTGCTACACAGCGATCAGTAACTAATATAGGGTGTGGCAAATGTAGATTTACAGTTGCGAGTATGCGAAAGAGTTTATTTTTGTATCATTTATTAGTTATTGTATTATTTTCCATACAAACAACAGTAAGCCTGCTTTTGCCTCATCCTGTATACCGTGCCCTGTGACACTTGGGTGTTACACAGTCTGGGAGCCAGGGTCAGATAGAGTGAGCTTAAGTGACGTACAGTCCCCTGACTGTACCCGTGGGCAGGTTTTATATGGATTGGTCTTTCTCCTTCTGGTTGGAAGGTGGGCTCTGAGACTACCTCCTGCCATGGCTACACATTATAGGAAAAAGTGGATTTCCCACAATGAAATCAGGTGTGGGTGCAAAAAGGTGTGGGAGTTAGGTAGCCCTGGTAAATGTCCACCAAAGTTTTCATCAGTGAATGTTCTGCTGTATCTCCTGCTCAACCGGTCTTGGGCTGCCTTATGTCCAGGTGCTAACCTCATCTAAGTTCCTAGCACATCCCTTCCCGTTTGCAGACCCCTTGTGTAAAAATGTGGGTAACATATTGTGTGTAAAGTGCCAACGTTTCAGGATAGGCTTGGGTATGCGTAGGAGGTGAAGTGGTGTGATGAAAGGCCTCTGAGTTTGGGAGTCTGGCTGAGTGGATTTTAATCTGGGGTGTTCCATGGTGTCACTTTGGGCAACCACTGACACCCCATGGATTCAGGTTGCCTCTCTGAAACTGGAGGACTGTGATTAATGAAATCTGCCGTCTCTTCTAGCTGAAAGAGCTTCTGATTATCTATCTTAAATTCTTTCATTCATTGAATAATTATTCTTATTTAAAAATTTTTTTATCCTTACACGAGAACAGTTTTTATTGCTTTTACTTAGAGAGGAAGGGGTGGGGGTTGGGGGGAAAGAGAGAGAGAAAGAGAAAGACATCCATGTGAGAAAGAAACATTGATCTTTTGCCTCTCATACATGCCCTGACTGGGGATCAAACCCTCAACCTGGGTAAGTGCCCTGACTTGGAATCACGACGTTTTGGCCTATGGGACGATGCTCCGACCAGCTGAGCCACATTGGTCAGGGCAATAATTAATTATTGCAAGTTATATATATGTGTCAGGTTCTAAGAATATAGCAATGAGTAAGGTTGGCATGTTCCCTGAAGTACAGTCTCAACACTACACAGATTTTTTTGGAAAATACCTCCAAGAAGGTGGTATTTGAGTAGGATTTGGGGACCTGAAACTGGGTCTACCCTGAGATTATGAACAGCCGGTTGATGGCCAGGATGCTGAGTCAGTACGGTTGGGCACAGTTTAGATATGGCTCATGGGCTGTATTTAGCCCACAGCTTGCCTATGTTTGTATGGCCCTTGAGCTAAGAAGTGTTTTTACCTTTTAAATGGTGTGTTAGTTTTCTAGGACTGCCATAGTAAAGTAGTTCAAACAGAGTGGCTTAAACACCAGACTTACTGTCTCACGGTACGGAGGCTGAGTTGGAAACCCAGGTGTCAGCACAGTTGGTTTCTCCTGAGGGCTGGAGGGAGAATCTGTTCCATGCCTTACCCTCGCTGCTGGCAGCCCCAGGCATTCCTTGGCTTGTTGCTTGGTGTCTCACATTGTCTCTCTTCTATGTGTTTCTCTCTGTGTCCAATTTCCCCTTTTTATAAAGACACCCATCACGTGGGATTAGGGCCCACACTAATGACCTCATCTTAACTTCATTACCTCTATGAGGACTCTCTTTCAAACAAGGCCACATTTGGAGGTACTGGAAGTTAGGGCATCAACACGTCTTTGCTGGGAAAGGTGGAGGGCAGGACACAACCCACAACAAATGGTTGCATTTTAAATTGTTATATAAGTGTCTACATGATATCCTCAACTTGCCTCTTGACCCACAAAGCCTAAGATATTTGCTGTCTGGCTCCTTAGTTAAGTTTATCAACTGTGATAGAGATCAGTAGCTTTCAAACTTTAGGATACATCTGTCCTTTTGATGGCCTCACTTCCAGAGTTGTCAGAATTTGCTAGTGAAGGTGATGCTGCTAGTCCCAGATTTGAGTCCTTGGATGTGCCACATTGTCTAGGGAACTTGTTGGGAGTATGAATTCCTGGCACTCCAGACTTAGTCAGAATTTCCAGGGGTGAGGCCAGAGATGATTCTAGCACATGGCCAGGTATGGGAACTCCTGGTCTAGTTTAATTACCTTGGTCAGGAAGAGTCACTGGCTGCATTATTCCTTTGTGATTGAATTGGTTGCTTGGGACCCATCTGTCCGCGGGAGATCAGGGCAACTGGGGACTCGTGTTCTTTTTGTCAAGACTTGTGCTGAAGGAAAACATTATCGAGAAATGTATGGTCTGGATTTTTCCAAGGCCAGAGATCTTTGTTTAGGCTGTTTTATAAATATTATTGTCATTAAGTGGCTTGTCAGCAGCTCATGGTAAAAAAAAGACATATTGACTGTAACCTCTGGGAGCCAAGAACAATGTGGGCCATCTGCTGGGAGGCCTCAGGCCTTCTGGCTGCTGGGGGAGCCCTTTCCTGTCCAGACCCCGGCAGGTAACAGTCCTGGACCCTGAGGCCCAAGTGCTGTGAGCCCTGGTCAGTTAAGCAAACTTCAAGAGAGACATGGCCACACTGGAGTACTTCCAGGGGTGAGGAGAAGAGGGGCCTGGAAACTGTGTTTACAGAGGAAGGGTTGAAAGAGAGCTAGTGAAATGATGGCCCGCAGGCCCAATCCAGCCATAAACATATTACCCTCAGCAATCCTAGTGGTTAAAATTTTTTTGGAATTCGAGTGACTTTGAGAAAAGCATGTATTCTGGCCAGCCTCTCCACTTCCTGTTTCTTTATACCAGCCTCATTCACAGACATCTGTTACCTCCTTGCTCTCTGGGCTTTGCAACTGGAAAATTCGCAGGAGGACTAAGATGTATGGTCCAGTTACAGAAGGCTAAGGAGAGAGCACGAGCTATTCATAAATATCTAAACATATGCACTTCTGTATCCAGTGTCTGTTGAGTGCCCCTGGTGGGCCCGGCGCTGGGGGTACAGCCACAACTAAGATGGCTCCGTGTGGCCCCTCTGAATATTTCTTGTAAGAGAGACATGCAAAAAAAAAAACCAATTGCAAATTGTGGTGAGACTTTGAAGGAAAGAGCAAGGGCGTGAGTAGAGAGCAATAAGGAACATCTTAGTTTGTGGATGGTGTGGTCAGGGCAGTTGCTGGCCACTGCGGAAGTGCAGGGAGACCTGCCATGTTAGGGGAAGTGTGTTAATTAATCTTGGTTTTCGTCTAAGGATGGGTAGGGAATCCCGAGGTGATACTTGAAGGAGAGGTTTTATTTCCTCATAAGAAAAACTTTTCAATTCAAGTTCTCTATCCGTGTGTTAAGGGACCTTGAGAGGGAATGAAGCTCAAGAAAATGGAAATGATAGAGTGAACTGCAGATCTCAGTAGGAAGGAGGGGGCGGGGCGTGAGAGGGTTTTCTCATCTCCACAGAGATGCCTTGCAGTTCTGAGATCCACTGAAATGATACAGTAACAACAGGGTAAAACCAGAGAAATCCTGTTTGGAGCCCAGCTTATTCCTAAATTTCACAGGCAAACAGACGGAAGTGGGCGTTCCTGGTTCCACAGAGAAGAGCGCTCAGACTGGGCAAGTAGGACCTTGATGTGGGGAAACCCTGAGGTACTAAACGAATGTTTTAGAAAGTTGATCTCAAAGAGGCAGTCAGTTGTCAGCATAATTATGTTCTGAAAGAATGGGATTTGAAGTGATGTGGTGGTGCAGCCCTATTACCCTTAATAACTCCACATGGGACCATGTCCAGTTATGGAAAACCCAGGTAGCCATCTGAGCCCCGCCGATGTTTGCCTGTTTGTTAGTTTGTTTCGTGGGTGGGTGCTGAGGGGCCAACTAGAATCAGACTTGTGGAGCGATGGATCGAGGGAGAATGGGCTGGTTCCATTACTACAGAAGATACCTTCTGAAATTCAGACATTCAGCACAGGTAACACTGGGTGGGCGGTGGGTGGTTGCTCAGCAAAACGAACACCTCCCTCCTGACAACTCCAGCTCCTCCCTCCATCTACCACCTCCCCTCAGGCTGTCTGCTCTCCATTAGTCATAATTACAGCAACTCAGTCAGTTAAGGGAGTTGCCTCCGCACCAGGCTCTCAGTGCTTCCCGTACGTTGACTCCTTTAATCTTCAAAGCATCCCTTTCTCCATTTTACTGGTGGAGAAATCGAGGCCCAGAGAGGCCGGGATGACAGCTCAGGTCACAGAGCCACTCGGGCACAGACGGGCTTTGCATTGGGGGTTGCCTGACTCCAGAGTCCAGCCTTTTCCATCACACTGCCACTCAGGATCTTTCAGGATAATCTCCGAAACTAGCACGCTGGTTAAGAAATGCCCCGGGGGCCGCCTCTGGTTGCTAGAGGCGGACTCTCAGGTTGTATAAACATTTCTCTCTGTAAGAATCCTGTTCTGTGTGTATCTGTTTTGAAAAGTAAACTTTGATAGCTTAATTTTATATTACTTTGCACTTTTCCCTTGCATTGTGAAGTCATGTTTTTTTATAATAAATTCAATATTCTGGATAGAGAATACAATTTACAGTTTTGTGTATCTGTGTATTTTTTCGTGTGGTTGAGTGTCATTGTTTTTTCTCCTCTTTCCTTTATTAAGGAAATCATTTACATACAGCAAAGCGCAGAGACCTGCGAGTGCATGGGTGTTGGTGACTGTCTGTGCTCCTGTGTCACTACCGATTATTTTCATCAGCCTGAAAGGCCCTGGTGCCACTTCCCGCACACTTGCTCATTTCCCCCAGACAGCGCCCTTCTGATGGCTGTTGCCTTGGATTAGTTTGGCTTGCGCTTGGACTTAAAATAGGTAGAATCAGTGCATCCATCTCTACTGCCGCGTGCACCTTCAGTTCTTTTTTATTTCTGACTACAGGTGCATGGTATGAATATACCACAGTTGACTTATTTATTCTTTTTCCATTTCTTTTCTTTTTTCAGTCCTCACCTGAGGATGTGTTTTAGAGAGAGGAAAGGGGAGAGACAGACAGACAGACAGACAGGGAGAGAGGGAGACAGAGACATTGATTGGTTGCCTATTGTATGTGCCTGACCAGGGATCAAACCCACAAGCTAAGCATGTGTCCTGACCCAAGAATCGAACCTGCAGCCTTTTGGTGTATGGGATGATGCTCCAATCAACTGAGCCACACAGCCAGGACTTATTTATTCTTTTTGATGGACAACTAGTTTGTGGACAGTTTCTGGCAGCTGTGAATAAAACTTCTATGAGCATTTGTATACCTCTTTTGGGGGGAGCATATGCCTTTATTTCCTTTAAGTCTGTTCCTAGGAGTGCAATTGTTGCGTCATAAGCTAGGGTATGTAGAACTTTATAAAAACCTGCTACATTGTTTTCCAAAGTGATGGTATGTTTATATTCCCACAAGCAATGTATGAGAGTTGCACCTGCTTCATCAATACTTGATATAGTCACTCTTTAAATTTACCCAGATGGTGGTATCTCACTGTGGTTTTAATTTATATTTTCCTAATAACATATGATGTTAAGCACCTTTTTATGTACTTATTGGCTACTCCTACACCCTTTCTTAGGAAGATTTCTGTTTAAATTTTCCCCTCCTTTTAAATTGAGTTATTTTTTAAATTATTAATTTATAGAACTTTTTTATGTATTCTGGAAATGAATCCATATATACAATGGAACACAAAAAACCTGGGATTATCTCCTGAAGTGTGGGTCCCTTGTAGTACAGGCTTCCCCTGCTAGGTGAGTGTTCTAGGAACCCAGCTGGTGTTATTGTGAGAGGCTGTGTTTGGCTTCAGTGAATTTGTTTGACCCTTTCAATGAGTTTTCCCGTTTCATGCTGGGTGGTTTACAAGCACATCTGCCCACACCACATTGAGGGTTCAGCAGTTTTTGACCAAAAATGACATCACTCCCGTACCCCACCCTCCTTACTCACCTGATCTTGCCCTAAGCTGCTTTTTTTTTGTTTGCTTCCCTGATGAGACTCAAAGGGAAACAAACGTTTTGCCAATATGGAAGAGGTAAAACAAAAGAGCGGCAGAAACGCTGAAAGGCATCAAAATTGACAAGTTCAAAAACTGTTGTGAGCAGTGGAAAAAATGTCTCAATAGGTGTATTACATCAAATGGAGAGTACTTTGAATGTGACTGAAGTTTAAACATGTAAGAATAAGTACACAATTTTTTATAAATAAATTCTTTTTTTTCTCATAGTAGTTTGCCTTTTTTCACTTTCTAAATTGTGTCTTTTATAAGCAGAAGCTTTAAATTTTGATGAAATTAAACAGCTTTTTCCACTTGATGAAAATTGTACTTTTTGTTCCAGACCGAAAACAATCTTTGACTATCATAATCATGAAGGTATTCTTTTTCTTTTCTAGAAACTTTTTAGATTTTTTTTGGCATTTAGATTCCACACAGAAATCCATTTGCTTTAGCAACATTTGATGTTACGGCACCATTGATATTTCTCCATCAAATTGCATTTAGTTTTGTTGAAATTCTGTTGTTTATATGTGTCTATTTATCCACTCTATTCATTTTCTATTTGCCTTTTCTTCTACCAATGCAATACCTTAATGAATGCAAATTTATAACGTCTTAAAATCAGCAGCGAAAGCCCTGCTTGGATTTTGGTTGGCATTATTTTAATATACACACTAGTTTGGGGAGAATAGCTATCTTAACAAATAGTAAGTCCCTCCGTCCTTGACCGTGGTATATGTCTGCCTTTACTCAGAACTTCTCTCAGCGGGGTTTCGCAGTTTACAAGTAGAAAAGACTTGCAAATAAAAAATTTTTATTTTTAGGTTTGATGTGTAGTAATGGTATTTAAAAAATTTCAGTCTCCAATTGTTTTTGTTGCTAGGACACAGAAATACAGTTGATGTTTATATATTGCCATGTATCCTATGACCTTGCATGTTCACTCAATAGTCATAGTAGTTTGTTGATTCCTTTGGATTTTGTTACACACATAATTATATTATCTGAATCAAAGATAATTTATTTCTTCCTCATCAATGTTTATGCCTTTTATTCTTTGTTTGAAATCATTCTTTTTTATGATACATGCATTTAAAGTTCTTAATTTTTCCCCTAAGCACTGCTTCAGCTGCATCTCACAAATTTTGATATTTTGTGTTTTTATTATCCAGTACAAAATATTTTATAAATTCTATTTCATTTCTTCTTTGACCCATGATGAGTTAGCAATGTGTAGCTTAATTTCTAAATGTGTGATGGTTTTTCCAGTTTTAATTTATTATTGACTTCTAATTGGATTCCATTTTGGAGAGAGAATATTCTGAGAGTTCCAGTTACATGTATGTTAGATCATTTGATATTCACCCACATACCTCTGACAGTGTCTTCGGTATTATAATTCTTTCTTATTTCTGTATTTCATGTAAGCTGTTTTCTGTTGACTTGTCTTTGAGTTCATTGATCTTTTATTTGTCTTCTCTTATGCTTATTTATTATATTCTTTGTTTCAGATATGGTTTTCTATTCTAAAATTTCTCTTTGGATATTCTTTAGAGCTTCAGATTTTTCTTTCTGTTTACCCATGTAGTCCATCTTTAACATATTTAGCATAATTCTTTAACGTATTTAAAATAGTTATTTTAGAGACCTCTTCTACTGATTGCAGTTTGTGGTCATCAGTGGGTCTATCTTTCTTGACTGTGGGTTTTTTTTTTTTAATTGTGGGTCACATTTTTATTCTTTGTATATTATAGGAGACCGTTCTGTGTGGCATGGGCCCACCTCCCACTCAGAAAGGCCAGTGGGGAGTGAGGTCCAGCACACAGGACCCACGCCCATGGATAGGTTCTCCTGTGGGGTATCAGGCCTGCATTGTACACAGGCCACTATGAGGCTTGCTTTTGCTAAAACTCCCCCACCCTGAATTGAGGCAGCAAACGTTTACTGCATATCTTTAAAGTAACTTCCTAAAATCTATGCTAAACCTTCCAAGGACAAGTGTAACCAGTTTAACCACTTTTCCCTTTACATTTGCAAATATCCTGCCTTTTTGATGTAATTAGCAACACCCTCTCTTTTGTTTTCTATAACCACCCAAAGCGAACCTGTGCATATTACAGGAGGATCATCCTTAAAGTAATGTGCCCAGAAAAGCAATAAAAGCCTGTCAAGGCAAGGGCCGAGGTGCTCTCCTCTTGAGAGAGTGGCCATGCCATCCCTTTTCCTCCACAACACATGGATCCCGTGGGCCGGGATCCGCATCAGTATATTTTATAATTTTTCATTGTAAGTCACACATTTTGCATAAAAGAACAATAGGGACTAAACTAGACTGTATTTTTGTTTTGTTTTTCCCAGAGAGGACCTTCCCTTTCCTCTGTCCTAAGCTTGGGAAGGGGATATTTATCCAGATCCTATGATGAGTTTAGCTGAGCTGGGACTGGGATACAACTTTAATTTAATTAATTTCAATTTCACTCTTGCCAGTGAGATTATGGAGATTTCTCTTGGCCTTTTAGCCTAACCCTCAATTTCTTGCTACATCTATGGGACTGATCTCTTTGGGATCTTCAAGATTTGAACTTGAAGGGGATTTGGTTTCAGTTTTGGTTTGATTTCTCCAGACTCAACTGCAGAAGGGCTCTGGAACCCTAAGCAGTACAAGTGTCTGAGAGATCTCTCTCTACCTCCCTACTGCTGGGAGCTGTGCTCTACCTACTGCTGACCCAGCAAAATTCCCAAGGGGTAGAAATGCTGTTCTGACAGGTGTATTTTTGTGTTTGGGACTCTTCCAGATTCCAATATTTCCTGTTAGCCCACACTATTGTTAAAAGTTCAGCTGATTTCTCTTCATTCTATCAAACTCTACTTTTCAATATTAAGCCCACTCTTCCACCTGCCTGTATTCAGGTTAGGCAATTTGTCCCGAGTGTGAAAATAATAGCCACTTTTTGCTCTTCTTTGAAGGTCATGTCTCTCTCTCTGCAATTAGTTATTTAGACTTCTTGTGTGTGTGTGTCTGGTAGTCTTTATGGCTTTAAAGAAAAATATAAATTTTAGTTTACTATTTCCTTTTATTGTGATGGATGTGATAAGGTCTATGCTTTTCTGTATCTTGACCAGAAGCAGAACTCCCACAATTTTTTCGAGTGTTGTCCTAGATTAGTTCTGCAAGCAAGTAAGTGTAAGGCCTCAGAACAACCTTAACTAGTTACAATTCTGGATGTAGACTTATTTAGGCTTAGAATGCCAGTTGCCTGAGTCATCGGCAGTATTTGGCCTTATAAAGTATTGCTGTTATGTTAACCCTCCCTCCCCCGACCCCAAGCAGTTAGTTTTACTGCATAAGATTATTCCATATGCCCTTTTCCTTATTCAAATTTAATTCATGTTATTTTGGTGTTTCCTTCTATTTATCTCCACTGGCACCATCCTGGTCTAAGCTACCATAGCCAGATAACAGTGGTAGCTCATTCCTGACATTCCAGCTGATTTCCCCAAAGCCCCTCTGGCACCCTCTAACCCAGTCCCCACGCTGCTTCCAGACTGATGGTTGTGAAAATGTGATTTTGACTATGTCATCCACCTGCTTAAATTCTTTCAGTGGCTTCCCAGTGCTCTTAAGGTACAAGTAGAAGTCCTAAGCACAGGTCCTCCAGCTCTGTCTTGCTCTCTACCCCATTTCCCAGTGTTCCACTGGCTTTCTTTTAATCCCTACTCCTCTTGCCTTCTCCCTTTGTACAGCCTTTGCAAGTGTTGATCCCTCCCCTGAAGTGCCCTTTCTTCCTCTTGTTACTTAGTGAATTCTTGTCCTCTTCCCCTTTCAGAATTCACCTCAAGTATCGCTTCTCAGAGCATCCTTCCCTGGCTTTTCCAGACCCTCTTATCTGTTTTCTTTACATGTGTAGTCATTTGACCCAGTGATGAATTTTGTGTTTGTTTGTAAGATTATCTGATAATTGGCAATATCCTTCATTATACTGGAAGCTCCAATGAAGACAAGAAAAGTCTGTTTTTCTGATCACCACTTCATTTCCAATGCCAAGAACAGTGACTGGCACTTAATAAAATGTGTGGAATAAATGAATAACAGAATCATGAATTTGGAGAAAAGAAATACATTTACTTTCTTAACATGGAGTTTATTCTTTAGATGGCTCCTTTTTCCTTCCTTCCGTTCATTTTTTCTTCCTTTTTCTCCTCCTCTCCACCCTCCACCCATCACCACCATCACTATCATCATTGCCCTATTTATTTTGTTTTCTAACATCTTTAGAAGAAGGCCCTTGGACTTCAGAAGTTTGTCTTAAATGAAATTTAACATACAGCTACACATCAAGTAGGAAGTGTGCCCACTTTTAAACTGTGAGTTGACCATGATAAGTGTGTTGTTTCCTTCACTCTAGCCAGGGAATACGGCTCACAGACCCGTAAAGGAATTTTCTAATTCTTCCTTTGCTGGTTGCGTTGACATGTCTATTTCTCTGGAACCAGATAACTAGAGTGGATGGGAACTGAACGTTTGCCAATTAATTAGCAACTTAAATCACTTGTGAAAATGGCTGTAAAAATCAACTCAAGCTGGCATAGCTGAATTTTCAGAGGCCATGTAAACATAAATGGTGTTTTCTTGTTCTGTGGTGGTGTCCGAGGAACTGTGGTCATGACTTAAGACCTCCCCCATAGAGTTCTTTTCAAAGACTGGGTCTAGTTACCTAAGCTATTCTTAAATTATCTCCAGGTTTCCAATTCCATCCCTCATTAGTCTTTTGATCCAGTGTGCAATTACCGGCATTGAAAATGGTAGAATTGTAAAAGAAGCATCTTTCCTTTAAAAGTCAGGAAGATTGAGTTTCACACTCACATGGGAGTGATTTTAATGTTTTGTTTCCTAATAATTCTTTGGCACAACATTTCAAATACTACTGGCACCCCGAGATGACTCTGAGTTGAGAGGCTCCCAAGTGTCCCTGTCAGTGGCTCTGCTCTTACACTGCAGACCTCCGAGAAAGCCGGCACACGTGGCCATGCTGCCCCGCACGTACGGTGGGGGTCCCCGGCCTCTCTGCCTGTTCCATATGGTGAAAGATGCTGCTTGAGACATAATTAAACTGTCCGCTGAAAGGAAGTAGTCAGCTCCTCGCTGCCATAGCTTATTTCTAAAGAACAAGTAAGTAAGTTCATGAAGGACCAGATTGTGTCTTTAATACTTAATTTTCTTGACATTTTAATGTGACTAAGTGGAATTGAGCCAAGCTGGAATTGTTTTAAAATGTTAAGAAATGCCTGTTTATGGACCGTGTGTGTGCACGCATGTGAAGGTGTGTGACATAGATTATAAAAGAGGACAATTACTCTGTGGCTGAACATGTTATGGGTCTCAAGGAAATGAAATTATTGCTCTGACTGCTAATTCCTAAGCATTTTTCCTTTTTTTACTATCTCTTCTGCGTGCATGTAAACATGGGGTAACTGTAGGAGGGGTAAAAAGATGTACCATAAGCCTTGAACAAGATTCTTAATACTATTTTATTGACCCACACTTTCAAGGAATGTTATTAGTGAAGTTTTTCTTTCTTAGTATTCACTTCATATGAAATCTTCAGCATTGCCCAGATAAAAAGAAAGTTTGATTTCTTTATATTTATAGTGCAATAATTTTTTGAGCACCAGTTATGCATAGGTATTATATTATATTGGGTGCTACTAATTATACGTTAACATGAAAAAAATTATAACTTCAGTTGAAAAATACTATTGGTCTCCTTTTCTCTGCATCTCTTATATCCTGATTACTCCTGTCAATAGTTACTAGTCTCCTTATTCTCTGCTAAGGAGAAACTTTTGTGTCTTATATAACAGAGGTAATAATGAAAATAAATTAGTAAATAATTATTTAGGGATGATTATGTTCACCGTAACATAGGCTTTATATGCATTATTTCATTTAATCCTCACAGAAGACCTGTGAGGTATATAATAACTCATTGTCCCCACTTTACAAATGAAGCAACTGAGGTAGCATGTGCGGCTTGCTTGCCCAAGCTAACAGCTAGACTGTTAGCTGAGAGTAAGTGGGAGAGCTGAGACTGAATATGCTAAAGAACCCCAAGATGGTATCTACAGTGCTTGGTGATGAGAACTAATTTGTGCAAAAATTGACATGAGACACAAAAGAAATGACTCCTGTCACTTTTAAGGACAAGAAATCTAGGCATTTTAAGAAATCACAAGTTCATTCTGCTGATTCCAGAAATATTGATATAAACCCTCTTAAAAATCAGCAAAGAGGCAAACATAAAGAGACTGATCAATGGAAGAAACCAAAAATTCTGGAAACAGACCCACATATAGATATTGAGTACTTCACACAGGTACTGTCTCAAGAGGAGAAATAGTAGATCCTTCAACAGGTAGGAGTAACAACAATGTGTGTTTATGACACTGGCTGTTCTCCGAGCACTGTTCTGATGCTTTCTGTAATTTAACACATTTCACCATGCAGACGGCCCTGTGGTGCAAGCACCCTTTTGTCATCTCTGTTTTGCGCGTGAGAAACAGAAAGATGACTTTTGAAAGTCTGCATCCAGAGCTCTTCACTGCCAGGCTACATAACATTTACATTAGGAATTGCTTTTAGCCACTTAGAAAAAGGGAAGGTTATGGCCTGACCTCTTATCTTATGACAAAGAAGATTCTAGATGATTAGGACTTAAAAGAAATATGTAACAATAACTATACTAGAAGAAAATATAATTAAAATGAAACAATTGGGAAGAGGAAAGTTATTTCTAAAAAGAATATTTAAGACAGCCATGTCAAAACAAATATTTTATAGTTTTGATTACCTCAAAATGTAGAACTTTTTTATAGAAAAATAACAAATAAACACTACCATAAACAAAGTAAAAAAACAAAATGACAAATGAGAAAAAATGTACAACATATGACAAACACAAGTTTATTATTTTTAATGTATAAACAGACAATTGAGAAATTAGCCAGGGTAGTAACAGACATTTAATTAAATATTAATAGATAAAAAATCAAGTATCAGCGGGTAACTGATGTGAGAATTATTTCATCTTTAGTAGTGCTTGAAGATACATAGTTGAACAATGAGATGTGATTTTTGCATATTGAATTGGTGAGTGGTATTGATTTTTGGTGAGATAGGTAACAGGAAGCTGGCAGGCTATACACTGCTGCTGGGTCTGTAACTTTTGGGGAGGGCAATTTGGCAAGATGTCTAAATCATTAACTTGTGTATATGTTTTAATTCAACAATTCAATTTTTAAGAATTTATTTTAAGATCATCTTACATACATGCAAGAATTTATGTATAATTGTGCTCATTGACATATTGGTTCTAATGGTGAAATAGTACAAACAGCTAGTAGAAAACATGGCTCCCTTGCTGGCCAACATCAGTTTTTCCTCATTCTTGGTAATCTCACCACTCCCCCATTGACCTTTTCCCACCTCCAGGCTAGGAAGCTGGTTGATTTAAGGAGAAAGTCCTGTGGTATTGCACTGGCCACAGTGATGTTGTGGAGGTGCACGTATCATGTAGGCATTACATCTGGCAGGGTGCACTTTTTACCTTTTGCTGGGAACTACAAGGACAAAGACTGCCCTGCTTCTTATAGTTTGCTAATGTGGAAGCAGGTGGCTTCAGGAACTGTTGGCAACCATCTTTGCACCATAAAGAGGGGGCCTGAGGATGGAGCGAATGAAGCTCAAAGTAGAGATGGGAAGTGGTAACAGAGAAACCGGGTCCTCCTCATTCACATCCTTGAGCCCTGTCTGAAGCAACTATTTTGCATGACCTCACCCTCTTCACATATGTGAGCCAATTATTTCTCTGCCCCTTCTCACTTTTCAGAGGCAATTTGAGTGGGGATAGCTGTTCCATGCAATTGGAAGCACCCTAACAGAGACATATCTCTTTGTCTCAAACATGTGTCATGGATCTGCTCAGGACACACTGACTGCAGTCCTAAATAGCAAATGGCCGGGGATGAAATGTGACTTTGCTGAAGCAGAGGCGGTGGTCAAATATCCCGGTCACTGAAAGAACGTTTGGGCTATAAGAATAAATCTGAAATTTCCATACTACCCAAAGCAATCTACAGACTCAATGCAATCCATGTTAAAATACTTATGGCATATTTCACTGATCTAGAACAAATACTCCAAAAATTTATATGGAACCAAAAAAGACCTTGAAGAGCCTCAGCAATCTTGAGAAAGAAGAATAAAGTTGGTGGGATCACAACACCTGATATAAAATCATACTACAACTCCACTGTAATCAGAACAGCTTGGTACTGGCATAGGAACAGACACATAGATCAACAGGACAGAATAGAGAGCCCAGAAATAAACCCATGTCTCTATGGCCAGTTAATATTTGACAGAAGGGCATGCATGTACAATGGAGTAAAAATAGTCTCTTCAATAAATGGCGTTGGGAGAACTGGACTAGCACATTCAAAAAATGATACTAGGCCACCAACTTACACCATATACTAGAATAAACTCAAAATGGATAAAAGACTTAAATATAAGTCATGATACCATAAAAGTCCTAGAGGAGAACATAGGCAGTAAAATTTCAGATATCCCATGTAGCAATATTTTTGCCAATATATCTCCTAGGACAAGGGAAATCAAGGGAAAAACATAAACAGATGGGACTACATCAAGTGAAAAAGCTTGTGCAAGGCTAAAGAAACCATTATCAAAATGAAAAGGGAACTGACTATACAGGAGAACATATTTGCCAATGATATATCAGACAAGGGTTTGATCTCCAAAATATATAAAGAACTCATATGACTCAACACTAGGAATCCGATTAAAAAGCAGGCAAAGAACCTGAATAAACAAACACTTCACCAAGGAGGACATACAGATGGCCCACAGACGTATGAAAAGATGCTTAACATCACTAGCCATCAGAGAGATGCAAATTAAAACCACAATGAGATATCACCACACACCTGTCAGGATGGATATTATTAATAAATCGAACAACAAGTGTTGGAGAGGATGTGGAGAAAAGGGAAGGTACCTTAGTGCACTATTGGTGGGAGTGCAGACTGGTGCAGCCACTGTGGAAAACAGTATGGAATTTCCTCAAAAAAACTAAAAATGGAACTGCCTTTTGACCCAGCGATTCCACTGCTGGGAATATATCCTAAGTCCTGAAACACCAATCCAAAACAACTTATGCACCCCAGTGTTCACAGAGGCACTATTTACAATAGCGAAGTGCTGGAAACAGCCTAAGTGCCCATCCGTAAATGAGTGGATCAAAACCCTGTGGTACATTTACACAATGGAATAGTTATACAGCAGAAAGAAAGAAGGCATTCCTGGAACTGGAGAATATTATGCTAAGTGAAGTAAGCCAGAAGGTGAAAGACAAATACCAAATGATCTCACTTATAAGAGGAATCTAATGAACAAAATAAACTAATGGGCAAAGTAGAACCAGAGACATGGAAACATAGAACAGACTGACAGCTGCCAGAGGGGAGAAGGGAGGGAGATAAAGATGGAAAGAAGGGGGAGGGACTAGTCAAAGAACATGTATGAATGACCCATGGACATGGAAAATGGTGTGGGGATGGACTATGGGAGCGGGGGGTGGGCTTGGCGGAGGGGGCAAAGGGGGAAAAATCAGGACAACTATAATAGAATAGCTATAAAAAAGAATTAAAAAAAAATAAAGTTATTGGTGAAAATGGAAAAAGAATAAATCTGAAATTATATACAAATGTTTCAATTATCATAGTGTCATTGTTAACAATTAATAGTCAAAATTTTAAATTTTGTTATTATTTTCTAGGAACATAATAATAGTTTCTCAGAGCTGGCAACTGCCAGACAGTTCTTTCGACCATTACCCTGTGCATTTGAGTACTAAAGAGGGGGCCACTGTGAACTGGCACATTTAATAATGTCACCAACAATCTGTGCATAGCAGAGTATAATTCAAGCAAGGGTTTCAGCAGTGTGTTTTCTAGGAGGAACTTTTTATCCAAGATTCATGATGTTAGCAAATCTCAAAAACCCTTTATCTTTGCCGAAAAGGACTGGTAGCTATGGTAGTAATTTCAACAAGCTTTTTGTTTAAAATGATAGCATCTGTGAGCTCAGAGACTATAAAGAATTGCTTTAATAGAGAACTTTTTAGGAAGTTTATAATTTTAAAATTGGATTAATGGAAACAAAATGTGTCCTGTGGGCCCATTTTTCTCTAACACCTTGTTCTATGATTTATACTCTGTATTTCTTATGTCTGGAAAAGATGTTTCCTGTGGATGTTATGGTTCATGACTTGGGAACTTCTTCTCTTTATGAAATTTTAAGGTGGCAAGAGTTTACACAATTGTTTAAATTCACCTTTTAAAAGAAGTGAAGAATTCCAAAACAAATTTTTCTTAAAAGAAATCATGGCCAAATAGAATTAAGTAGCTGAATATCAGTCTAACTAGTGTTCTTATTTAAATTGTTATAAGCATGCTTTGATTTAAAAAGGATATCATGATCTTCCTAAGTTACCTAATTAATTCATTCTCTATTAATATTTGATTAGTTTATTCTACGTCAATATTGTGTTAATAGTTTAATATTTGCAAACCATTTCCTTATTTAACTTTTTAAAAGTTTCCAATAATCATTTTAGTATATAAAATTAATAACTTTTGTTATTCTTAATTATTATAGCATTTTACTCATATTTTTATATATGTATTTATATTTACTATATATACTTATGTTTATACTTGGAGTATTTGTACCCTGTTAGAATTTCAGTATATAAAGCACATATAGGGATTTTTCCCTCCAGGTTACATCTAAAATGCTTATGTACATTTTTAGGTGAATATTCAGATATTAGCTCAAAATCTGATTATGTCTGAAATTGCTGACGTTATTGTAGACACAGTGGTAACCTGTTGCACCATACAATCACTGAACATGCATGAGTTCAAGGTTGCCAGATAGTGAACAAGTTGGCATTCAGCTCTTTCATTTGCCAGGGCCAACGCCAGAGATGAAACCAAAGAGCAAATTGTGCAGAAACACCTAGGCCAAGGCCTAGGGTTGGTATACCACATGTGTATCATTTTTAGCAGCTACAATTTTACGGCTGTACTAGCATTTACTTAACCAATCTCCCAGAGAAAAATGTCTGAAATTTCTGAAAACACCCCCTCCCAATGGTAACAGAGCTTATCTCTGGGTTGTGTCATTATGGATAATTTTTTCCTCATTGCTTATCAGTGTTTTCCACTTTTTTTCTACAATAAACATGTATTTCTTGAGTAATGAAGGAAAAACAAGTCTAAAACGTCTACAACGTAGAATGAATAACAATAAAAACGTAGACAAATTTACAAAAACAACATCACACTAAAAAAATTTAAAAATCTAGAGGTGCATCAGGCAATCCCTTTGGATAAGACGTTGCCAGGACTTACAAGGGTCAGGAAGTTTCTCCTCAGATGGGTCCTCAATTCCTCTTGCTGTCAGCTAAGCCTTTTCATCAAAGGAGACAGAGCAGCTGCTAATCCTCTTCCAAATCTCCACATTGGCATTCTGTTTCCTCCGCTCTGTCTTCTCAATTTTAGGCTAAATAAACTTCCCTTTTAGTGTCTATTCACTACACCCTGATTCTGAACAATTATACAATTAAGCCTAAAGGAACAAATTCCTCTTCAGGGACACGCTCCAATTGTTTTATTGCTTTGAACCTCATTGGCAGAATAACTAGAGAGGTTGGGGGTGGGCGAAATGGGGGAAGCAGGTGCAGAGATACAAACCCTCAGTCGTAAGTAAGTCGTGGGCACGATAGTCAGTAATACTGTATTGCATATTTGAAAGTTGCCACGAGAGTAAATCTTAAAAGTTCTTATCACAAGAAAAAAAATTGTGCCTTTGTACAGTGAAGGATGGTAACTAGACTTATTGTGGTGATCATTCTGCAGTGTATACAGATACTGAATCATTATGTTGTACAACTAGAACTAATATAATGTTACGTGTCAATTATACTTCCAAAAAAAAAACAAAACCCAAGCTTGTTGGAGAAGGCCTTGAAGTTCCAATTTGTAAAGGAATTCTAGAACCTAGCAAATAAATAGATCCAGAATGGTTATTCTAGAAGCTCAAAGATAGAAAAATCATTTAAACCTCCCCCCCAAAAACCAAGCCAGCCATCTCTCTCTCTCTCTCTCTCTCTCTCTCTCTCTCTCTCTCTCTCTCTCTCTCTCTCTCACACACACACACACACACACACACACACACACACACACACACACGTGTTCCACATTTCCTGCCAGAGAATGCAGGAAGAGTCATTTCCAAGTTGTGCAGGGCCGCTGGTGGGAGGGAAGCACAGCCTTTTCTTGGGGTGGAAGCAGGCAGAGAGCAAGGGTTTGGGATGTGGCATATCTTCCCAGTTAAGGCGGTTAGTTATTCATGGTCTGATCCAGGCAATGCAGGTTCAAATTCTGGCCACGTCTATATAATTTTAAAAACAAAACAAAGCAAAATGGAAAAAACCCCTCACAATGAAGAGCAAGCAGCTCCCTGCTGTCCAGGCTCGTTCCCGGGTCATGTGGCCCTCACTGCTGAGGGCACGGCTTGGTTTCAGTAACGAACTGTTGACCTGCTACCTGACCCTCTCCACCAGGCAGCTGCCAGCAAGGGAGTCTTGGTGATGTCCTCCTTCGAATACACACAGCCTTTGAGGAGTGTGATCAATGATGTTTTCCAGGTTTACTTAGACTTTTCCTCTTTTTCGGGCCCCTAAACTTAGGGATTCAGATGAAAGTTGGGGCAGGAGGTAGTGGGCTGACCAGAGACATGCTGTTATGTTCCTGGCTGAACCAATTAATGGACAGAGTAATGAAGTGAACACCTAAAAGAACAACTAGTTGGGTCAGTTATTCACCCTATAACTGTGAAAGCAAATTGAATTATGACTGTAAGTGCTAATATGCTTTTTCTTTTCTTTTTTTTAATGAGTAAATTATTTTTTTAACATTTTTTAAATTGTTCAAGTATAGTTTTCTATCTTTTCCCCCACCCCTCCCCATCCCTCCCCACCTCCCTTCCCTATTTCCACACCCCCCCCCCCTTGTAATTGTCCCTGCAAACTCTTTCCCCTTTCCCCTATAATCCCTTCCCCTCTCACCTCTGGTCACTGTCAGCCTGTTCTCAATTTCAGTATCTTTGGTTATATTTTGCTTTCTTGTTCATTTTGTTGATTAGGTTACTGTTAATGGTGAGATCATATGGTATTTGTCTTTCGCTGCCTGGCTTATTTCACTTAACATAATGCTCTCCAGTTCCATCCATGCTGTCTGTCACAAAGAGTAGGAGCTCCTTCTTTCTTTCTGTTGCATAGAATTCCATTGTGTAAATGTACCAGTTTTTTGATCCACTCATTTCCTGATGGGCACTTAGGTTGCTTCCAGCACTTGGCTATTGTAAATTGTGCTGCTGTGAACATTGGGGTGCACAGGTTCTTTTGGATTGGTGTTTCAGGATCCTTAGGATGTAATCCTAGCAGTGGAATTGCTGGGTCAAATGGCAGTTCCATTTTAGTTTTTTGAGGAAATTCCATACTGCTTTCCACAATGGTTGCACTAGTCTGCAATCCCACCAACAGTGCACTAGGGTTCCCTTTTCTCTGCATCCTCTCCAACACTTGTTGTTTGTTGCTTTGCTTGTGATATCCATTCTCAGTGGTGTGAGGTGGTATCTCATTGTGGTTTTAATTTGCATCTCTCTGATAGCTGGTGACACTGAGCTTCTTTTCATATGTCTCTGAACTGTCTGTGTATCCTCCTTAGAAAAGTGTCTGTTCAAGTCCTTTGCCCATTTTTTTAATTGGATTGCTTGTCTTCTTAGAGTGGAGTTGTGTGAGTTCTTTATATATTTTGGAAATCGAACCCTTGTCTGAGGTTTCATTGGCAAATATGTTTTCCCATACGGTGTGTTCTCTTTTCATTTTAATGCTGTTTTCTTTAGCCAAGCAGAAGCTTTATATTTTGATGATATTCCATTTGTTTATTCTTACCTTTATATCCCTTGTTCTAGTGGACGTATCAGTGAAAATATTGCTGTGTGGAATATCTGAGATTTTCCTGCCTATGTTCTCCTCTAGGACTTTAATGGTGTCACGACTTATATTTAAATCTTTTATTCACCTTGAATTTATTTTTGTGTATGGTGTAAGCTGGTGCTCAAGTTTCATTTTTTTACATGTAACTGTCCAGCTCTCCCAGTACCATTTGTTGATGAGGCTATTTTTGCTCCATTTTATGCTGCTGCCCCCTTTGTTGAATATTAATTAACCATAGAGACTTGGGTTTATTTCTGGGCTCTCTGTTCTGTTCCCTTGGTCTATGTGTCTGTTCTTATACCAGTACCAGGCTGTATTGATTACAGTGGCCATGTAATACAGTTTGATATCAGGTATTGTGATCCCTCCTACTTTGTACTTCTTTCTCAAAATTGCTGCAGCTATTTGGGGTCATTTATGGTTCGATATACATTTTTGAAGTGTTTGTTCTATATCTGAAATACACCATTGGTACTTTAATAGGTATTGCGTTGAATCTATAAATTGCTTTAGGTAGTATGGCCATTTTGATGATGTTAATTCTTCCGATTCATGAACATGGTATATGTTTCCATTCATTTGTGTCTTCCTTAATTTCTTTCTATAGTGTTGTGTAGTTTTCTGAGTACAGGTCTTTTACTTCCTTGGTTAGGTTTATTCCTGGGTACTTTATTTTTCTTGTTGCTATATCAAATGGGATTTTTTCCTGATTTCTGCTTCTGATGTTTTATTGTTGGTATACAAAAATGCCTTTGATTTCTGAATACTGACTTTGTATCTCGCCATTTTGCCAAATTCATTTATTAGGTCAAGCAGTTTTTTGGTGGAGTCTATAGGATGTTCTGTGTACACTATCATGTCATATGCAACCAATGACAGTTTTGTTTCCTCTTTTCCAACTTGAATGCCTTTTATTTCCTTTTCTTGTCTGATTGCTGTGGCTAGGACTTCCAATACTATGTTGAATAGAAGTGGTGAAAGAGGACAACCTTGTCTTGTTCCTGATCTTAGTGGGAAAATTTTTAGTTTTTGCCCATTGAGTATGATGTTGGCTGTAGGTCTCTCATATATGGCTTTTATTATGTTGAGGAATGCTCCTTCTATTCCCACTTTGCTGAGTGTTTTGATCACAAATGGGTGTTACACCTTATCAAATGCTCTTTCTGCATCTATTGATACAATCATGTGATTTTTGTCTTTGCTTTTGTTTATGTGATGTGTTACATTTATTGATTTGCTAATATTGTACCATCCTTGCATCCTTGGGATGATTCCCACTTGGTCGTGGTTTGTCCGTGCTTTTAATGTATTGCTGGATGCGGTTTGCCAATATTTTGTTGAGGATTTTAGCATCTATGTTCATCAGCGATATTGGCCTGAAGTTTTCTTTCTTTGTTGTGTCTTTATTTGGTTTTGATTAGGATGATGCTGGCTTCATAAAAAGTGTTTGGGAGTCTTCCATCTTCTTGGATTTTTTGGAATAGTCTGTGAAGGATAGGGGTGATAATATGCTTTTTCTGTTGGGATTATGGAATGGCTGTGGATTGAAATCAAAGTTATCACTTTATCTGATACAGTAAATTATTCTAATTGGGAGAATCCAAAGCACAAATGATATGCCAAAGAATCCACTGAATTTGCTTGGCATACACTCAGTGACTTTAGACTAAGATGCTTTCCTTCTTCAAAATTAGAATTAGTAACCTTTGGGCACAATTTAAAAGAACCCCCAAACCTCCTTTCTAGTTCTTTGGTATATTGTTGTTTTCTTTGATTTACAGGGTAAGTATAGAATGTATTAATTTAAAGCTGCAATTTAATGGATCTAAGCCAGCTGTTCAGTCTTGGAAAATATCACATCCCAAGTATTCACCTTTTCTTCAAGTTGTAGATGTAGTGCAGAAGCACACAGGGTGGGAAGAAAGATGGAGCTCATCCAAGTCATCAAAATTTGATTGCTTCTTTCTCAGACCATCCCAGCCAAATGAATGCAGCAAGTTGTCATTGGCCTGGCCAATGGGGTTGGTTCCAACTTGGGCTATGCACAAAGACATAGCCATGCCATCAAGGTCTGTAATCCAAAAATGCAGTGGGATGGTGTTTAGGACCTGAGCTTGTGGTGCCCCTTGAGCTGGCTTTGAGATGGCTCTGCTGTCTCTTGTCTAGGACCTTTAGCTTATTAACACAACCTACATCACCAGGGTTGAGTGGAGCACAGCATCTGTTCGTTAGCCAAGAGTGAGGCAGTTGCTATGGGAGGGGTAGTCTTACTAAGGAGGGACTCCTAGGCCTAGTTTCTGCAGAATCTTCTGAGGGAAGGCTGCTTAGAGTCAACACACCATTGTCCTCTAGAAATCTAATAGGACACACACTTTTTTCCAGTAAATGAGACGATTGCAGAATCCATGTTTCATAAATGCTCAAAAGGGGATCTCACACGCACAAGAAAGTAAACTTACAACTAACAGCCCTCTGGAGGGTAGGAATTGTATTTTCAATTACCATGCTCACTTGGCCTTCCACTTCATCTGGAACACTGTTGTCGGAACTGGGCTGGAAGCCAGTTCTCAAAATAGCGTAAATGGGAAATATTTAGGCAAGCCTTGTGATATATACTAGGTGTGTTTGGTTATTGTAACACATTTCCCTTTAGTGCTTTCAAAGTATGTGTGATGGATTATGGGCTTTGAGATTACTGTAGCAGGTGTCACTTCCCTTATATGACATACTGGGGCTAGAGGTCACAAGACTCGGAACTCACTTAAGAAAATCAGGGTACATAAGCCTTATTTTGAGAATGTGCTCAAAAATAGCAAAAGCTTCAGGTGGAATAAAGCACAGAAACATAGTTACTTCATCTATAAAATAAGGAGGGCTGATTGCTCAAGTTATTTACAGCTCCAACATTGTAGGACAGAAATAAATTGTCAATCAGTTAATTTCAGGTCGTCTGTAAGCCAGAGCAAGTAACTGTCAGAACTTTGGGTGTCAGCCTCAGCCATCCTTGGCATGAGGATTAAATGAGTTCATGTATGGAAATCTCCTCCAGGGTCCAGTGCTCAGAAAGTATGAGAGGCTGCGATTGTTATTTTTATTGGTAAGTGTTCTGAGACCCCTCTAAAACCAACCCTACAGAGACCAGACCATGCTGTGTCTTCTGTCCCCTGTACCTCACAGAGAACCTCATGGAAAGCATGCATTTCTTCCAGTAATGTTGCCACTGTGTAAGTGTCTCCAAATTTGGCCTCTAAAATGAAGACAATTGCTGATAGAATTAAAGGAATTAAAATGGTGTACATGGGATACTTTGTAAACAAAAGGGAGCTATTCAAATGTAACAGAAAAAATTGGGGTTTGGCTCTTGATAGTGTAGATGCCCTTGTATTAAAATCTCTTCAATATCTGTCTGTTTTAAAGTGTAAATTTTATCATCAGTCCATTATGGTTAGGGGGACAGGCCGGGAGAAGATGGCCATTGAAAAAACAGTTTGACACTCACAGTACTGCAGGGGCGGGGGTATTCCCTTGTGGGGCCACCAGGGAAGCACCAGGGTCATTCCGGGGACAGGAGGAGTAAGGGGACAGCATGAGCAAGAGCCTTGATTGTGGGCTTTGGGGGAAGAAATGGACGAAGCTGGGTAAACTGGCCAGTGTGGTGTAGGATTGGCTAGTTTGAGTAATTTCAGCGGGCTCTGGGATGTAGGGACTGTCCCAGGTTGCCTGGTCCCCCAGAGTGATTAGGGCATGGGATAGTGGCTCAACCTGTAAGATCCTGGTAAAGAAGGTGGTTGATAGGTATGGGCTCTGGGTTGGCTGATTTGTTATATTGGAATAGCCCTCTTTCATTTACAAAATGTCTCAGGTACATCTTCTCACTTGGTTTAATTCTATCAGCAGTTGTCTTCATTTTAGAGACAGAATCTGGAGATCTTTGGAGATATTGGGTGAAAGACATGCTCTCAGTGGGGTTATTTCCATCTCTGGGAACTTGCTCGCCCTGAGAGGGTCAGTTTCTCTAGGATCAGCAAGACTCCAGGTGCCAGAGCATCAAGAGTATAGAAAATAAGAAAATAGAGTTAATATATCATTTCATATTCATAATCATGTTTAGTTGTTTGTTACCTAACGAAGGCCAAGGGAGTTGGGATGAGGATGTAAATAGGAAGTTTTAGCTGGGGTAGAAGGCATCTGTCCCTGCCTGGTCCCCTGGACTGACTTTGAGCTCCTCATGAGTAAAAGGCATGAATCTGATGAAACTTCCCTTACCTAGTCATAAGAGATGCTTACAGGCAGGTGCAAGTCAAAACCGTGACATGGAGTTGAAGAGGAAACCACTCTTCCTATCTTCTCTCCTGGCCTCTTAATATGATTCAGCCCTTTCAGGTTCAAGAGGAATTAGAGGATTTGGAGCACCTTGAAGTGGTCTCTGGGACACCGTTGGGCCTTGGTGTTCCCAGGATGGACAGTGGAAATAATGGAACATTTTCCAGCGGCTTTGCAGGCTGGTGTGAAGACGTGGGAGCCAGAGCAGCATGAGACTAAGACAAGCACCTGTGAAGAATCTCTCTGGGCATTCTCCAGAATGCCCTGGAAGTCTACTCTGTACCCTGGAACCAGTAGACATGAGGGCAGACTATAGAAAGTGGCATTATTTTATTTCAGAACCTTGGTTAATACTTAACCAGTATTCATTGACCTCTTTTTCTCAAGTTATTTATTTTATGGCTACTTCTAGCATTTGTCCTAAATGTGTGTTAAATAGATTGACCATCTACCTCTTTCACCAAATCTGGTACTACAGTGTGGATCTGTTGAGAAGCAGGTGCCAGAAGGTATAAGAAGTGTAAGGAAAAGGAGGGAGCAAGAAAGGCGGGAAGAGCACCAGACGGTATTTCTAGTTTGGCTCCTGTGGAAGGAGAGACAGAAGGAGGCAGGCCTTGGGAAGAACATCTGACTGCAGCACAGTCCTAAGAAATGTTCGACTAGCTGATGGGAAGCCTGGGAGTCCCGTGGCTTGCTGGAATGGGCATGCCTTTATTTCCCACAGTGCTCAGTTATCATCCGGAAGCTGTGTGGTGGGAGTACGGTGGGTCTCCAGGGACAGTGGCTGGGCCATCAGTCAGTGATGCTGCCAGCAGCCAGAGATCTGAGGGGTACATTTTCAGTGCCACAACCTTTGGGATCAAAATAATTTTGACTGTTTCCCAAATCTAATTTAGCTTGAACAGTTAAGGACTTGCTACCACTGGGAATAGTAAATGAGTGCTCCCCCAGGGTTGGAAGGCAGTCCTGGGTGAGGCATTCTGAAAGGAGGTGATTTGGAATTAGTAAGAGTTCCATCAGGGTCACCAGTGGGGATTGAGCAGGTATCACAGAGGAGGCCAAGATGTAGCCCACAGTTTGTTCATTGGGCTGCCTGCCCACCTGGGGTAGGGGATCCTGTGCCAGAGAGGTGGTTCTTCTTTACTTTCCCAGATGCCAGCACTGGGAGCTGATTTTCTCTGTGTTTGCTGAAAGTTTAGTCACATGTATTATAGAGCCACACTGTTGGAGAGAGGGCCATCTCTCTGTACCTATATCATGGAGACCTATAAGAAACATTTCCACCCACAAGATCAAAGCCCTGGGCACAGCTATACAAGAGCTGGCAGCCTCCCCCACTTCTTTCTTTAGGACCTCTCTTGGCTCGTGGAGCTCTCCTCCACCTCCCACCCCCACCTCAGCATCCCTCCCCTGCTGGTCCCACCCAGGGCTGCCCTGATATGCTGACCTTTCTCTACCAAGACCTGTCATGCACCACCCTGCTGGCTAGTTCTCAGAAAAACATTGGACCAAATAGCTCCACCAGGGGGTGAAGGACTGACAACACCTCCTGAGGGAATAGTACAATAATAGGTGATGTTTATCCAAGTCACTTAGTGTTAGGTGCAATGCCAAGTGACTTCATTTCATCTTCATAACAGTGATGAAAGGGTAATGTCATCCGTGTTTTTTCAGGAGGAAACCAAAGCTAGAGGGATTAAATAACTTCTAGAATCACATTGTACACAAATGACCAAGCCACATTTTGAGCCCAAACATTTTCCCTGCAGACTCCTTGCTCTTCACCACTACGCCGGACTGCTGCAGCCACAGAGCCTTCTGACACTGCCCTCTTGGTATAAAGAAAAATTCTGCAAAAAGAAGTTTTGTTCAATGCTCCTACATTATGGCACATAAATCAGTGTTTTTCAAAATGGTTCAAACATTTCACAACCAATTTCACTGATTGTGAGCAGTTCTTCCAAAAATTACAATACAAATAAAAAAGAATACAACAGGCAAGGAAATACCAGAGGGCATTGCATCTACAAAAGCATTGTTTGGGGGAACTTTTGTTTCAGTTTTATATATGTGTGTTGTAGGGCTAATGTGTATGTGTATGCATATGAATTTGTATGTGAGTACTGAGTTCTGTGAAACTGCACAGACTATGCACTCTTAACTGTGGGGTCAAGGTCAAATGAGTCTGTTTCACAGTTGGGTGTTGGATTAATCTGCTTCCTCATTTCTCTGGCCCTGGAGGAGCAGAGAGCTTAGTGGATGGCTATGCTGGCCTGAGCTCACCCCAGTCCTCCACTTGGGGATCCTGCCCTGACTATCAGGGACGCAGGGGCCCTGCAGGCAATGATGTGCTCCCAGGAAGTATGCTCCCTACCCTGTTGGTTTAGCACACCCTGAAGGCAGAGTAGCAGTGTGGCCCAGACTACCCAGGCCCTCCCCACAAGGAGCTCCAAATTTTCAGGGTACAAAAAGTAATGTGAAATGACTACTTCAAAAAGGTGGTGATTAAAATATTAGTGGCATTCCCATGTTGACAGCCATGTGCCCTTTTTCAGTGAATAGGAACAACTGGGTTAAGTCCTAGTTAGCAAGAAGAATTAGTTAATGTAGAGCATGGGACAACATCACTAAGCCCAGTCTGTGAGCCATGTCATGAATTGCAGAATGGTTTTGAGGACACGTGAGGGTGAAGTTCATGCTCTTTGTCTGAAGCGTCAGACTTTCTGGTTATTCTGTCTGTTCGCGAGGCAATCAAGGCCAGGGCTGCCTGTGACTAGCTATCGGCCAATAACCACGAGGGTTAACATTTGGTTACTTACTAAAGGAGGACATTCATGCGAGCTCTTTAACACAGATGGAGATATATAGAGAGAGATAATTCTCATAGAAATCCTATAAGTTAGGTTTTATTATTCTGCAGACGGGGAATTTAAGGCTGAGAGGTTACATAACTAAACTTCTCTTTTATGATCAAATTCACTAAAATATTCTTGTGTTTTTCAAATCATTTTTATGTATACTGCCAAATATTTTGTCCGTATTAGTAGTGAGCACTTTTTGTACCATTAAATCCTGGAGCTCCTCACTGCTTTCAAGGTGGAGTAGTGGCCATACATACATGGCCATACATCTAAAAAGAGCCTACCTCCAGAAAGCTCTACTGATTGCTGTGACAGACTGACTGCCCAAATGCTCCTGGTTCTTCCACATCCATGTCTACATCCCTTTCAGTGCGACTGCCACTCCTCCTAGAAACGGCTGAAGTCAATTTCCCCGACCTTTGAATTAGGGCTGGCTTTGTGACCCTCTCTGGATAATAGATATGGTGGCAGTGACTACAAGAGGTGCCTTGGCCTCAGGAAGACTTGCTTGCTTCTGCTTTCTCCTCTGAGCCAGTGATTCCACGATGGGAATGAGCCTGGGCTAGTCGGCCGGGGTTGGAGGCTAAGAGGCCACATGGAGCTGAGACAAGACATCCTAGCTGAGGCCATTCTAGAGCAGCCAGCCCCTTGCCAGCCCGTCAACCTACTTGCTGCAGACCCGTGAGCAAGCCTATCTAAGATGGGTTGACCCTGGCTCACATCAGCAGAACTGTCTGGGCAGCCCACAGATTAATGAAAAGAGGTGAACTGTTGTTATTAGCCACTGAGTGTTAGGGTGATTTGTTATGCAGCATTATTGTAGCACCAGATAACAGAGATGTCTACCCACAGTCACTTCTTATCTTTTCTTTGAAAGCAAAATCTGCTTCCCACAACAGAGCCTTAAGTGGCATATGTTTACTTTTCAAACTTGTTTGTGGTTACAGTGGTCCTATTCTGGCAGGTGTACATGGAAGCTACGCTGGTAGAAGGAGTGGAGGGAGGGAAATGGTTCTGAGAAACACTTCCCTTTCTAAGAAGAAAGAACCTAGAAATGAGACAGAGGCCTTCTCCTTTCCTTCCTCTCTGCTTTGGACACTATCATTAAAAATAGACACTTGAGCAATGGCAGTTATCTTGTGACCATGAGGCAATAAGGCTACGAACAGCAATCTAACATATTGGAAAGAACAGAAGGCTGAAAAGAGCCTGGGTTTCTGATCACATCATTCAGTTGTGGAAACAACCCTGGAACTGTCTCACCTTTATCTTCTTTACTATTTAAGCCTTTGTGTGTTGGTTATACTAAGTGACTCAGTGCAGAAAGCAGAGTCCAGTTCTGGGCAGTCTGGTTTGTAACCATTATGCTGCACTCGTAGAACATTGAGGGCTGTTATGGTAATAGCACCCTGGACTTGAGAGGCCTAAGTGAGTCGTTGACAAGGCTTATTTTTGCCGAACACTGGAGTAGAGTTTAGCCTTTGACCTGGCTTGGGCTGGAGTGGTCCCTGTAAGGGTCCTTAGTCTAGGACAATGGTATCTCTGGGGCCAGAGCGTGAGCTTTCATGGAGGCAATAAGAAGGATCTCAAGACTTTTCTAAAGACTCGGAAGCAGCAGGGTGGAGAGAGAAACAATAAATCCCACCCAATACCCCTGTCCTGTTCTCATTCCTGGGTCCAATCTCCAATGACAACAAAAACTGTTCTAAATTTGTTTTAAAACTAAAACTTTCCCATTGTCTCGACTTATTAAATTTACATATTTTCTATTGTTTGTTATGTCGTAAATGATTACATCATTAATAAATATCTTTTATCATATATATTTAATTAAGGGAAATAACCTTTGTCTATAAGAAAGAGCCCATATCAGACTACATACCGGATCCCATGTTTATTGGTTATACCATCTCTTTAAAGCCAAGTCCAGGGGCACTTCTGCTCCCAGCATTCTGTCTGGCTTTCTCACTATTCCTTATCTCCCCAAGCGGTCATATCCTTTGCCCCCTTCTTGTTTCCCTGGTGTCTAATTTCTGTTGGGTCACTCCTGGTAGCAATGTGTCTCTAAGCCTCCACCTTTTCTTATATCACAGCTCCTGGTATGCCTCACACACTCCTGTCTAATCCCCGTTGCTTCCATCAGTCACCTGGCCAACCCTGTGTTTGTCTATCCAAAACCTAAGGATTTCCAACAGTGTACCCATTTATCCCTTTTCTTGTTACATAGCTAAAGAAAATCTTGGGTAAATCAATCATAGCTTTTACCTTAAAAAACACAGTCTGTCTATCCCCTTCCTTCCTATACCTGACCCCACGACACACAAAAACCCCAGCATGTAAGGTAGAGGTGGAGAAAGTGGCAGGACATCCAGATGGATGCCCATCTTTGGAAAATGCTAAACACACTGTGCCCATCACTTAGCAGGGCAAAGGACTTAGAGAGTGCTGTCATGCACAAGGGTACCAGCCCACAAGATTAAAAACTGAACCCCTTCCTCAAGGCAGTTCACCTGCCCGGCAATTTTTTTTTTTTTAAGTAGGCAAGACTTCCCAGATCCCAGAGAAAAATTTCTACCTTGCAGTTGGCAGACCTTTCAAGAGCACAGCTTGTGTTGGCATTTTGAAGGAATGTTTCCTCTTCTTCTGTTACCTGCAGGATGCTAATTGGATTCTTGCAGAGATAGAAATGGCCAGTCCAGAGTCATCAACCTGGAGGTTTACCAAAAAAAGAAGAAAAAAGAGAGAGAGAGGGAGAAACAAACACAAAATTGCTGACCACTGGCTCCTCCAAGGCTGCACACGATGACATTGACCCAATTTTAGCCTTGTGATTGCCCTGCCAACCACAGGGCATTTTCTCTTGCGGTCAGGGACTCCACCACCTGGGGCCATCGGGAGGGCCTGCAGAGGACATCCACATGGCAAGTCAAGGAGCAGCCCACTACCCTGTCCAGTTTGCTACGTGCCAATATTTGTTTCAAAATGGAAAAAGCCATGCAGATGTGCGCCCTCTCCAGAGGAAGGCCAGCCTGTTGTCTCCCATGAAAACTTGAACGATGGGGCCTGATTTTGGTGAATTCTATCTAACCTCAGCTTTGCAGATTGAGAAACCCCATGATGAGCTCACCCAGGGATCTAGCTTTCAGGGATGGGCTTACATTAGCCAAGTTCATATGACTGATATATGTAACTGGTCACTAGTTTATATACTTACAATAAAAAATTATTAAAACAGTGCCCAGAATGCTCATCTCACAGGACTTGTGTATGAGCTCTCAGTAGAAAGACACACACTTGAAAGAAGCCAAATTCTGATGAGAATATCTCTAGGTCAGCTCCAAATCACATGATTGAACCATGGAATGGCTCAAGGCAAAGACTACCTGTCATTCTTCATTCCATTTTAGGGGTGGGCTTGCCCTGGAAGCAGAACAGCCCCCTTTGACAGTGCTCCTTCTCTCTTTCCCAGGCTGGTCGGCACTTTCCTTAGACCTGTTAGTGTGTTCAATCTGATTGTACCTCCTACTGCAGCAGGCCTCCGAGCCCCCTGATCGTGGAGGTGGTGACACATATTTTTGTTCTGATCTACAAGTGTGTATTGGCTTCAAATGTAAAATGTTGGAGACACTTTTATTTTGCCTCCGCGTTCTTAGAGGACACTGTCTTACCATCAGGTACTATCCCCAGGCCGTCCAGCCAACCCTCTGTGTGCAGGTCACCAGGTAGGCCCCATGGTCTCCTAGGTGTCCCTCCCAGCACTTGTATTTAATTAAGTGTGCTTCAGTTTTACTCTTGGGTTTTTCCAAAAGCTCTCTAGCTTTATCTGTGGAAGGACCAGTGTCCCTAATATTTCAACTGCTGTTAGAGATTCTCTACACCCACATGAAGCTAGAAAAATTCAAGGAACACTGCTAATCGGATCCACTGGCATTTCATCTGTGTCCTCACTGATGCCCAATCGTTATTCAGCTCAGTGCTTCTCCATAATATTCTCCTCTGAGCACATTTCACACACTCCATTTTCCTCCAGCCCTCACCCTAACTTCTCGGCCCTTTACTCTCAATGAAGTATTAAAGGTTTCTGAATATGAGTTTTCCTGTCCATCCTAAAATTTCCATCATTTTCTTCTCTTTATTCTCAGAGGAAGAAATATCCTTTCCCCCTTCAAACGTTAGTCCCATACTACTTGTCCTTAATCCTATATTTCCCTAGTCTTTCCAAGATTTTTGTTGTATTACAATTATTCCCTCTCTCTCGAGTTCTCACCTACTCCTTCATGGTGGGCTTCTGTTCCTTGTCTTAGACCCAAATGCAGGCCTTCCTTATCTAATAATTTTTTTTAAATCTGAACCTTCTACTTTCTTGAGTTAGCATCTTATCTCCCTGCCCTATCATTTACCTCCAACATTTTAAAGTGGAGTCAAATTGCCTGCCTCCATTTCCTCCATTGTTCCTTCCTAATCCTTTTCAGTCTGGCTGCCGTCCCCATTAGGGCTGTGAGGACAGGATGTCATGGACATCACTCGTCCAGAGGGTCTCCAGGAGTGGGAGCTGGCTCAACAGCACATAACGCACTTCATCCCTTGCTGTACCACAACCGCTCTCTTGGAAGGAAGAAGGGGAAGAAAATTGGGAAAGGCGCTTCATGTTGTGTTTAGAGGCAAATTGGTTATAGTCACAAATTTAATTTTAAAAACAGGGTTATGAGGAGAAAAGCAAGACAAAGGGGTCTACCACAGAGCAGTGAGTTAGAGAATACAGCTAATGAGTTCATAGCATTGGTCATCACGAACACAAGACCGGTGTGCCCATTGTGACTTGGGAGAGTAAAATTCCTTTTACTACAACAAATAGGTTCTAACAAAAATTGCTTTTATAATAAATATAAAGTGTCCAAATACAATTTTACAGCAACCATGTAAAGGAATATTTGTGGTAATCATAGCTTAGTAGTCAAGGTTTACATTCCATGGGACATAACGATACAACTTGTGGTTAGACGCAGAAAGTCACAGGAGAGTCTCTTGCCTTTTTCAATAAACAGTTCAATTTTATGATGACAAGATACAGAGTCTGTATAGATTAAACTTAAACAGGAACTTCCCCCCATCTGGATAATACTTCTTATTCTTTGTCTTATAGTAACTGGTATGTATAATTTCCTATCTTTATTTTTACAACCAAAGATGATTTTACTCCAGAACCTTGATATCTTTAAAGCACTTTTGTCAACAGTCTCTTTCTGTTCAAATTGTTCTTTCTTTATTAGTTCCTACTTATCTTATAAAAAAAACTCAGGCTTTCCAACTCCTAAAAAGACCCCCCCAAAATCTTATTTTAATCCTGCTTCCTCTTGAGTTAACATCTTATGCTTGTCTTTTCTTATTCTTACAATCTTGAAGGTAAAAGCCTATCTCTACTCCCAGATTTTGTACTAAGCATTATGATGTGTGACATACGATTTGATAATGATTTTGAAGGAGATTCAATCAATGTTTTAGGGGCTTATAAGTTATTTTCATAGAGTTAACTTTAATCAGCACCAGCTACATGTCAGATGCTTTGCATATTGTTGTCTTGTTTAGTAATCATAACCGAACTGAAGTAGGTACCATTTTTTTCCCATTTAATAACTGAGGAAAAAGATGTCCAAAAACATTGTAGGACCTGGGCAATGTCACCCGTCTAGTTAAGTGTGGATCTTGGATCCAATCTTAACAGTCAGGATTCCTAGTTGCAAGCAACAGAAACTAAGGTTGGTTGATGTCAGAAGAGAATGAATTGATCGTGTGGTTAGGTTGTACACAGAACCCCCTGCAAGATATAGGTTTAGGGCTGTAGGGCTAAGAGCGATTCTCTTCAGTCAGAGGTGGATGGGTGACGACCCTTCGGCAGCTCTGGGCACCGTAGCATTAACTGCTGACACTACCAGACGGTCACTAGCTGCCTTCATCAGCACCAATCTCATCATTGCCCCAGGAACTTAATATTTCTGCAACTCCTGCTACCACCAGGGAGCATGTCTTGTCACCCTCTGATATGAGGCAGAATGGTTGACTGGCAGAACCTAGGTGCCAGGCCTGTGCCTTCACTACAAGTATTCTTGGGAAGGCAAGTCTGGAA
This sequence comes from Desmodus rotundus, assembly GCF_022682495.2. Taxonomy (NCBI): domain Eukaryota; kingdom Metazoa; phylum Chordata; class Mammalia; order Chiroptera; family Phyllostomidae; genus Desmodus; species Desmodus rotundus. The sequence continues at coordinate 201,928,441 of NC_071387.1, forward strand.
TTTTTTATGTCTGTGGTGGGAAATAGAGCTTGCCTCCCTTCAAGAATCCCAGTTTGTGTATGTGGCAGATATTGGGCAACTCTTAAATAAAGGAAGTTGGGTTCATGTATTGGATGGTCCAAAGGAAAAACAAATTCTGTTACCAGAACTGGACTGTCTGACCCCAAGTCTTTCCTATATACAATGAAACATTTTGACAATCACTGAGGGTCCGTATTGAATGACTTTCTATCGCATCATTTTTTGTTAACAATGATAATGATTTGACCCCTTTAAATATATCTCTTTCCTTCCTTTCTTCATTTGTATATTCTTTCCTAAAAAGAAATCAATTTATTATTTTTGCAAAATAAAATAGAAAAGAAATAATAAAGGCCAAACCTTGATGGGATATAGGTAAAAATAGAGAAAATTAATTTTAAAAAGTTGGTTCTTTAAAGTATTAATAAAAGTAATAAACCCGTAGGTAGACTGATAAAAGAAAGCAAAACACAAATTAGGTGACATCTATACAGACCCTACAGACATTAAGAGGATGATGACAAGGATATTATAAATAATTTCATGATGATACATTTGACAACTTAGAGCACTGGACAATGTCCTTGAAAAGACAACTTTCTGAAAATATCAAAAGTAAAAATAGAAAATGTGAATATTCCTATATTTGTCAAAGAATTCAAATTCATAATTAGAAATCTTTCCACAAAGGAAATCCCAACCCTCAAGTGGCTTAATTTATGAATACTACCAATCATTTAATTGAGAAATAATATGCATGAAATATATCTAGCTGCAATTATGCCTGCCTACAGAACACCAAGGAGATACTAATGGCTAGGGATAAGCATAGAGGAAGTTGATAGTTTGTGTGGTTATGCCAGCAATTTGCCAAGCTGGAGAACTGCTTAAGAGCATCATCTAAGATTTCATGCCCGCTGCAGAGGACCTGCCTAAATGGAGGCAAGAGGATTAGATGGTTTGTTCCAGTCCCTTCTAGCCCTTGACGTCTAGTCTTTCACAGAACGGCACATAATAGATGTCTTATGTAAAGGTGAAATATTTGTTTATCAGTAGCTATTCTATGTACATGCACATATATACATTTCAGATGTGAGTTTACACTAAATATATTTCATGTAAATATAGAAATTTATCTCCTTAACTGTTTCTTTATATAGTCTTTGTTGCCATTCATTCAGTCACCATTGTTGCTGTTTTCCAAACTCCCAATTTTCCAGAAGGGCCTGTTTATAATCAAACACAGCAAAAACTGGTGTATCTGCATCAAATCTAAATAGAAAGTGACAACACAAGTACATAAGAATGTCCATTAACTAATTCCCTTAATAGTTGAGATCATCTGGGTCAAATCCTGTGATTATTTGGATTTTCCATGTCAGCTTCTCCTGCTTTTCCTCCAGGACTACATATTCAAATGTTTTAAAAAATATTTTAGTCTTGTAAGTTTTTTAAAAGTTCTATTTTATAAAAAATATCCTTTTTGAAGGAATCTGAATAAAAAGCCAAATATGTATTCTGAGAATCTACTTGTGATACAATAAAGCAAAGACCATGCTGGCAACGCCTAACTGAAGTTCACATTCATTTTTATACCTAGACAACATTTTAGGCAAAAATGTGTAAAGCATCCTTGGTCCTAGTCTGAGCCCAAGCCCTATTCCTGACTCAGATACCTCTAAGCGCACATTTACCAAAGTCTACATGCCCAGAGGATGGAGACACTTTCTTGGGAAGAAGTTATCCTAAGGAGTGAATGAGGCTGGGCAAGCAGGTCACAGTAAGAAGCCTGGTCCTTTAAGGGGTGGCGGCTCTCAGCCAATTCCTCCGTGAAGGCACAGAAGAGGATAGAGAAGATTGGGAGTCTGAACTCTGGGAGATGCTGGGCACATTGTGTGGGGAGGGAAATACTTCCCACCTCACCACAGTGGAAATCTCCAAAACCTCCACATGTCAGCATTGGTGGAAGCGAATGGACCATTGCAGGTGGTGGCAGTGCCCATGGTGGGAGCCAGGTCTAGAGAGGTGGCAGAGGCAGCCAAGGTCAGCAGACTGGCGAGTGTGCAATGGTGTGACGCATCTTTAGGCACGGGAGCCTGTGGCCTGGTGCCTGCCCACAGCATACCAAGCTTGGCAGGGATGGCAGCGGTGGGGTCAGAGTTCCAGAAGAGGGGAAAAGTGTGAACGTGTATTTGAAAAACATCCACAGTGTATAACATGTTTGGGAAAGTTTATTTAGAACAGAGGAAGGAGAGAAGACAATAATCTCTGAAGAAGTTTATCAGATTATTTTACAATATTCATTTCATTTACCTTTTAAAAGATATTTGTTCTAAGTATTCATTCTCAAATAAGGCACAACTTGAATGTATTATGTAATTTTTATTAACTATATCACAAATAGCTTATTAAGTATTTTCGAAGAAAACATTGAGTCTGACAAATGCTTGACTTTCAGTTTCATAATAAGCAAAAGCATATCTTGTTCGCCCAATCACTATTAAAAAACATCTTAAAAGATTCCAAGTTTTAAAGAAAAAGTCTTATGGTTGTCATAGATTATCAGATTGTGGAGCGCACCCTGCCAGGGGTGAGGAGGGTGCCATGACTTCTGACGAAAACATAAGGAAAAATAAAAATGGGGAGGGGGTTCTACAAAGACAGAGGTGAGGGTTTCTGAGCAGTGTCGCTGTATACATCAGCCAGCTGAACCGAGTGGTCGTCTGCAACAAGTGCTGCGTACGTGAGTCACTGCCACCAATGAGCCTGGATCCTGGTGCTCCAATATTCGTCATTAACTCTGTCCCCAGGGACTGGTAGTGACGTTCTGGTTAGTTGGACGAGTATGGAAGCAGGTGACGAGAGTGAACATGGCGTGGTGTCAGACGGAGGCATGCACAGGGCGCGTACAAAAGCACACGTTACTCTAATTGAGAGGTGGAGAGACAGCTGAGCCGCACAGGATAAGTGATATTTCAGAGGCAAAGAGAGGTGGGAAGGGTTTTCTAGAAGAAATAGCAAGAGCATGGAACTGTACGGTGTGGGTATGTGTGTGCACAGGTGTTGGGGGCCGGAGGTGGGGGAAGGTGATTCATGGGGGTGGGGGGCATAGCGCTAAACCAGGGGAAAACAGAGTGTGGAGATCAAGATAAGAGGGTGCGGGATAGCAAGGGAAACTGATGTCGCTGGTGCTGAAACGGGCTGGGCCACTAGCAAAGGAGAAAACTACATTGCATTGTGCGATGCCAACAAAGCCATTGAAGTGACCTATTTTTGTATTTTTCTATGTTTGCCTATTTTTCATCTGCCCAACAGGATGTCTGTGTATATAATATATAATGATATAAATTGTATGTCACCAAATTGATATATAATCACTAAATTGGGTTATTATATATAGTTATATATGGCGTAATTATATATCACAATTATATGTGTATATGACAAGTATAATGTATAGAATCACTAAATGTGTCTACTTAACTCTTGTAAGTTTGAATGGGAGTTAGCAATAAGCAGCACATTCCTAAGCTGATGTTATTTTCTTAATTGTCAGGTAGCATTTGTTGCCTATTCAGGCATCACTATGATTTTCTCACAGTTTAAATACTTACGTGGGCGATTGCAAGAACATAATGCCTTTGGCCTTGAGTAATTAATACTCCCTCCGAACTGTTTAGATTTTATGTAATTTATCCCTTTTGGTGAGCAGAGACAGTCTGCTGGCTGGGGAGCCACAAGACCTGCTTCTCATCCATTCTCTGCCCCACTACAGTGCGGGGAGGGGGGGGTGGTGCTTCCGACACGCGGTGCCTTTTTCTCACTTTAAAAAGGTGCACTTGGAATGGACGTTTTCTGTGTGACTTTCAGAGGCAGCGAGATACGGTGGCAAGCTGACAGGACCGGGACCCAGGACTCCTGACTGCGGTCTCTGACTTGCCCCAGAGGCCATTTAAAGAGTAGGGCGGGGCACAGTCCTGTCATCTGTTGAATGGGGATAATGACAGCACTGTGCTTGTTTCCTGGGTTGTCCCTGGGGTTAAGTGAGGTAGTGGTGCTGCACAGCTCTAAATTCCATAGGACCATGTGCGCCCTTCCCAAAGAGGGTTGCTTTTCCTCGTGCCTTCCTGTTCTTTCAGGTGAATGTGGTTAACACGATCTATTAAAATGCTCATAGCATGCCTAATAGTAATAGTGTGAGATCCGAGCCGCTGAGGAACCACGAGAAGACAGCGGGCTAATAGCAAAGCAAGGGGGCTACTGAAAGCAGGGTCGCTGCGGATCGAAGGAGGGAAGCAGTCGAGCTGAGGCCAGTTCCTGGCTCAGACCAGTTCCCATCAGGGTGGTTCTGTGCCGGGTTTTCAAAGAAAAAAAAATCCCCCCCCCCCCCCCCCCGCACTATGGAGAAGTAGTGTTGTAATTGGTTACTCTGCACTGCTCTGCTTTTCTTTTATTGTGTGTTTCTGTCCTGCAGGTTTCTAGCTCTAGTTCCTGGAACTATCGCGTCCCTGACGGATTACTGGGGTGCTGCCCCACCCTGGTCTGTTTGTTCTGATCTCCTGCCTTGCTGGCTGGGGTGCTTCTAGGCAAGGTCAGACCCACTCAAACTGACAGCGTAGTAGTTAGTATTCATTCTACACACTCATCAGCATGCCCTGATGTTCAGTGTCATCTCCAAGAGTCAGAAATGTCCTTTATGAGCTGATGTGTGGTTTAAAAAAGATAAAGCAAAAATATGTTTCCTTTAGTTTAAAACTGCAGAGCTTTAGTATGGTCTTTTGCTGTGGGAACTACATTAATAAATAAGTCAGTAAGTAAATAATAAAACACTACTTTCAGAATAGGGGTCACCACTTACCCTTGGACTGTGTGAGCAGGGAGAGGTGAGACTGACTTAGGAAATTAAATTAAAAATAAATAATGGCAGCCCCTGATCCTGTCATCATTTCTCACCAGACCCAATAAGACTTTGAAAGGAGGACTCTGTGGAATTCATTTTAAGTCATGAGGAAACAATGTGCAATTTAAATATCCGCACATAAAAATGTTGGGGGTGGGGTCAGGAGACTGCAGACAGCCCTGGGCTCACAACCCGGCCCCAGACCTTTCCCCATCAAATACGATTACATGTGGCCAACCCTGACGGTGACAGTGCCGTGACTGCAAGTTCCTGGAGCTACCTATTCGGGGAGGCTTTTCTTATGGAAGTGTCTAACCAGCTTGTCCGTATTTTTTAGAATGTACCCAGCTAGCAGAAGAATTATATTGCATTTGAGTTAGACCATTTGTTTAGAGATCATTAAGTTAAAGTATCTTTTTCTAGTAAAATGACAAGACCAAGAGAGGTGAAAGGATTTCCTGGACCACCCCAGAAGTTAAGGCCAGAGTGGAAAATTAAAGTGCAAAATCCTCCTGGTAGTTTTACTCTTTCTTTCTTCTTTTCTTTGCACAAATGTTTATTCAGCTCCTATATTATGGAAGCCACTTTACAAACTCTGTAATAATACAAAACTGAAAATAAGGCTCCTCAGGAAGCTTCCAACATAGACAAGTACAGAAGTAAACTACCTAAGGCAGAGTGAGTTGAGTTTACTCTCGCTGAGAACCTGCTGTGGGGCCTGTAGGGAAGAAGGCTCACAGGCCAGCATGGCTCCATGGGAGAAAAAAGCATTTGAGAAGAGTCTAGAAAGATGGCTAGAACTGTGAAAGCCAAAGAAAGGTGGATGGGAATTGATTAAAAGTGTAGAGGTGTGAAAACAGTGTGTGTTTCCAGTTTGGCCAAAGAATGGTGGACTAGTGAGAGATGAGGCTGAAAAGCATGCTGCGGCTTTGTTGAGGATGGATTCGTGCCAGTCTGTGGGGTGTATTTCAGTTAGTAACCAACAAGGGGACCGCCGGAGGCTTCTTCACAGGATGGAAATGACTTCAGGATTGTTAGATTGGAAAGGGGAGGCTGGAAACTGGGTGGACCCGTTGGAGTCTGTTGAAAGGGCTGAGCAGAGACCATGGGGAATGAGCTGGGGCACTGGTAGTAGGAACTGAACTGAAAAATTATTGTAAAGATCAAATCAACAGGACATGGACATCTGTCAGATGAACAGGTGGAGAAAGAAGATGTAGGTTTAGGCATCAAAGGTAATTATTGTAAGAGCACTATGACACATAGACGGAGCATAATGATGAGTTTTGAACATGCTTGGGAAATGCTGTGGGAAGAGGGTTCCTGCGCACAAGTGGGTGGAGTTGCAGGCATTTGCATTGAATAGGCTTTTCCAGTGAGATTCAGCTGCTCTGGGAGGGCAGTAGAGAGCTGGGGATTCCCCAGATAGGACTTTGGTTAAGATGGTCTAGACAGGGCACTGCTGAAGTAAGTGGCTTGCAGTTGGGGGTGGATTGGGGTAGAAATGAAACCCAGAGGTGCTCAAGTGTGAGAATAGTAGAGAGGGAGCTTTGCTGGGGGTGGGGGGGTGGCCCAGTAAGAATAAGGGATTGATACAGTGGAAGACAGAGGTGGTGACCTGTGAGGAGCACTCGGAGTGGGAAGTCTTTGTGGTGGAGACATTTGGAGTGATGGAAGGAACTGGTGTGGAATTGGGTCGTGTTGCCGGGTGCAGAGACTGCAACTGTGGGTGCAGAAAACCAGGAACTGGAAGGCTGTCAGTGTTAAGTAAAAAGAAAGTCCCAAGAAAAAGATCCAAGAAAATTTGTGGAAGGCATGTATACAGTTTGTGTGCGTTTTGGGAGTGGGGGCAGGAGGAGGTTACAGTAAAAGGGAAGGAAATTGTTGTATTCTCTCACATTTTTATTGCTGCTTCCTTAATTCTTTATGAATTGAGCCAACTTGGAGCTTACTCTTTTTTTATACAATCCATGTGTTTTCTCATGTCTTTGAATTCCGTTGGATGTAACATCTTTTTCTTTTACTTTTCTTTGTTAATCCTGTTCCTGGGGAAACATCTACTGCAGTGTCTTCTGCCAACTTTTATTTTTCTTACATCCATCTTTGCTACCTCTGCCAAGGTTAATCTAAATACCTCACACCTGGCCCCAAGTTTCCAACACAGAGTTCATTCCTCTGGCTGAAATAGCAAAGGGGGGGGGCAAGGAAAACAAATACGAGAGTCTTCAGGTAGGAGAGGAGAGGGAGAAGGCAGGCCAACAGATTTGAAACCATTGTGGAGGCCGTTACTGATGACAGAAGCATTTGAAAATTATATTAGCCCCAACGCTGCTTGGTTTTTCTCTGGTTTGGTGGGTGCATTTTTTTTCTTTCTTTGCTCAGATGATCTTGAGAGACAAGAGCATGGCTGTGAATTGAGAGGAAAAGGAATAATCCGGACTTTGTTTAGCTTTGGCTCTGGTCACTCAGTCGGACAGAACCTTGTCTAACATCCATGTATGTGTGCTACATCTATGCAAAGGAAGGGATCTAAGTTTCAAAATCCCTTTTGAGAGGTTATCACACCCTCTGTGTGGTCCTCCCTGTTCCTTTCAGTTTTCCAGTTAGCTTAGCGGTGGTGGGCGAGAGCCTGGGGAAAACCCAAGATGCTTTATTGGGCTAGTAATAAACCCACTTAGAGTGCAGAGCTCGTCTCATTTTGTCCCACTTCTAAGCCCTATCCCATTCTAAATCTTTGGGGAAGATTTCATTGTGGAGGAGGAATTAGGACACACTTTAGTCCTACTCACTTTTCTCCACTCTTGGTCCTGGTCGAGCCAGAAAGGTGCAGCTGAGTTTTTGCAACTGATGTGAAAGCTGTTCCTCCAGGGGCAATGAGACCGTTACTGCTGGAGGAGCTGGCTGGGTGCAGCTCTCATTCCGTGGGTGAGTCACTGGCTGAGCAGAGAGGCAGATTGGTCAGAGAAGTGGTTTCTAACTGAGGAGGCTTTGGCAAGAGGAAAAAGTCAAAATCTGGGCCTTGGAACCTCCTGTTTTCAGCTTATCCTGTGGCTTTAATAACTAAAAGTTTAGCTCTGAATGCAAATAATGGACATGAATTTTGTTCTTTCTGTGTAACATTCTCCTGAATTTTTTTTTTTTTTGGTGGGGGAGTAAAATGAAAGAAGGAACACGTAACTTCTAAAACATGTAATAGTGCCATTACTTAAGCCTCATTGTTTAAATTCTTTAAGACACTCTTCCCCTTACTGAATCCAGTGATAGGTGAGGGCTTTTCCCCCTTCGTTCTAATGAAATATCTTTTTCTATTTATCTTTCATAAGACTGTGTTTCATCACTTACAAATGGGATTGACTTTGGTCAGATGAATTTGTATAACTTAGACAACCTTTGGAAGGTGGGGAGAAATCAAAACCTGTGCTGGGCTCTACTTCATGCATGCGCGCGCGCACACACACACACACACACACCACGTTCCTTTCACCTGGGACCACCAAGAGTGCATGGATGGTGGAGAGCTAGTCTGGTTTTTGTTTGGATTGGGTATTTTTATTTTTAATATTTGTCCTCTGAGTCAGAAGTGGTTATCTCTTAAAAGAAAAATTTGATGGCTTGAAAGCTGGGTGTTTGTGCTTTCCCCTCCGAAATGTTAACATTTGAGTAGCCTTCAGTGTGCTTCAGAGCTAGTGCCCCGCTAAGATAAATGAGCGACCTTCCCCCCACCCCACTCCTGCCCCCATGAGCTGGTGCAGTTACCAGAGCCCCCGCTTGCCTGAAATGGATGATTCTATAGGAGACTTGGTCAATCTGGGTGGCATGAATGCATTGCCAAGACAATGGTGGCTTTTCATTACGATTTAGTAATCTGAAGAATGCAGCAGCTTGTCCTTGAGAGGAACCTGCTTCTGTTGACATGTTTATGTGATTTCCGGAGGTGGGAGGTGGCAGGGGGTGGGGGGGTGGGGGTCAGGGTTAGCGGGTGAGGGTGGAGAGTGACATGTGGATTGCCTGGAAACTTACAAGTCAGTTTGAACCTGATTTATTGAGACTTTATGAAAAGTTTTTTTTTTAAAGTCACCTATCCAGTTTCCTGACACATCAGGTTAAAGATTGATGAAAATGAGGTTTTTCTGTTTCAAGCCTTGACCCTGATTACTGAAAGACCCTGCTCCTTTCACAGCATATGTTTCAGAGAGTTTTAAGTGGCATCTTTTTGTAAAATTCTAAGTTCTACCTTCTCTGCCTTGTCTGTTGCTGATTTAGACACCTGAGTTGGAATATATTTAGCCATGCAGGATGTTTATGGCTTGGACACTCTATTCCAGAAGGGTCAGCAGGGCCAAGATTGATGTCTGTTAACTTGCCTTATTGGAGGCGGGGCTGTGCCTGTGTCCCCACCTGGCCAGAATGCATTCTGGAAAGTGTGAGTGTTTATGCATTTTCATCCTTGCTATTGCCTGAAATGTATAGTGAAGACAACACACTGAGCTTCACTTTCAGGTCAGTTACTCACTTACCTTCTCTGAGCCTCAATGTCCTTCCCTGTATATAGAAGAGGTTTATAACCTCCTAAAAGGATTGTTTTGAGCTTTAAGTAAGGGATTCACCTTGCATAGTGCTGGCAAAAAGCAGGAGTTGGGAAATGTTAGAGTAGTATATTAAACAAGTACAACTGCAACTGAAAAACCAGTGGGTCCTTCCACTTGCCGTCAACAGGTGAAAACTCTGGTGGCAGACTTCATTGGAAAGGGAAGGGAATCTTTTATTAAAAGGCTATAAAGTTTGAAATAATGGTAGGTTTCTGTCTCCAAGTCCATGTCCTCTAAGACATCCAGAGAAAACCACCATGCCACCCTCTGCTGGCTCAGTTCAAGGCTGAGCCAGGAGCCTCTTCTTTCACCCAAAAGTACCATCCTTTAAGAAATGCAGGTGGCTTAGCTGGTTTCCAGTCACTGTCTGACTTCAGGCCTCTTTCAGAGTCTGGGCATCCTACTCAGAGTACGTGTGCTCTTCCTCCTGCTGCTGCCCTCTGGTGAATCTGTGTGCCTGGCCGGGCAGGACCCATGCAGTGCAGCTCTAGTCACCAGCACCACTGTGGCTTCCTATGCAGGAGGGGCATGGGGATTGTCACCTGGCCATGTGGCCTTCAGGGCCCACTGGCCTGGGCTTCCTCCCCTTCTGCCATACCAACACAGTGCCTGCTGTGCTCCTGGCCAGGCAACCCACACAGTGCTCATGGAGGGGTGCTGAGAACATTCTTGAACCACGTACTCTCCAGGGCCTGCCGGCCCAGGAGCTCAAGCCCCTGGAAGTTGAGAAAGAGGGGAGAACAAAGAGCGTGGCATTACCATGCTCTCTGCTTTATATAGTCTGGCCCAAAATCCTCTGCCCAGTAGAAGCATGTAGGAGGATATTTCCCCCCATCACACTGTGCTGCCTAGTTGTCAGGGCAGCTGTTCATGTGCAGTCTTTAGAGCTTCCAAACCTCTCCCTCATTTCTGGGCTAGGGTGCAGCCTCTTGTGCTGCTCCTGGGGTCTCTGGCCCCCTCTGCCCAGTGATTCAGCCAGACCCCACCCCCCTTTACAATCTCCCCCTTTAACACCTGTGGACCTTGTAATCTTACAAAGACACATGGGCAAAGGTCTTGTTCTTCCGTAGCTACTTCCTGCTGGCTAAGTATGTAGTCCTACCTGTTCCCTGGTCCAGAGATCCCTAACGAAAGGGAATCTGGAGTGGAGGGGAGCCTTTATGCAAGGGAGAAAGATCTTGCAAAGTCCAGGTCAGTTGATTGTCCCTGGAAAGCGGCAAGTGCAATGTCAAAAGGATGGTATTGCTGGTCAAGTTGACAACCTTGTTATATTCTGGCTGCAACAAATTTGGCAAGAGGGTTAGAAGGCACAATAAGAACCATAACAACTGAATGACAAAGGTAGGGACTAATTCTACAATGTCCACAATTAAGGAAGAGTGGCTTCCTTAGAGGAAGATATGCAAGGCATGTCACACCTGTCTGAAGCCCTGTTGCCCATTACACTTAATTCAAATTAGGTAAAGGGGAACATTCTGAAATTCTCCCCTTTAACATTTCTGGACCTTTTCTGTCTAAACCATTAGGGCAGAAAAGGAAGGCCATTTTAAAGCGAAGCCAATAGGCCACCCCATACTTCACCAACTCAACCATCTAGTCCAGCCAAACCTTTGAGTCTCAGGATGTGGCAATGCAGACAGACTTATTGAGTCCTATACTGTGAAACCAAACACCCAGGTAAATGAGGTCATAGGCACACACCCTATGAAAACAGATGGAAGAACACACAGGTCAATTCACACAACAAATCGCAAACCCATCTGAGTCTGTCTTTTGAGAAGACGTCAAGTTGCAAGGCCTTTACTGGAATGATATCAAGCAGTGACAATTTGACAAAACCTTCATGCTTCTAAATTAAACATCTCTGGTGATGTCATTAGGTGCTGAGGTAAACCAGTTCAGCTTCCAAGTGAAAATAGAACTTTGAAGACAATTTTCTACACTAGAGTCCAATATCCACAATAAGCATTGTGATTTTACTTGAAACCCAATTCCTCTCCCTAAGATTACCCTTATTGTCATCAAAGAGACTGCCAGTTTTTAATTTTGCCTCATCATTTGCATGAGCACAAGAAGAGCAGCAATTGATCATATAGACTCTTAAAATCTGCTTTGCTGTAGCTTCCATAAGTAACCTTTAGACTGATCCTTAATCAGCCCTTCAGGGCACAGAAGCCAAGCCACACACCTACCATATGGCTTTACCTGCAGTACCTGTGCTCCTCAAGTGTCCTTGAAATTCCCATCCTGTCTTAAGGTTCCTCCTTGCCATCTTTCAGGAAAGCAACCTTCATTCCTTCCCTGGAAAAACTGCCATGAACCACATGATCAAACAAGATACCAGACCATTTCTCTAATGGCCTTTCATTAGCATTGAAAGTCAATGTCCATTCCTCAATGCTTTCTGGAAACAACCAGAGCCCAGACATGTCTCCTTCAAGCATGGCATTCCAGTCAAAGTCTTGGTTATAAAAACTACAATTTGGAACCGGTCTTATTGGTTTCATGCAAAAAAGCTTCATGTCATTACTCACTCATTAAGAATGCCAAACTCTAGAGAAATCTGCTAGGGAGAAAAATGCAAAGCCAAAAGGGAAATCCTTGTCCTTCCAATAGCCACCAAAATTGCATTTTCTTGTCTTAAGCTTTCCATTGTTTTATTCCCAACTTAGTGTTAAGTTTTAACTCTCAGAAATCCCCAGTATCCTTTCAGAACAGGAACAAAGACAAGGTGTCAGGAGGGGAAAAAAGAAAAGAGGGGAGGAACTAGAAATTGCCTTAGAATCTTGTCTCACACCAACTGGTCCCACCAGCTTGTCCCACAGACTACCTCTCCTAGGGCCAAAGAGCCTAACGCCCCAGTGGTAGAGACATTCTCTCATCTACTGTTATGCTAGCCAGTCTCACAGCAGAGACATGAGGATTCCCAGTATAAACAAAACAATGAAGTTTCCCCTAGACCCCACAAGATCCAAAAGCAAGTATAGAACTGAGAGATGAGGTTTCTTTCCTTTCATGTTAAAACTCTTACAACCTTCTGTACTCATTCAGATTTAGCTGTAACTCACTTTCAATTCTTATTCTTTTCAACACTGGGAAGGACTATACTCTAACTCAGTATCAAGCAGCTAAAAGTCCCTAGATTTTCAAGCACATGAATAAAATAAAAGGAACATTGTCACTTTGCATTGGAGCCCATCATCTTCTACTGAAAGAGAAATTTCAAATCTCCCTCCAGAGTGGAAGTCCAGCTGTGCCTTCAGCATCAACCACAGCAGCAGGGGCTGCATCCTCCTCAGGCAGTGCCATTCTATCCGTGTGTGGTGGATCCAAGGACTGATTCCTGTGAGCTTCAGGGAAGAGTGCATTGGCAGTAGGATGCCATGGTGACCAGTCCATTGCTTGGCTAGCTGCTGTTCAGGGCCTTGAGTCTTCCAGGTTTTTAGTAATATTTGGTCCCCAGCTGGGATGGGTATAAGGGCTTGTCAGATGGGTAGGTGGACTCTCTGAACAGTCCCTTGCAAATGAGGACCCCTAAAATGTGGCCTAATGAGGTGCATCAAACCATCCTTTCCATAATTGGTCCCTCCATGTAGGTGTTTGAGGATGGGATACACTAGAGACTTGGGCAGTAAGATCATACCATGGGCATTCATTTTCCATATGGAATTGGGATCAGTGTTAGAGAATCCCCACTCATGAGCCTATTTCTCATCTCATTCTGTGTATTAGGGTTTAAATGTTGACAAGTCCAGGCAGGGGATCAAAACCCTAGGTGTGGCGGCCCTCCAGCTGCCTGTCTTACCACTTTATCAGCAGTTTGGTTTCCCTGGCTCATTTGAGAACCATCCCTTTGGTGTCCATGGCAGTGCATTATGGCAACCTGGTTTGGTAGATTCACTGCCTCTAGCCATTGTAAAATCTCTTCTGCATGTTTGACATCCTTGTTCCCCGAGATTATGAGTCCTCTCTCTCTTTCCATATTGCTCCATGGGCATGGACTATCATGAAGGCATATTTGGAGTCCAGATACACGTTCACCTTGTTTCCCTGGGACAGCACTATGGTTCTCATGAGGGCTATTGGTTCAGCCTTTCATGCTGAGGTTCCTGGCACAAGGACTTGGGCTCCTACTACCTGTATATGGTGGGTACCACCTACCCAGCTCACTGTTGGCCATTATCTGTGAAGCTGCTCCCAGTCTGGTGCCATCAGTGGCTGGCCCACTAGATCTGGCCTGCTAGAATAAACTTGGGCAGTGATTTCCAAGCAATCGTGCTTGAGGGGTGCAGCCTTTTATGCTTCTCCTGGAGTCCCCGCTCCCCTTTGCCCAGTGATCTGGCCAGACCCCCCACCACCATTATACAACTTGTGATATATTCAAGACACAACTTTACTTTTGCTCTCCTTGGTACCTTTCCATTTTATTTGGAGATGGTGGTGGTAATGTTCCCTTAACCCAGATGAAAAATCAGGCAGGCCTGTGACTGTCATGCTCACTCCCAGGAAAGCGACAGCCTTGAGTCCCTTTAAGGCACATAGTCTTGAATCACACAACAGAAAGTCTGCACTGATAATCATCACTGTTCTACACTTGACCTAGCAGCAAATCTCCCCTCCATCCTTGATGCCCCACATCTTGCAGTCATTCTGGCCTCAGCGGTCTTCCTTCCCCACTCTCAATGACTTCTCCTGTCCCCTGCTAGAGTGGGGAGATGGGGAGGGGGGAGGGGATGAAACAAGGGGCAGAGCCCTTCCTAATCAGGTCCTTGGGTCCTGGCAGGTGGCTAATACTTACCCTTGGGAAGCCTCTGGCATCCTCGAGGGTCCGTGTGGGCATCTCTCCCTCAGCTCTGTGGACTCACAGGGCCCGACCTCTGTTCTGACTCAGCCTGTGCTGCCTCCCTTATTCCATGGCAGCTGCCTCTGACCTCCAGCTTCCTCCCTTGGAGGCCACCTGCTTCCTCTGGTGACCTCACACAGGCTCCCACAGTTCATGGCAGGGACATTGGGCTCAAAGAAGGGGATCCAGAAAAGACCCCTCATGAGGTACTCCCCAACTCCATTGGGAAGTTGGAGGGAATAAGAGTTCAGAGAACAGTTCTCTAAAAATTTCCTTATGACATTCTCTTCTTTTCATTCTCTGATCTGTTTCATGTTCTCAGTTCTCAGAGCCACTCTTTTGAGTGTGTGCATGTGTGTATGTGCATGTGTGTGAGTGTGTGTGTGAGTGCATGTGTGTGAGTACATGTGTGTGTGATGGCAGAAGAATCTGTCTCACTTCTGCCTTCTTTTTCTGATATTTATGATATTGACACCTTAGTGTAAATTCAGGCAGAAAATTTCCCCCTTCCTAAGAAACACATTGGCCATAATTTACCAAGGAGGAAACTTTAATTGATGGCAAAAGTGTAGCTGAATGGGACCTGAGCAATAATTAAAAGCCAGTTCCTCCGTGCAAACAAAGCCCAAGTTTAGGGCAGTTGAAAAGAAATTGGCATTTGATATTTCAAAATACAGTGGTACCTCGGTACTTGTCGGCTTCAGAACTCGTCAAACCTGGTACTTGTCACATCTTGATGAAGAAAAGTATTTCTGGACTCGGTGCTTGCTCAGTGCTCGTCAGAACGTATAAACGACGAGTACCAAGGTGCTCCTGTAATACCCAAGTCACGTGATGAGAAAAAGAGCTTTGGTGAGTTAAATGTATTGTTTAGTTTTGGTTTGTATTTTGCATTTCATGAGTGTGGGGGGTCCAGGACAGCTTAGAGGATCTAATATTCTTCTCAGGTCCTGAGGGCAGGAAACGTGGCAGATTTCAGGCCGTACTCCGCCAGCGCCTCGGTCCAGGCAGGCCCCACCCTCCCGCACATTAGCCCTCACCTGGTGTTTGCAGCCTGCCTCTGCGGGATACTGTCCTTCGCATGGCTCCTGGGGCCCGCACCTGGGCTGTGCCCTCTGTACTCTCGCCTGGTCCCTCAGCCTGGAGAAGCCTCTGAATGGTGGGCACTGCACTCCCAAGAGCTGGCCTCATTTCCTGGAAGCCAGGCAAAGCCCTCGGGTGCCGCCAACAAGGAGCACTGTCTGCCTAAAGCCTGCCCTGGAGCAGCATGGCCTGGCAGTGAGAGTTCAAGGTTTGGAGCCCCAGTTAGTCCTGATCTGACTGTCCATGGGCTGTGTGACCTTGGACACATTACCCAACCTCTCCAAAGCCTCTGTCTACTCATCCCTAAACAGGAAGCGTAGAGGAGTACCAACCACGTGCCGTTTGTGTGAGAATTCCTGAGGCCAGTCAGATCAGGCAGTTAGCTCGAGGCTTGACCAATCACTATTATTCCACGATGGGGGGGTGGGGGAAGCAGTTCCCTGGCTCCTGCCTCAGGGTGTTCTGATTCTGGAGGCTGTATTTTTCACAGCCTTCCCCAGATGAGTTGGTTGTCTGCTGAACCGTTTTTGGAAAACCCGGGTACACCTCCTCCTTCTAGTCTGTGGAGTTATGTTGTCCTTCTGCAGCCCGGCACCCCTCTGATGTAGGCATTTGGGGCACAGGGCCTTCATGGACTCGGGAGCAAGAACACCTGGGGTCAACCCCCTGCCCCCCGCCCCCCGCCCTGCCATGCACTATAGTGTGCCCCGGGGAGGTTATTCATCTCCAGTACCCCGGTTTCTTCATCTGTAAAGTGGGGACGATAGTGGTGGGCTTGCTGTGAGGATTCCGTGAGTTAACGTAGGCAGAGTGTGAAACCACACCGGGCACACACTAAGCACTCCCTGAATGTTAGCTGCCACTAGGGTCACTTGTTTGTGGAGCACTTATCATACCATGAGGAAGTCTTATGAACTATTAACTAAAATTTGAATTCTTTTAAAAATTAACTTCATTAATTAGTCAGTTCTTAAGTAACATAAAAACCCCAAGTTTAAATATGAGCAATCTGAAATTGTATAGTTTTAATCATCAAATACTAAGAAAATGTTAAATAGTAATATTTGTAAAACAATTTGAGAAATCTGAAACATAACAAAAAGTTCTGCTACTATGGCTACTGACCGTAAGCTTTGCTTCCCTGTCATTTAAATTCATTCTTGGCTTCAATTTATAAGCCTTTTAAATTTTTCTTTTTAAATTTGTAGCACCTGTAGATTCATCTCTTAACAATTTTACTGTTGTCTTTTAAGGTTTATTTTCACTAGATGATCTAATTTAAAATATAATTTTAAAAACATTAAAAAATTTGAAGGTGTGGATAATTTTATCTTAATATGTATTTTTTGGTTATTCTTTCCCACAAAAGTATCATGGAGGTTATCAAAGAGACTTAAACTTTAAAACAAAAGTAAACAGGGCTTAAACAATTTAAATACTTGCTTTTTAAAGAGCCTTTATGCTGCACAAACTTTCACTAGGCTCCAGACTCAGTTCACCTCAATTTACAGTTAAGTTTGGTGTCTGGAATCCATAGCCTGGGTTTCAGTGCCATTGTCAGTAACAGTGGTGAGCAGACTGACTCTAAACACCTTTGCACAGACCCTTGTTTATTGCTTTAAGAAAATGATTAGCAGTAGAATTGCTGGGTCAAAAGATACATCCTTTATTAAAAGTTTTGTTGCATGTCGTCAAGTTGCATTCCCAAGTTCTGAACCAGTTCACGCTCCCACCAGCAATATGTGCGAGTGCTCATTTCCTACGTGCTCATGTCAGCACTCGTTAATATCACTGGCTAATTTAATAAGTTAAATGGTATCATATTGCTTAAACTAGCAACTTTTTGCACTCTACTAGTAAGGTTGCACATGTTCAATCTATTGACCGTTTATATTTCCAACCTTGTAACTTGTATACTCACATCCATTGCCCATTTTTTAGGGTTTCCTCTTTTTCTTATTAATTTATAAAGCTTTTTATGTATTAAATAATCAAATCCTCTCAAATATATTATAAAAATTTTTTCTAGTTTGTTCTTTTAACATTTCTTGATGCATAGAAATTTAAAAATGTTTTTTCAACTTAAAATTTTGTTCTATAACTTTATTCCTTTCCTTTATAATAGGTCTTACTGACCTCAAGTTTTCATAAATATGGTTTTAAAATGATCTAACTCTTCGGTAGTTTAGGTATTTATTTACTGTGCTTTTTCCAAATAGTTGAACATTTATCTCAGAACCACGTACAAGTTACACCAAGGAATAGTTCCTGGTACATTGTAGGAAATCAAAAAATGTTGGAATCAGTGAATAAATAATTAAGCTAACATTCTTTTATTTTTTTATTTTTATTTTTTACTGTTGTTCAATTACAGTTGTCCCAATTTTTCTCTGGTTGCTCTCCTTTGCCCTTCCCACCCCCCGCTCCCTCTGTCAATTCCCACCATGTTGTCCATTACCATCAGTCCTTTATACATGTACCTTGATGACCCTTCCCCATCTTTCCCCATTATCCCCTTCCCTCCTCCCCTCTGGTCATTGTCAGTTTGTTCCTTATTTCCATGTCTCTGGTTCTGTTTTGCTCATTTGTTTGTTTTGTTCATTAGGTTCTACTTATAGGTGAAATAGTATGGTAGTTTTCTTTTACCACCTGGTTTGTTTCACTTAGCAAAATACTCTCCAGTTCCATCCATGCTGTGGCGAAGGGTAGGAGTTCCTTCTTCATTTCTGCTCTGTAGTATTCCATTGTGTAAATGTACCAGTTTTTTGATCCACTCATTTACTGATGGGCACTTAGGCTGTTTCCAGCACTTGGCTATTGTAGATAGTACTGCTATGAACATTGGCGTGCATAGGTTCTTTTGAATTGCTGATTCAGGACTCTTATTAGTGTATAATCCTAGCAGTGGGATCACTGGATCAAAAGGCAGTTCCATCTTTAGGTTTCTGAGGAAATCCCATTCTGTTTTCCCCAGTGGCTGTACCAATCTACATTCCCACCATCAGTGCACTAGGGTCCCCTTTTCTCCACAGCCTCACAGCACTTGTTCTTTGTTGATTTATTAATATATGGCCATTCTGACTGGTGTGAAGCTAACATTCTTATTTAAGGATTAACTTGTTACAGTTTAATCTCGCACTTCCTTATATTTGGGAATAGATGGAACTGTTCATGTGTGTTGCAAAAAATCACAAACCTTGAAGAATCAGCTGGTATATAGAAAGTTGACCATAGATATCCTGGAGTCATTTCTTCATGCGACAAGAGCCACCCATTATCCAGTGGCTCTTGTCGCATAAAGAAATGACTCCAGGCACCACCATCTCTAACAAATGCTGGGAAGAATGGGGCTATTTGATGGACCCTGGGAAGAATGGCGGGCCCTGTTGGCTGCTTGCTCTATGACTTCTTCCCACTTTTTCTTTAGTGGTAGAAACTCATCTATTTAGGTGTGTGTCAGCAACGTGCTCAGGTAGGTGGTCCCACAACACAAATCATGAATCATCTAACCATATAATAGTAAGACCCATTTTTTTTCATTAGTAACTGGTTTAGAGGTGGACACGTAACTCAGTTCTGACTAATGGGATGTGAGAGGAAGTCCTCTGGGGATTTATTTACAGGCTCATAGGAAAGGAACAATTCGAGAGGGGAGTTTCCTCCCTTACACTCCCCAACGCACACACGTGTGCATGCACACACACACCCTTGCTCCTTTCGCATTGTCCTGTGTGGATGTGATGTTTGGAACTGTGGCAGCCATCTTGCCAACATGAGGGGAAGGTCTGGGTCTTAACAGTGTTGAGTTTCTGAAAACTAGTCCATTCCATAGACTTCTTGTTATGTGAGATGATGAACCCCTATTTTTTAAAAAATTTAGTTTTTTTTCTCTAATGGCATCAAATACTGTTCTCTTGGATGAGTCCCTCCACCTTCCTGGGCTTTAGTTTCTGTGAAATAGCATGGGTGAGCCGGATGTTGTCACAGATCTACCCAGATTTAAAACTGGGATTCCAGCTGATACCTCATTGCCCTCTGGAGCATCTTTCTCTTCTTTATTCTGAGAGAAATACTACTTTAAATCCTGAAATGCAGAGAATGATAATAGTGGCAGAGTACATTTCACACACATCATCTCCCCTAATCTTCGTCTCCAGTCCTAGAAGTAGGCATGCCCATTTTGCAGATAAAATCAAGTCTCAGAGAGGTTAAGGACATAGTCAAGGTCTCTCTGGTAAGCTGGCCGAGCTGAGACTTAAACCCCAATTCTCAGGCTCTGACTCCATTCCTCCTTCCCCTGTGCCTCATAGCCGTGGGCAGCACTAGCTTGGATTGGTTTATAGCAGCAGACACACTTCCAATGTGATTAATTTCTCTTGCTGTCCAGATGATCACTGATCACCCCGCAAACAACCCCCTGAACAGCCAGAGTCCCAAAGGAATTTTACCACCCACCAGTGGGTTCTTTTTTTAATGAACTTAAAGGGTCAGGCTCTGATGTTTATATGAAAGGAGATAAAACACACCTGTTCTTCTGGGAATATACTTTGAGGAAAGGAGAATATATGACTTATTTTGGATAGGATATTTATAACCTACTAATCTATAAACTAAATGATGAATTACTGAAAGCCAGAGGTCTGCAGGACCTGGCAGGGTACAGTTTATACCCTAGTCATGCATCCCAGCACCGAGAGGAGGGGAGGGATGGCTGTGACAGGGAGGATGGGCTCCTTGCTCATCACACCCCATTGCTGGTGAGTAGCTGCTGCAGAACTTGGGGCATATACCTGCCGTCTCCAAGGCCTACAGTCTTTGGAGCAGGAAGGAGGTTGACATGCCCTGGGCCTCCCCTTGCCTTTATGGTTATATCCTGTACATCTAGCACAGAATTTGGCCCATAACAGGCACCCAATAAATATTTTCTGCATCCTGTTGTTGATTGATGAAGTTGAAGCCTGAAGAGGTGAAGTGACTAGTTCAGAGTAAAATAACTAATAAATGACAGAGCCCAGACTTCTGGTCTCCTCAGTTTCATCTGATAGATTTAATTCCAATAAAACTGGAAATACGGACTTTGTTGGAGGTCAGAAATGTCACTACACATGAGAAAATCACTGTTTTAATTGGGTCTCAAAATGTATGGGATCCAATGTAAATACATCATTCATTTAAAAAGTGGCCAAATATGTCTTCCTGGATGAGTAGTGATATAGGGAGAATGACCAGAATAGCTCTGGGTGCATTTAGTTCTGGAAATCAGCCTTTGTCCCAGGGCCACTCCAAGGTCATTGAGAATCTCTGGTGAGCCTGAGCATGACCTTGACCACCCGTATGTGCCCACTGGCCTGCAGGAATGCCTTCCTCACAGCACCTCAGTCTCTAACCACGTGTTGATCCAATGAGCCACCTTGACAGCGAAACAAAGGTGCATAGCAGAACATAGGCTCTGAAAAGATCGTGTCCAGGACAGGAGAAGGGTTCTGCCACTGTCACTAGGTAACGAAGGAGAGGAGGGAAAGAGAGAGGACAGTTAGCTCCTAGAGGGCAGAGACTGAGTAATGTTCGAGCACATAGACAAGTAGTTGTTGAATAAACGAAAATTACAGTTTTACTACATATGTATACTTACATTAAATACATGTATATTTATATGAGTGTGTGTGTGTGTGTGTTTATGTCATTGGTTGGCTGGAACAGACACCATGTTCCCTGCCTTCTACTAGCTCAGTCATTGGCCATCTTTCCTTTTTAACAATAACACAGGGTCTCCCAAACAGGCAGCCTGACATGACCAATCCAATGGTCCTACCCTCCAGCTCTGACTGGCAGAGAGGACGGGGTTCATAGGTATAACCAGACATTTCCTGAAGGCTACTGGGGAAGAAGTTTCCTCTTTCATCTGTGGAAGCCACCTGACAAAATTCTGCCCTTCTGATGACAGAACCATTGCATTGCAGAAATTCAGGCGGCACTCTGATGTTGTGATCTGTGACAAGAAATACATATTTGGTCGTCTGGCACAGGGTTTCTAAAACTCTTGGAATTTCCTTAAAGCTGAGAACAATAAAGGTGTCTTTTTTTGTATTAATAGGGTAGGTTTTAGAAAGCTCCCAGGGTTGGGGTCTGGTTGCCAGGAGAACCATTCATGTGCTTTGAGAATTAGAGCTTCCTGACCCACCTCCCTGAGCTCTGGGGAGAGGGACTGGAGGTTGAATCATTCTTCAATGGCCAATGATCTAGTCAGTCATGCCTGTGTAATGAAGCCTTCATAAAAATCTGAAAGGACGAGGCTCTGGGAGCTTCCAGGTGAACATGGAAATTTAGCGACAGTGGGGAGCTTGGACAGAACTTGAGGGCTCTGTGCCCTTTCCCCATATCTTGTCCTGTGCGTCTCTTCATCTGGCTGTTCCTGAGGTACAGAGCCTTTTGTAATAAACCGGTAATCTGGTGAGTCACATGTTTTTCTGCGTTCTGTGGGCTGCTCTAACAAATTAATCAAACCCAAGGAAGGAGGGGCTCCTTCGAACCTCCTGTCTGTATAGCCAGTCAGTCAGAGTGCAGAGAGACCTGGACTGGTGGTGACTGGTGTCTGAAGGGGGAGAGGGTTGGTCTCGTGGGACTGGGCCCTTCACCTGTGGGATCTGATGCTGTCTCTGGGCAGGTGGAGCCAGACTTAAGTTGAATTGTAGGATACCCAGTTGGTGTCCAGGAGTTGCTTGGTGGTCTGGAACCCCCACCCTTCCATCAGCACTGGGTACTCAGAGTTGTCTAGGTGCTGTTGGTATTATGGTTAACTCAGTTCCCTGAATGGTATATTGTGAGGCTGTGCTTGGTGGACCTCTCAGTGGACATGAAGAATTGTATATTCCCCAGAAGTTTCTGAAAGGCGTCTTGTGGCCACAGGGAAGGCTAGCTTTAGACTTCAGAACCACATGTGGAAGACAGATGGGAAACGCAGGATGAAACTGGGTCTTTGGTGACACTGTTGAGCACTGGAGCAGGCCTTGCTGAACCTTTCTGCCTCGTTTTCATGTGGCCCCAGATTTCCTCCATTGTTTACATCTGTTTGAATCAGCTTTTTTATGACTTGCAACCAGAAAGGTCTGCACAGACACACACAGAGCAGTGGCTGTCTTAGACTGGTACACCAGTCTCATCAGTGTAGACACCCAGGTCAGACCAATCGGATCTCAGAGAGACTATTTTGTCCTCAGTGTCCAATTTCACACCCTATTTATAGTCTCAAGATAATTACTGAGTGTCTGTTTCAGCTTAGAATAGACATGAGAGGTCTATACACATTTAACAGTTCTCATCAACAAACTTTAGCAAAACTTCCTTTACACCAGGCACTTTGCTTATGTGCAAGGTCATAAAATATAAATTTAAAATATTAAAGGTGTTTCAAACCATGAGCAAGACAAGAACCCAGCCTTTAGGAACTTAGTTTCCTGGACAACAGGGGTGTTTTAGGGGAGGGAGGAGAGAGAAGGAGCCCACAAATGCAGCCTGTCATATAAGGCACCATTGTTACATGTAAAAAGTGATTTAATTCCAAGTTGGGGCATCAGTAAAGGGTCAAGAATAAGTTTGCCTATGAGCTGGACTTCAAGAATTCACAGAATTTCCATAGCCAGCTATGAGGGTGAGGGCATCCCAGGCAACAAAGGGTAAGCAAAGGCCAGGAGGCAGGAAACCAGGGATGAATAACCTAGTGTGGCAAATGCTGGTGTGGGCATGAGATGGTGAAGGGTCAGGCTGGAGGTAGGAAGGGCCCAGAGGGTGGGGGCCTGGGATGCTTTTAAAAGGAGTTGGACTTCATTTAATAACAGAATAGTGTTCCTACACATAGTAATAACAAGTGTATAGTGCTTCTTTTGTGTCAGGAATTGGTCTAAGAAGTTTATCTATATACTGACTTAATCTTTATGACAGCTTGATAAAGTGAGTACTGTAATTTTTATTCCCATTTTACCGATGTGGAAACTGAATCCAGAGAGGTCCGGAAACTTGTGCAACATCACACTGGATCCCCTGGACTGGTGAGCTGGACCAGACCCAGGAGGGCTGCCTCCAAGGCCTGGGTCCTCCAGGGAACCCAGAGTAGTAGTGACATGGCTCTGGATGACTGCGGAGCACAGCTGGCAGTCAGGCTGTCCCAGTAGTTCGGGTGAGAAACAACAGGATCTACTGGGGAGAGGGGCACCGGCCTGTGCAGTCCACCCTGCAGCATTTACACATGGAGCTCGGAGTGCATTCCAATGGAGGATGCCCTCCGCGGCCCCACGTCATAGGCGGACTCTCCCTCCTTTGCCCTCCCCAGCCTGGTTTGGGAAGGCTAATGCATGTCTGACTCCCATCCCTTAGATTCTGGTGTTAGGGATAAACGAATGAGTCAGAGATAAATTGGAGATGTCTTGCTCGAGGGTGGTGTGGATGAATGCCATCAATGATGTGGCTGAGCACAGGAGAGGCCTGGGACGAGAGGACTAACTGCTGGTCTGGGATGGGTGGAGGGCGAGCTCCCTGAGGCAGAGTAGATGGCCAGGAGGTCTGTGGAAATACAGCCTGGAGTTCAGGAGCTAGAAGTGGCTCTAGCATAGGCAGGGAAAAATTAGTTAAAGTCATGCAGGAGGTGTGGGGTGACGCATGAGGGCTGGGTCCACATGCCTAAAGTGGACAGGTAACTTACTTTCATCAGTTTTAATCATTCCATTGGATCCCATCCTACTCAGCAGGTTGTAACTACACAGATTTAATCCAAGGAAACCAGTGTTCGTGGCCCCCAGCTGTACATTAAAACCACCTGGGGAGCTTTAAAAATGCTGATTCCAGGCTCCCCCTCCATGAATTAAATTAGAATCTTCTGGGCGTGGATGTAATTTTACAGCTCCCTGTGCCCTAACAGGCAATCTGAGAGATCAGCAACACCTGGAAAATGTATCAGACGATCACAAAAGAAACGGAAATGGAGAGGCGTGCCACACCCCAGTGCTGCAAAGTCTGCAGTATTGCTGTGACATTGGGCCCGTTTCCTTGCCTCGAGCCTAAGCGAGTAGGATGTTTGGTTTTTCAGGGCAAAGCAAATGACTGGGCTCGTGTGATGTATGTGATGGTAGACAGCAAGGCTCACTGCCTAGACCCTAAATGCCGTGTGGAGCCTAGGTCAACCGTTTCTTGCAAAGCCAGCATTGGCCTGCATGCCAGAAGTAGGCTGAGCCTGCTGGTGGCAGGGGGCGGACCCTGCGGAGAAGGAGATGGGGTCAAGGTGCCAGGAACCTGATGGAACAGTAATGCTTTTCCATGAGCACACGGAGAACTTAGCTCCTCATTAGAATGTAGAGAAAGCAGTCATCAAAGGAAAGCCAGTGATTAGATTAGATTAAAGTGTTCCGAGTGACTGGCACGATGAGTAGATTAGATTGAAGTGTTCCGAGTGACTTGAACGTGCAGGCAGGGCATGGCACTGCCCCAGACTGTCTGATCCAATGCCATTTCGTTCACTGTGGAGGAGTGCAGGTAAAGCAGAGTTCACCTAGCTAATTATTTAAAATGATATTTTTTAATAAAAGTAATAGATGCTCATTGTTGAAAATTTGGAAATTGAAAAAGAATAAAAGACCATCAAATCACTTAAAATCTTACTACTTGGGATAATTGTTTTGTTGTATTTCTTCCTGTTCATTCTCAAGTGTGTGCATATATGGCACTTGTGGTTGTTATCATGCTGTGTTTATGATTTTATATAATTGCATTTTAATATATTTTATTTCATAAATTTTATAATATTTTATTTTCAACCAGACATTGTATCATAAGCATTTCCCCATGTCGTTAAAATGCCTTTGGAAATGCAGCTTTAAATAACTTCATAACTTTTAACTTGTATGCCTGAGACATAGTTTACTGTAGTCATTCTCCCAACCTTGGAGCGCTTAGACTTTTCACTTTTTTATGTTATAAATGATACTTGTATTCTTTGTGTCCAAATTTCAGATTAATTTCACAGGTCAGATTCCTAAAAGTAGAAACACCGGATCAAGGAGTAGGGACATTTTAAAGATATATTCATAACTTAGGTTAGTTATGTACAACTGGGATTATTAGAAGGAGCTGGAAGGAGCTGCGGAAGTTGAAGACCTGAAGACCGTGGTAAACTTGACCTAGAGCCAGGAAGGCAGGACCCAGAGTTCTTTAGGCTCCCTCTTCCTGCTCCCCACCCCCAAGTCTGATTGGCTGAAGTCACACCCTGGATGAATCAGCAGATAGGGGACACACACACACACACACACACATCCAGGGGAGGCATTGTGAGCACAGCATCCACCTAAACCTGTTTCTACTACATGAAGATTCCTAGAAATAAAATTCCTGGGTCAAAACAGTGCAGATATCTTAAAAGTTCTTAGTAGAAATAACCACATTTCTTGCCACATACATACCAATTTATACCCTCACGAGGTCTGGGTTCGTATCACAATCCTGTATCTGGCAAATATACCTATTTAATTCCTCCAAAATGTGATAGGTAGAAAATCTATCTCATTTTGTCATTTTGATTTACTTTTCTTAACTTGTAATAGTTCTGAATGTTAGTGATCAGATATTTGTATTTACCCTTCTATGAACTGAATCTTTGTTTTTATCATTCATTTATTGATTGGCGTCTTGGTTATGTGAATTACTCAGCAGCACCCCTCTCTACAACCTCATACCAAAACTCCTAAGCACGTTCTGAAATCAACATACGGTTAAGTAAAAGCATTTCTTTCCTTGCAAACGGTTTCAGTTTATACTACGTGTGCCTCTTCAGTGTCCCAGAGATTTGAATCTTGTTCCAAAAGAATGTTTAAAAAAACAAAGTCTCCATATAAAAGTCTTAAAACTTCCCTTTATCAAATATGATTTAAAAGCCTCTGATTTGTAAAGCATTAAAAAATCCCTTTGGCTTGCGTGGGAGTTGGGGACACTGTCTTTCACTAGCTGTCGGACGATTAGTACTTGGAGAAGAAAAACACTTCTCCTGTAGGCAGAGGAATAAACCTATCAAAGATTAGCTATCAGAGTGCACAGCCCAGGCTGTTCATGGGTAAGTCAAAGAAGATAATCAGAATTGTGGGTTTTTTGATTATCGTTAAATAACTCTTGATGTGCCGAGGCAGGAGGTCTTCGGTTTTATGTTCCTAAAGAAAAATGGTTTGAGGCTAAGCTGTTCTTGGCTCCTCATAACGTGAGATTTTCACTTTAATTGGGAGAAGAAATCTGTAAAAAGATCCTCACCGTTAACGATCATTTCGTTGTGTAAACAAAGTAAGGCCTTAGGGATCCAGTGGAAACAAGACCAAAATCTCCTTTTAGTCATGTGTTCTACTTTGCTCCACCCCTCCCATTCTGTAAGTTGACATGGCCACAGGGTTCCATTTCATCGTGTTTATCACAAATGTCCTTTCTGCAGTGGCTTTGATAAGCCCCCACAAAGACCCCAGCTTGCCGAGTCTGAGGACTCAACACGTTCCTGGTGATTTCATTAGTTCTTAGAATCATGATGAGCTTGTCAAACAGCTGACCTTGTTGGGAATGTCCTAGAGATCGGCTCTGTCTGCATTCATGTCTGTCGTATTCCACGGTTCGGTTTGGGCTTCTAGCTTTCCGGGGTGGAGGAGGGAAGGGGAGCAAAGTAGCGAAGAGCGCTGCACTTGGGACTCGCCTCATCAGCCTGGCCCACCAGGCTGCCCTTTCAGGTCTGGAGTGGAGTGAGGGCAACACTGTGGCTGTTTAATTTAGATATATGCTTTTCTCACATCCAGAAGTTCAAAAAATGAAGGCTTCAGGGTAGGTCCCCACACTCCAGGTGGCTCTCTGCTATCCTGATTTATGAACTACATTTCCCTCATGGCCACAAGATGGCTGCAGGGCCTCCAAAATAATGTTCTTCACAGCACAGCTTCCCAAACAGAAAGGGAGAGGAGAGACCAAAAGGCTTTTCTTCTGTGACTGGCTACTTTCTATTAAGAAAAAACTCTTTCCCAGAAACTCCAGACTGTCTTCCTCTTATAGCTCATCAGGTCACCTGACTCAGAACTGGGTCCCCTGACTGCCACCAGCTTCACAGGTAAAGTTGAATAGGCCTGTTCTAATTGGTTTGGACCAGCTGCATTCGTCTCCTGGGGCCGAGCATGTTGCTTTCTGGACAAAACTGAAGCTCTGCTAACAAGGAAAGTAGGTGAAGGACTGGCTGCTGGAGAGGCAACTTCTAGGGATCGGAATGAATAACACCTTCCATTGACCAGTCACTTTACAAAGTAACCTTCAGTAGGTGACATGACTTCATATTAGACAATTGGAAATGGAGAACCAGGAGAGAGAAGTATCTATGTGGTGGGGTCGGGGTGGAGATTAAGAAAAGGGAAGATCATGTAGACCAAGTCAAAGCAAAAGGGAGCTCACTAAGTACTGCTCTGTGCCTGACATAGCACTAGGCTGGTGCCGGATTCAGAGCCCTGTAGACGTGTGCTGTGGGCCTTATCTGCAAGGAAGCACACGCTGTCCGGTGCCACTGAGAGAACAATAGGAACCAGAACCTTACTAAGGGCTAAGCTGTGAGGTAAAGAAAAGAATGTCCTGGGACTGTAGGGGGAGGACACACCATTGCAGTTTGGAGTCTGGAGAGGGCTTCAAGGAAGAGGCGGGTCTGGAGCTGGTTGGGATTCGGATGAGTGGAGGGGGCATCCCAGGTGGGAGGACACCACAGATCTTGGGGAAGGGCATGTCAAAGGTGGAAACAGGAATGAATGTGTTTGCAGGTGGGGAGGGCCTGCCAGTGGAGACACCCGAGTTTGGGGCAGACTCAGGAAGCCACAGATAGAATTCCTGGAATGTTAACACTCAGAAGTGCGCCCTAGCGCACAATGGGGTCTGACAAGTGAGTTTTGCTTCATGAATTTTCCTGGAGGAACATCTCCGTTGTTGGCAGCACATTCTTGCTGCTGATGCTTACATGTACGAAGCCCTCAGTTTACTGGTGTGAATGCTACTGATGAGGGGTGGGCCTAGGCTGCCTCCTTCTGGGGACAAGTGACCGTTCGTTTGTTGTGCACGTAGATTGCACAAAATCAGGCATTCCTTGTAGCTCTGTCCTTACACAACATTGCATTAAAAAAAAAAAATAGCAATCCTTTCCTGGTTTTCCTTGAAAATTTACATTGACATTTACTACAGATTTTCTTGAAGGGTGCCTAGTAACCTCTTTAGACATTATTCCAAAGGTTTCCCCTCACAGCAGCTGCTGAACCCTCTCCCTCTCTATCCCCAGAACAACATGCTTCCGTCCTGTTCACTTCCTCTACTTCTCCTTCATCCACATCACACCTTTCCCAAAACCCCGTACCCTCTCTCTGTTTACAGAGATCCTCGATTATAACCTGGACTCAAGAAAGCTTCCGAGGAAAGAAGACCTGTGAGCTCACCCAATGAGACTGGCTGCAGTTGTGGGGTGGGTGACTGAGGACTCATGTACAAGTCACTTGTATCTCGCTCACATCCAGTCCACCACCCTACAGACTTAAACTTTTTCATTGTGCCGAAATATGTACAACATAAAATTTGCCTTTTGACCATATTTAAGTGGACAGTTCAGTGGCATTAATTGCATTCACAATGTTGTGCAATCACCACCACTATCGATCTATCAAACTGTTTGATCATCCTGAACAGAAACTCTGTACCCACTGAGTGGTAACTCTTCATTCTTCCCTCCCCCCAGCCGCTGGCAACCTCTAATCAGTATTCCATCTTTCTGAATTTACTTTCTGAATTTTCTTATTGCATGTAAGTAGAATCATGCATTATTTGTCCTTTTATGTCTGGCTTCTTTCACTTAGCCTGATGTTTTCAAGGTTCATCCATGTTGTAGCATCTATCGAAACTTTATTTCCTTCTATGGCTGAATAATGTTCCATTGTAGTTATATACCACGTTTTGTTTATCCATTCACATGTTGATGAAGACTGGGATTGTTTGTACCTTTTGGCCATTGTGGATAATGCTGCTGTGAATACTGGCATCCAAGGATCTGCTTGCTCCCTCTTTTCAATTCCTTTGGGTATATACCCAAGAGAGGAATTGCTGTGCCGTATAGTAATTTGATGCTTAACATTTTGAGGCAATAAAAAGACTTTTCTACAGTGACTGCACCATTTTACATCCCCACCATCAATGTACGAAGATTCCAATTTATCCACATCCTCACCAACACTGGTTACTTATTTAAAAAATTTTATTATAGCAATCCAGTGGGTATGAAGGGGTATCTCATCATGGTTTTGATTTGCATTTGCCTAGTGACTAATGATGTTGAGCATCTTTTCACGTGCTCATTGGCCGTCTGTAGCTCTTCTTTGGAAAATGTCTGTTTAAATCTTACTTTGTCTATTTTTTAATTGAGGTGTTTATTAAACCCTTACCAGATACATGATTTGCAAATATTTTGTTCCATCCTGTGGGTTCTTTTTTTATTCTTTTAACAGTGTCCTTAGATGTACAAAAGTTCTTAATGAAGTCCAGTTTATTTATTTATTTAGTTGCCTGTGTCTTATTTAAGAAACCATTTCCACATCCAAATTCATTAAGATTTTCCTATGTGTCCTCTAAGAGTTTTACAGTTTTAACTCTAAATTCAGGTCCTTGAGTCATTGTGGGTGAGATTTTCCATATGTTGTAAGGTAAGAGGTCCACTTCTTTCCTTCCGCATATGGATATCCAGTGTTCCTACCACCATTTATTGAAAAGATTGTCTTTTCCCCACTGAATGGTCTTGGCGCCCTTGTTGAAAATGGAATGACCGTAAATATGAGGTGGACTTCCAGGCTGTCAGCCCTGCTCCACTGGTCTCTACGCCTGTCTTTATGCCAGTACCACTTACCTTTGATTTCTGTAGCTTGGTAGTGAGTTGAAGTCAAGAAACTACAGACTTTTAGGTGCGAAGAAGGCCTCGTCCATTTTGAAAAGTCAAGCCTTCCCTTCTTGTTGGGAATTGTTTCTGCACTAAGTACACATATCCCTGCCTGCCTTGAGTCTCTCTCCGTGTTCGAGGTTTGACCCTCGCTCAGGTTGCAGTTGGGGCAGGGTAAGTCCGTCATTTATAAGTCTTGGCAGGGGCAGGACTAAGTGGAAGCCTGAAATAAATGTTCTAAGTTCTTTCCACAGGAGCTAGTTTTTTGTTTTGTTCTGCTTTGCTTTCAGGTGGAGTCGAGGAATGGAGGGTCCAGAGCAATCCCAAGTAAGGGAGCAAATATTAATGAGAGGACATGAGCATGTGTCTCGTTCTAACCAGGAATCTGGAAACCACTTCAGATTTTACCACAGACAGAAGTGAATTCAGAGAACAGTTACCATGAAGAAACCGAAGAATAGAGATAACTTAAAGATGAGAAAGAGCAGGAAACCCACTGCTGCTCTCCACATGCTGTGGACAAGAGGAAGACGCCCTGTTACTCAGGCCCAGGGATCAGCACCGCCCCATGGCAGGCAGGAGGTGGGGTCACAGGGCAAGGTGCAGTCTCTGCAGGAAAAGCCAGCGGAGGCCAGGCAGGAAAGGGAGGGGTACCCCGGTTCTTCCCCGGGCTCCACCCCACTACTAGCTGAACCCAGGCAGAAGCAGTCACAGGTTGGGGACCCTGGGGAAATGCAGTCTGCAGGAGCCCTCCCCAATTCTCCCTGCCCCTCCCCCACAGCCCCCTTAGGTGATGCAGACTGGAGCAGAAAAGGATGCAGAATGGATCTGAGGCGATATATATATAGACCCAGAAACTACACACAAGAAAGGGGAGACCCTCCTAATGTTGGAGAGCAGGAATCTGAATTGCAGTGTGCTATTGAGAAAAATACTAACAATGACAATAGTAGTAAGAGTGCTGAGTATACATGCAAGGCAAACTGTTAGGCTCTTTGATGTTATCTGGTTCAAAGTCATGAAAAGGCCCAATGATGTCAATGTGATTGAATAGTTGTAATGACAGAAAGAATGAGACTCAGTGAAGAGGCTTGTCCAAGCCTGTAACAGGCAGAGCCAGAACTGGCAGCTGGGCACATCTCTCTGCCCCAAGTCTGTGCTCCTAACAGTGATAAATGCTGCTTCTCAGCAAAGAAAAGCGAGATTAACAGTTCTCTGAGGCAGAAAGCAGTTTTCACACTGCCGCTGCTGGCTGCTGCCTGGCTGATTGTGACCCCCAGGCATCCAGGGAAATGCGCTGAGTTACATGCCAGTGTCTCCTGTCTCAGTGAGGCCCGCGGGCAGCCTGGCCTGGCAGCAGGCTTCAGGGGTGGAAGATTTGGGGGAGTTTTCAGATGCCTCGTGTGGCGTTTGACTCACATATTTGGCTTCTCCATGCCTCCGACCTTTGGTAGTCAGTTTTCTGCATAAAATTCTCCCTGTGGCTGATGACTTCTGGAGTCCTTAAGGCATGAGGCCAGGTGACCCACAAAGTGCGTCCAGGTTAAGGGAAGTGTTGTCATCTAGTGAGGAAGTCAGGTGCCGTTCAGCAGGATCTGGCCCCCGTTCCCATCCCTCTTCTACTTTTCTAACTTCGTTCCCGGGACTGGCTCACTTGGCTCAGCTACACTGACCCGCTTGCTTCCCCTTGGACGCATTCAGCATGATCCTGCCACTGGGCCTTGCATGTACCATTCCATCTGCCTATAACACCTCTTACTTACACATCCGCTTTATTCTCTTCCTTATCTGTTTTAGGCGCTTTGCTCAAAAGTCACACTTAGCAGTAAGGCCCTTCCTAGTTATTAAATTATGAAAATAACAAACATTCTTCTTCACTTCATTTAACCCCTCTGACTTTTCTCCATAGCGCTTATCCCCTATCCCAAAAGTTCTCAAACTCTCGCAGGCATGAGAATCACCTGGGTGAGGTGGGAGACACATCAGAATCCAGATTCCTGGCCCCCCTCTCCATGTCTGGTTCAGAAGGTCTGGGGCAGGGCCTGAGAATTGGCACTTTTCACAAGTTCAGGAGGTAAGACTGATAGTGATCCCAAGACCACATTTTGAGAATCACTGCCATCTATCTATCTCAAGTTTGTCGGATTTTAATTGTTTATTATATTTGTATAATTTTAGTACTGATAGTGCTATCATTATATTCTCTTTTCTCTATATATTTCATTTACAATTCCCTTTCCCCTTTAATCAGTCATAAGAGCTTTTAAAAAAAGTGGCTTTCATTTATTGTACTCATTGTTCTCTCCTTGTCTTCCTCATTGTTTACACCCCCCATCTTTCTCATTTTCTTCCTTCTTGTTCATATCCTCTGTTACTCTGTACCTTCCTCAGCCAGAACTTTGTCACTTTCCGCCCTCCTCGGCTTTGTTCCATGCATTCGAAGCTCTCCCTACCCTCTAAGCACTGCTTCAGCTGCATCCCATTCATTTTGAAATGTAATGCTTTTCTGGCCATAAAGTGCTGTGTTTTTTAATAACTTATTTGCTTCACACCCACAGGTGGTTTAGTTGGATCTCTTTTTGGTTTCCAGACATACGGAATTTTGTTAAAGCTATCATTTTGTAGATTTTTTATTTTATTGCAGTGTGGTCAGAGAACTTAGTCTGCATGATGTTAATGCCTTGAGATGTCCTCTTTTTCTGTAACCAAGAACATGTCCAATTTTTGTAACATTTCCTATGAGCTTGAAAGAACATGAGTTTTGGTTCTTGGGAATGAAGATACATATATACATTAATATATTTAATACACAGGGGTGGGCAAAAGTCGGTTTACGGTTGTGTGGAAAAAGACATGCAAGTTATGATTATTTCAATAGTTTTATTAACTATTTTGTGTACTCAAAACTGTAAACCTACTTTGCCCCCTGTATATTATAGCCCTTACATTAATATATTAGGACTTGTTAATCATGTCATTAAAGCCTGTACATGTGGTTGGTTGTTGTCTGCTTGGCCCATTATCTCCTCTGTGTTCTTTCTCATTTTTCCTTCTGAGACTCCTTTTGGAACGATGGTGCCACTTCTGTCTCTTCACTCTTCTCTCATTCTCTTCATCTCTTCAGCCTTTCCTGATGTCTGCTGGGATAATCCTTCGTCTGAACATCTAGCTTGTAAATTCACTTTGTATCCAGTGTTTCTTGGCCCACAGTAAGGATGGTGGCAGAGATCAGGCCAGGGAATGTGAGGCGGTGGGAAATAAACACAAATTAAAGCTCTTTCTCCAAGGCTGGCTGGCGCTTCACCTGTGCTCCAGGCTCTCTCTAGCTTAGGGTCACCAACATTCCCCCCAGCCCAACCCCCCAGCCAGCTGGGTCCCAGTAGAGACTCTCCCTGAGGGTTTCTCACAAGGTTCGTGCTATTTGGCTGGGAACTCTTGGGATCCGCCCACTTCCCCACCTCTTCTGTAGCATCTACAGCCCCAGGATCCGTGGGGAGCCAGCAGTCCATGCATGGTCATTTTACGTCCGTGCTGGCCGGTCTGTGGGTCCAGCACACAGTCTTTATAGCCGCTGCTTGTCTTGATTTTATTCAGTTCATAGCAGTGCCAGAAGGAAAATACCAAGGAGTTTGGGGTCATTTTATTAGCAACAAATGTCTGTCAGTATTAATCTACCCCGTGTGTGATACAAGAGTGAGATAAGTGCCAAACTATTGCATTCAATTTCAGTAACAGGGACAGCAAAGAAGGAGCTGAAATTTTTGGCTAGTAGAGTAGCCACATTTTCTCAGCAAACTTGACCTGCTGAAGTTCAGAGGTCTGGCATGAAAAACTCCAGCAGAGGTTGCGACAAGTACTGACTCTGGGAGGACAGATTTCTCAGGATAAATTTCTCAGGATTTTGGCTTAGTGGTTTCTTCACAGAGTTGTTGGTCTTCACAAGTAAAAATATAGGACACCCAATTAAATCTGAAAAATAGCTGTGGCTGCCAAATTTTGGTAATTTATTTAAAAAATAGCTGAATACAGGACATTTAAGGAGTCCTGATGAAAGCGATTTGTGCCACAGGACGGATCGTTAACTACGGGATATGCCCTGTACACGTAGGTTGCCCGGTGGCTCTATTTTTCCATCCACTGGCGCATTGGGCTTACACAGGCCGAGTGGCTGCTCACCGTCGTAATGAGAAGTGTGACCCATGACATCGTTGGAGAGAATATTTGGAACTGGGACCATTTTGGAAATTCCAGGACAAGTGTTTGCACGACAAAAGGCTTTCTGGACAGCAGAGATCCTCACCCCTGGGTATGCACCAGCATGACTTGGGGACTGGGTTCCCAGATAAAATACAGGATGTCCAGTTAGATTTAAATTTCAGATAAACACAATCTCTCAATGTAAGTATGTTCCAAATACTGCATAGGATATACTTACAATATAAAAGAAATATTTTGTTTATCTGAAATTCATTTTAACTGGGTTTTCTGTAACTTTACTTGCTAAACCTGGCAACCTTACCTGGGGAGCTTTTGACACCTACCCTTGCCTGGGACACATCCGAGACAATTGAATACAAATCTGATGGTGGGACGATCTCTTCAACCAGTTGAGAATCTCTCCAGGTGACCCTACCGTGCAACCGGGGTTGACAGTCCCTCCTCTGGAGTTTTAAGCAGAGCTTCTCAAGCTTAAATTTTCCTGTGAACCACCTGGGGCTTCAGGGAATCCCGTGGAAACAGGTCAGTCGGGGTCCATGGCACCGAGGTAGGGCAAACTTCCCGTGGTGTTCCTGAGGCCTTTGCTGTTTCTATCACCCAGCTCCTAGGCCGGACTGCGTAATGCCCGCTGTGTGTGCACACACGTGTGCACATATAACGCTTTCTCTTTTTTCAACTATTAGGGAAAGTCCAAAAGTTTAGGTCACTGTGAAGATTACCAAGGAAACTTTGGCTGTTCCTCTGAAGTTGCTTAGCCCAGATTACAGTCTTTAAGGGCATACATGTGACAAGGAGCTGGTCACTGGTGAATGCTGTCCAGTGTGGAAACGTGAGAATAATCATTCCAAAAGCTGCCACATACCCCAGTCACCAGAACTACCCTCGAATACTCCAGAGAAACGGGACCAGGTGGGTCTCTGCCCTTGGCCCTCCAAAGAGGTAGGGGCAGCATTGTTGCTTAGAGAATAAGATTTGAGGCTCATCTCAGTTTTGCCACCTAACGGTGGTGTGACGTTAGCCAAGACGCTTGACTGGTCTGCCTCAGTTTCCTACTCCAGAAATTGAGCTAGTTACACTCCAGAGGGCTGCTGAGGGGCAACGAGAGATGCAGGGCAGCACCCAGCACAGTGCTTGGCGCAGGGCAACTGCCCGTCCATCAGTGTTCGCCAGCTCTGCCCCCGGGGAGAGATTCTGTTTCCTTGACAATTTCTTGACCTTACTCTGAGAGTAAGAACTCCTTGACCAGTTCCTACTCCCAGACATGGCTCTGCAGAATGAAGGCAGCAGAAAGCAGAGATGTTTATTTTTTCAAAAAATTTTTCAGAGGCTGGGATACCCTGATTTTGTTTGTACTGTATGATTGAGAAAATGAATTCAACTCCTCATTCTTCAACTAGAAAGTGAGCGGGGAATTTGCTCACCTGACCAGTGTGCCCAGACAGAGATTGCACTATTTTGTGAGTGATGACCAGATTCGTACAATCCAGGTTTAGTGTATGTGGGGTGTGCGTATGTGTATATATGTTAGACCTGCAATTTTCAACCTTTTTCATCTCATGCACATGTAAAATAATTACTAAAATTCTGTGGTTCAACAAAATATACATTTTTGCTAACCTGACAAGAAAAATAGATATAATTTTGATTCATTCACACGCAAAAGTTACTGTTTTGCTGGCTGTTGTCATTTGTTTATTTGGCAGTCTAAGGGAAAAGAGGTCAGTGCCCCTGACTGAGTAGGCAGGTGCTTCATGTTTAAATATTCTTGCAGCACACTGGTTGAAAATCTCTGTGTTAGAGTATAAATAGAAATTATGTATACACATAATGTGTGTTAAATACATTGTGCTATAAAATATGATCTCTTTCTCTGTATGTATATATAGCTCTCTCTATATGTGTATACACACACACACACACACACTTTACAACCCCTAAAAATGAAATGATTATAGAATATTCAATGACAAGGGGAGACAGTAAAGTAAGAAGTTGGAACAAGGTTATAAAACAATATTAGAGTATGATCGTAGCTTTGTAACATTGCACACATGAGAAAACATACAAAGCAAAAATTAGGATACATACCAACAGCTATTTATATCTGGGTGGTTGGATTACTGGTGATGCAGTTTCCTTCAGGAGTTTCAGTATTTTTACATTTCCTTCAGTGTTTTATATTTTATAACCCCAAACAAAAACCCCACAATAAATACTATTTGAGGGAAGTGAAATCGAAATTCTGGTGTTTTCTGTGGCTGTGGGTCAGTCAGCTAGCTGCCTTGCCTTCTCGGTTTTGTGGCTGAGACCTCACAGCTTCCTCGACTGGCCAGCGTGTTGGCAGAGCTCGAGGGGTCACCAGTGAAGAAACAGAGGCCTGACCGGCCCTGGGCTTTGTTTCTAAAAGGTGACAAGGATGAGGTGACCTCTGAGGCCCATGGCCTGAGCTCCGAGGGGCCCACGCTTGCCTGATGTGCTGTGGTCGCCATGTTGCAAGGCTTAGTCGTTTTTGAACAGAGCCCAGCGTTTTCCCTGGGCCCCGCAAATTGTGTAGTTGTGTTGTGTGCACCTCTGACCTCTCGAAAGGGAAGTCAAAGATTAAAAAGAAAACCCAAAAGAGCGAAACAACAGTTCAGTTCTCCATCCCGTCAACAGTCTGGTCTGCAAGAGCACCCCCAGGGGGAGTTTACGTGGGATGCTGGGTTTCCCCCATTTCTGTTCAGTAAAAACACAAAGCAAACCAGCTCCACTGCAGGCTGCTGGTGGCTGCGCTCAGCTTGCGGATCCACGTGCTTGTTTCCCTTCCGTGATGCTGTGCCTCTGCGGTGTGGCTGGGTGGACTTCCCTGGCCAAGTGCTCCCCGAGTGGGGACCGTGGGGGCCCACGCGTGCCCCGTTCTCAAAGATTTCTGAGTGACCCTGTGTGTCGGCCTGGGAAGGGCTGCCCAGCTCTCCACTTTCTAGGCTCTGTGCCTTTTGGATTGATGACTTACGACAAGGCTCTTTGTGTTTTGTTTGTTTAAATAGTTGTACTCAACCCTAAAAAATACCATCGATAAAATGCACCTGCTCTGTTGGGTCAGGGTGCTCTTCAAAAGGAAAAGTGAGAAGTTTGCATTTCATCTGGAATTACATTTAAGGAAACTGAACATATAAAGCAGAAGACAAACAGGTTCAGTCTTCTCAGTCTTTTGCCAGAAAGAAGCAGAAAACCATTAGGAAAGTCGCCCGATGACTGCTGATGTTTTTGGTTTGCAACATATTTCAAACCGTGTTTCCGACATTGTTATTGGCTGAAGCACAAGCCTGCCATGTGCGCTGGTCTGCATTCGTGGTCTTCTGCTGCCGGCCAGGCTCTCTCAGAGCCTAGGAGGCTATTGGAGTCTGCGGTCAGCTCCCGCCTGGCCTCCTACATTCTCCACTGAGCCCCTGGCTTGTCATCTCCGTGTGGGCTCAGCTTGGGAGCACTGGCCTTGGTCACAGCCTGCCCTGGTTAGTCTTGGTCTCACTGGACCCTGTCACAGGAAGGGGGCTTCTCTTATTACAAAGTATCATCCTATCTCAGCTGCTGAAACCTGGTCATTTCGCACCTGCTTCGTGGTTCTGAGTGGCCTGTGTGTTTGATGAGCTGCTCACTTCATAAATTCTCCCCTCTGTAGTTCTCAGCACTCGGCCACCACTCTGCTGGGTCCCCACAGCCTCCCGGCAGCGCCAGGAGGCCACTTGGAAAGCCTCTGTTTACATTAAGATTCCCAAATAATGATTTTACATCTGTCTGAAAACTTAAAACAGCATAGATAGACAGAGGATAAACATTGGATTCTGATAAAGCCACCCGATCTGCGGGACTGCTGTGGCCTTCCCTTCACGCTCCTGATGTCTCCAGCCAGTGGGGACAATGCACAGTTGCTTTTCTCCTAAAGTCAAGTAGAAACCTGGCTCCTTTTCTCATCTCTGCTTGGAGATTTGTTTGTTCGCCTTTGTGAAATCACTGCCTGGGTTCTTTCCCCCTCAAAGATTTTTCAACACCACTAATTTCTGGAAATAACAAAATGCCAGGAGCTCCAGGGCTCTTCTGTCACTGGAGGGCCAGCTCTAATCAAGAAGTACTTCCAATTTGGGAAGGAAGCACATCTCAGATTTCCAGCCCTCGCCAGCCTTGCTGAGGACAATGCTGCCTTCCTCTCTTTGTCTCCTGGCTGAAAAAGAACCTCCTCTCTGCGGGTTCAGACGGATCGGCATGGACTCTTCCCGATTCTCAGGGGCAGCGTGTGTAGCCTGTGCGGTGTGTGGTGTCTGACTATGGCTGAGTGTGCTCACGGTGGGCGTGTGGTTATGGGTGTGCGCTCGGTGTAGACTGACAGTGTAGGGAACCGTCCCCATGATAAATTCATTAGGTGTCCATCTGCGACCCAGTGGGGAGTGCAGAAGGTGAACAGTCACCAGCACAGCACTGGACTTCTGGTGAAACCACCGCTATCAGTTTGGAAGCTCCTTTTCTGGCCCCTTGCGTGTCTTTGCAGCTCCTTCCAGAGACAGCCAGAATGGCAAAGGCTCAGGCTCACTCTTTGGATGGAGTATGCCAGGCCCAGAAAAACTCCGTCCTCATGCCTCTCCTCCCAGGTTGGCCCTTACCAGGGCCTGGGCACAGTAGGCACAGGGAGCATGCTCTCCCAGCCTGTCTGTATGTTGCCCCGGCTCTGTGCCCTCCCAGCCAGTGGAAAAAGGTGCCCACATTCTGACTGGGATCGCAGCTGTCACCTGGGATTGGCTTCTTTTGTTTCAATCCAGGCTTCATCTGCCTTGTGACAGCTGACTGTGTCCAGTCAGGATGACCTCAGAGCTTCATCAGGGTCCCCCGTGGGATGTTCACTTAGATTCACTTCCCTGGCTCCTCCTGCCTTGGACCAGCCCTTTGGAGCCAGAACCTACCCTTGCTGCAGCTGCTGGGATCGGCTTTGGACTACTTGGTGTGGGATTCAGAGGAGAGGAAGGAGGTGTGTGTTCCTTCTCTGGTGTGAGGAATAGCCGTTCTCTTCTTGTTGCTACGGCCACTAACGGGGGTGGCAGCTTTGAAAACCTTGTTCTCCTGGTGACAGCTGCCCAGCTGCCTTCCACCCCCATCATGGCCCTTCCCAGAGATCACTGCACCTGGACCAGCTCCCTGTCACTATGCCTGTCATCAGTGGGGAAGTATACTTTGCAGCAGTGGCTGCAGCCCACTGACTGTGACTCTTCATCTGCCACTCATGCTGCTTTTGAAATCCCGTCTCTTTGGGGGATTAGGAGATGAATCCTTGAGAGACCCCCAGACACAACACCTTGGGGCTCAGCACACACGA
Organism: Desmodus rotundus; assembly: GCF_022682495.2. Classification (NCBI taxonomy): domain Eukaryota; kingdom Metazoa; phylum Chordata; class Mammalia; order Chiroptera; family Phyllostomidae; genus Desmodus; species Desmodus rotundus. The sequence goes on from NC_071387.1 coordinate 201,968,389, forward strand.
CTGTGCTGCTCCACCTGAAGGGCTGAGTGGGCAGAGTCACCCAAGCGGTTCTTTCCAACTCAGCATCACAGGCCCTTTCTTGGCCTCTCCCCTGAGGTCCTGGGTCTCATGTGGTGGATCATTCATTCTACCTGCTGAGAGAGCCACAGTTCCAGTCCTCTTGATGGGGCGCAGCTTCGTAGCCCCAAATTTTAAACTAGGTATGTATGGCATGTGCACTGCGACTCTTCTCTAGTAAGTTCAGGGGCCTTGCACCAGGATTCTCCTTGGTAAGAGCTGCTGCCTGTGTTCTACAGCATTACTGCTTCTGTGTCACTAGGCTGGATTTCCCTTTCCACCTCCCTACTGCGCTCGCTGAGATGTAAATGTGAACAGCCTCTGGGGTGTTTGGCCCGAGTTCCAGAAGGTGGCCAGGCCCAGACACTTGCTCCAGGCTTGATGGAGATTCTCAAATGTTAGGGCACCAGACTTGCCTCTTCTCTTGTTGTAAGTGCACATTCCTTTATTCTTTCTGGAGACTCCAATATGGTAGTTTCGAAGCGGGGCAGGCATTGGACAATTAGCAAGCTGCTTTCCCTCCCAAGTGGTTCTGAGGCAGGTAGCTCAGACATCATTTTGCGAAACAATGTTTTTACAGTCTTTGAATTACATCCTTATTTTAAAAATAAATACCAGGTAGTGTTATTAAATACCAAATAATAAGTAGTGATTGCATTGTGAATTGCTGAGTCAACTAAGATTTTGGAGAAGTCTGAAACTCCTCTTTTGGCTGAATGATCTCCTCTCTCCTCTGTGCTTATATCTCTGGGACTCGAGAGAGAAGGAGGTATTAAATGGCTAAAACCTAACTACATCAGTGAAATTAAGTGCTGTCTTGGCATCATGCAAAAATGGTGGAGAATCTTTTCTCCAGGTATGTTTGGGGTGCTCTGACCAGGGTGCTCTGACCAGGCATACAGAACAGGCACTTGGGGCGTCCCCGGAGAGATGCCATCAAGGAGATGGACAGTCTTGTCCTAGAGTCACCAAAACTACAGTGAAGAGCCAACTGGGAGAGACATGCCATTTGTATTAAGACACCCTGGGCAACACAGATGATGACAAGTGCCGGCAAGAATGAGGACCCCGTATGTTGCTGGCGAGAATATGACATGGTGAATGTGCTCTGGAAAACAGTTGGGCGGGTCCTCAAAATGCTAATCATAGAATCACCAGATCACGCAGCATTCCACTGCCAGTCATCTACCCAAGGTAAATGAAAAGGTGTTCCCACAAAGTCTCGCGTATGAATGTTCAGAGCAGCGTAATTTACAGTAGCTCAAAAATGGAAACAACCCAAATGGCCCATTAAGTGATGAATGGATACACAAAATGTGATGTATTCATATCATGGAATATTATTCAATGACGAAAAGGAAGGGAGTGCCGATACATGCCACACTGTGGATGAACCTTAAAGGCATGATGTTTGAAGAAGCCAGTCACATAAGGCCATGTGTTGACTAGGCAGCTCTAGAGGGCTGATTAGATCAGAGTAGATTAATGGTTGCTTAGGACTGGGGTCAGAGGGCCTGGAGAGTGATTCGTAATGGGTATGAGGTTGCTTTCGGGGATGGTGGTGTTTGCACAACTCCGAACGTTCTAAAAATCATTGCATAATGGTTGGATTTTCCAATGTGCAAATTATCTCTCAGTTAAGCAGCTTTTTTTAAAAAAGACTCCTGAACAGAAAAAAATAGTCATTTTAAATGTAGACTCGTAATAAAAAATCACAAGGGCAGACCCTCCAAACTGGAAATGTTGATCAAGGCAGAGCTGTGTAGCTTAGCCCAGGGCTTTAATTTGATGGTGGTAAAGATGCTGCCAAGTAACGACGAGTTCACTGCTGGTTCAGGAGAGTAAGTTATCTGGTGACAGGCTTCCTGAATGGAGAGGCTCAATGTCCCTGAGCGCCTGGGCCCCTGGGGGGAGGCACCCACTGCAGCTCTGGCACACACTTGGGGGTGGAGTCTCGCTGTCCAGGACAGAGCTGAGAGTGCTTTGCCTCTAACCCATTAGCTAAATCTGGCCCAGGCAACCAGCCATGACCCGAAGAGGGTCTTGGTGAAAACTACGTTACTTATATAAAAACCTTTCCATTTTGAAATATTGCTCCATGTCCACCTGCATTTGAAACTTTATTTGGGCCATTTGGCTGGAAAATGGATGGAATTTTTCAACATGACCATTTTACAGTTTGGAAACTAAACTTTTTTTTTGTTTTTACTCAAATATTCCACTTGTTGCTAAGATTCTGCCAATGAGATTTGAGCTTCACCCTGAGAAGTATTTACACTGTCCTCTGTCATTCGCTCGGGGTATTGTCATAGCCTGAGAAATGGGTCCTCCACTGCAGCAACCTCAAACTCTAGAGTTGTGACACCCTGTTTTTGTTCAGTCTCGTGAAGTTCCTCTCCTCCTCATCAGAGACATGGGTATGAGTCTGAATTCTATGCCTCAGCTCTATCACTAAACCGTGTGTTCTGTTGAGTAAACCCCGATTAAAAACTAGACAGTGCTGGTCCGGACTTTAGGGAGTCCTCGGTCCAACCCATTTATTCTACAGTCTAAGGCAAAGCTCCTTTGGAAGATCGTGAGTCAAGTCAAAAGCCAGTTATTTCAGGCCTCAGTTGCTTCATCTTTAAAATGGGATGGATAATATTTTCCCTTCAGTGTTGTTATTGCTTCATTCACAGAACTATGGTAAGGATGAAGTAAGATCATCTGTGTAGGTGTGTTTTGAAATAAAACTTTAGAAAAAATAGATAAATAGTATTTTTAATAAAAACATGCAAACTCAAGTGAATTTATTCTGCGAAGGTTAGTGTCTCCACCAAGAAAGTCCGAGGCCCTGGGTGGGGTCGCATCCTGCGAGCGGACTCTTGTTGGGCCCCTCTGACGCGGGTGGTTTGGTGAGATGAGACTGAAGAGCTAATTCAGTTTCTCAAGTCTGGAAGGAAAACTGGATTTGATAAACTGTGTTTCCACATATTTCTTAAATAGTCACCAGCTGTGTAGTTTTTCTCTGAGATTAGTTTATAAGAATTGGGGCGGTGGTGCAAAAGCTTTGACATGACTTCCTGAACAGGAAGAAGAAGGCTGAATGTGACGATGTGCCACCCCTCCAGGGTGAGAGTCACTGCGAAGCAACCCTGGGGGAGGACTTGAGACCAGCAAAGAGCTGGCTCCAGAAAATGATACCTGAAAATTTGAAATAGATGTAAAGTTTCGATCTGAATGTGGGAAGATGGGATGATTTAGACTTTCTTGGTTTTAATTTGAATCGAGGGACTGTTTCTGAGGATTGTGTGACGTTAGGGGGGCACTGACCGATTTCCAAGCCAGTGCAATCATGTCAGTTTTATCAGATTTTGCTGTAACTAAGTGGAGCGATGTGTCTTAGGAAGAAACCAGGCTAAGGCACTGTAGAAATACACATATAAAGTCCCAGGTGGAAAGTACCATGAAAACACTTGAGTGAAGCTAGCACTGCACCAGAATGCATACCTCTAGATACAGCCTAAAGGAAAACTGGGATGCTTCTGTCATGCGCAGTGGCTAGTTCCCCTTAGAGGATCAAGGAAGAATGAACTATGACTTTGCCTCCAGCTAAGGGAGAAAAAAAGGTTTGTTCTGGTAGATTTTCTGCAAAGCTGAGGGACATTTAGAATTAGATTGTTGTGTTTATATGCTAAAGCCCACAACTGAAAATGTCTTAGTTCAAGTGAAGAAAAAATTTGGAGGTGTCTGCCCAATCCGTGCTCCCCACCTCTGAGAATGCCTCCTGCCACCCTTCATAGGGTTGGGCTCCTACGGCATATCTCTGTCGTACAACCTCTCCTTCATTGTCAAAACTGATTGGGCCAGTGGGGGACACCCAACCCAGGTTGAGCCAATCAAATTTTCTTTTCTCAGAACCCTAATTCGGGGTTCTGAGATGCTGGCCAGATCCACCTAAACTTTGGAGCTAGACTAGGACATGAAGTGGGCCTCAGGCAGAAGCAGAGAAGACTGGTGTGCAGAAAGGGAGAGACAGAATGAAGCAGATGTGCAGACGAAAGTGGAAACAAGAGACCACGTGGCTCCAGGGAGGTGAAGAAACTGACTTGGTTCTGACAGCTTTACAGTTCCTGGCCTAAGTTCGCATAAGGTTGTAAGATGCACAAATTTACTTAATCCAATTTCAGTGGGTTTATAGTATTTTCAGTTAATAAGCCTTATCCAAAGTCTTAGGGAAGTTTGCAGATGAGAAAAGATCAGATGGTTGTCTTTATTATAAAATGTCCTTCTCAATCCCTAAAACTTTTCTTAAGGATTTTGGTTTAGAAAACTTTCTAATTCATTTTTAAAATGTCATATGAGTATCATTCACATTATTACATACAAATGCCTTAGCCAGGGAACGTGCCATACTTAAGTTACAGCACAGAAGGGGCTCCCTGAACGTTTGTTGAATGAATGAATCTTTCTTTGACAGACATTAACTAAGCCCTATTCCTGTATTAATCCCACATTTCTAAAATTAATGATTAATGTTCTTGGAAGATTGTTGCGTCTTTCATCAACACATAAATGAAACATTTTTATAGATTTCCTAGAACACATGGCCTACACATGCCACGCAGTCGTGCTTGTATTGTTTCCATATAAGAGATTTATTGTCTCATATTAGCAATCGGGAGAGGTGTTGGGCCTTTGAAGACGTAGTTTATAGAAACAGCCAGCGGGTGAAGTTCCTACATGGGAAAATTTTACTTTGGGTTTATTTATTTGCATTGCTGAGATTCTCCAAAGATATCTCAATGTCCAGTTAAAATGATTTCCTTCATTGTAGAGTTAGAACTGGAGTCAAATCCTGTTCAGCGTCTGGGAAGCTGAATGTAATGCCGCTCTAAATGGCCTGACGTTTTTCCCAGAATTACCTTGAAATTGTTTGTGAACATCACCTTGACTTCCCAGGAGGAAGAAAAAGGTGATCTTTACTGGATACCTTTACATTGAGTGACCCCATCCAAGGTTAATTTACAGGCGTCCTTATGGATACAGGTGGGGTTCATTAACCTCAGGTGACCTTCAGACTGATAGAATCCAGTCATCTGATGGGATAAATGGTGGTCTCTGGTTATTCCCACATTAGCTCCACAGCCTTTTAGCCTAGAAACTTTCTGAAAGTTAATTTGGCAAGAGATATTTCCTGAAATATTCCACTGCATCTGCCTGTTTTGAGCCTCCAATTGACAATGAAATAATTCCTGGTCTGTGGTTTTATAAGACTAGGTGCTGTATGTTTTCTAAAGCTGTAGGACATTTAAAGGTTTTCTTGTGCATGATTATGTAAGAAATTGCTGTGTGAATTTTGTTAGCAGTATTATTTCTGTTAAATAAAATTTAAGCAATAATCAAAATAATGAGCAAGTAATGAATTACTTGAAAGATGTGAAGAGAAAAATCACAAAGTTTATTTTGTTTTGTCTCTAACATGAGAGTCAAATTCTCATTTGGTTCAACACCTTTGTAGGGAAATAGATAGGTCTGTATTTATCACCAGCCATGGCAGCTGAGATGTTCATGGGAGAGCAAAAATGTTTATTTCCTGATTTCTGTATCAGAAAATGATTTTAGCTACAAGTCACAATCCCCACCCCCAAACACTGGCTTACACAAACAAGGGGTTCTCTTTTCCTCACTTTCCAAAAAGTCTAGAGGGTAGTAGTTAATGGCTTTGACAAATTAGCTTAAAGATACCAAGGCAAGGTATCTGGGAAGATCTGGGGGGAACAAAGAGTTAAAATGCTGCAACACTGCAAAACTCTGTCCTTCTTTAAGCTCCACCCATAAGACTTCTGCTCCTGCCCTGTGGGCTGATACTCTGGGAAATGAGGATTATTAGCTGGACACATTGCACCTCCCATCAAAGTGATGGTTTCCGAGGAAGAGGGGCTGCTCCAAAACTACCTCAAAGTGGAAGTGAGGACAGTGTCCTAACATCCCGGGAAATAACGCGTTACTAAGGAGGTATCACCCTGAATATATCCACACTTGCTTGAATCTATTTCTATTTTCAGCCAATGCACTTTTTGAAGGAAGAGTCAACAATGCTAGAAGCACACTCAAAAGTGGTTCCTTCCAAGTTAAGTCTTTTTCTGGAAGATAGGAAGAGCACAGTTGGCAGATGGTTATGTAACTTCCCTGTTTCTGTGGTCCTCGCTCATGTTCTAAAGAGCCACATGGGAATCGTTGAGAGTTGGAGAGCCTTCCCTGCCATCCCTGCACCTCACCCCTCCACACACACACATGTTGAAACCTTTCATACAAATGAGAGGTTTGTATGAAACCTCTCCATCCCCCGCCATGTGCCAGACTGTCCTTGGGTCCCTTGGTGTTCCAAGTTTGGGCTCTTCTCAAAGGTTCAGGATATCCAAAGATTTATGATTGAATTGAAGCAGGAGTTTAAATACTACATATGCAGGAGAGTGGGCTAGTTTTCAGTGTTTTTCCAAGTTTGGATTAATGACCACCTGCATCAAAGCGCTTGGGGTTTGTTAAAGATGCAGATTCCTAGACTCTAACAACCCATTCTGAATCTCTGAGGGCGAGCTGAAGAGATGTGCTAGGGTCATGTGAGCGCTGGGTGGGCAGGGGCCATCTCTTTTCCCCCTGCTGCTCTAGCGTCGCTGCCTGGCACTGTGCCTGACGTAAGGTTGGCACTCAACAAGTATTGGTTGGGGATGAGTAAGCACTTACAATGCTTCCTGTGCACTGGGTACTGTTCCAAGGACCTTTATGAGTTATCTCATTTAATCCATATAGCAAACTTGTGGGACATGCACTCTTGTTATCCTGATGGGACAGAGGAGGAAGCTGAGGCACAGAGAGATGAAATGACTTGCCCAAGGTCTCAGTAGGGGGTGGAGCTGAGGTTTGAACTAAAGCTCTGTGAATAAAATTAGTGATTGACATTGAACCCCAAAATAGTTAGGTTAGATATTAAAAAAAGAAAGAAGGAAAAAATTACTAAAAATTCTACAGAACTGTGACATACCACGAGGTGATGACACTAGACACTGGAGGTGCGAAGGTGAATAAAAGGGAGGAGACGGACAGGTTAGCAGGGCTGATAGGAAAACCATGGGGTCTTCTTCTTCTGAAATAAGCCCCTCTAGCACTTCATGTAATAAGGGTTTGGTGATGATGAACTCCTTTAGCTTTACCTTGTCTGAGAAACACTTTATCTGTCCTTCCATTCTAAATGAGCTTTGCTGGATAGAGTAATCTAGGTTGTAGGTCCTTGTTTTTCATCATTTTGTATTGGTAGGTACAAAACAGAGAGGGGGATGTTGAGAATAGATAGGAAATGGAGAAGCCAAAGACCTTATATGTATGACTCATGGGCATGAACTAAGGTAGGGGTTGATGCTGGAGGGATGGGAGGGTACTGGGCAGAGGGGGACAAAGGGGGGAAAATTGGGACAACTATATCATCAATAAAATATAATTAAAAAAATAAAGAAAACCATGGGATACATGCCATGAGAGAGGTTGGCTTGGTGTGTGCTAGGAGCTCTTGCAAAGCCAGAGGAAGGAGTGGGAGAGGCATCTGGGGTGGGGCCCCTGGGGAGGGTTGAGCCTGGAAGACGGTTAAGGGAGTTGTTTGCCTCGATAGGATGCACATGGAGCAGCAGAGAGGGACCCAGAGCAGAGACAGGCTGCTCAGGGCTTCTAGAGGCACAAGGAGCAGAAGTAGAAAGTGAATGAGCTCAGGAGCACGCACTCATCCATTCCCACAAGCGCTAAGAAGGCCAGTAGCTCCTGAGCATGTCTGTTACATGCCAAGGACAGTCCTCTACTCATGTGCTCAGGATCTTACCTCACCTCTGCTACTGTCCTAGGAGGTGGTTAGTGTTCCCGGTTTACACAGCTGAAGAAATAACAGACAATTGACTTCGCTATTTGCATAGTTCATAATGTAGTACCAAGCCTTCAACATAGCAGAAAGAAAATGTCCAGAAAGGTTTTTGTAAAGAAACCTAAGTGGTGAACCAAATAGGATGAAGTCACCCTGTCAGCACGAGTCGTCCTCTTTCTCCGTCACGCACACTGTGTCCGTGCCGTTCCGCTGGCAGTCAGGCTCGTGAGTGCTGCGTGTTTCCGGTCTCCTGAGCACTTCTCAGAGCTGACCCTGCATTAGGAATGGGACGGCTGGCCCCGACATGCAGCTTGGTTGTCATAGATGCAGCAGAAGCCTCCTGCGTCGAATGGAGAAACCAAATCTGTCTGAATCTGAATGTGGAGTTTACATGTGGGTCGGGTGTTTATGTGTGCTGAAGGGTATGTGTTCCTGAGCATACACAGGGCTGCTGGGCCTTTGTGCATGGCAGAGAAATACGTAAAGATATTCCTCCTCACAATTATACAATTCCCGCCCATTACCCAAACTCCTTTCTGTGAACTTAGGAAGGAAAGATTGTAGACATAAAATTGAACTTTTTTGTAAAAGTGAGCTATCTTTTTGTTTAGAAAATCCTTGAAATTCATTACATGTTCAACAGTAGCTAAAACAAGAAGAAATTACCACATGCCAGTATACAATGAACTTTAAAAGACTGCAGCAAAGTACAAATTAGCATAAACTTCTTAAGTATTAGAAACAAGTTTTAAGTGAACAGATAATTTAATTTTTAAATTACTAAATTGAGGAATAATTACTACAAAAATTGATTTCTAGAGAATTGACCTAGAATTCTTCCTACATATATCAGAATTAGATCTGGTAGTTCATAACGGAAAACACAATGACAGTCACTTAAGGTAGAGGTTCATTTTTCTCTTCAGTAAAAGAAACAGGAGCTCCACGACCCAGGGCTGTTATAGATGTGCCTGTAAAATCATCAGTGTTCTGACCTCTGTCAGGCTTCGGTCTTGACCATCCTTAAGGTTTGCCTTCTGTCCTCAGGTACACCTCGTGGTCCAAGATAGCTGCTGAAGCTCCAGCCATCACTTCTAGGTTTTCAACAAGAAGAAGGAAAAAAGGAGGAAAGGACAACAGGGCATGTAACAGTGGCCTGCCCCTCTTTTAAGGAGTTTCCCTTGAAGTCCTACCTGAAAAATGCCACTTAATCTCAGAAGTCACTTCTAACTGCAAGGGAGGCTGAGGAATGTAGTCTTTCAGCTGTGTACATTGTTTCCTGGAATAAAATTGGGGTTCGTTTGGTAAGAAAGAAAGTAATCATGGATAGACAGTCTTGGCCACCTTCCTGCACCAAGATCCTGAATTGGGTTTGTACACCAAGCCCCAAATTTTAAGTACGGAAGAAAACCTAGTGTCATCCTTTGGGCACTTACAAAAATTGTGAGTTCTCAAGTCACCAACCTAAAAAAGGGACATCGATGGCCCAGAAGGCAGCTATCAATGTAAAGTCACAGGAACGTTCCTACTTTGAGTGAAGAGTGAGAAGCTGGCCTCAGAGATCTCTCTGGCCTTCATGCTAACTTCTGCCTGAGGATCACTAAACACTCCCCAGTCCCACGTGATGCGATAAAGGGTGACAGACGAGAGGGCAGAAGAAAGTACATTGCTATTATTCTCCAACTTCCAAGGATGCCCGCGAAAAGATGTATTTTTCCCGTACAGATGAGCTTGGACATGGACTTGTTTGTGAGGCAGTGTGACTGGTGGTGCTGAGTTGCAGCATGAACTGTTGGGTCGTTCGAGCTCTCAGTTGAGTTAGCTGTGCTTTGGGACAAGGAGAGGGTGTTTTCACGTAAAACCTGTGCTGCTTCAGCACAGGGAGCACCCTGTCGGGGAAACGCTCAGTGCAAGGGTGAGCACGAGTTACTCCCCTGTCCCGCGTGAGGCATGTGATCTGTGCTACGTCTCCGGCAGTGGTGCAGAACTTCCACTCCAATATTCAGGTTCACTGCAGGATTGATTTGTAGTCTGCTGTGGTCCTGAGCATCCTGAAAACAGGTGGGCTGGACTTGTGGTAGCAGCACCATCGGGGACAATCCCCTGCTGTCTAAGGCATGCAGTGACTTTTCAGAGATAGGACACACCAAAGAAATCCAAGCAGTTGGTGGACAGTTGCCTCTCTCCTTCCAGAAGTTAGGATTGTACCTGTTCTGCTAGTTCTATGCTGCCTTCTTTCTCCCTCCTTTTTCTTTCCACCTGGAGCCTTTGGTTATTCTGATTTTGTTCCAAAATCACCAAAAGGTTCATAGCACCCTAAACAGATGGTAGGCTAAGATCCTGTTTCCTTTGATGTTTTGTGTCCTGTGAGTTGCAAAAGATCTTAAAGGGTTACCCAAAATTAGGCTGAAAGTACCCATGAAAAGAGAAAGGTGAATCCCTGGAAGGGTAGCTGGAGGAGAAAATGCTGTGGGGAAGACAAAAAGCTCTTTTGTACCAGGGCCCCTGGGGCTGGAGGGGGAGAGGCAGGAGCAGGGGAGGACTGAGCAGGCCCAGGCAGTGCCCCAGGCAGACACTGCCCATGGCAAGGTTTCTCTGATGCCCCCCAATCGGCAGTGGGCCCAGGGACTAGAAGCTGCTAGTTATGTCTGTGCCTCCGAAGAAGCTTCAGGCATTGCCACTGCTGCTGGAGGTTTCTGATTGTGTCAGGACTTGGGTCTGGAGCTGAGTATGTGAGGGTTGCTGTGGAGACGATGGGGGAGGGGAACACTTTTCTACCACTTCTCCTGAAGACGGAGAACAGCACCGTGGAAGAGAACTATAACGTGAGCCATGTACGTCATCTTAATTTTTCTAGTAGCCACATTAAAGAAGTAAAAAGAGGAAATCAGTTTTAATGATATATTTTACCCATATATATCCAAAATATTATTCCAATACTCAATATAAAATATTAAAGAGATACTTTGCAACCTTTTCTTTTTGTACAGAACCTTCAAAATCTGGTGTCTACTTTATACTTGGAGCACACTGCAGTTCAGACCACCTGCGTCTCAGGGGCCCGACAGCCACACGTGCTCACGGCTGATAACTTGGCTCTAGGAAGACCCATTGCTTCAGCATCAAAGCTGCTTTCATCTGCCTTTCCCAACCCTCTCTTTTGAAAATCTCTCCCTTCCTCTTTGCCCGCCTTTCCCTTAACTTCTTTCCCAATATTCTCCACTCTTTCTGTCTCCTTTTCTTTCTTATACCAATGACCTGTATAAGTCACTTCTGGGGTCATTGTAAATAAGAAGAGAGTCAGGACCAGGAAAACAGGGGCAAGAGCTTAAGTTAGCGGTAAATGAGAAGGGGTCTCGGACAGATGGTGTGCAGTTCTAGCCCAAACTGTAACACATCAAGGTCCAGGAAGAAATAATACTTTAAGTGAATTTAGTTTGAAAAAAGTTAATTAAGTTCATTTCGTTCATAGTATAAAAGAAATAGTAACTCTCCTCTAGGATTTAATTATTCCATGCCCAAATATGTCAACTTTTCCTAAAGTAACCATCCTGGATTTCTTTCTGCTGTTCAGAATCCATTTAACTGCTCGATCCCTGTCTTTATGGTCCAGCATCCAAGCTCCTGCATAGCATGTAGGGAGCGTTCTCAGATGTTACACTCCTCTTTGCCACCCGAAGTCCCCCAGCTTACGGGGTATGTCCGGAAAAAGTCCAGCCACTGTTAACATTCCTTAGAAAACAAGAAGGAGGAAATCATTTCTTTCCCCCCCTCTTTCTTCTTCCTCATTGATGTTCAAGGTCAGTAGGTCAGAGCCTCAGGGTGTTTGGCTCAGTACTGTCAGATGTGGGTTTTGCTGGGGTGGAAAGCTGTGCTTCTAAGTCTTAAGTGTGGGGGAAGTCTAGCTTTGGCTCTGAGGGGCATTGGATTTTCCTCCAATTGCCTTGTTTCACTCTGCTCCTGTTGCATTCACTTTTACCTATTAGGTTCTTTACAGCTCTTTTTTGGTTGACTCTGGGTATTCTTAATATTCCCAACTCTCCCCTCTCATTGGAATGCACTGTACATATAAAAATCCTTTCTAAAGTTTGGATTTGGGGCCCATTGACATGCTGCCTCAAACTCGCAGTTCATTGAATTAAAGTAAGTCAAACCATTGTTCAACTTCTTAAATAGAAATTGGTTGGTTGGTTGCATATTTTGACTGCTCATTGCCACATTTAGATATAATTTTGGTTAGATTGCCTTTCCCACCATGTGTTAGCTCAACATTAAACACTGCTCTCTTTTGCTTTAGCCTCACTGGCTCTGCTGAACCAAAGCTTTTGTTGTTTTCTGTCTGGCTTACCCACCACCCACTTCATTTGACCTTATAAACATGTTAAATAGATTTCTCGGATAATGACCATTTTAGCTGGCAACTTCCCGTTTAGTTATTACAGTGGGCACAGTGCAAATTAGAGGGCAGAGTAGAGAGCACTAAGAATCATGAGACCCTGGATAAATATAGTAGATGTGCTCCGCCTCGGTGGGACAAGGCTGGGCTCAGATCCCCGGTTACCCCCTGACTCAGTGAGTGACTCCGGGTGGGCAGAGTCAAACAAGCATTGGCTTCATCCACTGGTGACTCAGCCATGTTGATCTCGATAATGGGGGCCAAAGAAGGAGTGTGCTGTCACCGGGACACCTCATTTCCCTCCTGGTGTTTCGCTGTTCAGCCTGGGCTGGCCTCTGAGTTCATGCTAAAGAGAACAAAGACACCCTTTATGCACTGACCATGGCTGATTGGTGACTGGCCTTATCAACACTGAGAAGAATCTTTCTAAAGCTTAGCAGATGGAAAAATAGGAAGAGCTAGTCAACCTGATATTAAAAGGTAGTCTGTAAAAGATGACTATGCTCAGTATGGTGTTATTTTGATGTAATGTATTTCACTGCTGTGTGATTTCAGTAATAATTCAGCTCCACAAAGCAGCCAGACTTTCAGTAAGAAGCCTGGTATTCTGCTCAGCACCTATCACAGCATTTTGCACATACCAGGTGCCCAGTGCATGCTGGAAGAGTGAGTGAGTGGGTAAAGAGCTGAAGACTGAGGTGTGATTGAATTGTAAGTGGGCCTGTTCATGTTCTGACAGCAGCTTTACTTGTTGACTTGATTTTCCAAGTGTCAGAATGGTCAAATCTGAACCTCAGGGCTTCCTCCTTCTCCTGATTTTTAGAGTAAGGGTTGGCTTAACTTACTTGGTGGCCCTCTGATGGGTCTTTTACGTACAATTATTTGTAGGAGGTCAGACTTATGTGACCTAGAAGGCATATATTTTGGATAACCTTTCATTAGTTTTTATTAAATAATCTTAACATATACCTCTCCTCATTCCACAGAAATATATTTCCATATTTTCTGAGTTGAAACAGGGAATGAGAAAGTATTCTGTATAAACTGTACAGCAATTTGATGAACAACTGAATTGATGTTTTCCAAAATCAGAAAATAGTTCTGTGTATTAGAGGCAAGAATGCAACTCGCAAAACCCATTACAGAAAATTAACCAATTCGTATTTTTTCCTCTGGAGTGAGAAAAAGCAACTTCAAATGGACGAATGATGTTATTATTGATTAGTTAATAAACATGTCACCTTATAGTATATAGTTTTTTTACCCTTTTGCCCCAAATACCTTACACGCTCATAAAAATTGCCTGAGACAGAGTGGGATGTGCTCCTTGAGCAGAGGTGACACTTGAGCTTTGCCTTCAAAGATCTTGCGGTCTGTGTGGGAGGTTTAGGCATATATAAACATGAATGACACTTGGTCGATTTTGAGCACCCATTAAATGGTAGGAGTTCAGGCCCTGATGCTGCTGCCTCACTGTATCCGGGGAGCCTTCCTGGAGGAGGGTGTGTTATGAAATTAAAGGATTACTGAAGCTAAAGCAAGTGGCAGAAACCTACTTTGGTAGATCAGGGATGCAGAGAAAGGGACAAAACCAAATACCAATAAGTCTAGTGACTTCCAAAATTCCTTAAAATGTTCCATTCAAATGAGCTTCTAAGTACAGACTGTAACCTGACTCTGTAGGTACGGATTGTGTTGAGTGTGGGTCCTGTGTGACCATCACAACACCGTATTCTGCCAGGTTCCCGAGACAGGCACTGCAAAGTACAGAATGACCTTTGGCTAAAGGACACAGCATCTGGACCAGGCATGTAGGGGACACTGCCCTGCCCTCCTCAGATCCCCTCAAATCCGTTTTGCCCTGTTGGTGTGCCCTTCGCCTGGCCTCTGTGTGATTTTGTTTCTGGGCTCACATTTGTGTCTCTCTCAGACACGGCCCCTTTGCCTGCAAGCTTGAAGGCCAGAAGGACCCGAGGGCTTCTATCTCCCTGTGAAGGAGAGTGGAGGACCAGATCCACGGCCTCCATTTGGGACAGTTTCAAAATCTGCCCTAAAATCTCAGCCCCACCTGCCTTCCCCCCATTCCCTGTCCACCATCCATCTTCCTCTACTCCCTCATAAAACAAATCTTCATTTCAGAACCTGCATCTGGGAACATTGTCCTAAGATAAGGAAACATGCCTCTCTTCCAGTTTGGGCTAAAGTTCTGTATAAGAAAGCCAGGAGGGAGGGGGTGATGACGCCGCCAAACCAGAAGGGTCTCTCATTGTTTTCCAGGCTCAGGAGGAGTCCACTCTGCATTCTTTCTTTCTCTAGCTCTAAAGCAATAGGAATCTAGAGATGGTAAACCGCTCACTGTTCCCTGAATAGAAATGAACAGGTCTTTCCCTCCATCTCCAACATCCCCAATACAGTCTGTGTTCCTAATATGCAGTTTGGAAATGATGATGACCAAAAGCATAATCATAGTCATAGCCTTCTGTCCCTGCTCTGTGCCCACATGGCCTCTTGCTCACCCCACCAACGTTTATCAGGAGGCAGCTGCCAGAAGGGAAGTCAGCTGTGGGGGCTGCACAGTCCAGGAGCCAGTGCATCAAGAAGGCTTTTGTGACTTTTGGGCATGGGGGCGAAAGTGGAACAAAAGTAGTGTCTGTTTGCTTTTGTCAGGGGAGCAGTACTGGGAGAAATCACTACTGATCAGCCAAGGGTAGTTGGTGGAGCCCAGGCTTGTGAGACTGACTTTCTGCCCTCTAGGGAGGATATGCAGTGGATGAACCCACCACCATGACTCTCTGTCCTTCTGCTTGATTTTTCCAGGAGTGCCAATTTGTGATAGGCTGCACTCATGGGATGATTACTCTGCCCTGCATCTGCTGACACTAGTGATGTACAGACTTTCCCAAGTTCCACTGTTCTATAGTGTTCCAAAATTAATTCCGAGAGCATTTCTGGGAAGAAGAGGAGAACTCCTTTGACATATGGACCAAACCTGATGATTTGTCTGAAACTGATCAGCTGAATTTTTACCTCATTTGTCCCCTTCTAGTCCCTTAAGAAATAAGAATCAATATCACATGGTCCAGTTATTCCAAAGCAAGAAATAATCAATAGTAACTCACGCTTACGAGGGGCTTCCCTTCATGACCACAAAGTTTGTCACACAGAATGGGACATTGTGAGATCACTAGAAACTAAGTTTGTTTCTCATGAATTCTGACTTACTGAGAAGCCCAATCTTAATAATCATTATTACTATTAATTAAGAATTTCAGAATATTTTGTACAAAAACTCATATTGAAAGAAACATCTTCCTGAAAGATGTTT
The DNA here is from genome assembly GCF_022682495.2 of Desmodus rotundus. Classification (NCBI taxonomy): domain Eukaryota; kingdom Metazoa; phylum Chordata; class Mammalia; order Chiroptera; family Phyllostomidae; genus Desmodus; species Desmodus rotundus. Next base: position 201,984,055 of record NC_071387.1, read on the forward strand.
CAAATACCTTGATGAAATTGAGATATGAAATTGAGAAAGTACAATAGCCCTGCCTTTACCCACCATTGAAGGAGAAAGCGAATTTTTTAAAAAGGTAATTTTGACACAGTTTGATCTTAGTGATTCTCTATAATTCCTCAAGGATGGGGCTTTGTAATCATAGCTGAAGGCGGCTTACCAATTCTGAGTTAAATGAATGGATAAACAAAAGGTACTATCATTGATGCATCCATTCATTCATCATCTGATGTGGTATCTCTCCTTAACTCTGCTTTCTAAAGTGTTATACTCTCTGAAGTGGTATTATAAGCTTCTTTTTAAACCAAAGGTAAGATTCAGTTCAGTCATTGTCTTATTGAAAATACCAAAAGAATAAAGTTTAAATCTATGAGATTTGACGACCTTATAGTAGTCAGCACCTATAGAAGAGACAACCCAGGCTTTTATAGGATCTGTGTGGCCTCTATAGGCTCTCTGGCAGAGGAGAAGCTGCCTTCCCCCTGTATCTGCCTCTTCTCCTCTGCAAGGGAGCCTCAGAAGACCCCAAGCAAGTCCTCGTGTATCACTGGCCAAGAACGGATCCATGCTCTTTTCTAAATAGTCATTGACAAGGGAAATAAATGTGCAATAGCTAGTTAGGATTAATGCAGATTTGCTCCCTGAGTCACGGAAAGGAAGGGTACAGGCCTGAGCGAAAACAAAGGATGGGAGTAATGGGTAATGGCCAAGAGACCCACAAGGTCGGCTCCAACCGCCCAACTCAATTCCAAAATGAGTTGTTCAGAGAACTTGAAACCTCTAACTTAAACACTTTTAGGCTGGCACACCCTGTGTTAGACAGATGTGTCACCTACCGGCGATTTTGCTTCTACTGATAATTAGGTACAAAGATAATTAGGTAATGTGAAAACTAAGTAACATATTCAGAAGTTCCTTTGGTTTATGGAACATTCTTTTCAAATACAGTTGATAGTTCAGTAGAATCAGAAGAGTCTAAGGAAAGAAATTAACATCTAGATGTGTGTGTTGGTTTTCTATTGCTTCTCTGACAGGTGGCTTCAAAACAAGACAAATTTATATTTTATAGTTCTGGAGGTTGGAAGTCTGCAATGGGTTTCAATGGACTTAAATCAAGAGGTTGGCAGGCTGTATTCATTTTAGGGGCTCCAGGGAAGAGTCCGTTTCTTTTTCTTTTCCAGCTTCTAGAGGATACCTGCATTTCTTGGCTCATGGCCCCTTCCATCTTTAAAGTTAGCAATGGCTGTTTGAGTTGCTCTCACACTGCATCACTCTGATACTAACTTCCCTGTCTCCCTCTTCACATCTAAAGTGATTCTATGGCACCCACCTTGTACAACCCAGGATAATCTCCCCTTCCTGAGGTCCTTAATCACCTCTGAAAAGTTCCCATTGCCATGTAAAGTAATGTGTGCACAGGTTTGGGGAATGAGGATATACATGCCGTTGGTGGGGCCATTGTTCTGCCTACCACAATGGGTTTCCAAATGTCACAGTGGCTATTGCTAGTGTTTGATCCTAAGGGACCCCGTGGGGCCATCGCCTCAAACCTTGTCTTCTTCCTGAAGTTTAGGGCTGGAAGACAGGATTGTTTCATCTGTGGGAATGATGATGGAGTTGAACTGGAAGATGGAAATAAATATGGAAACTAGAGTAAGTTAAGTGGGTTGAAAACAAGAAATATTTACCAAATACCTACTGTGTTCCAGGCTTTATGCTAAATGCTTTGGGCAACAAAAAATTAGGAGAAAACACAAACCTAACTTTAAAAGAGCTTCAAACCTAGGAGGCCAAGCCTATGCACAAATAACTGAAGTTTGTACATTCATTCACCCATCATTTGCGTGGAGACTAGACGTTCCTGGGCCCTCCAAATACATTGCTTTACTCACAGACTAGAACATGTCTCAGAGCTCCTTCTGAGCTTTGCTCACAGTGTGCCGTGAACCCACAGGGCATGTCCCAGAAACAGCAAGTCAGTCCGTTTGGCTGGAGCTGGGGGAGCCTATCTTTCTGAAAGCAGGGTGGGCAGGGGGCTCATGTGTTTGTTTTAATCAGGAACAGGTGGCAGACTAATGACCTGATCTTGCTGCTCCGTTGTCCTTTCCAGCGTGGTGAGTTGGAGCACACAGGAGCTGGCTTGTACTAATGCTTGTAGCTAAGCTTCCCTTTGACATTTCCTGCTACCACTTGACAATATCCAGGTTTTGTAAGAGGTCGTGGAAAACAGTTTATCAGCGTGGAGGGAAGCTTCTTCATGGGAGAAGTCATTGCCACATGTGTGATTTCACTGTCAGTTCTGTGGACATGACTCCATTTGGAAATACGTTATTTCCAGTCCATTTACGGTATCTCAGAAAAACAGCTCCATTCTTCCGGTCTCATTGATTACGCCCTTACTCCCCTTTCATGTCAGAGCCGGGCTGCATTCTCCCAGTCTCTTGTCATTGGTGCTTCAGCGAAGACCTTCAGTAGGTCTTTTAGAACAAGATGTGTACAGACTTCAAAAAAAAACATGGAAATTGTTTTAAGATGCAAACAAAATGGCCCAAGGCCAATGAGACATCGGGAGTGGGTTGACGGGTTCTTCTTCCCCTCCTGCCTTTTGATGGTCCTGAGTGTCCTTCTACATCCTTGGTCATAGGTTAAGATGTAAAAATTTCAGATCTCCCTGTTCCAGCTCAAATGCTAACGTGCAACTATTTCTTCTGTTTTCTTCCCAGAACTCGAAAGACATAAAGCTGAAATAAACAAAGGGAACAATTAGGAAAGAGAAAATTCTTGAAAACAGAGGAAAATGACACATTCCATACAGGGGAATAATATTTGAAATGACTCCTGTCTTCATCGGAAACTGTGGAGCTAACAAAACAAGGAGACAACATCTTGAAAGTGGTGAAAGACACAAAAATAAAAACAAAACAAACCTGTCAAGCCAGAAATCTATATCCACTGAAAATGTGCTTTGAAAATGGTTTTCTCAGACCAGAGAAAATGAGGGCTTTGTCATCAGCAGACCTGCACCGCAGGAGCAGTCAAAAGGAAGTTCATCAGACTGAAGGCAAATGATACCAGAGGCAAACTCGGATCTCCAGGAACGAGTGAGGCACATCAGAAATGGTAAGTGTCTGGACAAATATACCAGATTTTCCTCCTATTTTTTTAAAAAAGACATTTGACTGCTTAAAGCAAAAATCGTAACATTTAACCTTGTTTTGTGGATGTGTAACATACAGAAGGTGAGCTACGTGTGACCACTATAGCACACAGTACCGGGTGGGGAATTGACCTATAGAGTTGCAACAAATGTTACAAAAATGTTAATTCTAAGGAGACTATGAAGTATTAATAATATGCGCCTTAATCCACGAGCAACCATTAGAAAACTATAATGATGCAAATAGACATAGCTAAAAAAGCCTGTTGATAAATTGAAATAGAATTCTAGGAAAATACGGAGTCTCTAAAATAATCCAAAACTAAATGAAAAATTTGTATAGGAAAGTGATTGAAATGTTCCCTTTGTAAAACGATCTTACAGTGAAACCTGTAACAACTCCCCAGACAATCCCGATGGGCAGCTGGCATTGGTCGCCACCGATCTAATGTGCTAACCCGTCAGGGAGTTCACAAAGAACGGGGCAGATGCCAGAGAACATGTCCTGAAAGTGCGATTCTAGACGTTGTGGCTTTTGGGTAAAGGAGGTTGTTTGGAGCTGCAAGTCCTTCCCATCACGCTCCATTCTCACTGTGAGCGCCTGAAAGTTTTGTCGATGGCTACGGTCAGGTTGGCCCCAACGCTTTCTGATCAAAGTCCCCCATGGGCCTGGAGAGCGGCGTATGTGGTAGACTTCGCTACCGTTCACTACGAGCTCCCTGCACGTTATCTTGAATTCTCGCAACGATTCTGAATTTTACTTTACAAATGCAGCAACAGAGCAGGGGAGTGGTATGCGGGGGGCCACAGCTCGGAAGGGAGGAAACAGTCCCACTGCTGTCTGTGACCCACGGTGCTGCATCCCAGGGGCTGCGGTGTGACACGGAGCGGGACCAAGAGGAACAGTTCCCACACCCACTCAGCCTGCAGAGCTGTGTCCATGCGGTGGCCTAGGTCAGGCCAGCTGCTTCTGCACCTTGAGTTGCGCTCTGTTACATTAAAAAGAAGGCCTCGCTCCCCTCTCGAAGTCATCACCCTTGGAACATTAGCAGCATTTCCACTCCTTGCTTTCTTTTCAGAAACGGGAGCTGCATAAACACATCGTCTTTCCCAATTTGCTCATCCCCTTTCTCCTGCTCTGATAAGACTGCCAGAGGTACTTAGGGCCGGGCAAAATTGGGACGTGGCTGGTGGGTGTTTTTGTCATCCCTGTCCTTTTTCTTCTGTATTCTTTCTTCCCTTCTGGAGAATCCAGAACCTTTAGGCTTCTTAAGCAGAACTTTCTCTTAGTGGAGAGTGAGATCAGTTTACTACACTACAGTGTAAATGACTGAGAGGGCCCCAGGTGCCACCTTTCGGAGGGACAGTCATATCTGAACAGGGGACAAAGAGTTCAGTTTTGGCGGCTGAGGCACATGGACTTGAATCTGAGACTCTGCCTACGTAGTGGTTATGTAATGTCTGGCAAGCACTCCAACCTGTCTTAGTTTCAATTTCCTCATCTCTAAAAAGGGAATGACACCTCAGAGAGTTGTGACGGGGATTAATGAGATTTGAGCATGTGCCTAGCGCAGTGCCTGGCGCATAGTAGGTGCCCGTTAAAGGTGCCTTTCTCCTTTCACCCCAGTGGCAGACTTCTTGCGTCTGTTAGGCAGGAGTAAAAGTTCTCTGGCGCATGTTGGTTCAGAAATCTCTCAGCAGCAGGTGGCGCCTGCTTCCTCTGCTCCACAGAGGACCGGAGGGACAGACTGGACTTGTCCCCAGTGAGTCATATTCATACACACACACTCCTTTGCTGTGTGGCATTGGTGGTCATGCAGGAGGCCTGTGACTATGCTTAGCATCCAGATTCTTGCCAGCCCTTCCTTTGAGCCCTGAAAAGCCCTCCTGGGAAACTAGGTGTGAAAGTTCCTATCTCACTTCTGAGGCACTAAGTGTGTGGATACATTCTGGACAAAACATCTGCCTCTTGGTCTTTGTTTCTACAGAGGCTGACATTTAGTCCTGAAAGCGAAGCTAGAGGCTGTGTTCATACAGAGTGTGGCTGAGATGCAGGTAGGCTTTGGCATTTGTGTCTCTATTCCAGTGCACTAAAAGGGTGACTTATTCAAGAACAATGCAAAGCTGTTAATTACCAAGCTCTCAAGGAAGCTTGGTGCACAAGCTTGACTTTCATTATCTGTCTTTGTCATCCTTGCAAAAGTCCCATTAGACTTTTTACTGAGGCAGAGAAACCAGGCTGACAGTGGAAAGTGAGTTGTTCAATTGCTATCACCTTTGCAAGTTTGAAGTGCATTTTTCTTTCATAATTGTTCCAGGAAAAGAAGCCTGGCTTTGGGGACCCTGCTGGGCGAGTTAAGGGTTGAGATGGAGCTGACTGCTGCATCCAAGTTCTTCTGCTGTTGCAGATCCTGCCCAGTGACCACAGGGTTCTGACTTCACCTTGACTGGTGCACAGGCCCAGGCTCGAAGCCACAGCGACCCGGGATCAAAGCCTTGCTAGGCCACCTACCAGATGGTAGGCCTTGGCAAGTCATGCAGTCTCTCCGTGCCTCATCAGTAAAATCAGTAGAACGACAGTATCCCCAAGGGCCTTTGTGAAGGTGAGAGCATCCACGTAGCGCGTTGTCACATTGCCCAGGAAAGCGACAACAAAGGCCACTGCCCTTTCTCTGCTCTGTGCAGCACACGCGGTTGGTGAGGAGCTGGGACATTTGGTGAAGACCAGTGAAGTGGGCATCGCATGCAGTGCTGGAAGGAAAGGGAGGTCACAGAGGGAAAAACCCTTTGGGGTGTGTGTGTGTGTGTGTTGTAAGCAAGCCCCAGTTTTTGAAACTCAAAGTATAAGCTGTAAAAACTCCAATGCATTTCAATAACTATCTATGGTAACAAATGCAAGTGAGAGCCCAACACCAGCCCTAGAAGGCATATCATTCACCTGGCCTGGAGATATTTGCTCTCTTCAAACACCGTGTTTATAGCACGGGATTTGATGAGTTAATTCAAACCAAGTCAAGGCAGTCAGTGTCTTGTAGAATAAATCACAATCAATGTGCCCTGCCTTTCTGAAGCATGTGTTCTGGGCTTTTTTCCTTAAGCCAGAGGAGCCTTTGCTGGCTCTTGCACGCGGGCCGTCCTCGACTGTCTCCTGAGATGATCCGTTATAAATTGTGACAGGCTCCCCGGGGCCTGGCCAGCAGCGCGGCCCGGGCTGCGGCCCACGTCTCGCTTTTCTGTCCTGGTCATCTCCGACAAGCTCCCTGCGTGACCCGTCAGGGGACGGCTAACTCCAGTCCACGCACTTTTCAGATGAGCTCTATTTTATTTTTAATTTCCCCACAAACCCACGCCAGGCGCAGATATCGTCAGTCACAGACATAGCTCTCTAATCTCTGCCGCCCTTCCGCAGTTCATACTGTCAGATGAGTTAAGGTCCAGTTACATATAAAAGTGATTATGATCAGCGAAATGTCTGCCCAGTGGCCCTCTCCAAACAGGGCCAAGATCTGAGGCTCTGACACTCCCCCTTGGCCACCCTGGGACCGTGCACTGTACAATGAAAATGACCCCACCTGCAGCCTTTGAAGTCCACACTGCCTTCAGAGCATACAGCTCGGGCATCTGGCCTCTGTGGAGCACAGAAATACATTGCTTTTTTTGTGTGGGACAAAATGATTTGTCTTCTGTCTTCATCCGACAAGATTACTTTTCAGAAAAACTGACCTCATCCTCGTGAAATTCTCCTATTTCACCTCTGCAGGCCCCTGGCTTTTGCTTAGAGGGCAGGTGACTGACATTTGAGGGGAGGACTTCATGTCGTCTGTGGGATCCAACTCGGGCTCATCGGGGCACTTCTCGGGCCAGTGATGGTTGTGTGGGCTGCTTTTCCCTCTGGTCGTTGGGGACTTGGGGGCAAAGGGACAAAGGCCACGTGTGTCTGCTCACAGAGGTGGGGGTCTACTTCAGGGAAGAGGAACTATATTCCCAAGGTTGCATTAACTTACCGTACACTTAACTTATGCACTTCACGTGTCCCAAGAGGGATAGTGGGATGTGCACGAGCCTGAGAGAACCAGGAATAGTGTAAGGGGAAGGTTATCAAGGGCTGGGCTGTGCCACCAAGGAAGTACGTGTTCTTGGCCTCACTGCTTCTCTCTGGGCGGTGGTCCCCACAGATGTAAAATCTGTAATATTCAGGGCTTTTGTGACAAGTGGGGAGAGAGCTGGGGGAATCAGGAAAGCTTTCCTCGTTGGAGTTTCTAGAACAATGATCACAAAAGCATAACCAGGCTGATCACAAAGGGGTCCTCTCAGTTCCCCTCATCAGGCCTCTTCCTGTGAGTTTTTCCAACATGCTGTGCAGACCCCAAAGCAGATGAGACAGTTTGGTCAAGCCCTTTGATAGGGTTCTTGAGGGGCGGAACCAACTTGATCAAAGGTCGGGTAAACTCTCCCGCATCTGGCATCTGAACCCTGAGCAGAGCCTGAGGTGCTGTGGGAAAGGTGGGGGGAGTGCTGCCCCCCACTGGCAGAAGCCCATGTTACATCTGCTGCCCCAGCCCGCCGGGCGGGGCCCAACTGCCCTCTGGGACAAGCCAGCCTTGGTAGTCACCCAACTTGAGAATCTTTTGAGCTCTTCCTGTCGCCTTGCCCCACCCCATCCCATTCCACCCTCACCTCTTTTTTCTGCTCCCTGGCAGCCACTCTGTTTTCAGATGTTTACCCCGAGTTAGAACCTCAGTGACCAGCATGAGGCCTGGGGAGGGGGGCAGGGGAGAGCACCCCAAACAGCAGTTTCTTTGGGAGGCTCTAGGGTGCTCTAGGTTGTGTTAAATGGATGCCCACTTTCTCCCTGCGTTTGACAGGCTCTGTGTGCCCGACGGTGGTCGGTCTCTGGCTTGCAATGCCTTTAATTCCAGATTAGCCCACGTCGGATGCTCTTTGTGGGGAACACTGGTATCGTCTGTGCTCCTAACACCCCATCTCAGTGGTCTCGTCTGATCGAGGCATCCGGATTTTGTAACACCGTTTTATAACCGCTCCGCCGACCCTGATTCCATCCTTCTGAGCTCTGAGGACATGTAACTGGAAGCTGCTCCTGTCACTCTCCCCCTCTGCATGGACCCCTGTCACCTGCCGCCTTGGCATCATCACCCAGGCATGCACTGTCACACTCCCAACCGGAATGTCAGCTTGCTGTTTGAGATTCACACCAGCCCTCGGTCCCCAGAGGCCCCTCGCGGAGCCAGGGCGGCCCGCGCTTGGGAGCACATAAAAGCACAGGAGTCCCCTGGCTTTCTGGAAGCACTTCAAGCACTAGCCCAATGAGGAGATCTTGACTGCACACTCCTAAACTCCGCAGGCCCCGAGGGCTCAAACACCACGATATTTATGCTCACGAGGGAGGCCAAAACAGTCAAGTTGTCATGCAGACATGGGTCTCTCAGTCCCGGCCAGCATTGCTGCCACCTGTTAATTGGCATTTGAAAGAAATGAGTCAGGGTGGGTCAGGGCCTTTGGATCTGCTGCCAACCTGTACCTGAACAGCAGGGAGTCCAGTGAGGTTCTGGCCCACCCAGTGGGTGGGAGATTCCCTGGGGGGTGGGGGCCGCAAACGAGTCCAAAGGCTGCCAGAAAGGATAAAGGAGAGTCAGAGGAGGAGGAAAATAGGAAGGAGGGTGAGAAGAAAGGTAAGAGACCAAAAGGGAAAGAAAAAAAATAGAGAGGGCAGGTATTTTTAGATTTGCTAGCACAGAACTTTGTGCTGTGGCACCCTGGGCCCTGTCTCTGCAGGCCCAGTTCTGCTGGCCCAGGTTGGAACAAGCAGCCTTTGTCCCTTCCCTCCTGGGGCTAAACACCCACAGACCTTTCAAGGTCAGCTGCGGGACCACCTTCCGCCAGCTTCCTCAGAAGGCCTTGCTCCCTGGCGCTGATGTAAAACACAATTCAGCACCTCCCCTCTCCCCTGTTTGCTTCTCTGCCCACCGCCCCCCCCTTCCCCATTGTTAATTCCTTGGGATTAACCTCCTCTGACCCATGCTGCCCAGCACAGCCCTCTACTGAAAGTAGGCTGTCGGTTTCCATGCTGACTGATTGGCGTTCTCCCTCCGGTTCTTTTCTCTTTGAGTCCCAGGCCTCCTGCTTTAACTTCTGCTCAGCAAAGCCCCCGCTCTGTCCCCACACAGCTTCAGGCTGACTAACAGGGCTCTGGGGGGCTCCTTCCCTCTGCCTGAGGTTTGGATGGTCCATGGCTTGATCTGAGGCAAGCCCAGGTTTAAAGGACTTAGTAAAAATAATTTCGGTAGTTCATTATTAGTGCACAAGATAATGTCCCGAAAGTCTCTATTTATGAACTGACTCATATTAGTTGTTTGAATCGGCAGTTCACAGAAACAATATTATAAATGAATTCATTCATTCATTCAGCAAAGACATCTTGAGCTGGAGCAAGGCTGGCCCTCTTTTGGGTGCTGCGGGTCCTGCAGGACAAAGCACGTTAAGGACCTCCGTCCTCAGTGGGTGCACGCCCTGACTGAGGAGACAGATAACCCACCAATAAATGACGTCAAATATGTATGTCGATGATCCTGAGCGCCAGGGGAAGGAGTAAAATGGAGATGGCAACTAAAGAGTGCTGGGGTGGGGCTGGGATGAGAAATGGGGTGACCTGGGAAGGCCTTTCTGAGACAGACCCGAAGGAGTGGGAGAGTGGGTAGGGGAGGAAAGTTCCAGTCTCAAGGCAGGAGTGAGCTCACTGGGTTTAAGGAGACACGTGAAAGCTGCATGAGCTAAAGCAGAGTGAGCACTGGGTAGAGGAAATGCTGGAGGTTTCCCTGCTAGCCCACCAGCGTCCCATTGGCCCTGAGGAGTCTGGGCTGTAATTCTGAGTCAGAGCAGCTCACACTTCCATAGTGCCTGCTGTCTGCCAGGGGCAGTGCTCAGTGCTGCACTAGTCTCCCACAACCTTGGTTCTCTGGGAGTGTCTCTTTTGGGGGTCCGCTGGAGAGTGCTAGGGGCACACAGAGCCCACTCCGGGCAGCACAGGTGGCAGGCAGGTAAGACGCAGTGCCTGGTAGACAAAGCACCCACCCTGGAGGCAACGTGGGACACTAGAACCCTCTCATGATTTCCTCTTGCACCAGATGGCTTCAGCCATCTGGGGTGATCGGCCGTCTCTTGACTTGGACACTCAGGCGCTTGCTTTGTTGCTGAGTGCTGGTTTTTGTTCACAGATGTGTTACGTAACCTTTCTGATCCTTGATTTCCTGGTGGTGGTAATAAATGACTGCTTTACCTTTCTTGTGTGAACATTTAGTGGAGTTAGTGTATATAACAGAGCCTTATATAATAGTCTTTTGATCTGGGCTGTCATGACTTCAGAGCAGTCACTCTGGCTTCTACATCAGCAGTTAAGCAAAGGAAGAGGGCTCAGAAATAGACATCTCCCCCTGACACCTTCATATATGGAAATAGTGGGTTTTGTTGGCTGTCTAATTTCCTCTGGAAACAGTAACGGGGCCACGCAGTTCCAAGGTGGTGAGTAGCTCTGGTAAAAGACCCAGGTGGGAGAAGATCCTGGTTGATGAAAGAGAAAGTTGCCTGACTCCTGGGAATGTTGTGAAATAGAGTTTCTGGAAAGGTATATGATAAATTTCAAAAATGACAAGCAAGAGGACAGACCTAAACAAATCATTACAGAGGTTAAAAAAAAAGAAAAAATTCTCCTTTATATACTGCTCTTTTCTCTCCATTTTCCTGCACCCTTCAAGCCCCATTTCCATAGGGTTTAAGCTGCTCCAATACCTAGGTCTCACCACCCAGGCCCCAGCCATCATGCAGTCCCGCCCATGTCTGCTTACCTCCCCTCCAGGGCCCATGGGAGTGGGGGAGCTCTATGTAGGGAGGAGGCTTCCTGGTGCTGGAGAGCTCACTTCCCTGCTGCTGTCAGGCTATGCATTCTGGAGAGCCCTCACTATTAGAAGTTCTTCCTTTAAGTCACTTACAATCTGCTCCTCTGTGATTTTCTACTTCTAGATGCGGGGTCACTCTCTGAGGGACTAAGAGGCATTTTAACTCACTCTTCTTTTAAGACACAGCTTTCAGATATCTGCAGACAGGTCCCTATCCCTGCTGCCCTAACCCCAACACACTCAGGCTAAGGTTTTCTCCTTGTCTTTGGTGTCCATGTCATGAAGTAGCTGTTGTTGTTGTTGTTGTTTTAATGCTGTTCTGTATACAGTATGTGCTTTCAATCTGAAGATTCACAACCTGCTTCACTTCTTAAAACTTTGTAGCCATTACTTCTTCAAGTCCTGCTCCCCAGGCACTCTTGCTCTTAGCTGAAGTGATTAGGCACTTGTTAGAACTTCTCAGTCTACCTTCCCTGTTTCTGGCAGCTTTTTCATATTTATTCTTTATCTCTCCGAACTGTGCTCTGGGTGAATTCTTCAGAACTGTCTTCCAATTCACAAATTCTCTCTTTAATTATAACCAGTGGTGTTCACCCAATATTGTTTTATTTGATTTTATTTATGTGTTTTAAGTCTCTATTACTTTACCTTTGTATTAAATACCTATTGCACCGAAATATCTATCTTAGTTTAGAGGACAGCTTTTCCTTTTTAATGTTCTCCTTTTGCATTCTAATTGTCATGGCGAATGTTTTCAGACCAATGAGGACCTCCAAATGGGAATTTAACACTCTGCCTTGACTGTCCCTTCATGGTCCCTGAACTGGCTCCTGTGCCCGATTTCCTGAGCTTTCCTGGTCAGGGCCCTGCCCTCTGAGCCCACCCCGTGGTGCCCAGAACTGAGTGCAGAGCATGCTGGGAAGGTCAGCCTTAGAGACAGGACACTGAGCAAACAGGATTCCAGCAACACATGTTCTTTCCAACAGCTTCTGTAGGAGGATACAAGGAAGACACCGAAGATATTTCTTTCAGGCAATTGATGGGTAGGCTTAACCTGGGACCAAGGCAGGGGCCGCAGGCCTGTGATAAACAATGCCTCTTCATCAGGCCAAATTCCAGGTAATAATGGAGCCTCTGTGGGAAAGGGGATCATCAAAGGCCAGTGGGAGAGAGTCCGTGGAAACAGGAGGCCATCTGTGCTTTTACTTAGGAGGTGATAATGGCTCCAAATAATCAAATGAAGTGCATCTGGTTGGGCATCCGGTGCTTCCTGACACCATGAGTTCATTTCTGTCTTGCTATTCATTGTTCCTCCGTGAGGATCTAACCATAGGTGAGGTTTGTTGGAGAGCATGTGGGGGGCAGAAGCAAACTTCTTCACTCACAGGGGGTAGAGCTCTCCCTGTTTACAGGAGAAGGGTGGGCCCGAAAGGAGGTGGTCACAAGTTGTTATGGCTGTTTTTCAGGTTTTCTAAACAGCCCAGGCCAGGCCACCTGGTGTAAGAGCAGGAAGTGCCTACAACTGGCAGCCCCTTTCAGCCTCGTGTGTGAGGTTGTCCTCTAGGAAGAACATGAGTCCTTGCTTCAAGCTTTTGAAATCTCAGCTTTATCACTTACAAGCAGTGTGTGGTTGGAGTGGTTTCTTCATCCCTCTGAGATTCAATTTGCACTAAGTGGGATAGTGATACCTGCATTATTACAAATGAGGACTAAATGAAATAATACATAGAAAGGTATTGAGTTAGTATTTAGTAAACACTTTTGGCACCCTTGCCTTGGGGGTGTCACTTGACAGAACAGGAGATGAGGAAGGAAGCATGGGGGCAGGAAAAGTGAAGAAGATTATTAAGGATTACTGCAAAAGGACCTCAAGCCCCTTTGGCCATTAGCAGTTGGCGGGACCCAGTGGCCAACATTGGTGGCCTCCACAGTTGGGAGTGGGTGTAGTGCCATGTCATCTTCCTCCAAAGCCTGGATACCTGGTAGGAGGCACCATCACGTAAGTCTCTGACTCCATTCTGTCACTTTATGACATTGACCAGCAAGCAGTGAGGTCCCCAGACAACCATGCAAGCTGGCCCCATCAGCTCAGAATGGGGGCCCCACTTGGTCTTTTTAGACAATCTGACAAGCACATCGTAAGACAGATTTACTCCAAGTAAGCCAGGCCAAATGTATCCAACATTCTGACAGCAGAATCAGCAAACACACCTTCTACCAAGCGTGGAGCATGGAGGACAAGTGAAATTCCTGGTCAAGAGCCACCCCTCCAGGCAGGCTGCTGGATGAGCCGGATTCCTGCCAGGGCAGACGAGGCCAGTTAGGCAGAAGGCTGGGGCAGGCCTGTACCCTCCCAGTGAAGTCTAAAGATAGGTGTGAAGGGGCAGTCACTTGTTCAGGTGGAGGAACAAACAGCACTCTCTCAGATCTGAATGATTTCTGTCTCATCGCTCATTTATTATAAGCCCTCTTTCGGTCAGAAAGTGACCCAGTTCCCACTCAAATTTGCTCATTCCACCCCACAGCCTTCAAGAAATATTTTTGATATAAATACTTTCATATAGACACGAAGCTTCAGAGCTAGGATAGCTGCAATCCATGAAGACATTGATGTCGCGTACCTATAACTGCACTTCTTTCAAATTCTCGCCTGTCCCAGTGATCAGGATACCTAACGTTCCACCTTAGGCACTACTTTGCCCAGCCCCTAAACTCCCGCTATCTTTTCCCACTGGTCTGATGTGAAGACCTGGGGCTTCGTCAGTGGGCAGACTTTGATCAAAGCATGGGGGTGTGGGATTCAGGAAGCTGACGCGCACGCTGGCCTTTCCGCCTAGCCGAAGGCAATAGGGGCCCTAGCTGGTGAACACACCACTCTCCCTTCATGCTGAAGCCAAACACCCTCCGTTTTGTCACTTCTTTTGGGCTGCCTGATGTGAAGACCATGTTGGGTTAGGGGCCCAATGCCTGGATTCCAGCTCCGCTACCTGACAGCTGAGTGTGTTTAGGTAAGTCACCTGTTGGGTGTCCTGATCAGTCAGATGGGACTAGTGACACCCACAGGGTGTCATTAGGTCAATGGCAGACTGCAGATTTAGCTTTGTAGATCATGTACAGAGAAGTATTTGTCGCAATCATATACTTGCACTCAGTTGTTTCTCGTGAACATACCTTCTTTCCAAGTAGACCTCAGGATTCTAGAAATGGGAGGCTACAAACTGTGAATATCTGTGGTACCTAATAGTGCCTCACACCTGTGGGTGCTTAGTGGGTAAATGAAAGAATAAGATTTTTAATAGAGAAGTCTAGGACTTATATTAATATTATATAATATGCCTAGAGAAATATTTCAACACTGTTTATTCAACAAAAAGTTATTGAGGCCCTGGCTGGTGTGGCTCAGTTGGTTGCAGCGTCATCTAGACACCAAAAGGTCATGGGTTCAATTCCCGGTCAGGGCACATGCCTGTGTTGCAGGTTTGGTTCCTGGTTGGGGAGTCTGCAAGAAGTAGCTGATCTCTCTCTCTCTCTCTCTCTCTCTCTCTCTCTCTCTCTCTGTCTCTCTCTCTCCCCCTCTCTCCCCCCACCCCCCTCTCCCCCTGCCTTTCCTCTCTCTCTAAAAAAGCAGTGAAAAAACATCCTTGGGTGAGGGTTAAAAAAAAAGTTACTTAAGACCTACCATGTGCAGAGTTTTGTGTGAGGCTTGGAACCTAAGATGAGCATGATATGGCCTCTGCCTTTAGGAAATTCCGTGGCATTAAGTGCTCAAAGGGCAGAAAGTCTGTACTGAGCACAGCGGGAACACGAGGAAGGAGGTGGTCACTTACCCTGGAGGGTGTTGAGAGTGGCATGAGAAGAGGAGGGAAGAGCTTCATACAGAAAGTGGTGCACGAACAGAGTCTTGAAGGGGGAGTGGGACTCAGCACGAGGGACCTGGAGGGCACAGGCACCCTGCCCCACAGGAATGTCATGGGCAGAAACCAGAATAGAGTGGGGCCAGTGGCTCCGGCAGTTTGTAGGGCCAGAGAGTAGGGAGCAAGAGAGGGCAGATTAGAAAGAGGTGAAACTAGAAAGGAAGTCTTTTCCTACTCTGGGTTTCTAAGAAACGGGATTTTTTCTAAGCACTCTGCTGACTTCTCCCCCCAGGGGAGGTGCAGTGCCTTCTCTGGCTGGTAACATTGGGGATTATGCACATGTTGCTTAGCCCTGTCCTCTTTCCTCATGGGATCTGGGTTGTCCACCACACACACGGAGATCCGCTGCTGCATGGATGTCCACCCAGGCAGGGAATCTGTTGGTTGGCCTGTTGGCTGGGTTCTCAAGTTTAGCCTACGTCAGTAATAGAGGTGATGTTCAGGCTATATTTGCACGCTTTGTTGTATTTTGCACTTAGGCCAGAGCCAACATGGGGAAGAAGATGCTATGTGTTGGGGGCCCCACCAGGCAGATGAGGGGACAGGCAATGGAGGACTCAGAATACTCTGCCTGAGAGTTTGGAATTACATGGACCACAGGGTCTCTGTCACCATGGGCACAGGATGAGAGGGCCTGCAGAGCAAACGGTAGATGCAGCCTTTGTGAGCAGAGCGTGGGTCTGGGTATCAGGACACCCAGGAGCCGGCCCCCGCTCTGCCGCCAATCATCCACTTGTCTTTGGTCAGATTCCTTACACTCTCCCGGCTTCAGTTTCCTCATCTATAGAATGAGTTGGTGTATTAAATCTTTAGTGACCCTCTCAAGTTTTTTTTTTTTAAGGGAGAATTTCCAAACAGGAACACTAGAGCAGGTTATGGGATTTCTTTCCTTGGGGATCTTGAAGAAGCAGCTGGTTTAGCATCCAATCTAGACGAAGGATTTAATTCATATATGCCAGGTACTCTATGATGAGCATTACACTAACACTCTCGTTTAATCCTCATGCCACCCTATAAAATAGATGCTATTAGTATTCCTTATTTACATACAAGCAAACTGAGACTCAAAAGTTAAATACCCTTCCCAGGAGCCTACAACTACTAAGTGCCAGTGCTGAGCTTTGAACTTGGGCAGTCTGGCACCATGGCTGCAGCCCCCAGCACTTTGCTCTGCCACCTCTGTGCTGAGGGGCAGCTCTGGGTTCTTTCCCAAAAGCCCATCACGATCCATAGTGTCTCTGGAGGGACCCAGTTTGCAGCTTCTTAGACACGTGCAGAAGGCAGGTGCTTGGCTAGTGAGAGAAACCAAACTCTTTTGGCTCTCTCTTAGCTCTGTGCCCTCGGTTTTGACATTCAGGGGTGAGAAACACTTGTTTGGCAATTAATAATGCGCCGCCTTTTGACATCTCTTGTATTGATGTCTTTATTGTTGTTCAGTTTCTATGCACTTGCGATTTGTTTCTTTCCTCACTGTTGATTGCATAATTACCCCATCAGGTGTACTCTTCTACATGCTTTAACTATGTTATTCCAATTGACACAGCAACCATTCCAGGTGGGTACTACTATTATCTCTGATTTACAGCTGGGAAATCTGAAGCACAGAGGGAGGGTACTCATATTATACTGCCAACAGGCATAGACGTTGGCAGCATGCGCTAGGTCCTTCATAAATATTTGTAAGTGGACTGATTAGTCAAGGTTCATCTATTTCAAACATTTGCTTCAACCAGGTCTTTTTATAGTCTTCTATTTATTCCCTTCTTAGTTCTGTCTTTCCTATATTTCTTCTATCGGCTGGGCCTAAGATGCTGGTTGAAAACTAAAACTGCACAACTGTGGGGTATTCCTAAATACCTCCTCTAGGGGCCCAGGGAAGCCATGGCCCAGAATGCACACAACACTTGCATTAATAAGTACGCATTAATTAACTGGCATATTGATGGTAGGTTGGTTTGCTTCATGATCTGCTGGTAAACATGTTTATTCATTCCTTTATAAATTTCAAGCCTGATAGTTAAATTTTTTCTTTCTTTGTTTTTGTTGTTGTTCTTCATTCTCCTGACTTTTGACTTTTCTTACTACTTAGAAACAGACATAGGACAAACTAAAATCAGTAGGATGAGGGCTGATTGGGTAGATATACTTTTCTGAACTAATGTGTGTGTGTGTGTGTGTGTGTGTGTGAAAAAATTTTAATTTGATTTTAGTGAGAGGAAGGGGGGGAGAGAGATTGATTCATTGTTCTGCTCATTTATGCATTTATTGGTTGATTCTTGTATGTGCCCCGATCAGGAATCGAAACGGCAACCTTGGTGTGTTGGGATGATGCTCCAACCAAGTTACCAGGACAGGGCTTTTTTTGTGCACATACTTTTGAAGGGGGTTAGAGCTGGTAAAAATAAAACCTCTCCTCTCTGCCTCTTTAATGTCTTATGAACTGCATCTCAATGCCAAATCCACAGTAACTAGTTTTTGACTTCAAGCTCTGGCAATGAGAGTACGGTCTTTTCCAGCGGGAAGGTATCCATTGTGGACCTGCCTGTCTACATCGGCATTACACTTTGCAAACCAATCCAACCTGACTGTAGCTGGGACAACAATCTGCGGTGACAGCAGCCACAATGCACACAAATCAAGGGCCAGATGGATTTGTGAGCCGAGGTCGATTTATCCTGTGTGCCCAGTGCCTCTTATATCCTGACTTGTTAAAATCCCTGGTGGACAAAACTCATTTACAATGAGAAGAGTTAAGCAAGAATTAACACAATAGGCTCTTTGCCTCTTCACTGCTGACCCTTCTTGGGTGAACGCTCTGCTCCAAAGTTGCAGTTAGAGGAATCTCAAATTCAACCTTGGGCATATTCCCTTTGGCTTCACATGTGACACGTCTCCAAATAAATGTTAGCATTTTGCAACTTTGAAAAATACCAGGAATACACAATTCTCCATAAACCCCAGGAATTCTAAGTATTGGAGCATGAACTGTGACTCCATGATTCTCTCTGTGGAGAAGTAGCGGGTGCAGCCTCCCTTTAGTGCGTGCTTGGGCCTCTCCAGAACAGGTGGCGCAGGTGGCCATCTGGACAGAATCAGCATCAGCTCGGCTACAAGTGCTGTGAGGACCCCGGTTCAGTCCTCTACCCAGAGGCCCACGCTCTCCGCCTGCACTGGCCTGTGCAAAAAGAGCGGGGCGACACTGAGCCTAAGGAAACGTGATGCTCACCCACAAATTCTTGTGGTACGAGTGGGAGCTGTTTTAAAACTCAGGGGTGCAATTCACAGTAGTGAGGTCTGGTCATGTAATCTATGACTTTCCTGGGATAGGGAGTAAATACAGTCCATCCATGTTTAAAAATCAAAGTTGGGCAAAAAATAGGAAGAACCAATTACCACAGGAGGAAACGTGCATGGCTGCCAAACGTGTGCAGAATGAACTACCATGGTTGCTGTGAGGAAAATGCAAGTGAAAATGCTAGAGGTCACCATTTATGCCCATCAGATCATGTAGAAAATATCAAATATCTGGCACTACCCAGTGATAGTATGAACGCTGAATGCTGGGAAATCATGTGCCCTGCTGGTGGGAGTATACATCGGTTCAAGTACTTTAGAGAAAAACTTGGCATTATTTAGTCAGGGTGAAGATTTGCGTTCCCTATTAGAGCAAGCTTTACACAAGTGTAGAGGAGATATGTAGATGGATATTTGGAAGGAAATTATTTATTTTAAAAAATGGAAATAACTTAATGTCCAACAACAGTACATAAACAAATTGTGGCACCTTTATATAGTTAAGTACTAAACAGGGACGAAAATGAATAAGTGCTACAAGCAACATGGGTGACGGTCACAAAAAATGTTAAGAGAACAAAAGCCACTTGTAGACTAATAAATACTGTATGATATTACTGATGTAAAGTTAAAAGCAGTTGAGGCTACCATATGATTCTCAAGGATCCATGTATATGTATATAATAAAAGTATAAAGAAATGCATGAGGATGAAAAGCACAAAATTCAGGATGGTAGTTTCTTCTGGGATGGAGAACGCACTTGGGGAAAGATACACAGAAGGTTATGTATTACATTGATAACTTATTTCTTAAGCTGGGTGGGTATTTATTGTATTCTTCTTTAAATCATTTTGTTTTTCTTAAATATGTTATAATGTATTTTTCATATTCCTTTGAGATGCCAAAGAATTTCAGAACTGGAAAGCTCTTAGAGATCATCTAGTTCAGCAATCTCCTTTAAAATATGATGACAACTAAAATCAGAGAGAAAAGAACAGACATTAAACCTGACATCACAGAAACACAAAGGATCGAAAGAGACTATAATGAACAGTTTATACACCAACAAGTTGGATAACCTAGAAGATACATTCCTAGAAACATACAACCTGGCAAGACGGAATCATGAAGAAATAATTTGAACAGACTTATAGCTAGTAATGATATTGAATCAGTATACTATCAAAAATTTCTCAACAGACAAAGACCCAGGGCCAGATAGCTTTACTGAAGAATTCTACCAAACATTTAAAGAATTAACATCAATCCTTCTCACGTTCTTCCCAAAATATTGAAAAGAAGGAAACACTTTCAAACTCCTTTTAGGAGGACAGCATGACCCTGTTAGCAAAGTCAGGGAAAGATAAGAAAAGATAACTATAGACCAATATCACTGATGAATATTGATGTAAAAATCCTCAACAAAATATTAGCAAACCAAATTCAACAGCACATAAAAGGATTATCTACCATGTCCAAGTGGGATTTATTTGTCAGCTATAAGGATATTTCAACATACAAAAATTAATGAATGTTATACATCACATTAATAGAATAAAGGACAAAACCATTTCAATTAATGCAGAAAAAGCTCCTGATGTAACTTAAAATTCTTTCATGATAAAAAATACTGAACAGACTAGGAATAGAAAGAAACTACCTCAACACAGTGAAGGTTATATATGAAAAACCCACAGCTAACATCATACTCAATGGTGAAAAGCTGAAAAGTTTTTCTCTAAGGAACAGGATAAGGATACCTACTCCCACCACTTCTTTTCAACATAGCACTGGAAGTTCTAGCCAAAGTAATTAGTCAATGAAAAGAAATAGAAGGTATTCAAATTGGAAAGGAAAATGTAGAATTTTCTGTTTGCAGGTGACATAATCTTACATGTAGAAAACCCTAAAGATAAAAAAGAAACTATTAGAACAAATAATTTTGGGTTACAGACCTAAATGTAAGACCTGAAACTATAAAATTCCTAGAAGAAAATATCAGGAAACACTTCACGGCATTGGGATAGGCAGTGATTTCTTGGATATGACACCAAAAACGTAGGCAATAAAAGCAAAAATAGACAACTGGTACTACATCAAACTTAAAAACTTTTGTACAGCAAAGGAAACAATCAACAGAGTAACAAAGCAATCTACAGAAAGGAAGAAAATACAAATGCAAACCTTATATTAGATAAGGGATTAATATCTAGAATATATAAAGAACTCCTACAATCCAATAACAAAAAGACAAATAACTTGATTAAAAGTGGGCAAAGGACAGATATAGAACAAACATTTCAAAAATGTATATGGAAACATAAATTAACCCGAATAGCCACAGCAATTTTGAGAAAGAATAACAAAGTAGGAGGGATCACCATACCTGACATCAAACTATATTACAAGGCCACGGTAGTCAAAACAGTCTGGTACTGGCATAAGAACAGACACATCCATCAGTGGAACAGAATGGAACAGAATAGAGAGCCCCAAATTAAACTTGAATCTCTATAGTCAATATTTGACAAAGGGGAAAGAAGCATAAAATGGAGTAAAAATAGCCTCTTCAACAAATGGTGTTGGGAGAGCTGGACAGCTACATGCAAAAAAATGAAACTTGATCACCAACTTACACCATACACAAAAATAAACTCAAGATGGATAAAAGACTTAAATATAAATCACGATACTGTAAAAGTCATAGAGGAGAAACATAGGCAGGAAAATTTCAGATATTCCATGCAGCAATATTCTCACCAGTATATCCCCTAGAGCAAGGGACATAAAGGAAAGAATAAACAAATGGGACTTCATCAAAATAAAAAGCTTCTGCACGGCTAAAGAAAACATCAGCAAAATGAAAAGGGAACCAACCAAATGGGAAAATATATTTGCAAATGATACCTCAGACAAGGGTTTGCTCTCTGAAATATATAAAGAACTCACACGACTCCACTCCAGGAAGACAAACAATGCAATTAAAAAATGGGCAAACGACTTGAACAGACACTTCTCCAAGGAGGACATACAGGGGCCCAGAGACATATGAAAGGATGTTCAGCTTCACTAGCCATCAGAGAGATGCAAATTAAAACCACAATGAGATACCACTTCACACTGGTGAGAATGGCCATAATAAACAAATCAATAAACAATTAGTGCTGGCCAGGTTGTAGAGAAAGGGAACCCTAGTACATTGTTGGTGGGAAGGCAGACTGGTGCAGCCACTGTGGAAAACAGTATGGAATTTCCTTAAAAAACTAAAAATGGAACTGCCTTTTGACCCAGCAATTCCACTGTTGGAATTATACCCTAAGGATCCTGAAACACCAATCCAAAAGGACCTATGCACCCCAATGTTCACAGCAGCACGATTTACAATAGCCAAATGCTGGAAGCAACCTAGGTATCCATCGGTAAATGAGTGGATCAAAAAACTGTAGTACATTTACACAATAGAATACTACTTAGCAGAAAGAAAGAAGGAGTTCCTGCCCTTTGAGACAGCATGGATGGAGTTGGAGAATATTATGCTAAGTGAAGTAAGCCAGGCGGTGAGGGACAAATACCATATGATCTCACCTATAAGTGGAACCTAATCAACAAAACAAGCAAGCAAGCAAAATATAACCAGAGACATTGAAATAAAGAACAAACTGACAGTAACCCGTGGGGAGGAGGGAGGGAGACAATGGGGGAAAGAAGGGAAGGATCATCAGGGAACATATATAAAGGACCCACGGACAAAGCCAAAGGGGGGAAGGATTGAGGGTGAGAGGTGGGGCTGGTGGGACAGGGGAAAGTGGAGGGGGGAAAATGGAGATAATTGTATTCAAACAACAGTAAAAAAATTATTTAAAAAAATGGGCAAAGGACTTGAATAGACATTTCTCCAAAAAAGATATATAAATGGCCAAAAACATATGAAAAGATGCTCAATATCACTAAACATAAAGGAAATGCAAATAACCCCAGTGAGATAATACCTCACACCCATTGTCAACAAAACAAAACAGTAAATACTGATGAGGATGCAGAGCAGTTGAAACTTTTGCACACTGTTGGTGGGATTATAAAATGGTGCAGCCATTATGGAAAACAGTATGGGGGAGTCTAAAAAATTAAACACAAAACTTCCATGTGATCCAGCAATCCCACACTGTGTATATACCCCCCAAAATTAAAAACAAGATCTGGTCAATATCAGGAGAAATTTGCACACCCACATTCATCGCAACAGTATTCACAATAATCGTGATTATGGAAGCACCCTAAATATCCATCAATGGGTGCACGGACAGAGAAAATGTGGTATATACATGCGACGGAATATTATCCAGCCTTAACAAAGGAAATCCTGGCCCATGGTCCAACATGGATAAAATTTAAGGTCATCATCATTGTCAAGTGAATCACAGAAAGACAAATAGTGCATGATTCCACTCACACGCGGTCTCTAAAGTGATCAAGCTAGTAGAAACAGAAAGTAGAGTGGTGGTTGCCAGGGCCTGGGGGAAGGGCAAACAAAGAGCTGCTGGATGGGTAGAGTGTTTTAGTAAAGCAAGATGGAAAAGTTCTGGAGATCTGTCCCCTAACACTGTGCATGGCATATGGCCAACAGCACTGTACTGTACACTTAGACATTATTAAAGGGGTAAATTTATGTTGCAGGGGTTTTTTAAAACACAATTAAAAAAAAAAACAAAACATGAGGAAAGCAAGGCCAGAGTGTCGGGAGGACCTGCCCACGGTGATGGGCCAGTGAGTGCTGGGACTAGATCCGGATGGAGCTGGCCACGTCCGGATCATCGGCCTTTTTCCCACCCCTTGCCACCTGTCTTCATCTTAATTTCAGGCTTTTTCCTCAACTCCCTCCCAGAGACTTGAGATGGCCTTTAGCGATGACTTCTCTTAGACCCATGTCAGCTCTGCCCAGGGTGATGTCTCTCCGCCAAAGGTTTCCTTCTATCTTTGGGAGGCCAGCCCGCCAACCTTCCATGGACTTTTGAATGAGTTCCTTTTACTGGAGCAGTCACACCCTGAGAACACGCTCAGCTTTTGCTGCCTTTCAAACGCAGAGCCCAAGGTCCTTCCAAAGCGGTTCAGATCCATGGTGTGGTACTGAGTGGACTGACAGCTCTGTTACAGAGGGAAAGGGTGTGGCCTGGAAAGGCCAGAGGTCTTACCTGACATCACGATGCCATCCTCAAGGGGAACAAACTTCAAATTACTCAAAGCTTCTCCACTCTCCCCATCACGTCCGAGGTCGATGTCTCTGGCAGTGGAAAGTGATTCGAATGCAGAAATATAGAAACAGCAGTACCAGCAAGTCCACCTTTGCCCTTGGAAATGACCTGCTCCCCACTAGACTCTGTGATACTCAAATGTGAAGGGTTCTCTGAGAAAAGGCGAAAGCGCGCCCCTGGTTCTAGGGACACCTTTCGGCAAATTTCCATAATCTGGGGCTGACTGAGGCTTGGAGGTGAGAAGGAGCGTGGGAAATGCTGCCCAAGAGGGGAACACAGTGTGTTGGAAATAAGAAGCCCCTGCAAAAGCAAGTTCACTGCCAAAGGGGTCCTGCTCATAGTTGAGCCTTGCTGTGGCAGTCACAATTCCCCGTGTCCTGAGTACTGCTTAGGTCCCTGAGGGTAACTAGGGTTGCCTTCTCAGGGGCCATTTGCCCAGTATGGGCCGCAGCTGGGCAGGCACCCCTTTGGGGGTTGGGGCCGGCACTGGCCAGCGGCCTCCTGGTTCAGCTCAGGTTCTCAGTGTAGGAAACAGAGGCTGCCAGTTGTTCACACCGCCTTCCCTGATGACTTGCTTCCCTTCGGTGAACTTGCCCCAGCTGGGTTCCAAGAAAAGTGCCACTCTGCAGAACACAGCGGCAGCACTGCTCTGGGGACCCGGGTGGATGGCTTCTCCAGGAGCCTGCTCCCGTGTGGCAGCAGGGCACCATGAAGCCCTGAGCCCCTTCCCTGGGTAGGGATGGGGGGATGCATGTTCTGGCGCCCCTGGGGCTCTGGGCCCCTGGGCCCCTGTGACCTGAACGTTAGTGAGGAAGCTGTGCATCCTGGTGGCTGGGGAGCTCCCACCTCGCATTCCTCACCTTCCTCACCGTGGGGCAGGCGTAGTGATCCCCCTCCGGGCCTCCCCTGACCTCTGTCCTGGGCAAGGGCGCAGAGTTATGACCCTGAGCTGCGTTTTATCTCTTTGGGAAGGAAACGTTTTGGTTGGGAAGTTTTTCAATTTCCTCCTGGCCTGGACCAAACCACTCAGGTTTCCAAGGGCGACATCCCCTTTTGCCCTGGGTTCCCGGACACTGCAGTGTGTTGGGGCCTCACTGGCCTGCAGACAGACAGCAGGAGGGGGGCTGGGGGACAGGACAGCAGAGCTGACCGCCAAAGGGGTGGGGGGACGCAGAGCCCCTCCCGGGCAGGCCTGCTCCTTGGGCTCTGCACAGGGGCAGGCCTCTCCAGATGTAAACGCGGGGCGTAATGATGGCCTTCCCGAAGTGTCCCTTGTAGGTCAGCCCACAGGCTCCCGGGCCAGGCCGGAAACCCTGCCGTTCCCCGGGTCCTGATCCACCCACTCTGGAGAAGCTCTGCTGGGGACCGAATGGGGAAGCGAATCAGAGCCCCCCTGCCTGTAGTCCTCCCGCAGCCCCATAGCATCCTGGGACGCGGGGGCGGGGCGGGGGGAGGTAGGGAGGAAAGAAACCCAGGCCCGTACAGCACTGCACACTGGGCTTCTCACTGAGAACATGGCTCCTTCTTTTATTTTTATTTTTCAAGAAAAGGTCATCCACTTACACACACATCTTTTCTTTTTATCTCTTCACGGGATCCCGTCCTCCTAACCCACACTCACCCTCCCACGCAGCTTTCCCTCTTAGCCTGTTGCCTGAAACCATGTCACTTGAAAGTCAGGGAAAGCAGTAAAGCCAGGGCATTGCTTTTATACCTTCGTGAATATCTTCCGTTTGGATGGGCCCTTTTATCCTGAAACGCCTCACCCACTCCATATCCCGGGATAACTTCACCCACCACTGAAGTACCGCCAGCCGGCGCAGGCGGGTAAGTGGCAGCTGTTGCTGTGTTCAGGGCAGGAAGTGAGGAAGAACATGATCTTCAATTAAAACTGCGGGGGGAATTCAGCGAGACAGCAGGGTCTAATGCAGACTGATGGCTTGGGAGGTCAGCCCGGCTGAGTCCTGTTCCCACCTCCTCCACCAGCTCGTGGCGGTGACCTTGGGGCTGTCACTGAAACCCCAGCCTTCGTTCCATCTGAAAAACTGCTGTGATGATACTTGCATCCCCGCTGGGATCGCTGTGAGGATTAGGGAGATTAGGGACAGGCACAGGGCTCTTTTGATCCCTTCAAAGTCAGCAGTGAAGGATGGATGGATGCAGCGAGCGGTCTTCGGTCTTCAGCGGAGTGGCATTGGCTGCCAGTTACAGGATGTGACTCGAGGTGTAACGAAACGTCAGCCGCTGCTGAGAGACCTCTGGGACCGGCCTGCAAGCTGCTCTGAAATGCTGGAAGGGCTGGAAGAGAGCAGGTTAAAACACAAACGTGTCAGCTGTAACATGTGGGGGCAACAGTGCCGCCACAGCCTCTCATGAGTTAGCCAGAGTGGTTTGCCACTTTCCCAGGGGAAAAATGGCCCCAAGTGCCTGGGGCCCAAGGACAGTGACAGAGAGAAGCTTAGTACAAAGGAGGAGATGACTGTGGTTAGGAACTTGGAGCGGAGGGGAAGCGGAGTCCCAGGACCTGGCGGGAAAACACTCTAGTTGGCGATGGGCTATTGGTCAGGGAGAGACCCAGCCCTGGGCGCTGTTGTCTGATGTCTGTCCACTCTGGAGACGCCGCCTGTGTCGGTTCTTACCGACCCAGCCCTGTTCCACATGGGTGTGTCCCCGGCAACATGTGATGACCCTGATGACATCGGTACCCATTTGTTAGGGGTCAGGCAGCAGACAAAGGAGGTGACAGAGTCCTAGGGCTTGAGTTGGAGTCCCAGCTCTGTCAGTTTGCCCTGGAATCCTGACTCCTGGAGCTTCCTGGGACCCAGTTTTATTATCTGGAAGAGAAAGGCAATAGACCTACGTCACTGTGCTTTCCAGAGGGTCCGACAAAGAGATGCCGTGGGGCAGCCTCACGTGCACACGGCAGAGGGCTGCACGAGGGGGATGTTGTCTCAGTCAGGGTAGGCTGCGTTATGCTTCGGTAACAAGTGAGTTACTGGCCACAACTCCAACACCCAATGACCGAAAGCAGCCAAGGTTGACTTGGTCCTCCCACTGCATTCCCACTGCGGGACAATCCCTCTCACCATCTCCCGGCGGGGACACAGGCCCACGGAACAGCCACCAGGTGTGGTCAGAGGAAAGAAGGGTACGGGGGCGTCTGCACTGGCTCTCAGAGCCTTCCGCTTATATTTCATTAGCCCAAGGAAGTCACTCACCACTCTGCCTCCCATTGGGCATGGGCATGCACATTTGTGCTGTGTGGGAAGGAGGCAGAGCTGGGACACTTGCTCACAGCCCTGGCACAGGTGGGCTGCTACTGTACCAGACTGGGTGAGACGGGGTCCCTGCCCACAGGGAGCTGAGCCAGAACTTACCTCCAGATCCCTCTCTAGAGGTTTCTGAAACGTCTCCCGGAGAGCACGCCACCCCCTCCCAATCCCTTTCTGCCCTCTAAGTCCTCTTGTAAGCCCAGGGGCTGGGCGCCCCCACCCCACCCTGTCCGCCACATGACAACCCCAATGCCTCTCCTTCAGAGTGGGTGTCGTGCTTTTACTTGGTGCCCAGGTGACAGGTGCCTCAGGATGACCTCCCCAGGCGGCAGCAGACTGCACCAGTTTGAACGTCACTGGGAGGAGCAGCTCCACTTGCTCCAGCCCTTTGTGTGCCAGTGGCATGCTGACCTTCCTGAGCTCCGAGCCTGGGTCTGTCCTTCCTTTCAGGAAGGGACAGGCCAGCTTAGGCCCGGCTTCACCCCTCATCATCTCCTGGAGCCATTTCCCTGCCAGAGGGCAGACATCTTCTTCTCCATCCATCTCCTCCGTGACCTCCGCTTCTCCATCACTCAGATTCCTGGAGTGGCTTGAGACTCTCGCATATTCCTCCTGAGTCATGTCCCTTTTCCTTGGACACTTTAGTTGGGGCCCTCAAATAGAAAATAGAAGAGTTTAATGGAATGCTATTAGTAGTAACAATAGCTGTAATAGCGAACCATGTGCAAGCTTCTGTTCTGAGCACTTGATAAATATTAACTCATTAAATGTTCACAGCATCCTAAGAGATGTAGATTATTAATATCTTCATTTTAGAAATCAGGAGGAAATGGGCCCAGAGAGGTTAAGTAAGTTGTCCAAGGTCTCCAAGCTAGTAAGTGGCTGAGTTGGGATTTAACTCAGGCAGTCTGACACATTATTTTCCATCATGATAGTTACTTACACAGTAGTCCAGAGAGGAGGTTGAGGTTATAGAATGTATTGTATGAGCCATTGGCTGCCAAGTGCTCCTTCTGTGGATGGGGGAAGAGGCAGCATTCCTGGTGTATTATGAGACCACGACTGCCCTCTGGTGGTCATTCCTGAGCATTGCCACTCAGAGTGAACTGAAGAGAACCCACTGGCAAAGCGCT
This sequence comes from Desmodus rotundus, assembly GCF_022682495.2. Taxonomy (NCBI): domain Eukaryota; kingdom Metazoa; phylum Chordata; class Mammalia; order Chiroptera; family Phyllostomidae; genus Desmodus; species Desmodus rotundus. The sequence continues at coordinate 202,012,003 of NC_071387.1, forward strand.
TTACAGGAAAATTCAAAGGGTGAACTGGCAAATAAACCTGCAGCTCACACGCAGCAATGTTGACTCTTTTTTCTCCTCTGGTGTGGTGTGTTTTACATTAGTTTCTTTTTCCCCTTGGGAAAAATGGGATAAAAGGCAGCTCTCCACCTCTGTGAGAACACGCGGAAGAAAACCACAATTATGCAGCTATCATTTAACAAGCCTATGTGTTTATTGTCATGGCAACTGTTGTGTGGACATGCCACGAAATGTCATCCTAAACAGATGCGAGGGCACGTTTCCTGTCACTTACAGCTAAGTTAGGGTCGAATGCTTTCCTGAATTAACGTTGCGTGCAAAAAGACTGTGCTTCTTAAAACTCAGCCGTTTTGGATTATCTGTGTCCCAACAGATATTGGAGGTCATGGTGTGGTCTGATGTGGGAAGAGGAAGGTGGCAGTTTCTGGCGTGGCTGTCATCAGGCACCAACGCCTGAGCAGCTTCAGCAGCGACCACTCTTCATGGGGCAACCTGACTTCTCCGAAAGCTACAGCCTAGAGGAAGGCTGTGCCTGGGGACTGCCCAGATGGCTCCTGGTGACAGGCCGTGACCTGAGGAGTCATGGCCCTTGGAGGCTGGGTTTTCAGCCCTCGGACTGAGAATCATCTGCATTTGCAGGTCTGAACCTGGTGTTGACTGTCTCCCTCCCTGAGAAGATGGAGCAGGGTATGCGTATACTCCTTACCTCACCAACAGCCAATCCTGCCTGAATCAAAGCTCTTCCGGGTATTTGTTTGCCCCCTGGCCACACACCCCACTGGTATAAACGTGGAGAATCACAAGAAAACTGCTGATCAGGAGAGTCAGTGAGGAGACCTGCTTTCAGGATGCACTTTTTGGGGGGGGCATTGTATGTGTTCAGCCCCAGCTGCCGCCGCGCCGGGCCACCGGCAGTCATGTCCTGCCCTCGGTAGCCTTTTCTCGCCCACGCGCATGCCAGTGTCAGCGCCTCGGCACAGGCTGCTTGCAAACCCGCCTCCTTACTGCTGCCTGCCCTGGGTCCCGCCTTACGTCCAGCCGCCCAGTGGACAGCCCCGTCCAGTTGTTCCCCCATCAGCATGTCCAAAGCACATGCAAGCACCCTGTCTCAGGAAGCGCCTCCTCTTGACTCCATGATTGCTTTCAGTGGCTTCCCCACTGTCCCTGGGATTCCAGCTCCAAACTTCAAACTCTCCGTGTCCTCTCCTGCTCCCGTCACTCGCCGACACCGCTGACCCCTGCCACTCCCTTACAGCTGCCCACGCTGACCGCCCCCACTGGGCATCATGCAGTGGCTGAGTAAGAGTTTCCGAGTCAGGCGTGGGTTCAGGTCCCAGCGCTGCTGTTTGCCACATGTGGGAATGTGGACTTCGTCTTTAATTTGTTTAAACCTCATCTGTGGAATGGTGACAAACACTATGTCCCTCCTAAGACTGATTGTGAGTTCAGTGGGGTAATGCAGGTCCAGTGCCAGGCGCAGGGCGGACGCTCGGTCTGTGTTATTTTGGGCCTTGTTTCCGACCAGGGCCAACTCAGCCGCTGCCTCGTTAGTCCTTGCCTGTGCACGCCTGGTCACAGCGCTGGTGGAGTGTGCTGCGCCGATGGCGGGGCGCTGGGTGCATCCCCAGGGGAGCGAACGTTCAACAATTCCACAAGGGCCTGCCCGAGTGAAGCTTGCACTCCCACTGAGAAGGTGAAACTCTCTCCTTGCGGGGATGCATTTTCCCCCTTCTGCCCAGTGAATCTTGCTGAAGCACAGATGACATCCTGTCATTTCCCTACTCAAGACTGTCCATGGCTCCCCGTGTCCCAGCTCGTGTGGTATATGTTCCCTGCTCTTGTGTTCAGGCCCTCCTTCACGAATAAAGTCCTTGCCTCCTTCTGGACCCTGGTTCTCTTCTCAGCCCCCACACACACCCTGCCTTCTGGCCAAGCAGAACTTCTTACCAACTCCACAATCTAGTAACCCTGGTCTTTTTAAAAGTTACTGGTCATTGTAACACCCTCTCTGCCTTGGGGAAAGGCGGAAACCCCTTCACACATCAGTGGGAGCACACTCCTCCTTCCATCTGTGGATGTGGGGGCACGGCAAATGGCCCAGGCTCGGGCAGTCTGAGTGGGCAAATGGCCCTCCTCGGGGTTCTGAATTTGGAGGGAGCGAGGTGGTACCGGATGAAATGAAGCGTATAACGGAAGAGACCTGAACGAAGAGGCCATGGACAGAGGTGCAGGCAGGGCTGAGGCAGCTAACTGAACTGACAAGAGATGGTGCCCAACACCGATGCCCGGGAGTGTGTTGTGCTGCTTCCCTTGGAGCGTGCCTAGAGAGCCGAGGAGTGGGCACGAATTTGCTTCTCCCCTCTGCCGCTCCGGCCGCTGCTGCTGCGGGGGTTTTAGAAGCGGGAGCTCTTTCCCCTGGGGAGCCAGCAACAGCCAGGTGGACAGTCTCGCTTCCACACCCACCAGAGGAACAGGCACACAGGAAGGGTAACTCACTGGGGCCGTTGACCCGGCCACCAACAAAAGCAAGTTTGCCGTGAAAGCAGACAGACTTGGGGGTTCCCTCCCTGGTTTTTTCCCTTCTGAGATTCTCTCAGTTCATCCAGCCGCTTGCGTTGTCCCAGCTCCAGCTTCCTGGTTCCCCAGTCCAGCACCTCTGGATGTTCCCACTGGGCGTCACCGACACCCGGACACCAGGACGCCCAGCCCCCGGCTAAGAGACACAGACAGCCCACTTCCCCACCCCTGACTGTACTCCCCACTAGAGGTTGCCTGCTTCTGTTCACTGCCGAGTGCCTTCAGGGAGCTGGTTTCCCTCACTGGGTACAGATTTGTTCATTGTTTCCTGTGGCGGGATCGTCCCGTGGGGTCTTACTCTGTTGTACTGGAACCAAGGTAGACTTGGACAGAACTAAGTAAAAGTGGGTGTTACCAGAGATCGGGGTGTGGACCTGGGTGTAGTAACTGACAAAAGCATTGTCCTTTGGGTGGGGATGTTTTTATTTTAATGTTTAACAGGAGAATTGGGAGGCAAGGAGACGAACACAGCAGCAGGGAAAGGAGGTATGCACATTGTGGGAAGCCCAAGGGAAGGACTATGTATTTGTCTTCTTGAGTTAGTCAGCAAAGAAGGGACGCCTTCTGACCCGGGAGCGTTCTCCCCTGCTCCTAGTGGGGGCGGGACTTGGTCTGAGTTCCCTCTCAGTACAGAAGCCACAGTGGGGCGGAGGCTTCTTCCTTGCAGCACTGTCCCAGGATGGCTGATCTGACACTTCTGCCCCCAACGAGGGACTTCTGCCCAGTCCCTCGTTGGCAATGAGGAGACCGGCTGGCCCGTCAGATGAGATGGCACTCTCCTGCCTCTGTGCATCTTTGCTGTGTTCCTTACTTGTCCTGGAAAGTTCTCCTCCCTCCCGCCTCTCGCCATCGGTCCCCCAAGCATGGCAGCTGCCCGCTGGCTCTCAGCCCCCTGCGCCCCTTGGCCAAGGGGCCGGGGGAGCCAGGGCTCCCAAGTCGGTCTCCCAGACACCCATGCTCCTTGTCCCCAGCGTGGCTTCCGCCACAGGAGCGCTCCCGGGACACAGGAACGTGAGGAGGGCGGAGGACGCACTTGTGCTGTCTCTGGATGCGGAGGTCCCCTTCTGGCCCTGGACTCCGGTGTCCTGCAGCAGGAGCACAGCGGCACCGAGGCTCTTGCCTGGCCCCAGCGCCCTCCCAACGGCCCCCTCACGGGGTGCACGGCCCTGTTGTGCTTCCCGTCGGAGGCGGGACCTTGGGGCTCCAGGACCAGTCCAAGTGGCAGTGCCTCTGCAGTCCCAGGTGGCAGAGTGCACAGATGGGCTTCCCGCTGGGGGTAGCAACACCCCCCCCCCTTGTTTCTGCAGCCAAAGGGATCAAAATGTCATCCTCCAGCTACCAATCCCTGGCATTCCTGGGTTTGCTTTCTTGGCCTATTCCATGTATTTGTAACTAATCCTCCTAATTAAATCTTCTGTGTTAGAATTGGGCAGCTTGGTATGTTTTTCCTGGACTCTGAAGGATCCACAGCCCAGTCTTTAAAGCACATCCCAAATGCCCTCTCCTCCCTGAACTTCCTCTGACCTCCCCTCCAGAGGTCATCTGTTAACTCTCTGCAATTATTTAACACTCTTTGAACGTCTTTGGGCATTTGTCATTTTTCATCTTGTATCGAATTTGCTTATTTTATCCTATCCATTTTCCATCTGATCACTGTCTCATTTCTGACAGCAGCTAGCTCGGCCCCACGTGCCCAGTCGGTGTTCCGAGCAGCTGTGGGTTGGTTTGGACTGATGTACCAAGTGGCAACCCTGAGACCCCCCAGCCAGCCACCGATTCCATTGCCTGCCTTGTGTTCAAGTAGTCGTGCTTACAGTAGTGATGACATTCGGGGTTTTTATTAAAAAAAAAAAAAACTGTGGTTAAATTGCCAAAAATAATTCCATGCAGTAACCCCCCAAACTAAAACGGACGCCCTATTTCTGCCTTGCGCTTGCTCATCCGTACGCTTCAGACAGCGCTTCCCACAAACATGATCTCACTGAAGCCTCACAGGGTGGCGTAAACTAGGAGGGAACACTCCTGCTTCGCACGGTACTAAATGACAGAGCTCGGGCTCCTCGCCAGGCTTCCTGACGCAAAGGCCAGCCCTCTTCCCTGCCTTTTGTTTGAAGTTGGGGGTCTGGCAAGCCGAGGACCCTAATTCTCCAAGTCCTTTCCCTGCTGACAAATGCCATTGGACATGCAGACTTTCGTGGTTTAGACAAAGGTACAAATTCACAGACTATTTGTGATTCCTGTCGTATGAAATAAAGGGGAACTGACTGTTTCGTCCCTTTGGCTGAGGGGCTGTGGACCATCGTGTTCTCAATTCCACAATTCATCGAGTGTGTGTTTATCAGATTAGTGCTAGTTCAAAAGCGCCGCCCAATAACTTGGCAGTGGCGTTGCGATTGCTTTTCAGAATTGTCCTGCCTGTTCTCCCAAGACTCCGACCGAAGTTTAGTCAGTTAAAACTGAGACGCTGCAGGCAGACACTGAATGTGGTCCAGCTGCAGCTCGAGTTGTCACTCTCCTCCACCTGTTTACTATTTGGTTTTCCACCGTTGGCACTTCTCCTCTCGGGGGGCCGATGTGATCAGGGCAGGTCTCCCTTCTGGGCCAGAAGACCAAGAGTAGCAGAGGTGCCCTGGCAGAGAGTGGAGGTTCATCCATCCCTGTCCTTGCATTGGCCCCCGAATACCTGAAAATACAGCCCCAGACAGCTCGTCTTGTGGCCGGCTGAACAAGAGCTGTTTCGTGGGCAGCTAGGCACAGCGTGAGTGGAAGGGTCCCTGAAATGCCCCAGCAGGAATGTCGTTCTTTCCACCACCCCCTTGTCTCACGCTATGGTTGGTGCCTAAATTCCACAAGCCAGGAGTCATTTTTCCTTTCCATCTGGCTTTTGAACCCTGAGAAATGTAGCACATTGATTCTGGGTATCTGATCTTCTCCAATCCCCTTATCTGATCAGACAGTTTTGGCTTAAAACTCCATCCTAATGTGGGCGAAATACTTAGAATACTGCCTGGTGTATAAGTCCTTAAACAATGGTGGTTGTTATTCTTGTTATAGTTGTTACTATTGTTGGATTTGCTTTGTTGGCCAAGGCCGCTAGTACTAATGGCTAATTTTTACTGATCACATACTATTCTTGGTATCAGTCTAGGCACCTGCTTTGCTATTTCATCACTGTAACCACCCTATGAAATAGGCACTCTTATTTGATTCATCTTGAGGATGAGGAAATGGAAGCAGAGACATAAAGCACCTTTCCCAGAGTTCGAGACTAGAGAGTGGAAAAACCCAAACCCAGCTGCTGGCGGTGCCTCACAGTGGAGGCAGCGAAGCGAGGGGCAGCTGAGTGTTCTAACAGCGGAGCCCCCGCTCCTTGAGGCAGGGAGGCAGGGAGGCAGGATCCGCCCGCAGGACGTTTAAGATTTGTCTAGACAAAGAAAAAATCAAAGGCTTGTCTCGTTGAGGAACTTTCAGACCGGGGCACACAGTATCTGGAAGAGCCTGGGTGTAGTATTCTGTGAGGCAGAAGTTGCATTAGGGATGTGGTCCTTGACCTTTCTTTGTGCACCGCAGGCTCCTGTGGCAGGTGACTCCTCAGGGACGTGCTCGGCTCTGTGCACAGCGAACTCCAGCCTTGGCTGTGTCCCTTTCACTGATCCGCTCTGCGCATGGGTGGAATTATCTACCGTGGCTGGTGGGTTCTAGATTTTTAAAAAAGTTTTCTTGCTTTGACCACGAGATGGCGCTCAAGGCCAACAAGCGCCGACCAGCTACCCCTGTTGGGTCCTAAGTCACTGCCCTCACAGCTTTGCCTGGTGTTCTGGCGCGTTCACGACAGGCCTCACTCAGCTCTGCCTGGAAGAACTGATCAGCGCCCACTTGGCATCCAGACGTCTGGACACCTCGGCCAACACAGGACACCCTTTGGAATTTCCCCCCATAGATTTATTAACATTTTGCCAAACCAAGTAAGTTTACCTTGGAAACTTATGTTTAGAAACTCCAAATATTCCCCAACCCAGAAATGACACACCTGCCCACCTCTAGCCGAGATATATTATTACAAACGTTACCATTGAATGCAATGACATAGATATTTAATGTACTTTAAGCTTCTGAGTTTATTGCTGCTTTAGCTGTGCCAGTCCCATCAGGCCTTGGAGCAGCAGTGTGTGCGCGAAACCTGGGAGCTCATTGGAGATGAGGAATTGCAGAACCGGCTCCTGGCCCCCTGGATCGGACTGTGTTTGAACAAGACCCCCCAGGTCATTCCTGTCACACTGAGAAGCACACAGAGCCACCAGCCCACCAGCTGCGGTCTTTCTGTAACAAAATAAAGGGGGCTATTTCTCTGCCAGCAGATGCAGTCACAGACCCATGAGCACAGCAGAATTCCCGTGCCCACCGGCACGTGCTGAGGTTTAATTGGCATATTATAGGGCTTGCCTGGTTATTGATGGGCATATGTGACCTCTCTCCCCCCCCCATCTTCCCAAGCTCTCATTCTTTTATAGTAAATGTACCCAAAGATCCACCATCATATGCATACGTAATATTTGTTTAGTCAGGACACAGCAGCTTATCTTGCAAAGGTGTCCATGAAAGGCACTTTTCAATTGTCAGCTACAGCATGTGGGATGTTTACGTCACATCCATTAGCCCTGGTAATCAAGGGCGGGCTGTGTTTTGAACCCTGGGACCTGCATACACCCCCACTGCAGAATGGATGGGAACAGCTGATGTTGCAGCGGCCCCTTCCTCGCCACATTCACGCCATCCCAAAACAGGGCGCATTTTTCTTTAAAGGCTTTGGGATCTTGTTTAAAAGGTAACAACAAAATATTCTGGATGGTCTTTGCCTTAATTCTCATCTTACTCTTCCTAAGCCTTCTGTCTGATGCGCAGCATCTGAAGAATTAGGTTAAATCCTCCCGGAAAGCCCTGGCCTGAGCTAACCTTTGCCTTTGGTTATTCCAACAATAGTGGCCTCCTTGGCTTCGCGTGCACCAACAGAGTGCAGTATTATCTAGAAGAAGAAGAGTGTCAGAGGGTAGCAGAGGAACACAGGAAAAGAGGCATAGACAGATGGGGAGAGAGCCGATGAGAAGGAGGGGGAAGCGGAGGTGGAGAACCCCGCCTCAGCCCCGCACAGGGCTATGGCCATGCCCCCTCACCTCTGGGACCACTGCCAGCAGGTTCCTGCTTCAGCGATTTCCCACTTGCTGTCACCAGTGTTAGAACATGCTTCCCCAGGGCACCCACATGCCTCGTTTCCTCCCTTCAAGAAGTTTTCTGCTCGAAATCTCTCCCCTGACCTACCCCACATAAAACTTCACAAACACACTTTCCCCTCCCACCCGAATCCTGCTTTATTTTCCTTTTCAGCCTTTACCAACCCCCTGACATCTTGCGTATCTGTTTTCTCTTCGCCCCAGTTGCTGGACCGGAGTATTAGTGCCGGGAGAACAGCACTGTTTTGTTCTCCATGGGACCTCCAGCACCTAGGACAGTGGCCGTCTCACGGAAAGGGACAGGCAAGCTCTGGGGAGGGGAGGGGAGGCACCCTTCCGAGGGTGTTGCACACGTAGGCCTGGCTAACTTTCACGATCTGCCTGGAGGTGGGTTTGTACCGAAGAGAGCCCGAGGCACAGAGAGGTGAGGGGGCCCGTGCAAGGGTTCAGGGTTTGGGTGCCTCTGCCTTTTCCATTGACCGGGCTTTCAGCAGTAAGGGCAGAAAGGACCTCTGGACCGGACGGACGTCAGCCAAGGGCAGCTCGCTGGTCACATCCTGCGCTCACTGCCCTTGAAAAGAAAGTTTTGGAGACAGAAGACATGCCCCCTGTGGCTGCTTTGTGCATGGACGGCCACGCTGAGCGGCGATGCCGCGGATAATGTGGGCTGAAGAGCCTAAGGTGCATGCAGTCTGGCCCTTCACAGAAGGCGTTTGCTGGCCCTTGCTTTTGGAGGCAAACCCAGTGTGAAAACAAAGCAAAGCTCACATGTGGTGGTGCCAGCGCTGCGTTTCAGCGCGCCCTTACCAGGCGTTCAGCCGAGTTGGGAGAAAATAACTCCGGTCCTGGCTTTGATGAACATGTGTTCTCATCTCTGTCCGGCCGCTGATGAGCTGTGCCACCGTAGCTTACCGTTCCGTGTGTCTGCATCTGTGTTCCCCTGAGTCATGGCGATGATGGCGATGGCAACTAAACGCCAGGTTCGGTTCCGGGCGATTTACTGTAAAATGATGGTGTCTGGTACTCCCAGCTAATCAGCTGGGCCTTTCGTAAAAATCCTGACTCTGCGCATCCAGGCATGGGGTGGGTTTGCGCTCCCACGCCCACTCGGAAGTGTGGCCTTGGACTTGCCTGGGGAATGAAGTGTTGGAGGAAGTGATGCATACAAGTTCTGGCCAAACTCCAATAGCCTGTGCACACCCCCTCATCCTCTTGCCCCGTGTTTCCCTCCACCATGGCAACCGCGAGTGTTCCAGAAGTGCACGCCTTGTCATCTGGTCTCAGCATGTGGACAGTGAAGAGCAGAGCCCTTGGCTCCTCCTCGTGGAGCAAAAGCATTCAGTGCCCCTAATTTGTGTCTGTCTGTTTTGTTTCCTTTTGTTTTGTTTTAAGTCACTGAGTTTCGGTACTGTTTGTTGTTGAAGCATCACCGAGCCTAGCACACAGCCAATAAGATTCTCTCTGGGTCCAATTTCAGAGTTTGGAGAATAAAACTCCCTCCTCCTCAGGGGTAGGATCTTCCTTTCCTTTGACATGGGGAGATATTCACCTGTGCTGTGGAGAAGGGAGAGAGGGCGTAGGGGAAAGGACATGAGAGGGTCACGATTCTTCTCGAATGCAGGTGGCAAACACCCACCTTGCCCTGTTGTTATTTCAGTTATAGCTTTAGGGGATCTTATCCCCACACATCTGTGCCTGTGGCCACTTAAGGGTCCCCTCATCGCCCCCCTCTGGGTGAGGAGCTGAAAGCTCTCATTGGAATGTGTGCCTGTGCAAATCCTCGCCGGCCTGTGGTTTCAGGAAGGGGAGGCGGCACATCACGTGATTACAAATAATAACCTGTGTCGAGTTTTATTCCCCAAAGTTAAGTGAAGGAGGCCTAAGAGAGATATGTTTTGAAAGGGTGTCGAAGGGTGTAAACGTCCAAACACAGACATCTGGAAATGGTGAACCCACAGAATCCAGGGTGCCAGGCCCCTGGGGTGGAGGGAGGACTGAGGAGGGAAGGACACAACCGTCAGTCCCTTTAAGACCACTTTACATGTCAGTCAGCCCCAGGATGGATGTGGGTTTCAAGTCTAAGACAGTGAAAGGAGGAGGTCGGGCATTTCATCATTTCTGTTAATTAATGTAAAAGAAAATTCAGCGTGGCATCAAGACAAGTGGGGCAGGCGGCAGAGACAGTTTGGGGCAGGAGCACGGTGTGTAGTCTCAGAAGCGGGGGCCTCCCCTCCCCGCTTGCTCGCAGTCAGAACACATTTGGGGGCGTGTCCAACCTGTGGCGGGGGCATCCCACGTGTGCCGTGGTCCTCTGTCTCACATGGAGAACTTGCCCTGTGCTTGGGCGCTGGGTGGAATTATTTTACCAGTTGGAGCTGTTTGCATTGTTCTAGAATAAGCAGCAAATGTCTGTTTTCAGATAAGCTGTGGGTCATTCTAAGGGGCAGGTAGCCTTTTGTGTGACCGGCAAACCCAAAGCCAACGGCAGCCACTTAGAGGCCCTGGTGGCTGCGCAGAGGGCAAGCCACGTGACTGCGCGAGCCGCTGCCCCCACCCTGGGGACAACAGCGAACGTGCTCTGCACACCTACTCTGCACAGTGACCCCTTGTCCTCGGGAATGGTGGCCACCAGGCGGCACAGCTCCCGGGGAACCACCTGCTTGGCGCTGTCACAGAGAACGTGGCGTGATGGTGCTCCTGGGACTGGTCCAAGGTGGCCCCCTTCTCTGTCCCTCGCCTCCTCGGAGCATCTCACCTCCTGGGTGCCACGGGGGTGGGCAAACGGTCACTAGGCCTGGGCCAGGTCTCCAGGGCCAACTCTTCTGGGACCAAGGCAAGAGGCAGTGGGGTCTCTCAAGAAGCAGAGCAGGTGGGAAGAAATGGCCTCAACTGACTGCTGTTGAGTGTGGGAGACAGTGGGCTCTAGGGCTGGGAGCTGGGGGGAGGGGGATGAGGGGCTTTGGAAAGTGCAGGAGGGCACCCTCCTGGGGAAGTCCCAAGAGTCAGAGGCCCAAATGCAAAGCAGTACCTGTGGCTGACACATTTCAGGAATTTAGCGGATGAGAGAGCTTGGTGGGCTAAATGATGTTATTTCCTCCAATGTGCTTTTCTTTATATTTTTTTACTTTGAGTATGTATATATTGCCTTTATAATAAGAGTAGATAAAAGCTGTTCCTTTTTGACAAAATGTGTTGGAAAACAGATAGCAACATAAGTACACATATTAATTTGCTGCTAATTGTTTACATTGATTTGTAATAATGACAATAATTATACATGCATATAACTATACAGTAATTATACTTCAGCGTAATTAACTTATAATAGTTATAGGTAATAGTAAGAATGAATGAGCATCAGTCACAGCATGGGGTGTGTTCATCCTCTTTTCAGATTTGTGTCTGAGGGTAGAAGATACTTCTTGTATCTGGACCATCGGGACGTGTGAGCTGCTTGTTTCCGAAAGCTTGTCATGCCGTGTTGTCAGGTTAACATCCGTGCCTGGCATAGCCAGCCCCCTTGTAATTATTCCCTGAACCGAAAAGCACAGCTTTGATACCTAGTAAACCTCTGGTTTGAAGCAGGGTTTTTATCATGGAAATTCATTACTTTGATGTGTTCTGGTTTGAAATTTAGAGACCTAAATGCGACCCAGGTTTTTAAGCTCACAATCTTTGCAACATCCAGTACAGCCACTTGAAAAGGTGGGTTTTCAAATTCATGAGATTTCACCTTAGCTATTTGAACTCATAACACAGCCAACGGCAGAGAGAAGAAGTCTCATCGTGTCTGAAGCTGGGCAGGTGGGATTTTCTAGCCCATGTAATTCTGAAGTGGGGGCAGGGTTCTGTTGCATCAGTACGCTCGTGAAAAATGTGGCAAAATCCAGCTCTCGTGTCTTTTCTTCCTTGCGTTTTCCTCAATCTCCTTTCTCCCCTGTTTCTTTAATTCCGTAATTGTGTCCTTTACAGAGCTCTGTAAAGTTCGTAGGAAAGATGTCATCTATAGGGAGGTGCCACGCATGCAGTTCTTCTATAGTGTGCAAGCATGTTAACATGAGGAGCAGAGACTCTTCCACTGCAAGTGAAAACAAAATGGACAAAACATTTTCGTTTTATTCTAATACCACTGGAAAGTGATTTCCTGTAGCACCCGTGAGGTGGGAAAACCTTGCTTAATTTCCTCCAGAAGAGGAATAATGAATGTAAAAAGAAATACCAGGTCTGGAATGGTAGTCACCTGTGAACTTGGAGCTGAAAGGACACTTTAGTTCACTCAACGTATTCATAGGTGAGAAAATCGACACCTAGGCTTGCTGAAGATCAGCCAGGCAGTGAAGGAGTTAAGCTCCGAACTCTGGTCTCTTGGCTCCTAGCCAGGTGTTTATTTCAGTAGATTGTATTATCCTGCTCTCTGGTCCTGGGGTTTGAGCTCCCCCTTCTACCAGCGCAGGCTTCATTTGCACACCAGAATGGGTGTGCCATCTTGATGTAAACCTTAACAGACATGGGCTTCCAATCTCTGTAACTTGTATAAAGGGCATTGGAAAAGAAATGCCAGTTGCTGGCTAATCCCACAGGATGGAAAAATGAGGATGGTGGGTTTTAAGAAGCACTGACAGGAAGACTCATGAGCGTTTCCCCCAATTCTACTACCTCTTTACATACTAGAGTGTCCAGCAGCTGCACCCCAGCTCCGAGCGAACGTTCCAGTTTGGTGCAGTTGAGATGAAGATCTGGGTTGACTCCTGTTTTAGTGTGACCCAAGTGTTCCATCCGTGCCAACTTTTTCATTTTTTCTTTTTTGTGTATTAATGATGTATTTTTTTTTGAAGTTTAACTGCATAAAACACCCTATTTAACTGGTCTATTTGCCACAGACTAAATAATTCTCCAATCAAATAGTTCTGCCTCCTGGCACAATACCTCCTCTCAGAAAGCCAAAGACGCAGATATGCAGCAAACAGAGTGCAACTGTGTTAAAGTTGTTTAAGAGCCGCCAATGAGCAGCCCACCCACGAGGGGTGGGGAGCCGAGGAGAGGGGGTGGGGTGGAGAGCGAGGCAGAGACACCCAAAGAAAGAGCAATAATTTTGCTTTCAGAAACAAAGTTAAAGAATACTTTAAAAAAATACTTAGAATAAGAATGCAAAGTGTGACCGAATAATGTAGGATCCAGCACAAGCACTGCCGGGGAAAGAAAACTGCCTTATCTAGAGAAGTGAGGCAGATAGAGGGCTGTTGCCATGGAGATTGTTAGCTGCCTAGGGCAAAGCTCCATGGGAGTGTCTGTGACATTTTGGGTGTCCGTTAGATGGGTGAGGGTGTCCTGTTAGACCAAGAAGACCCAAGGAGTCAATCCCATTGGCATGGGCAGAGAGTCTTAACATCCGTGAAATGAGTGCATGTCATCAGGAAGTTAATTCTGTAGTGGTCAGGAAAAGCAAGGAATCTTGGTTGGGGGCAGAGGAGCATGGAATGGCTGGTAAAAATGGCCTGCAGCTAAGGAAGAGAGTTTTTAACAATAAGCCATTGATGGTGAAGAATTTCAGAGACAAGGCAGAGAGGATATTAATGGGAACAGGGACGGGTTGTGAGAACGAGCAGAATGGCATCATATCAAGTGCCTCCCCCCGTACAAATAGTGTTCTGGCTTTTCATCTTAGGCTTCTATGGGAATGTATGTTCCCTGCCTCCTGCATGCGCAAATCAGCCGAATGCCCCAGAAAGCAGTGTGTTTTCTCTCTTACTAAGGGAAGCAGTAGGTGTGTTGGTGGCAGCAAAACCAACACCAGGTATTTGACAGGTGGAGTCAGACAAGATCTCAGTTCAGCAACCTCCGTACTTGAGTCCTGGCTAAGAAGGACTTCAGAGCCAATATTCATTCAGACTTTGAGAGAAGGTTTATGAAGAAAGTCGCAGAGGGAGAAGTGAGCGGGAGAAGGCATGGGCTCAGGAAACAAGTTCCAGAGGCAACAGAAGGGCCCTTGGAGCCTGGGGGAGAGAGAGAGGTGAGGGTGATGTGCCTGGGGGAGAGGGGGGTGGGGGGAAGGCACCCTGGGTCCTCCACCCTAAGGCCTTTAAGGGTGGGGAGTTTAGGGGCGGTCCCAGGGGAGGATCTCAATAGAACATTCATCAGCTTTGCAGGCATGTCCTTTCAGGGTTGTGGTCTCCACGGACTGGTCGGTACTAGGTGGGGGGAGGGAAGGGAAGGGAGGGCCTGGGTCCATTAGTCGAGGCAGCTGGTCCTGGTGTCAGCCCTGGCTTTGCTTGTCTGGTTCTGCTGCTTTCCTGGGCCTGGAGCTGAAACACAGCTGTGGCCTGGATGTTATCCCCAAGGGCTAACGCTGAAGGGAGGGGTTGTACAAGGGCCCAGAGGGAGTTGATGAGGCCACTCTTTGGCCCCTTGATCCTCCTCCATGGGGGTCTCAGCATGACTAGCAACCTGCCAGGGGAGGAAAGGTCCGAGGGGGGTCCAAACCCCATGACCAGCAATATGACAGGTCAGAGAGTCTAAACAGCATGACCAGTGGCATGATATGGGAGGAGAGGTTACCCTGGGGGTGAGGTCCTGGTTTTCCCAGTTTTGCTCATTGCTAAGCACCTGTGGCTGTCTGCCCTGGGGGCCCTCTGTGCCTGGCCTGTGGTTCCCACTCCCCCCCTGTCTAACTGCCTGCCACAGGTGGAGGGATGTTTTGAAGTCAACTGTAACCTTTCTTTTGGGAACATTTATTTATTGAAAATGACAATGACAGTGGGCTGCAAAATATTGCTGAATCATGTCTGAAGGGTGAAAATTGAAGTCTTGGAGATTCAATTTGTCACTTGCCCCGAAACTGTGTTCCTATTTTGAGGAAAACTTAAATTCTCACTTCTCCTTCCTTGCTAGAGTACCCACTGTATTTGATGAGCTCTGTCCAGGCGACGCACAGATATCGGGGCCCTTTTGCTAGTTTCATGTGGTATCTAAGCCAGGTTCGGCTTTTCAAACCAAAGCTAGTGCCATCGTCTGTCTCAGTAATTCTCAAATCGTGTAGCACCTCAGTGAGGCAGAGGGTCTTTCTGACCTGGGCTGAATTTAGTTTGAAATCGTAGCTCTGGAATACGCCCCCTGTCCCCATTTCTCTCTTTCTCAGAGACCTAGCCTTTCCCCTGGATAATCAGCAACCTCAGGGCAGCAGGGACACTACTAGTCCAGACCTGACTACTGGTCACTAGGTCTGGACCTCTGCAGGCTACAGGTAACATCTTGACCTATGTTAGTTTCAGCTCCCGAGCCCTCAGGTGGAATGACCCCCAGCTACTTTCTCATGAGACCGGACAGAGGGTACCAGAGCAGACCTCAGATTGTCCTCAAGCCCTGGAGACCTGATTCATTCCCCTTACCTACAGAACCTGTCACCCACAGGCCACTGGGGAGTTCAAGTTTTTGAGCATTAACTTCCTGTCCTGGATGGTGCCATTTATCAGTAAAGTAGCCACTCTTTCTGCACTGCAGTTCTTGGTGGTCAGGGTTCATCTCTGCTAGAGCTCAGGGGATGAACTCTTCCAGTTCTACCACGTAAGCACCCACAGCAAGCCTGTTGAATTGTGGATTCCTGGGCTCACGCCTGGAGATTCTGATTCGGAAGGTGTGGGACCAGGAACCTGCACTGGGACAAACACTCCAGGTGACTCTGGTTCTCGCACAGTCGGTCCACCAGCAGCAGCACTTAGGGAAACGCTGCCTGGCCTCATTGGTCCCCTTCTGCTCTTGCCCCGCCCCCTCCACTTCCCACCGCCAGAAAGAACTCTTCAGAATCCACATCAAGGGAAACCCAAGTGCCCCAAACTTTCTCAAAGTCCATCCCACAAGGCAGCAGCTCCCAACTTGCCCTGTCGTTCCAACGCCAGCTGTTCCATCTTGCAGAATCAGGCTGCAATTCCACGCCCCTAGAACGGCCTCAGACTTGCAGGGGAGGCGGAGTACCTCCAGGTCTCTGTGGAGGGCTGGAGAATGCAGAGGCATTCACCGACTCCCAGGGCGTGAACCAGGAGCAATTTTACTAAAAGAAAACTTGGCCTCACAATGTGAAGTCGTAACCATGGCCGCACGAGGCGCAGTTTGTCTTTCCCAAAGAGGGCCACACCCACCTGTATGTCCCATCCCACATATTCTTCTGAGAGGTGGGCTCTATGTCCCCTTCCCGTGAACCTGAGCAGGAGTGTTTGACTGCTCTAACCCACACGGCGCGGTAGAAGTAACTACTTTGTGACTTCCAAGGCTGGGTCATAAAAAGAAGGCATTTTGCCCGGTGCTCCCACCTCCCGGTAAGCTCACACTTGGAACCCAGCCTCCACACCGAGGGGGACACCGACTACCACAAGGCCTCGTCCTGCTCGTGAGGAGACTGTGTCACCCAGGTGTCATGATTGGGTTAAGGGATGGGGAAGTTTTGCTGTTGGCACTGGGACAATCTCTTATTATCTACACCTGTGCCACTGAGCTTAGGAGTTTTCCATTTATGTCCTTTTAGGGATTTTCTATGGCAGGCCTGGTTATCATAATGAGGAGTTTTGATTTTTATTCTAAGTACAATGGGAAGCTACTGGAGCATTTTAGGAAAAGGAAAGGCATGCCATTGTTTACATTTCTGACAGGTAATTCTGACAGGCTCATGAAGAACGGGTTGTGTAGAGAAATATGGAATCTGCGAGCCCTTAGGGAAAAGGTTATGACGGTGTACACAGCGGTGGTGACAGTGGAGATGAAGGTAAGCGGATGGTTGGGGGTGTGATTTGGAGGGAGAGTTGACAGGCCCTCCCGGTGGATTTGTCCTGGAGGGCGGTGAGAGAAAAAGAGTTCTTTTAGCTTTTTGACTTGATTACCTGATGGGAAACCAGTCCTTTACTGAGGTGGCTAGGATGGAGGGAGGGGCAGCATTGGGCTGGGGAGATGCAGGAACCCATAGTTCCCTTTCGAGACCCTGCTAGCCACCCACTCAGAAATGTCAAGTCTAAGGGATGCCAGTGTGGTGAGGAGGAAAGAGGTCAAGGCTGTCAATGTAAACATGAGCATCATCTGCATACTGATGCTACTTGAAGCCGTGGGGCTGGATGAGATCAGGGAGAGAAGGGCAGTGAGGGAAAGGGAGGGAGCAGAGGTGAAGCCCCGGTCAGACTCTGTCCGGAGAACTGGGAGAGCGGGTGCAGCCTGCAAAGGGCACCGAGAAGGGGGCGCCACAGGCACAGGAGACCCAGCCGAGGCTGGCATGTGTGTGGGCTGCTGAGAGCAAGCGGACAGAAGAGAGAGAAAAGTGGAGGAACAGAGAGATAACCGCAGAAGCCAAGTCCTTGAGACGGTGCGAGAGGCCAGACCCAGAACCCAAGTGGAGGGTAGGCCATTCACGACACCGGGGAGACTTGTCCTGGTCACTGACGGACTGGGGCAGACTGCCCCTGTCTGCGCGGAGGCTGCAGGCTGGTCAGTTTCACATGGGAAGAGGAGAGTCTGGCTGGAGTCACTGGCTCTGAACCCACTTGTTTATTTATTTGATCATCCTTACGGAAAACCTGCTTATAAAAGTCAGCTGGTCTTCAGGGAGGCTCAGAAGTTCAGTTTGGTGTTACTGCAAGGTGTTTAATCCCAGTTAACCTCAGAGCTAAGGTTGGCCCTGGGCAAACGGTGAGGGAAAGAATGCCTACCTTTAAGGACCTCCCTCCCCCACATCCTGCCCCATTTCTCCCACCTCCTCATCCTTTCGCTCAGTGTTCTCACAGTACTCTGGTAGCTCGGATCAAAGAAGAAAGCATCAAATGCACTTCTGTATATCAAGTCCTAAGGGCCTGAGTGTCTCACCCTTCCCAGGGCTGCTTGCCTTTTTAAAGAGAGTTCTGGGAAAAGAGAAGACGGTTCCCAGTGCAAATCCCCAGTGGAGAAAATGCAGGCGTGGGGAAGATTGGGGGGAGTGGCTTTCCACTCTCAAACCCCAGTGGGAACAGCAATCATCAAACAAAGGCAGGACTGGGAAACCAAACGTCCACCAAGTCACTGTGTACAAATCCGTCACTGCTCACAGGGGCCGTCTGCTTCACCTGCCAACGTATTTGACCATGGCAGACTCTGAACCATCACGGAGTGGAGAGAGAGACCAGCAGAAGGGGAGCGGGAGGCAGGGAGGAGAGAGAAGGAACCAACATGTATTAGTTGGCATAATTATCGTCGCCGTTTATGGACTCTAGCTGGCCATGTAATGATCCTTCTCTAGTAATCCGTTTTGTATTTAGTAGCAGCTTTACTTGGCATGTCCAAACATCGTGATTATAATGCATTCTATATCAAAATGGGCTTTTATGGAAGTTGGCTTAGTTATCGTCAGTCACTGCACTAATCTTTAATAATATAGTGTAAAACTTCAGAAAAAGCATTCTGTGTGTTGTGTCCGAGGTAAAGAAGTGTAGTTGGCTGTTTCACAATCGGGAGAAAAGCGGAGTCATTCTAATCACAACTGTGTTAGTGACAATAGCGGCGGCCGCCGCATTGAGCATCTGTATGCCCAGCACAGTGTTAGGTAGTTGGTATTATCCTAGTTAATTGTTCTCATTTCATCCTGTAGGTATTTCTATAGCTCATGATTTCATAAAACAAGTAGCATAAAGGTTGCAGATTTTGAAAGGTCAGAAATAAGGTGACCTTCAAAATCTGCAAAAGCCAAGGGACAGTGATCTTCAGCAGGATTTCTTCGAGTCCCAAGAACACGTGCTGACTGTGTGGGTTTCTCCACCCACGCCGAGGGAAGCAGCACCCTCACCTCTGCGTTTGCTTTTGTGTCTCAGTTCTACGTCTCTGAATCACTTCCCCAATCCCTGCTGACGTGAATGCTGTGGAGGGAAAGCAGTTTAAAGTTACCACCCAACATAGCCCCACACCTGGCCCCCTCGCTGAAGCCAGCAGCTGACACTGAGGAATATGCTGCTTGAGGTGGGGCAGGTCTGGTGGCCTGAAGCTGATGGCGTGAGTCACGAAACCCGCCTTTGGAGGATGGCATCTCTGCTATTGAAGAGCTGTGTAGACTTGGCCAAGTTCCTTACCCTCTTTGGTGCTCAGTTTCCACGTTAGGAAAGTAAGAACATATTCACGAGAAGTGGTGAAGATCACATCAAAGAGTGTATGTGAACATATGTACTGTAATGACAAAGAGACGTTGAATTTGCTGATTTTTAGTTCCTCTCCATTTTGGAAGGAAGTGGGCAGAGAGAGGGAGGATGCCGAGAGAAAGTCCTTTAAGGACTGGGAAATGTTTTGCACATATGGGAAACATTTTATTACTGGCTGTAAGGATGAATCAATTTCAATGAGAATAGTCACAATAAATAGCTAACAGTTCTCTCTCCCTCTCCTCTATCCCCAATAGTTTCCCATATCTGCCCCACCAAAGCCTTTGCAAAGAAGTAAATTTGCAGACTACAAGCATCACCTTCTTGGGGCAATCCTAGTAAGGGGGAGGGGGGAGAAAAGAACAGTGTGAAGTTTCTGATAAATCAAAAGCCAAACAATCAGCCCTTGAATAGTCAAGAGTTGACAGTTTCTGCAGCCCTCATGCTGGTTCGTGAGCCAGCTAGTTCAGTGGACACACAGCCAGGCACTATGCACCCACCCTCACGGGGCCCCAAGCACAGGCACGGGTATTTGACCTTGACCTAAACTCCACCGAGTCCAGGATAGTCTGATTTGCCTTTAGTGCAGCACATAAGGGGGAACTAAAAAACACCCAGAATTTATTTATAAAAATTTGTGTTTTTATTCTCACATGTTTAAACTTCAGTCACTTTCAAAGCTCTCTCCATTTAATGCAATGCACTTATCAAGATGTTTTTTCCACTGCTCAAAGCAGTTTTTGAACTCTTCCATTTTGATGCCTTTTAGTGCTCCTGCTGTTTTTTGTTTCACCTCTTCCACATCAGCAAAATGTTTCCCTTTGAGGACTTTTTTCATCCGGGGGAAAAAGGGTCACTCTGGATGAGGCTGGGTGAATAGGAAGGTGGGCATGGGGGTCATATTGTTTTTGGTCAAAAACTGCTGAACATTCAGCACAGTGTGGGCAGGTGTGCTAATATATCACCCGTCAGGAAATGGACAAATTTATTGAAAGAGTCTTCAAAAAAAATTCACTGAAGCTGCAAACAGTCTCTCACAACTCTGCCAGCTGGTACACTGATAGAGATGGGTTCTGAGAACACTCACCTAGCGGGGGGAAGCCTGTACGGCAAGGGGCCTGCTCTCCACAAGATAGTTCTGGGTTTATTTTGGGTCCCCCTCCTACTGTGTGTGTGCTCATTGTGAGTGCTTCAAACTTGTATAATGTACGCCTGCTCGCTTTCCAATGACTGCAGGGAAACGAGGCTACCTGTGTGCAACCATCACTCACTCGAAGCAGGATTAAGAAAATATTTCCATCAGAGTTTACGAAACAGTGCCAGTGAGTTTGGAAACAGGCAGTAGTGTAATTATGAAGTGAAATCTATAATATGTATAAAATAGATTTATACAATAAATAACTATATAATTAAGTGAACTCTATTTATACTTCACTGGAGTTTATTTGTGTTTCTAAACAAACTGGTATTGGACTCCCGTAAGAGTCAGTAAAAGGATAAATAAAAGCTCTCCACTCTTGTGCCCTTCGAACCGCTGCAGGGAATAGATAACCCCGCCAACACGGCCTGCGCTGCGGCCGCCCAGTGCTCTTCATTCCCCAGCAGGAACCCCGCCCACGCACGGACTGGGACAGGGCCCACAGGCAGATGGGGGCATGGAGGATCAACTGCGTTCTGAGAGTGGATGGGTCAGCCGCCACCACACACATTTCTAGGCCTTTGTCCTTTCTTCTTAGTCCAGGGACAAATGTTTTTTTCGGAGGCCACTGTGTCGCTTTCCTCATCGCCTGGCAGTGGGAGCGAAGGTCTCGGCAGGCCTGGGCATCCCCAGGGAACCCGCCTGTGCTGCGCGTCCAGCGTGGGGCCTCCTCCCTGTGCTCCTCTGTGTTAACTCTTTCCATTCACGGTTGGTCAGGCCATGCAGGAGGTGCCCCTCTGGAAGGAGGGAAAGCTGACGGAGAGTGGCGGGGCCCAGAGGGACTGGCACAGGCCTGCGTATTTGGAAAGGGGCACGTGTGTTTCCCGTGGGGGGTGGCCCGGCGCGGTGGTGGCATGAGCTACACGGGGACACCCGTCCGGAGGCACGGCCCACTGCATCCACACCTGTTCTCCAATCATATCTGCGCATCGCTCCGCTCACAGCTTCACCCGCGAGGAATGACTGCGCGTTCCCAGGGTGAGAGTCAACCACGCACCACACGCACTCTTCCCCTCGTCCGAGAAGGAGAAGGGGACCTTCAAGTTCAGTCTTCAGACCAGGGCAGCGCTCTGGTCCGCTCTGTCCCATGACCCTCGCGTGTTGTGTCTCTGAGGCTGTCTGGCCTGGCCAGAGGGAGACCCGACCGCTAGGCGAGTCAAGGACAACCTCCAACAACAAGACCGGAAGGCGCACCTTTGTCCTGGGGCTCAGATTCCAAAGCATGGTTTCTTGGTGTCTAAATTACCAAGTTTGGGACAAATTCTTTTTTTTTTTTTTTTTTTTTACAGCTCATTAGTATCAAATCATTTCCCTTAAAGTCAAAGTATACAGAAAAGAGGCTTGTTGTTTGTGGAGAAACATTTCCTTTTCTGCAATGCACACCGAGCACCATTTCAGGACTGCCTTCTAAGCTCTCCAGTCCCCAAGTCCCCGCGCTCCTCCCCAAACCTTTCCTCCTGCTCTTGCAGAGGGCCTGCTGTCCCAGCCACCGCCCGACCCTGCCCAGCCACCAGCTTTGAGGCCCGACCCGAGTCTGACTTGGATGGGACGAAGGCAGAGAGACGTTTGCTGCCGCCACCTGACCCTTCAAACCGCTGTCGCAGTCCTCCATGCTTCCGGCTGGAATCGGAGGAGCCCCGGGGGAGACAGGTTAACCTGAGGTCCTCACACCCCTCAAAGGGGCCTGTGGATGGAATTCAGGGGGATCTGAGGCATTAAATGAGGGAGATAATTCATTTTTATTTTCTCAAGCTTACTAAAATTTAATATTTTCTTAAATTTTGAATGAAAGCAACCAACTACAGTAGAATTAATTAACAGTATCCATGACTTTGTCACCAACAGCAATGACAGGCATTTCATACCCTGTTATGAAGTGTCGTTGCTGGCGAGGTCGCAGAATGCTCTGGGGTCGTCACCACGTGGCCCTGTGGAAGTCCTTGTAACAGAAAGTGCACACAACACCATTTGGTAAATACTGGGAGAGCTGTATTTCAATATTATTGGTTTTGCAATCTGAAGTGGTTTATTTTCTACATGGTCCTTAAGCTTCACCAGACTGCCGCGGGGGTCCCTGACACCAGCACGTTCGGTCGCTGCCTTGGGGCTGGCGGGGCCACAGGATCGAAGGAAGGATCCTGGGTCCTGACCAGTGCTTGCAGTGGAACCCTCCTCTTCCTCTGCTGCCTCTCCCACCAACTCACCTTAAATATGAGCAGGAACCACACCGAGATGTGAACGCTTGTTCCAGCAGTCAGTCTGTGAGGGCTCCGCTGCCATGGGGAGGGGAGGGGAGACGAGGCTAACACTCCTGGTGACCGTAACATTCAGAATCTCGGTTTGCCGTGTCTAACTGGCCGGGGTTGGCTCCTAGGCTTCCATCCTCGTGACCCTCAGCGAGGACGCCCACTGGCTCAGTGGGAGGAACGCACCTCGCTGCCCTGTGTTCTTACACAGAGGTCTGTGGCCGTGTCCAAGTTCTACTCGAGGAGGCTGTTCACAGAGCTGGCAGAGTCGCCTCTGCCCACCCACACCGCATCCTGGGAAAAGATGGCCAACCCGCTCTGAAGCTGCCGGACTTCACGCAGGGGGCCATGGGCACGCAACAGCATGCTGTCATCATCCTCTCAAGTTGATATTTCTTTCAACGCAGACTCCGTGACATCTGAGAAATCCGCATTTGTTTTTTAAGTTGGTAATTAAGTGAGTTTGGAGACTGTGATTACCAGTGGCCAGGCATATGCTTCCATTCTAAGTTTAGCTGGAAATGACTTTTTCTTCCCTTTTCTTTTCCTGATTTGTTTAACAGGGAAAATTTCTGTGATTCTAGTTTAATGGGCTCCTAATGGTGTTCTAAGTATTCACTTGTATAGTATCAGAGAACAGTGGGTTTATAAGCCTAATGAGGTTGATGATTATAGAAATTCAAACGCAAGTCACATCTGTAACATATGCAATTCTTGTTTAACCTGCATCCACCTGTAGTTGCTAATGCTTCAGTAGTGTTTGGCTTTTAGCCTTTTACATAGACGTATGGGCAAGCAAAGTACAGTAACAGCGTTCCTAGGTTTCCAAACCTCAAACTCCAAGGAAGCACCAGAGACACTTAAAATTGCCTTTGTTCTTGACTTGCCCAGATCTTTTATGGGCATCTTATTTTTTAATTTTTCAAGTAATTTGATTTATTGTTTGAGTTGATAATATAATGCATACAATATCCAAACAGCATTAACAAAAGAAATCACCTGGTGAGAAAGCAGGTCCTTCCCTTCCCCTTTCCTTCTAGAAGCCCAGTCTCCTTTTCTGAAAACTATCACTGCTACCCGTTTCTTATGTGTCTTTTCAAAAGTATCTTATCTATTTTTATATAACTTGTGTATATTTTGTATTTTTCTATGCAAATATGCTATAAATACTCTTTGAAACTTTTCTAATGTAACAGTATCATCTAGAAGACTTTTCCATAGCGATACCTAAAGAACTTCCTTTTTTATGTAGTATTCCATTTTACAGATACACCATGCCCTGTCCAACCAGTCTCTATCAATGGGCACTCAGTGGTTTCTAATCTTTGGCCGTCGTAATATTTCAGAGAACATATTTGCCCAGTGATGTCACTTTGCACATGTGAGCGTGCTAACTAAACACCAAGGAGCAGAAGGTATGAGCATTTTAAATCTGAGAGATACTGTAAAGGACTATGATTGCATGATAATGTTGGGGGGTTTCAATGACTGACATGGGACACTTCTACTAGGGAGGAATCTCCCAAAGAAGCCCCACGATGCACGGAGCCAGTGACTTGCTTGGCCTCTCTGGGCCTGGCTGCCAGGTGGACGCAGTGGCCAGGACCTAACGCTGCCGAGCAGAACAACAGGCAAGAGGCAGAGATGTTTGGGGGTTTTGGGGGGCGGCGATGAGAGGGGCAAGAGGAGCAGACCAACGGCACTGAGAATTAAGGCCAACCTGGCTAAAGATGCCAAGACACGTGTGGCTTAGGAAGGGTGACTATCTGGACAAGATCATAGTGCCCTTGTGGAAGGAGGGGGTGCGGAGAGAGGAGGAGAGAGAGGAGGAGCACCTGTCCTGGGCCTGGAGTGCAAAGATCCAGGCTGGGCTTCTGGCCCCACCCCTCGCTACTAAAGCTGAGCCTCCTCGGAACAAGCTAGATAACAGAGCCAACTTCCCAAGGTGGTTGTGAGGGATGGAGAGAGTCTGCGTGGGAAGACGCCCGGTAAACCGTATGAACTCAGCAACGGTTGGAATATCAATGCATTTAGGTTTCAACATGTTTAGGCACCAGGGAATATCAACTTCAGAAAGTTCACCAGAACATCAGCTTCATAAAAGCTGGGCGGGCTGCTCTGGCCTGTTCTCTGCTGTGTGGCCCCTGTGCCCAGACTTGTGGCCGACACTGCATCAGGGCTCATGAATATTCATTGACTGAATGAAGTTCAGGCAATATCTACACAAATGGGGAGCGAAATGGAAATGCAAAGGGAGGGGCTGGGTAAGGTCAGAGATATAGTTTGGGGAGTTCTACACTTATCATTATTAGTGTAAACCTTAGAAGGAAAACCTAACCATGGAGGTATTTTATGAAAATTTGTTGATTGAATAGATGAATGAGTGGACTTTTCAGAATGCTTTCAGAAATTATTTCGTGAAGTGGCTGGGCTCCCCAAGCCTTAGAGGAGGCAAATATTATTTTTCTCTGAAATATGCCTATTACAGGGACTTGAACTGTTGACAAAGTTACTCCATATTTTATTTTCCTGTATTTTTAAATTATTTTTGACCCACATTTTAGTTGGCATAGATTAATAACACACTTTAGTCCCTGTCGTTTGCCATGGAATTCT
This sequence comes from Desmodus rotundus, assembly GCF_022682495.2. Taxonomy (NCBI): domain Eukaryota; kingdom Metazoa; phylum Chordata; class Mammalia; order Chiroptera; family Phyllostomidae; genus Desmodus; species Desmodus rotundus. The sequence goes on from NC_071387.1 coordinate 202,037,021, forward strand.
AAAGCCTGCTTTAAATATGAATGTGGTTTATGTCTCCATATGGAAATGTGTAGATAAGGAACAATTCCTCAAACTCTCTCACTGGTCAAGGATCGGGTTTTCAAAATGAAATGAGGAACTTGGGTTAGATGATCTTGCGTGTCCTTTTCTGCCCTAAAGTTGTAGAATTTTGTGAATAAAAGCATAGGGGGAGGAGCAGAGGTTTAATAAAGAGAAGAAAAAGCAGGGTCCCTGTGGGACAGAAGCTGTAGTACACTATGGGGGACGCAGTGGTAAACCCCTGTCATCCAGTGTTTATGAAGGGCCAGGCCTCAGACACCTTGTTCCCTTAACCCTCACGGTCCCTGTGAGAGGGGTGACGACGTTCTGCCTGGTGTCAGCAGCTGGAAAGGAGGCGATCTTTCTAAGTGGGTACCATAATTCACAGCGGCGCTTGTGCCAACAGTAACAAGCTTTGTGAAAGAAAGAATTGCTGCCCCGAGTCAAAGAGCTGCCTTCCCGGAGCTAAAAGGCTACTGAATCTGGGGGTGGGCTCTCCAGCCACAACGACACACGGAGACAACGTCACCTTTGGCTCTGGAGGGCAGGGTTCTGTGTGGTTGTGACTTCATGGAGCAGGGCTTTTCTGCTTGCCTGGTCCCTTTCTCCAGAATCAGTTCTTGTCTCCTTGATTCGTGGCGATGCTCTTCTCCCTTCTGTCTGCTTTCTTATTTTGTTGTGAACTGGCCTATCCCAGCATGGCAGTATAGGGTCCTCAAGTTCTTTTTATTTTTATTGGGTTTCTGCCAGTAGTCAGAGGTAGGTGAGGACTCCACACCTCCAATCCGATCGCCACATTGTGGGTAATAAAAGCAAGAAAGACAAACTCTGCTCCCACACGACCATTATTGACAAGCAGCCCTAAAAGCATGCAACTCTCTGACTTCAGGCCCTTGTCCTTTTAGATGTCCCTGTTCATATGGAATAGTTAGAGCAGAGGCCATGACATCCTAGAGGCAGAGTTGCCATCAGATAACCAGAACCCTCCAAGCCAGCAGTGAACGTGGAACTGTTTTGGAATTCAACCTTGGGAACCATTTTAATGTGGGAAGAGGTTTATATTCTTAAACCCTTCTAGCCCAGCAGCTGGCAAACTGTAGTGCACAAGCCAAATCTGGTCTGTGCCTGTTTTTGTAGATAAAGTTTCATTGGAACACAGCCATGCCAGCTTATTCCCATATAATCTATGGCTGATTTTGTGCTACAGTGACAGAGTTGGAGGGATTGTGACTGGGGTTATTTGCCTGCAAAGCCAAAAATAATTTACCATCTGATGCTTTACCAAAAGTTTTCTGACCACTGCACTAGCCAGTCCACAGACACCCCAAGCACAACTATTTTCAGCAATGAAAAGCCACTGTTCATACTCATATTGCTAATTAGCAAACCCTCTGGTGTGGATCAGAGATAAAGATGGCCGAAGCGCTGACAGCAGCTGCCTGTGGCACGTGGCCTCCTTATTCAGTACTAGACTCCACCCCTGCAACATGCGTGTCCCGCCAGAGCAATAATGGCCTCTGAGTATTTGTGAAAACTAGCGCACGTTTAGAGAACATTGCCAATTTGGAAATTTTGAAGGTAAATGGCAGTCATCACAATACTTTTTTTTATTGCTTCTCAAAACCCATTTTTGGTATGATTATGATTAAACATTCAGACACTCCCAAATCAATAATAATATTCAGCCCAGAGTTTGAAAAGTATGTTAACTAATTGGACCCCAATGCAACAGCTAAGATAGAACAGGTTTATTATTATCCCATTTTACAAAATGAAAAACCGAAGGTCGGGAAGTACACCTAATTTTGTCACAGTCGCAGAATTGGTGAGTGATAGAGGGAGACCTGAATTGGAAGCTTCTTATTCTCCAGATTGTGTGGTCTCTCCTCTGTACCAGGGTAGCTGCCCAGTTACAACAACTCATTAACCATCTTTTTGGAGCAAACTTGAAAGATCTTAACTTCAGTCAATAGAAATAGATGCCTTGTTCAACAACAACAAAAAAACGTTCTTAGAACCTTCTTGACTATTTTGCAAACTACCTTTACCTCCTTTCTTCACATTTTTTTAAATTCTGGAAGTTATGGAGCCACTAAAGGTTTCAGGATTGGGCACTAGGGGTGGGGAGACGTTTCCTAGAGGAATCAATGGAATGGAGGTAAATGCTTGAAAATGAATGTTTCATCAACCACATAAAACGAGACCCTAGTCAAATGAGTCAAAGAAGGCTTTGAAGGGCCACCCTGACCTACAAGACCATTACTATGTGCAGAGGAACAGCACTCCAGTAATAGATTCTGACACGTTAGATGAAGAAGAAACTCACTATTAGGTCAACCAGCTCGCCCACCTCCCCCTGACAGTGCTGGGCTGTACTCTGAGCTGTGTTTGACTGCATGAGAAATTCACGCATTACTGATGGTCTGGTCGGGGGTTGTTAGAGATGGTGTGCTAGCTCCGCAGCCTTTTCGCAGTCACTTTTCCGCATGACTCTAACCATCAATTTCCCGTAACCTAGTCCTCCTCATCTGGGCTGGATTTAAGCCCAGAGTTGGCACTGATACATCTTGATTCTTCTACCTGCATGGTCTTAGTTGGAGACAGGAGAGATTTTCCTCCAAGACAGTCCTTTTATATACATTGGCTCCAATGGGCCTCTGTCAATACCATAACTTCTGGGGAAGAAGAAAAAGGGGTAGGTATTATATTTGGGAATAAGAATATTAATGTGTGAGTCCAAGAAGGAAATTAGAGGTCATCTATTCAGACCCCGAGTGTCTGTCTGCAGTGATAACCATATGGGTTCTACTAGCAAATGAGGTTTCTTGTTGGAGACTTTTAACAACTTTAAAGCAACAACTCAGTAGTGTAAAGAGACAAAACCGAGTGCAGGCATGGTCCACTGGGAGATGTTGCAGCAGCGGTAATGGTAGCGGAAGTCCTGTGTGTGCACTGAGGAGGCACCGTCTCGTAAAGAGAGCTGGTCATCGCTGAACAGCTGGGACTCTTCCATGCGATTCTCCTCGCTGACTTTTGATGGTGCTGGGAAATAGCCATGGAAATGCCAGAAACAAGACAGGACTTCCAAAGGTTTGGGTCAAGATTAAATAAATATTTATGATCCAGCCTCAACAGAATAAGGGGGAAAATACCCAATGGAATCTTGAATTCTGATTTTGGGGGAGAAGACTTACCTTGCTTCTAAAGATAATTTACTTTTCACATAATAGTAACTTCTGGTTTATGTAGTGAATCATAGTATCACAGAATCTCAAAAGCTCAGTGGCTTAAAATCACCAAGGTCTCTTTTTCATTCATGCGACATACCCACTGAGAATGTTGACTTCATTCTGGGATCCAGGGTTACAGCCTGATCAGTCTGTGAAGTGTGGCTGATCCCTGGGACAGAAGGAATGAGAGCTTTGGAAGGGCTTGAACCAGCAATTACATGCTCCAGCCCGAAGTCATGTTCTCTCACAACTCATTGGCCAGCACTGGTCACGTCACATGCCACTCAATCACAACATGCTAGGAAGTACAGTCCTACTGAGAGCCTGGAAGACAGAAAGCTGAAAGCATGTGTAAAATAGTACTCATGATGTCTACCTGTCATTAAGGTTGAAAGGACAAAATTTGGTCTGGAGTATGTGCAGGACCATGCACACCAAATGCTTCTGGTAATGCAGATAAGTTGCCTCTTGAAGAGTGAATGCTCACAGCAGTGTGAGGCTCTGCCCAACAACCTGTGCATTTGGAGGGTGAACACGGGGACCTTGCTGGAAGTTTCCAAAACACTGGCGCCTGGGGTTTTACTCCATAGATTGTATTTTAATTAACTTGAGGTGCAGCTTGGGCATCAGGATTTGTAAAGCTCCCTGAAGTGATACTAAGGTAGAGGCCGAGAGGGAGGTCACTGGTCTGTTTTAAAGGACAGGGTTTTAGGGTGATTTTCCATCCAACATTATCTACTTATCTGCGTGGTCTTAAGTCAGTTAACCTCTCGGGGTCTTCATTTCACTGTCTGTGAAATTAGGGGTGGAATGCAGCGACTCCCAGTGATCCTTCCAGCCTAAAAGCAATCCCTCGAGACCACTGGCTTCCATTTAGGAAGTGTTCCCGAGCCCTGGTGAAAGTGTAAGTGCAGCCAAACTCTTTGGAAGTCATTCTGGCTAAGCTCCTACATTTTCACTCATGGAATAAGGGCAGTAATTGGACAGAGTCTTTACTGGATAAGTAGCTGGGTTTTTCCACCGAACCAGGAAGCCTGGCCAGACCTGGGGATAAAGCCTTGCACTGAAAAAGATAGGAGGTTAACTTGATCTCTTCATTATATGTGGGCTGAAGGTGAACTCCCTGATCTAAAATGAAACAAAACAAAACAAAACAGAAATGTATCACCTAAGGCTATTCAGATAAAAATAAATTTTAAAAAGCCACTTCCCTCATTTCTTCTGGCTGAAAATGAAAAAGTTAAAGGTTTCACAATTTCTTCACCGTGTAATCCTATCTTAATAGTGTCAGTGTCTTAATAGCATATTGATTGTCTCCCGCTCCCTCTGTCTTTAAAGATGCGTTATTACTTGGTGGGGCCAAACATGAAAAACTACTTTAAAAGACCTTTTTAAAGAGTTTTTTGATTTTTCAAGAGCTTCTTGGGGGCTTATTGAGCCTCTCTGGCAGCTGGAATTAACTCTACAATGTGGCTCCTCCACTTCTCACACTGAATTCATCCTGAAGCCAATAGTTACCAATGACTCACAGGAGGGTGAAGGGAAGAGGACCCTGGGGATAAATGAAGGTGGTAATTATTTGCATGGACACCGTATTTCTAGGCTCTTTCTGAGTGCTCCATTGCGCTGGAAACTGGGGATAATTATCAACAGCCATCTTAAATATGTGAAATTGACTCCAGTATTACGCGGTAGAAAGTGAGGAGAGAAGATGAGTGGGCGGGGAAAATTAAAACTGTTAGTGCGTAAAATAGCATTAAACTGTTTTTCATTTCTCAAAATGCCTGGCAAGTTGAAATAAGACAGAATCTTCATTTTTAGCTCCACCGGATGTATTCGATGTCTGTATCTCTCCTCTTCAATTATTAGAAAAAGGCATCAGAATAATTTTATTGAATACTTAGAAAAACATTTAATGATAATACAGCAAAATGTCATTACTTTGGGTGATGGATGGTCCTTTTTCTTTCTTTGGGGATCTCTGTGTTTTACCACTTTTCTCTGTTGGTTATCCGTATATATTTGGATCCGCTTCCCTCCTCACTGTGTTTTGTGGAAAATTTCTTAACCATCCTGAACCTTATTTTGCACCTCAAATGAAGATGATAATAGTATCCACCTCAAAGGGTTGTAGTAAATATTAGATTAAATCACATGGAATAGCTGATAATTCATTTTTTGACCTATGAAGATGGCAATTTGAAATGGTTCAACATAATCGTAAACATTTAGCATTGTGCCTGACTAAACAGGAAATATTAGCTATGAAAGAAGGTTAAGGAAATACAGGGAGAACAAATTTAAAAATAGAAAAGACATAATATGTACTTTTCAAAACTCAGGTTTATCGAGGTGAAAGTTACATATAGTATATATACAGTTCTAAAAAAGTTGACAAACACATACAACTGGAAAACCGCAGTCAAGATATAGAACAGTTCCATCATCACCCCCAAAATACATCGAGCCCCTGGTAGACAGCCCCTCCCCTTTCAAGGCCCTGGCCACCGCTGACCTTCAGAGCTAGTATGATTTTCCTTTACATGCATTTACTAGATTTATCTTCAGTGTTTTTGTCCAAATATGGTTTCACAATTTTTTAAATGTAAAATACGTACTGTTTGAAATCATTTTATATACTTAAGTATCATACATCTCCTTCTCATTCCTCCTTTTTCATACTTTACTCTCGTGCCTCATTCCCAAGCTTACACCAGGCCTACGCAGCAGAGCATCCGAGTAGGTGCCTGGGCTCCCTCTGAGCTCAGGCACGTTTTCTCAGCACATTCGCTTCTCTGCTGGGCCTCAGCCTGACTCCCCCAACTATAGGTCAAGGGAGTTTTGCTCCTTGGCAAGCTTGTTCATTTTGTCAGGGCTAGGCAAACAGCACCCCGTGGTTCAAGCGTTCGCGTTCGCGCTCTCTCCCTGGAAAAATATCTCCTAAAGCCGTGATGTTCTCAGTCCAGACAACAATAGAATCTTAGGATCAGAAGGTTCTTCAAGGTCATCTAGCTCCTGGCCACTCAAATGTGGCCTTTGGATCATCAGCTCAGACATCATCTGGGAGCTTGTTAGAAATGCAGAATCTCAGGAGCCATTCAGACCTACCAAATCAGGACCTGCGTTTTAACAAGATCCCAGGAGATGAGCATATTAACGTTGGAGAAGCTCTGCCCCAGACCAGTCGCTCTTCTAATGGAAATATCCTACCTGTAGAGTCTTCCTCCTGACTACCCCCAAGTGCTCATCAGCTTTCCTCTTCCAGCTCCAGGATCGGCTCTCTCACTGTACAGCAAGGGCCTCAGCTTTGCCCCTTAAAGTCACTTGGGGAAGTTTTACAAATCGCAAGGCTGAGGACTCACCCCTGACTAACGAAATGGGAGTCTTAGGAGAGGGAGCCCAGGCACTGGTATTTTATGAAGTCCCCCATGAGATTCTGATGAGCAGCCAAGTCGTGAACCCCTGATGGAGAGCTATCCATTTGCGTCTTAGGCCATTTACTTTGCTCCTTGCTCTGATTTTCTGTGAAAGTGCAAATATCCACCGAGAAAGGCAAAATCATTACCTCTCATTTACACTTTGCTTGGAAATATGGCTTTTTTTTTTTATCCAAACAAGTAACTTATTACAAACTTTTTGATATCATACATTAGTTGTCCTGACAATTCGCTTGGGATGAAAGTGTAGGGTGTGAAGACAGGTAGCGGAGGGATAGATTTCAGGCCTGCAGTTCACTCGTTTCTGATCAACTAAGCTACCCTGGGCAGGAAGGGGCTGAGCTAGGCCAAGATCCAGAAGTTCTTCAGCCAGCCCACTTCCGGCTTTTGGCCCATCCTCTTGCTCCTGCACTCTTGGTCCTGCAGGCAAAGAGAGGTAGGGGGAGGTGGTCAGAAGCTCTATAGGAGCCAGGCTGGTGGCTCTGTAGGTGCCCCTTCAGCTGAGCAGGGGCTCCCAGTCTCGTCCTTGGTCTAGGAGAAATTTTGCTAGTTTGTGATCTCGCTGGCCTCAAAGGCAGATGGTTGTTTTTCTCCACTTAGTAATCATCTTCAGTAATAAGCCTGTGTTTGTGACACGGCCGTTTAAGAAACTGAAATCTGCATTTTTTTTCTTTTGCAAAGATTTAGTGGGAAATAATTTCATTGATGTTTTATTAGCTTTTGAACTATCTGGTTTTACTTAGTGCTGCATTAGAATCATTGTTGTTAAGGAATATTTAAGTAAGGTTAACAGTAATTCTGAACAGACTAAATACATGATCAAGTAGAAGTTTGCAGGAAAAGGGAGAGAGTGTTATTTTGAAAAGGAAAATCTAATTACTACCCTTAGTCATATTAGTTTACTACTAATGAAATATAACACAAAACAAATCCTTATTAATATCTAAATTTAAAAGCTCTAACTTTAGATTCTAATGAGTATCCTTCACATACAGGAATAAAATTTAGAAAATGTCCAGCTTGCAAACTCTCCTTGGTACATATTTGTTTTGCGAACTAAATACTAGTCTAATTAACTCGATGTTTGGGGATAAAACACCATCACTCGTTCTTCCCCCGCCCATTCCCTGCTCTCCTCGCCCTTCCAATGCGAATACACACGTCAAGTGAGCGTTTAAGCATGAATCAGGCACAGTGGACAGACACAGGCGCTTTAAGGATTTAAATCAAATGTTGACCCTCAGTTCCTTAAGCATCCCGATGGGCGATCTCAGCGATACCTTGCTATTAAAGTTCACTCTGTAGATCAGGCATTGCGGGAAGAAAGGATGTGTTTGGGTGTCTGGAAAGATACAGAGAACTTTGGATTATTTCTGTTCTCCGTTATGAAACATGCAGTTTGGCTTCCTAAGAAAACACGAGAAAAGAAGATAGAGAATATTTTAAGAATAAAAATTTTTTTCTAAGTATAATTGTTTTCTTCCACTAATACATGTATTTAAATGTTTAAAAATGAAATCTCAATTGGGGTACATGTATATTCCAGTTTCTTTACTGGCTTACATTTTTGTTCCAATAACATCTTATATTTATATTTGAATACATATACATTAATATCAAAGCTTTAACTTCAGTGTCTATTCCACTGTCAATGAAAACATCTGGAAAAGTCTCCCTGAAGTGACTACTTTCCTAAAATTTTTAAAAAATCATTGAAAAAAATCATCTCCCAAATGAATCTTTCACATAAATGCTGATTTCTTAAAGAACACATTGGTGAGAGCCAGCCCTTTGAACTGGCAATTTTGTTTATCTGCTTGAAATGTCATTAAAATGCTGAATAGTTAAAATTTGAAACCGTGCTATCAGACCCATTAGCTAGTCCTGTGGACTCTTTGGAATGTAGGTGAGAATGTTCCTCCTGTTCTCTATCTCTTCCACTTCTGTTCTTTTCCCCACTCCCAGCTTATTTCCTTGACTTCTGGGTTGCTTCTTTCTCCTAGTCTCTCTCCGTATCGTTCTCTGCTGTTTGGGAAGCCCAGGTGTGCACAGGCAGGGGTAGGGATACATGGAGGGGCACACATATACACACACACACAAAACACACTTGCTAATGCATCCAAAATAAACTCACTACATTGACACAGTCTGCTTTTTACCCCAGTGAACGTGGGTAGCTTCAATTGTGTGTTGTTCTTTTCCCATTAAACTCATGATGACAATAAAGCCCGGGACCAAAGAGTGATGAAAACCACCTGTTTGTTCATCAAACGAATACTTTCAGGACTGCCTCCTACGTGCAAGCCAACATCCACGTCTGCTGGTTGGGTTTCCCATCATCTGAACTCAGCCACCACTTTGGTCTATTTCTCCAGCTCAGACCAGAGCCACGGTTGCATTTCTCTGGGTAAGTCGCTGTGTCTGGACAGGATTGAGGAGGAAGTGCCCAAGGCTGCCGTGCCCAAGGCTGCCATTCCCCAGCCCAGACGCAAGAATGCCCAAGCTGGCAGGAATCTTGTGCTTCCTGCAGCTCAGCCCATGAAACTGATGCCAGGCAGGCAAGGTGACTCACCCGGGGACATGTCGTGAGTAATAAACAAAGGAGGAGACAGGGAACGGGGAAAACACACATACTGGATCAGTTAAGAGGCACTAACGCTGAAGGAAAACATGAATGGCCTAACGTTCCCAGCAGCCGCCAGGACTGTCTGAGGCCCCACCGCTGCAGGTGTACCGTTTGTGCCCACTTATTCTGGTGGCTCAGCCGTGTTCCCTCCCAGGACAGTCCCTGCCTAAGCACTCATGATCTTTTTGAGAGATCTTTCATTCTCCCAAAGTACAAGCCCTTCCTTTCCATTTATTCCAGTTCCTGTTGAAAGTGTCTAGATTGTCCCCAAGCCTACCGTGCCATCCTAGAAATGACCCACGAGCGCTTCTGGACTTGCACTCTGGGAGGACGTAGCCTGCCTCTGTGGTAAATGTGAGAGTGATGGGACCAAAAAGCCAACCTTCAGTGAAGGCCAAGTGCACGGTGTGCATAGCACCGGGCGTTCTCCCAGCCGACAGGCTCAGCCTCCCGAGCCGGTGCGCCATCAGACAGGGAGGGCACTGGGGCTTGTTCCTCCCGCGTCCCCCACACCCTGTCTTCCTGTCTTCGTGCTGTCAGTGAACTTGAAAGCACGAATCCGAGTCGTCCCTCCTACTCTTCAGATGATTTTCCTTCGAAGCTCTTCCGTTCCTCTTCCACCCATCAGCACTGCCACCCCGACATGTACATGACTTCTCTTGCTGAAACCTTTCCTCTCACACCCTTGCTTCTCTGGGGCTGGATGATGCAGACAGAGAAGGGCTGAGCACCAACCCTGATGGCTCAGGGGAGGCCCGTGTGGCAGGCCCTACAAACGGAGACTAGGTGTAACCACAGGATGGTCTGAGCATTAACATTCCTAAGGAAAAGCAGGTCGTGGTGGGGAGGCACATCCTGGGCCTGTGGCTTCGTTGGCAAAAGTCAATCTTTACCTCACTTGTCTTCTTGCATCTAAGATAGCTTGCCTTTGAAATGTCAAAGCTATCTCCTTTTTCAGGACCCTGCAGGGTCCTCCCTCGCTGTTATCTTGTTCCCTGAATACATGTGTATGTGCTGTAAATGTTAACTGCCCTGTCCCAGTGTAAAAGAAGTATGTATCTTTTTGTTTTGTTTTTATCTAATCCCACAGATTTCCCCTCTTTACTTTCTCCCGCCCCCTTAATCTACCACCAATGGATTTCACACAGCCCTCCTTACGCCTCCTCCCCTGATTCTAATGTAAAAATCAGCTGCAAAACTGCCATTCTTCAGAGCATTTTCTCAGTTCTTTGAGACTGTGCTCCCTAGCAATTGTCATTTTGCTCAAATTAATGCTCATAAGACTTTTTCTTGGGCTGGGCATTCTTTTTTGACAGTCCATACCAATACACTGCTCACCTGGCTACTGTCTACCTCCTTGACACCTTCTGCTTGGTGACACTCACCCCCAGTCCATGCCTTCAGATCTTCCAGCCCTCTCCCCTTCTCGCCTCCTCCCTTAAAAACCCACAAATGAAAATATAATCACACTCAGACGGAAAATGTGGCCCTTGGCTTCTTTCCACAGGTTTTTCTCTTGGCGTCAGAAAATCTGCATTTATTTGTAGTCACTAAATAACCCACAAAGGGAGCCAGCTCTGCTTCTTATGCCACTTCCCCACTCTGGTCACCCCTCCCCTCCCTTCCCACACCTCCCATTTCCTCTGTCTGGGCTGAAGGGAGCTGGGAGTCCTCTTCCAGCAGCTCCTCAGAGGCCAGGAGCTGCTTTTATTATGCGAGGTTTGTGTGTTAAATGTTGCATTTTTACTTCTTTTTTTAAATTTTTGCAAGAGACTATTGCTTTCCGACTTCAAAGATTTTTGCCTGAGAATAAACCTTTCACATGACTCCTTCTTGTTTTTAAGTGGTGATATTTGTCTATCCTGGGAAGAGTGTAGAGGCTCTTCCGTGGAAGCTGAGATTGTGCCCCGAGGACAAACAGAGGCATCATCTTATCCAACACCCTTATTTGGGAGAAGAGAAAAATAAGGTCTGCAGAGGTCAGTTGCATCACCAAAGTCCCATTGGCCGTTGGTGACAGGGCTGGAGCCAGGGTGCAGGTCCCTTGACCTCCGGTCCACCGAGATTGTCCTGACATCACGTAGTTCACACGCAAGCCTTGCGTCTTGAAACTGAGCGCTGGCTCCCCGAATGCATGCCGTTGGGGAGGTTTCGTGCGGCCACTGTGGGGCTCTGGTATTTTGTTGTGTTGTGTGCGGTCCCGGGTGAGCTGGACGTTGCACACCCCGGGAGGTCTCCAACATCTCCCACATTTAGCAGGGTCGCCTGCATTTTCAGGAAGATGGCAGCCTCTTGCTCGCTTTCTCACGCATTAACTCTGGCAGCACGGGACAGAATCACCTCATCAGTGAGGTCTGCCTTTCATGCCCCCTCCCCTTCGGCAGCGCCTCCCTCAGACTCTTCATGCTCTTCTGCTAAAATGTGAGGGGCCCGAATCTCTTCTCTGGGTCCCTCAGTCCCCACCATCCCCCCCGTCACTCCACCTAGCTTAAGCTATATTCTTTTTAAATGCATTCATACTTTTTCACCCAAATGGAGACATTCCTATGATTAAAATAGCAATAAAAAAGAACATAATGCTACTTCCCCCCATTTATCCCAGGCTCCCCAACACCCTCGCCACACTCTGTTAACACCTGCAATCCGATCTGCATCTCGCTTCGTCCACTTCGTTCCATCTTAGCACCGAAGAAGCCCTGGGCCCATTATTTTTAGATAGCTGTGTCATGCTCCGTTCTATCCCAGGGTGTGTTTTCCCAGTTTCTCCCCTAGTGATGGATATGATTATTGCTTCCAGGGTTTTGCTCCTACAAACAAGCCACCTCCCACATTCCAGTCTTCACACACTGCAATGTCCCCTCCCAAGTCACTATCAAACTCATATGCTCCACCTGCTGCAGACCTTGGGGCTGATATCCTAGGTGACAGCTAAAATTTGCTAATAAATGAGTCTTGACCTCTGCGTTAACAGGCATAGTATTAGTGAGGCCTTTCTTCCTTTTCAGGAAGAATATGTGCATTTCAGGAGGGATCACCTAGATAAAAGTTCTTTAAACACCCCTTTTCCATCTCTCTCCAGTGCTTTTGTGGAATAGAAGGGGCATAAGTCCTAAACAAGTCATACTTTGAACCCACGGCAATATTTCAATCTTAGAAATTTCAAGAAAATGAAGAGACCAGAAAGTGAGAGATTGTGGAGCCGATGAGCTGGGTTTATGCTCCAAAGCACGTACCGCAGGGTGGCTGTCTGCACGGCGCATGCCAGGTGAGGAGTGTAGGCGTGGCTTTAGCCTTGGAGGTCTGCTTCGCTGGTGCTTGTGGAAGGAAAGATACGGTCCAGAAGCCACATCCTGGGACTCACATCTCGTCCCCATAGGGGTGCTGCTGCCCATATCTAATGATGGAGGGAGTGTCCTGTCAGAGAGGCCGAGGGCACCACACCACGTCATATACAGAAATCTATTACTGATCTGGAAATGGAAGGTGAGGAGTGACTCTTTTAGAAAAAGACAAGGACTGATACCTTTGTGACCTTGGGGTAATTCAGGTTTTTTGAACAAGATGTAAAAAGTGCTAGATGTTAATGAAAAAAGAAAAGATCAAGTATATTACATTAAAACTAGGGAATTCATTCAATAAAAGTTATCATCAAACAGTTAAAAGACAAGACAGAGCAGGAAAAATACTTTAATATAAAAATCCACTACCAACAAAAATACTCTTAGCCCTTGTATCTAGAGTATATTAAAAAAAGCCCACAAACCAATAAGCAATAGGTAGATAATCCAGCTGAAAAATGGGGAAAAGATGGACAGGCACCTCACAAAATAGGATATATAATAGCCAATAAAGAAGTGAAGAAAGACTTTATTGGTTATCAAAGAAACACAAATTAAAACCATGTGCTATTACTACACACTCACCAAAGTGACTGAAATGCAAAGGACAGTGTCAATGTTGGTGAGATTATGGAGCGACTGGAACTTCCGTGTACCACCAGTGTGAGTGTGAATTGGTGTAGTCACTATGGAAAACCATATTCTGCTCACCGATGTCACAGCAGAAATGCATGTCTGTGTTAGCTAAGACACACGCCAGACTGATCACACAAACATTTTTGGTTGTAGCTCCGAACTAGAAAACACTCAAATGTCCATCAGTGGGAGAATGCAAACAAATCAAAATCATGTACATAACAAAATACTATACAGCAAGGAAAAATAACCACACAACTTGCACGAAAATCTGAAATATAGTGTAAAAGAGGCTAGACATAAATGATTACATTACCGAATTAACCTACTGGATTCCATTTACATAAAGTTCAAAGCCAGGCACAACTAAGGTAGATGTTATCAATTCAGGAAACGCTTTCCCATTTGGTTGTGGGGTAGGTTATAATTGGAGGGAGGGATGAAAAGACTTTTAGGGCCTGGCATTTTTCTACAGGGTCTGGCACAAACAATGCCTTTTTTTCATTGCAAAATCTTTTATTACAAAATTATAAGTATGTAACTCTCTTGAGTGTATCACACTCAAGCACACCATATGACATTTTAGTGAAATGTGCAAATTGCTGCCCATCTCGTGTGAGACATTCACATGCCCTGCCAACCACACTCACACAGGCGTTACTTCGGCTGGACCCTGTATTTTATGATCTGGGGGCTTCTCCCATGGGGTTATCCCCTTTGTGACAACCCATGGAATTATACAGTTAGGATCTATGCACCTTTGTTTATTAAAAAGTTTACATTAAAATGAAAGGCTGGAGACTCAACAAGGTGCCTAACCTAACTATAATTCCCCAGTCATTTTTAATCGATGCCGCTAGGAGTGTATGCAGAAGGAAGGACAGGTTGGGAAAACCAGGTCATTTACCCTGGGAACTCCAGTTCTGCCCCTGGTGCATCCTACTGGGGATATGAGCATAATTTAAACATTTGCGAGGTGAGTGGCTATGTTTTTAAATGTATTATTACGTAGGTTGTCATTTGTAATACAGGGTCTTCCTCTCGACACACAGCGTCTTGCTTGCACCTTTGTACGGTGCTTGGTTGCGCTTTGTGGAACAGGTGGCTGCGTAACTGTCTTCTTTCAACAAAACTGTAGTCCCCCGGAGTGCAGAAGACAATGTTGTGTTTTCTTTCCTATCAGTCTTTCTGCTCTCAGACAGAGCCTTGTACATAGTGGGATCAAGTCCCATGAATGCTTGCGGATGGGGTGTGCTTACATGTTCTGCTGACCTACTATATTTGTGTGTTTTAATTGAAAGTGAATGGGAAGCTTAAAATCTCTTCCTACTTCATCAAAAATACATACATCTAGGGAGGAGGCCTGCGGAGAAATGAGCGGGGGTGCTGGTCGTGCCCCAGGTCTCGGTCTGGGGCAGTTGTACGAGTCCGCCCGCTTTGCTGCGATGCCAGGTCAGTGCACTTACTGCCCGAGTACTTTTCTTTGTATGTGGTATATTGACTCAAACATGGATCTACGTGTATGTGATACATCGTTCCAGTTTGATAGGGCACTGTGCTGATGAGAGAGAGTGTGTGCAAATAAATGGTCACGCCCAAATATTGCTTGTGGGAGTTTAAATTCATACAGTCTCCTGGGGAGGAGATTTGGCCAAATTATCCAAATGAAAAGGCATCCAGCCTTTGGCTGAGCAATGGCTGGTCTAGAAAGGTACCCACATCCTATTATAACATGAAAGATGTTCCACACTCGGGACCGTTCACTGCCGTGTAGTCTATAACAGTGGCACTGAAAACAACAGAAGAAAGAAGGGATTGCTGTACATCACACAGCGGAATGTTACGCATCAGTTAGGAAGAGGGAGGCAGATCTGCGTTTGCTGATTTGGAAGGACCTTCAGGTTAAAACGTGTGAACAAGCTGTTTGTGTTTGTTTTAAACATATGTGTAGATACTTGTTTGTTCCTAGAATATGTCTAGAAAGATACACAAGAAACTGGTAACAGCGGTCGCTTCTGAGAGAGGAAGGGGTGAAGGGAAAATTAATTTTCACTGTACACTCTGCCTGATGCACATTTCAGATTTTATATGTGCGTATAACCTATTCAAAAATAGATTAAATCTAATTTCTTTGCGGCTGTCTTTTTCTCACTCTCACTTGGGGACTTTCTAAACATTTTACAATTGGCAACTTTGCCTTTCCTTTCTGCTAAAGGCCTCCGAATCCATTCTGTGGAGCAAAGGTCAGAGTCTTCTTTCATGATATTGAGCAAAGCGGGCAGGTCACTCTTCTGCTGGCGACCTTATTAATTGAGTTTAGACCTCCAGTGAATTGGAACAGATTTTTAAAAATGAAACATTCAAAACCTCTTTGCCCCCTTCAGCCCTCCTCCTTCCACAAGGCAGGAAGCGAGTGAAAGGCAAGGGCCATGTTTGTCTTTATCAGATTTACAAGAGCCGTAAAGCGGTTGTCCAACTGAAGGAAGAGGGAACCTTGGTGCGATGCGATCTGACTAGCAAAGGAAAGGGTCCATCCAATGTGCACCCTAGGTTGTAACAAGCAGTTCTCGAGAAGCAAGGTCTTAACTCAGTGGTCTGAAGATCCAGAGCTTTTGGAGGCACTGAAAAGTGAAGTGTAACAATGTAATCAGAGGTAATTCCTCAAGGAAGAAATAAGGGGGGCCTCTGGAGGAACCGAACCAGCTTCCCTATCGCCGATGGCCATCTGCAAAAGATGCAAAGGAGGCCCAGGGCCCAGTCTGAGGCGGTGATGTGGGCACAGGGTGCCGCTCTCAGCGAGGAGGCCGAAACTCAGGCTTGCGAAACTTGGCACAAACAACTTGTGCAGGTCTTTTAAAAAGCATATTCAGAGCAAAAATGGCCCGCAGGCCATTAGATGATGGTATTTTATCACATAATAAAAAGAAGGCAAAGTCTGGAATTCAGCGATGATTTCATCCAGCCCCGATATTTTACCCAGACAGACTGTAAGCAGGGCCCGAGATGAGGCACCCACACGTCCTGTTTTGCAGCCCGCCCCGGGTCTGCTCTCCACCTGTTTCCCTGGAGCCTGGTCTTGGGAGCCAGACGACCTGGCCTCAATCGCGAGTCTGCCTCGTGGCAGCTGCCTGACTTTGGGCAGGTTTTGTTAAGCCTTCCGGTGCTTCAGTTTCTGCATCTGTCAAATGGGGATAACACCAATAGCAACACCTACCTGGGACGGCCATTGGTGGGATGATTGCGTACTTCAGAGTGTCTGGCACGCACGATACATAAACATTAATGGTTACTACTGCTTCCAGTGTCTCCATCAGGGAGAATCCTTTTTTAAGTGGGAAAGAGCAGAACCAACATGGGAGGCATCTTCATGGTGATGCTTGCTTGGCTGTGGGTGGCACCGTAGGTCTGATGTAAGAACTTTTGTGTGGGAAGGGCTTCCAACAGCTTCTGGGCTGGCAGAGTTCAAGCCCAGGCACATGACTTGCCAAGGGTGCTGAAAGCACAGTCCTGCCCGTGGGAGGCAGGGCCCACCGAGATGCGTTCAGGGGCTCTGACAGTGTTCAGGGGCTGATATTCTGGGGCCTTGGACGGGGCAGCCCTGGGGCCAGGCACAGTGCCGGACTTCCAGATGGGGCTTCCTTCTCTCCCTGGAAGTGAAAAGCGCTCTGTCTCGACGTTTCTGCTCCAGAGCCGCGTGAGAGGACAAGCTAAGACTTCCAAATGCTCAAGTTGGAGTGGACTTCGACTTTACGGACAGCCGCACACCTGGGCCTGGAATGCCACCAGAAGGGCACGTATCCTGGCTTTGCTGACAAACAAGATCAGGCTCAGCACAGACCCTTTCGCGGGGGGCGTTTCACTGGGGGAAGGTATGTCAGTCAACATTTACTCCCTCTGGTTCTCCCAACTCTCAGTTAACAAGGAAGGGCTGGACCCCGGGGAGTCTCAGCCGCCCTGTGAGCTGGGGCGGGCGAGCGAGGTCCTGCTGAGCAGCGACCTCTGTCTCCCTCTGCCTCCCTCTGCGGGGGCACTTCCTAGGGCCTTTCATCTTCCCCCGGGATCTGGCGAGGTTGCGTTTCCTTATTGGTCTATTTACTGTATCTGCTTTCTCTTCTCCCTGGCTTGGAGCTCAGCACGCCAGTGTGCAACGCGACTTACGCCCCAGGGTCTCCCTGGCAAAAGCACATTTTATTTCGTGTTCGGCAGCAAATGCGGAGAAGGTGCCTTTACAGGCCAGGACGTCGGAGTGCCCAGGACCCTGCGCCCGCCCCCAGCCCCAGCCGGGTCTGTGTCTGTCCGCCAGCGGCTCGAGCTCGCGTCCCGCTCCTGGACGCCAGGCTTCACCTGGAGTTTCTTGTCCGCCCCTGGAGGGTCTCAAATTGCCTTCCTCTGCCGCGAGGGGATCCCACTCCCCCGCTCCCGGCCGTAATCTCCACCCGGCGCCTCCTTCGAAGCCGCGGCTGCAGCTTTCCATCTGCGCGTCTTAAATCCCATTTATCTTCTTAGCGCCCAGACCCGGCCGGCCCCGCCCCTCTTCCTCTCTCCGGCTTGCACTTGCAAATCGCGGCCCCTCTCCTCCCCCTGCCCCCAAGTGCGCTGCACTGACCAGAGCTACCTCTGGAGCTGCGGGGGAAAGCGCCGGGCTGGGTGGCAGCCACCTAGGACGAAGCGGCAGGAGTGGGGTCCAACCAGGGAGGGGGCAGGCGCCGCAATATTTCAGGGTCAGGACCGCGGCCGAGAGTGTTGGATTCGCCGTCACCGAACTCCTACTCTGGGTCTCTAGGGGTTGGAGTTGCCCCTCCTAGTCCCCCAATCTAGGTCACCAGCTGGGAAGGGTTGACCTGGGGGTGGTTAGACGGCGTGATGGGCGGGCTGTCTGCCCCAGAGGTGGGCGAAGAGTAAATTGTCTCAGGGCCTGCCCCTCTTACTTCCACCGGATTGTAATTCCATCCCCGGGCGGGTCCAGCCTCCCTCCCTCCCTCCCCGGCCAGCGGGTCCCTCCCCGTCGGCCTCCTTCGCTGCCCCCGCCCCCAGCCCCCCCTACAAGCCCTGCCGCTGGCAGCCGGCTTCACTCCCGCACGCCGACCTCCCGCCTGCTGTCCTGCCTCCTCGGACTCCTCGGAGGGTGCTGGTCCGGCTTCCTCAGCCCCCCACCTCCTCACCCCGGCCAGGGGATTCGCGGGGCCGGCGTCCTACACGTCCCCCAGAAGACGCCCTTTCTCTGCGCGCCCGGGACTTGGTGAAACTTTGCAGGCGCCCGTGGTGAGATGGATTTAATCCAAGGCATCTTGTTCCGGCTCTTGCTCCTGGCTTCCAGCCTTACACCCGGCTTTGTGTCGCTTGGAGAAGCTCTCCGAAAACCAGGTAACACGCTCAGCGTGTCCGGGGTGGGGGGCACCACGCCCGGAATGCCCGGGTCCTGGTCTTGGTCCTGGTCCTGGTCCCTGGTGAGGACGAAAAGCGGTCCCCGCACCACCTCTACCAGCGTCAGTTTAACTGGGTTCATCTCTGTCCAGGGCTGAGAAAAAAGACGTCCCCTACCCCGCGCTTCCCCCCCCACCTCCCGCCCCACCAGGCGGTTCCAGGGATGTTTGTTAAATGATCTATTACACAGACACAGTAGAGGTGGAAGGCTCTCTGCATTTGATCGCAGAGAGCTAAGAGCTGGGCTAGAGATCATGTTGTCTAAATTACAGAGGATTGCAACTCTGCAGAGTCAGACAGCTCCTCCTGCGTCTCCAAACATCTTATTGAATTCACATTGTCCAGAGCCCAGCCATTTCCTGTTAAGTGTCTGAAGATTTGCCTGCAGTCCCCTCTGCCCACCTCTGGTCCTGCCCTCGGCGCTCTGAAGGGCTGTGCCTGAAACGGGAGCGTTGGCTTTCACTCTGGGGCCACTTTCTCAGAAAGAAGGACCCGGTGGGTTAATTTGATCTCGTTTTGAACTTCTGTCTTCGCTCTGAGATTTAAACAAAAATGTCCGGGTTGTAGGCTATTAGAAGGAGTCGGAGAGACCTTGAAGCACAGTAACTTGCATTTCCTCTCGTTACACCTGGTAAAAAGTCTTCCTGTACTTGCACTGACTTTGATTTGGCTTGTGTTGTGAGATCATTCAAAGTAGAACATTCTAAGCAATAAAGTTCTAACCATTGTTTCCCAAGTGACAATTTCTATTCTTTTCTAACACTATATTTAGAATTCTGAAAAATCTGTTTTTTCTTAGTTTACTTTGTAAGCAAGGTTGACTTATGGGATTAATTATATCTTATGAACAATGGAAAACAATGTATTCTTATTTGAATGCATTCTGCAAAACTTTGCAGAAAGTGCCGTTTGTCTTCACAAATAATGTTTTTATAAGAAAGCGACAAACCAGGGGACATCTATCAGAGGGCAAAGGAAATCGTTTTGGCAGATTCCCATACGGCTGCTTCAGTATGTTTGCCGTTCAAGGATCTCTCCATTTGGAAATGTGACTTGTTGCCTTCAGCCCTATCTACCGTCACCTGGGCCCTGCTACCTGCCTTGGCATTATTGTAACCTGCGGCACACTTGAATTATGAGCTATTCTATTTTTCTATTTCCACTGTTCAATTCACTTTGAAGACAATCGCAGCAGTTTAATATTGTATCAGTTGCTCCTACGCACACATGCGCACATCTACCAGGATGTCCATGAGGGGCTTCTTTCTAACTTTCCTTGTTAAGATAACCCCATCGTGATCAACTGCACTCCACGGGTTTCTTCCCGTAAACTGTCTAGTCGCAGTTTTGAACAATGCACAGTTCTCTCTGTAGTTCTTACACATGAACAGTGTGCAGTGTTCTTTAGGATAGATTTCAGTCATTTAAGCAGATTTCTTTTTTTGCAAAGCATTTTACAAAAGCCTGCTGTATCAAACTGCTCACATAATTTGCCATATTTCCTTTCTTCTTTTTTGCAGTCCCTCTCCTAGAAATATTTCCTACCTGGTTCACGCACAGTCTCATTCTGGTAACCATGCCGTGAATGAGCCTGCCATCTTGGCCTCTTTGGTTTTATTTGAAGCATAGATGGGGTTTTGATCGTGGAAACTCCACCTGTTAAACACATTAGCATATTAAATACACCAAATTTGAGGCAGGAGGAGTGTTTGGACTGTGTTTAGCCTAGACAAATTTTTCATTACTTTATAATTTTGACCAGACACTGGCTTTCAGGTTGGAAAGCTACTCAGATTAAAATGACAGCTACTTTATAAACTTCAGGGGGAGGGGGGTGGAAATTTCCTCCTGGGCTCATTTACATCCCTTGGAAAGACTAGGTTTTGATCAGAAAGTTGGTCCAGATTAAAAACTGAGTGGGCCCCGCTTGGCTCTGATGTGAACAGCCACCAGCTAATTTATAATCTTCCCCAGACACCAGCAACTCCTGTGAGTATCCATATGGGGGATTCTTTGTAGCTTGTTTCCTCAATAAAAACTGGTTTGTGTGCCATTCTTTGACGGTAGCGTGGCCACCGTGTAGGCGGGCTGTTACAGCCCTCTTTTATCTGGTGACCCTTTCTGTCTTCCCACACTGCTAAATCTGCTTTTTGACAAGTCCAGCTTTGTTGGAGAAGTCTTGGATTCAGAGTCAACCTGAAAATTCCCCATCCCACCCACCTCTGGTGACAAAAACCAAGAAGCAGCTTCAATTAAGAGTCTAATTTGGTCCAACATGGGGCACCTTCCCTCCACCCCAAATAGCTCATCTTCTGTCATTGAGCATTCATAAGGAAACCTCTGCATTTTCTGAGACTCACAAGAAATGACGGTTTTCAAGTTAAGTCAAATTAAATAACAATAACACTAATTAAGTGCTTGCTACACTGTTCTAAGAACTTGACACATACTGATGTGTTTGATCAACCCTCAGCTCTGTGAGGTGGGTACCACTGTTACCCCTGTTGCTGTAGATGAAATTGTGGCTTAGAGAGATTAAATATCTCACCCAAGGCCACACAACTAGTAAGTGGGGGAATGGAATTCAGGCTCTTGTATTCAGGACCAGAAACAGAGTTCTTAGCAGGTGTGGGCAGAGGCATGCAGCCTGCCCTGGAGGGTAGTTGCCTCCTGGCTGAACAGGGGAGCTCTGTAGGACAGAGCCAGGTGGAGGGGGTTACCTCACTGCTGTGGGTGGGGGTCCTGTTAAATGCTATTAAACATTTGTATGTGGGATTTTACCCAGGCCTCCAGATGTAGCAGAATGTGAATGATACCATCAGGGAGCTCTGGAAGCTACTGTCTGCTGACCTCATCCACAAGAACCAGGGGTGTCACCTTGCAGGGTGAGGGAGCACTTGCTTTGTCTTGTTGAGCTCCTGGGGGCTAAGGCCTGGGAGGAGCTGAGGCCCTCCGGGGTGTCTGGCGGTGGAACAGGGCCTCTGAGACTGGCAGGGCACCACAGTTAGTTCCCCAGGTCTTCATTTTCAGGGGATGGTCTGCATTCCGTTTCAATTACAGGAGGGAAGTGAAAAGCCCTCATTTTACAGCTGGGCAGAGGGTGGTTAAGGGACTTGCCCAAGTTAACAGTAGAAGCTGAACTTGAACTTGCACCAGACCCTCTTGAGTGATCTCTGGCACCTCTCCCTTACCCCAAGTCTCACCCACAAGTGCAGGGGAGTCTTCTGACTTGAGGTGGGAAGAGGGAAAGGGAAATCCAGGTGCATGCGTGTGTGCCAAGCCCCACCTGCTCCCAAGGGCAGATCAGATTGGTAACTCTGGGTGTGAACGAACTCTCTGGGCTGGAAGGCTGCCCAAGGGCCCCACCCTCCTTCTTCTTCCTCCTGTCCAGTTTGCCTGACGTCCAGGGTCCATGGGACAAGGTCAGGATAGGTTTCAGGATTCAGGGTTTTCCCTGGATAACCCGGGCTTCCACAGTCACCCATAGGGAGGTGCGGGTTTCTAAACTTTCCCTTCCATTTCCTCTGCATTCCTCTACCTGTAAAATTGGACACAAGTGAGGATCCAGGGAAACTCAGGAAGGAAAAAACCAAAGCCTGGAAGAGCAGGGTTAGCTCCTGGATAACATACCATGTGGATCGGTGATGGGGGAATGCCTGTGCTGCTGCTGGAGTGAGGCTGGATGTCTACAGGGTCAAGGGTCAAGGGTCATCCTGTCTTCCTGCTGTACTTCCCTCACACCACCCCGAATATCCTGGTATTCACAAGATACTGGTTCTCCCCTCACTTACAGCTCTCCTCCAAGGCCCCTTCCCAAAGCATGGAATCTGGGGGGCTCCTCTCTCTGCATGTCCTTCCTTCTCCCTTTCCAACCAACCATACTCCACCACAAGGCCGATCCTGATTGTCTTGCTTCTGGGGGAAACCGGAGCCCACAAAGGCCACCAGACATGCACACATACAGAAAGAGCACACCTTGTTTTATTGCACTGCACGGTCATATTTGAGGGGGGTGTGTGTGTATAATTTGTTTATTTTTCTTTACAAATTAAAGGCAATAGCCTCCACAGGCAAAAAGATGTCAACTAACTGAAAACTCAGGTGATAGCATTTTTGGCGACTTTTACAAATTAAGGTCTGTACGTTGTTTTTTTAGATGTAATGCTACTGCACACCTAATGGACTACATAGTGTAAACATACCTTCAACACACATTGGGAAACCAAGAAATTCCTGTGGTTCACTTCATCGTGGTGTTTGCTTTACTGCGGTGATCTGGAACCAAACCTGCAGGCCTCCGAGGTAGACCCGTCTGTACATCCCCAGCACCTAGCTGCTAGGTTACTTCAGGCAGAAACACCTTCCTTCCACCCTCATTCCATCAGCCCTCCTGTCCTTCATCATATCTAATCCCTATAAAGAAGCCCACCCTCTCTCTCTCTCTCTTTCTCCTGCCCTCCCTCCTTTGGTTCTCTGTGAGGTAAAGGGACAGAGAGGTCAAGGTCAGGGGTAAATGTAGTAAAACATGAGGCAGTACTTGTTTCTCAGAGTTCTTTTTCATGGAAGTGTGACTTGGCCAGGAAAGAACTGAGCAATGTTTTGTGTCTTTGTCTCTTACCTTGAACCCAAGCCTTCTCTAACCTTCATGTTCTTTGGGGAGTAGTTGTCCATCTCTTCGTGGGCTACTAGAGCTCCAATGTGGTCCTGCGACTCAGAACTAGATTTCCGGAAGGGAGGGGTTCGGATGTCTGAGGCTGAGGTGGGGCCTTGGCTTCCTCAGGGTTACCCTGTGGAGAGTCCGTGTTCTCCGGCCTCACCTGCTCGGCGGCAGGACCGTAGTTTCTCCCATCCGGCTAAACGAATGCTGTGATGTCTTGATGGAGATGGCCAAGACCTGCCACTTGTTTTAGTTGCAGTGTGTCACACTGCAGGTGTTGGAAATGCACCTGCTATTTTGGGGTAGAAAAAGGGAAAAAGGGAAGGAGATACTACAGAGCCTGAATGACAGTTAGTAAGGGAAGGCCCCCAGACTCACCCCTGATTCCATTGGTGGGGGACCTCTGTTTTGAAGGAGATCCCCAGAGTGTGGCTTCAGCCTCCTGAAATGAGCTGGAAGATACTGCCACCTTGCCCTGGCTGGCGTGGCGGAGTGGATTGAATGCCAGCCTGCGAGCCAAAAGGATCATTCCCTGTCAGGGCACATGCCTGGGTTGCGGCCAGGTCCCCAGTTGGGGGCATGTGAAGGGTAACTGATCAATGTTTCCCTCTCTTTCTCCCTCCCTTCCCCTCTCTCTAAACACAAATAAATAAAATTTTAAAAAAGATATTCCATCTTAAAGAACCTCTGATCTCATGGGATGGGGAAGGCCTATGGGGCTGGAAGGGAGCAAGAGAGGGAAGACTCAGGTGAAAGTCAAATCAAAGCACTGCCAACAGAGGGCGCACTTTCCAAATCAGGCTCAGAGCACGTCTCTGGCCCTAACAAGTAATTTTCACGTGGGTAAGAATTTTTGGAGTGCATCCCAGTCATTTGCCTTTTTAACACGAACCTCAGGTGACTTGGTGCACGTGAGTCACAGTGACCACTTTTGAGACTTGGCAAACTAGAGTTTGGACCCCTCCCATGGCCTCCTGCCCTGCATACCTCCATCCCAGGCGCTCTGGAGGACGCCGACAGCCTCCCGTTGGTTCATCCAGGCCCGTGCGGTTGCCGGCAACTGCATGCACGGGTACCGCCACCCGGAAAACCCTGTGCTCAGACTCTGCGCATGTTCCGGAGGTTGGGGTTGGGACTTGCGGTCTTTTAAAGGCTCCTGACAAAGGTCTCTTCCGAGTAGGCCCTCCTCCTACTCATCCTGGCTTCTCCAACCCATTCTTTGAAGAGATGGCTGCACAAAAGGAGGAAACCCCACAGCATCAACAACAGAAAGCCACGCTGAACTGTGTGTCACCAGCCGCTCCCCGCTTATTTCCCGCAGGGCCGTTTCCAGCCTCTGAGCCTAGTGTCTCCTGGCTGCGCAGGAGGGCTTGGGTGAGAGCACGGACTCTGATGTTCGGCACATTTAGGTTCTGGTTGTGACACCGTGTTTTATTGGCTGTGTGGTGACACAGGGTACGCTGTGTTTGCTCCGTTAGCCCCAGTTTCCTCATCTGTAAACATAGGGTAAGGAAAGAACCTACTGTTTACGTTTGCTCTAAGGATTAAATGAGGCAGTGTGTGTACCAAAGTATTAAAAAGGATTAGAAGCTCAAAGGCAATATATATAAAATGGGGGGGGGGGCGTGAATGTATAGGGTAATGGAAAGACTGTCTTCCAGGCATGGTGATAAACGCAGGTACTTAGGATGCCATGCACCATTACCCTTTTCCGTACACGTTAATAATGTATGACCACTGACATGTGATTTGATTTGTACTGAGTTGTAAAATTTTTCAGACTTTTTTATTGTTGACACTATTACAGATGTCTCCCATCCCCGCCCCCCCCCCACCTTTTGCCCCTTCCTCCAAGCCCCCACTTCCCGGGCCTTCACCCCACATTGTTGTCTGTGTCCATGGGCTATGCATATACACATATATGTCCTTTGGCTAATCTCTTTGGTTGACCATATGCCTTGATTTTGGATTTGGAAAATGTGGCCGCCAACTTTGTGGTCTTGCTTGAATGGATTTCGTTGAGAACCAATAACCCCAAGGGTGACAGATGAGTTTTGCCTAGTAATTGCCTTGGTGAAATTTTGTAGGCTGGGGGGGGGGGGGGTGGCGATAGGGAAGCAGCTGTTCTTAAAAGAGAATTATCCAGACTAATGTGTGACTGGAGGTTGGTGAAAATGTCCACGAAGCTAGAGAGCTGAGAAATGGTCCAGGTTTGCTCACTGGTCAGTCAATAGGAGGAATTCATGAGCCAGTACTCGAGACATAGAAAGGTAAAGACTCTCTTCCTTTTTCTGTTAAGGATTCTTGTATTTCTTCAGCTTTCAACCCCTGCCCCCCACCTATCCCAGATAACCTCACCAGCTTATTTTCAGAATCAAAGGAAATAAAGCAGATTAGTGCTTTGAAAGCTAAAGTGCTACACAAAGATAAGATATTTTTATCTAGCAGTAATCATAGTAATTATTATTACCTTAGCCAACTGGAACAACCAAGGACACTCTCCAAAGCTTTGACCTCATGGCCGGTCTCTTCCTTCCCCACTCCCCTCAAGTCACTCGAAGATTCTCCTTCCTTCGTCTGACTCTGCAAATCCTGAGCAACTTGAATCTTAACACTCGTGTTTGCTGACAGGGCACCCGAAACCCCGAATCAGATTTAATGCAATGTTAATGCTCTTTATTTTTCCTGGTGCAATACGTTTGTATTAGCCAGTTAATGGTTTACATTGTGCAGAAGGAGTTGTACCAGCAGGCGCTTTTCTGTAACATCTGGGCATTGGAAACATAATACTTAAAGACAACCTGAGTTTAAAGCTGTCCTTGGACAGATGGCTAATTTTATTGATCTAATCTTACACTTAGGAGTAGGCCCCATGATCCTTTGCTTAGAGTGAGCAGAGAAATAAGTAAAATTGATGATGGCTGTGAATTAGATGCCTGTTCTATTGTTTGTAATTTATTTTTTTAAATACTTCATATAAACAGTCACTGTGTGAATTATTTTAATCTCTACCTCAGAGTGCTTAGTTAACACTTGAAGTCATCCAGGACACAAAATACCAACCCGCATAAGAGTTTACATCCATTCTAATCTCTCGGTGACTGTGCTGTACCCGTGGTCAAATACTTCCAACTTCAGTCACGGGCTAGCCACGAATCCACACTCCAGGGCTGCTTAGCTACTGTCTGAAGGACGTTGTGATGAATTCCACTCTCAGAGGTGGCTGGGAAAATACCTGTGGTCAGGTATTTTCAAATACCTGAAAATATCCTGGGTGTTTATCAAAATAAACAGGGATGTTATCAAAAATCCAGGCTAGAGGGTTTGTTTAGGAGCATAAGTCATGTTAGAAATCATGTTTTCATTATTATGAAATATGTGATTAGTTGGGAAGGTTATCCATGAGCCTCGATTTTTACAAGGGCCAAAAATTAAGCACACAATGAGGCCAGCACTCCCGCTGTTCCGCAGTCGGGGGCCAGAGCCCTATGCAGGCCCACGTCTCCCTCGCTTGACAAACAGTCGGCGCACTCACCTGGTCCTCCTGGCGCGCTCGCTGGCCCTGCCATTAGACCATCGGTCTGTCGGCCTCAGCAAGGCTCTCGGAGCAAACTCCTCCACTGTCAGTGGCTCCACACACAGCGTCGTCTTCATTTCCTCTAAATCCCACATGAATGTTCCTGGTTGGGCAGCTCTCTTGGGCTGCTCTCCTCCCAATGGTGTCTTGAAGACCTGGGTCATTCTGTCTTTAATACCTACGTATTGTCATCTTTAAAATGGGCCTCCAAGGTGTTGTGGAGGGTAAGGAGAAAGCAGGCTTGTGTGAGAGATTTTCATGTGCCAGGTCGGGACGTGGTCATGTCCAGGGCTGAAAATTATATGTAGGTCACCGGCGTACCCAGGATGAAAATGGCCAGGTGCAGTGGGTGTCTTTGCTGCAGTGCTTTGGAGTTCCTAAAGGGCAAACGGGGTATTAAGAGAGTAGAGAATTTTTGTGACTTCTTGCCCATGGATATTTATATGTGGGGCAGAATTTGGCCTGGAATTTGCTTTCATTGCAGTGGACAGCCTGGTTGAAAAGCAGGTAGTGACCATCAGCCTTTACCTGTGGGAAGCTAGTGTGATTTAACAAAAGATCCTAAAAAAGAAGCAGTCAAGTTGATTTAGATCAATTTGCAGTAGGGCCCCCAAATATGAATATGGTTACATGAATGTATGCTGTTTGTTGCTACATAATTCCTACATTTTACAAAAAGTAGAATTAATCCCTTTTAAAAAGTAAAATGACTGTCTGGCAGGTTAAGTAGAGTGAATTTCTAAGTCACATCAACTAGAACTCATTTCCCCCCCAGAGTTTTCTAGAAGCTCTTAGTATTTGTGTCTCATAATAAAAAAGACTATTCATGGTAGAATACTTCATTCAGTGAGAGAAGCAGCTGAAAACATAAAAATTATTTTTTAGACCCCATAGCCTGCTTTGACAGCGATGGAGATGGTATGGACCAATGCCAACAAAAAGAAACTGAGATTTAGTTGAACCACTGCCCTCTTCTCAGCACTTGCGTGGAATTGATACCTTGTAACCCTTGCCCCACTAGGAAGTCAGAACAGATGACTTAACAAAGAGGAAACAGACATAGCCAGAACACGAACCCAGGCCATCCAGCCCCGAGCCCTCTTACTTCAGGTCAGTGCAGAGGTGTGCCTGAAGCTGATGGGCACGCACGTGATCACTGCAAGGTGCTGAGTCTCACTCTGCGCCCGGGAGGGACTCAGGAGGGACCTTGCCGCCCTTTCCTGCATCTCGTGGGACCCTGCTTAGGACTCTCTGGCACTGCTCTCACTCATACTCCTCACGGGTCGGTGTGCATTTTGCAAAACACGTGATGACTGTGGAGCCATTTGCGGCTGAGACGTGGTCCTAGAAGCTGGAGGCTAGCTCTTCAGTCCTCCCAGGTGTCCTCTACGGAAGACCATTTGGTGGCCTCACGGACCACCCAGGTGGTGACTCCGCCTGGCTTCGAAGCTATCCCATTCTGCCTCCAGTTAGCCACCTTCTTTAGTGGCAAAGGACATGTACTAGAACTTCCATGTGGTGTATTTCAGTGTGGCATCACTCAAGTCTCCGGGCTGTCTGTTAGTTTCTTAAACATCTCTGTGAGGCCCTAGGAATTCCTAATTGGTGTAGTTAAATGAGGAAACCGTTAGACTAAAAAAAGAAGCATTCCTTTGATAGCAGTTTTAAAGTAATTGATGGGTTTTGGCTGCAACTTACACACAACACACATTCCTTCAGCTTGGAGGAATTGTAACAAGAATCCTATTAAACAGACCTGGGTTTAAATGTGAAATTTATGGCTGTCTGATCCCAGATAGAGTTCTTAATCTCTTCACACCTTTTATGTTGCCCTGGAAGTTCAAGGCTCATAATACTTCCCACAGAGGTTTTGCATGGTAAGTAAATGAGATACTGTGATGACTAGAAGTACACCCAGGCAGTCAGTCCGTGTTCGTGAGGTCGTCCAGGGTTGGAGAGTTCCCACAGTGAGTGGCAGGGATGATAGTCGTTGCATGTCTGGTGTAACTTCAAGTATTGACACCGTGGACACAAATGGAGAACTGGGCTTAGGCGCCCGTGAAAATGGAATTGGAAAAAAGAATTTCATTTCCTTAATTTGTTATTACAGATACTTATATCCCCGCATGATGACGTTTGGTGTCTAGATTGGTCATAAAGTTGACATCATTGAGGAAAGACCCAGAGTCAGCTTCGACTTTAATAGAAATAGCCAGCGTGTGCTGTGGGCGTTGTACACAACCAAGAAGGAACACTTAAGATCATATGCTTTACGTGGCCACTGTGGTGGGAATAGAGTTTCGTGTATCAGCGATACGGCTGCTTATTCAGAGGAGGATGTTTGTGGTGAGAATCAACCATTGTCCTCATACCCTTTGTGTTGATATTAAGGGAGTACGTGTAAAAGATGCTCCTTCTATGATGTCTACTCTCTCCGCATTTTGAGTCAACTGTAGTCTGCGAGAATAATCCTCCCCAAATGCCGTTCTAGTTGCGCCAGTCTGTGTTTAATATTCTTTCCTGGCTTTCTACGGCCTTCCAGACGCTAAAGCTGAGTATCTGAGCTCTGCCACAACCTGGCCCCAGCTTGCTTTCCCTGTCTTCTCAGCGGGCGCACACCTGGGTTCCATCCAGCCACGCTGGATTACTCGCTCTTCCTTGGACCTCCTCTTTGCCTCCCTGGTGCTGAGCCTCCTGCGTGTTGATCTTTCCCCTTGGAACATCCTTCCAGCTTCTCTGTCCAAAGGAAGGCAGTGACCCTTCCAAGCATGGCGCCACTGTCCCCTGCTCTGTGAAACCTTCACGCCCGCTCCCAGCCAGAAGCCATTTCCCCCATCTCCCATTCTGCCTTGTGTTATGTTACTGGTGGGTCTGGCCCAGGCCTCCTCATAGATTTGTAACTCTGTCAAGGAAAGCACTATGATGTCCTTACTCACGGGTCCCCTCCACTGGCTGGCGGAGTGTGGTTCATGCAGCCGGCCTTTCCCAGACAGCTGTGGAATGGGAAACGATGGCCTCATTTTGGACAAATATATTTTAACATCATGTGAATAATTTGATCCCGCTCCCACCTCCAAAATTCATTTCCTTCCTCCACTGAAGTTCAGAAAAGGGGTCGCTTCCGTGTGTCAACATTTTTGCTTAAACTGAGCAGACATTGGAAAACCCACACTGCAGCGTGACTCAGAGAAGGAATTGGCCCAGGGAGTCTGTCTGCATCAGGATGCAGTTTAAATGTGCTGCCTGCCGATGGCTGTTGGAATTGTGGGTTTTTAAGGAGCGTCTGATTGAGTCTATACCGTGAAATATGCCATTTTCGATACCCGGAGAACAGGTAGCATTTAAAGTAACATATGGAGCTGCCTCAGACCTGAGTTTTATCATGTCTTCGGGGTTAAGAAGCAAAGGCAATACCCTTACTCGTACATCAAAATATAGTGGGGGTGGCAGGGAGGAGGAGTTACAACAGCCCAATGCTTAGTTCCCCTCCTTCCCCCAAAGGAAAGAGAATGGGGCTGGAGTGGGAACGGCACTGGTGACGTGACGGAGAGGTCCGTGTGCAGGAGAGGGGATGGGGCGGTCCGCCTCGCACTGAGAGCAGAGGGTGAGGTCAGGAGGAGAACAGGCCTCAAGTTCTCCCACATTCCTCTTCTGTTTCATCGTGCTGACCCTGGCTTGCCTACAGAGATCGATTGCACAATCCCTGGAAGGTCAAGCGGCCAGAAGCTAGTGTTTGCAAATGTTTTGCAGTCTTTGCTATTGAAAGGACCAACGTGCCTGGTAAAAATGAATGCCCCTGGGCAGCCCAGTTAAAGCAACTAGTGGATTGACCCATTCACCAATTGTATGTCTAGTTCTTGGAATATAGTCAGCTGTGATGTATATGTAGGCATACAGGAGAGCTGAAAGTGAGTTGCATTGTAATAGCAAATGGTATCCTTGTACTTGATTTTCTGATGAGTAAAGTTTAAATGCTTATTATTCAGAGTTAAAAGAATTCATTATGTTACCCCCATTGTTTTTGTTTGGATTACCCACTAACAGACCATCGGACACACATTTGAATGATAGTTTATCTGAAATGTAAAACAAAGCAACACAGAAACAAAGGCAAGAGAGTGCGGAGGTGGGACGGGCAGCCCCCTGGGGAGGCAGTCAGCATAGACACGTGGCTCAGAGTGACCCCACCTGGGGTGAGGTGGCTGGGGTCTTTGCAGCCCATCCGTCGCTGGCAGAAGGCTGCTGCTAGGGTGGGTGTTCATTCCCCACACTTCCAGCCTGCCAGGCTCGTGGGCAGAGGAGGCTTCTGTGCTTTCTGAAAAGACTCTTGGGCAAAAAGTTGCCAAGATCGGTAGGTAGCTAGAAGTGGGCTGGCTGGCCCCAAGGTGGTGAGGCCAGAGGGATCGTGGTGGGTACTAACAGTTTTCCTACACCCTCAGCTGACTAGTTGGGTTTTTTTGGAAACTCAAGACTGAATGGCACTTACCATTTTGACAGACAACCTCCTCCCTGAAAGGGTTTATATATATTATGGGAAGAAGACAAAAGGTATTTGCATACTCCCAATCCTGAATTCCAGTTTCTAATCCCAACCTGAATCCAGATTTTTAGGGGGAAAAGTCTACAGCGCAGTTCAAAATACAGGCTATTGATCGAACCAGTGTGCTAGTTAGAGATACGTAGGAGGGTGGTAGCTTGGGTGTGGGTCTGAGAACCGCCGTCAACAACAACCAGAAGGAAAAAAGCCTTCCCTTGTGTTGATGGAGAAGGCCAGTGGAAATCAGTCTTCGCTGTGTATGGTTATGCCCTGTTGGTTAGAATTTGCTTTTTGAGTGCTGACTGGGACTGTGAGGATGAATCCACGTCTCCACTGAAGAGCGAGCACTGTGTCCTTACAAAACAATAATGATACCCAACATTTATGTAGTGCTTCATTTGTGCCAGGCACTGGCAGTAACGGCACAGAATCCTCAGCCTGGCATCACAGAACCCTAGAACTTTAGAGCCAGAAGGGGGCTCAGGGACAGCTGTCTAACACCGTATGTCTGGTGAGGATGGGTCACTTGCCTAAGGTCACGCACCTAGTTAGTGGCAGAATCAGCCCTGAGACCCAAGTCTTCTGACCTCTGGCCCAGCACTCCAACCCCTAGACCCACCACCCAGTGACCACGGGTGCAACACTCACACTTACACTCATGCGTGCAACTTCTCTTTTCATTGGCTATCGTTTTCCCTTTCGAGTTTGGTCTTGGTTGTGTGTTTAGGGGTAATGGACCCTCAACCCAGGCTCCTAAGACAGTGCCGTGCTTGGAGACACAAATGATCTGTGAAAAGGGGGCCGAGGCTACCTTCTCACTCCTCCGGGTTAGCTCCAGACTACAGGGTCTAGAGAGGTACCGTCGTCCCAGCCGCTGAGATGTGCAGGTCGACAGGCAGGGGTGTCAAGGCAGAGGAGAGAGTACATTTGTGCAGGATCCTCCTTCCCATCTGGAATAATCTCCACAGCACGCTCTTCAGTGAATCCTTCCGGGAGGCACTCTTGAAGGAGAAATTGAGGGGAAATTTGTGTCGTAAGACAGTGTCGGTGGCTTAGTTAATCACTTGGCTTGCCTCTCGTTGTTAGGGTGACCTTGAGGAATTAATTTACTATGGCGAAGTTGCCAACCATTTTTAAGAAACACAGTTGTAGTCATACCTCATAAAGCACTGTCTTGCACAGAACTGATCTTTAGAAGCAAGGTTAGCAAACTTTTTTGTTAAGGGCCAGATAGTAAATATTTCATTTATTTTTGTTTTTATTTATTGGGTCTGTATTGTGACTACTCAGCCCTGCCATTGTAAAGCAAAAGTAGCCATGGGCAATATGTAAATAAATATGCTTGACTATGTTTCAATAAAACTTTATTTACAGAACTGGCTGAGGGCCAAATAGTGCTGGGACCCTGTATGTTAATATAAATACATTTTATTGTTAGTTAAAAGGTAGCAGTGTGACATTTATTTGACTGTTTGGATGTCGGGGCAAAGCTTTTTTTTTTTTTAATATGGGCCCACTGATTGGAGTCCTTGGACATCATCTGAGCATGAACTCAAACAACAGGGTATTATCTGATGACAGAAAGCGGCTAGATTTTCCAATCTTTAATTTTTTAATTAAAAAAAATTAATTTATTTTTATTGTATTTTTTCCCATTACCATTTAGTCCCCTGGTACCTCCCACTGTCCCACCCCACCTTGCAATCACCACACCGTCGTCCATGTCCATGAGTCCTTTTTCCTTTTTGCTCAATCCCTCCACCTGCTTTCAGATTTGCAGTAACTACTGTTTAGGAATTACCTTTATTAAGTTACCTCAAAGCAGTAAACCTAGTTTTTATGGAAACAACTTTTTCTTACTGTATTTGTATTTTGTCTATTTACAAAATGGAAGGACATGTGATTAAAAAATAACTTGGAACAATACAACCGACTCTTGGTAAGCACCCACCTAGCCGCTGGGGGTTGTGGGGAGCAGATGCCCACAGGCCACGCACACGGAGTGGATCCTCGCTAGCCCCTAGCCCTCCAGGGACTCTGGCAGTATCCATATGCTTTGCAGAGGGAGCAGAAGCTGGTATGAATTTAGGACGTAACGTAGGGTGACCTTCTTTTGCTCAGAGTGCTTTTAAAAGTTGTTTCATTTTGTTTAGTTGAAACAGATCTTGCCCTCTTGTTCACACCCACATTTTGCACAGGTAACGTCACAGTACACAGGCTTCTCTGGTGAAATTGTCAGCTGGTTTTTGGTTTTTGCCTTGGTGGAGTTCAAAGCGATGAAATTCTTTTCAGTGAGTAGCCTTTCAGTTGTCTATAAAATCCGTGTCTTCTGTAATGGCACCTGTAGGTAGAAAGTGTGGGGATTCGTAAATGATTTTAGAATTTTTTAAAAACTTAAACATTCATACAGCTTAACCTGCCAAATATTAGTTCAGGTGCTTAGAAATAATATACTTTTATTTGTTGTAACATCCCTTTGAGGTGCATTTTACTTCGTCACCATTTTGCAGATGAAAACACCGAGGCAGAGAGAAGGGAAGTGGCTGAGCTAGGACTTGAGCCAAGGGGCCGAGGTTGCCCTGCAGAGAGTGGGTGGAGACTTGACCCCCGTGAGCGCTCTGACATTGCAGTCTTTTACCTCTTACGGTCACTCCAGTCGGCACCAATGACAGGCTCTCAGCACAGCTGTCATGAGCCAGGGGGACGTAAGGTGAGCACAACTCGCCAAATCGCCCAGTTCCTCGAGGAAGGCACTCGTGGTGTCCATGGTGGGCACCCAGCCCAGAGTGAGGTCCTGCCAGGGCATGAGAAGCCCAAGTGAGAGCTGGCCAAGCCTCCTGAATCCTCAGCCCCGACCCTGAAGCCCCAGCATACTTAGCTTTCGTGTACGTAAAATTGCTATTAGGAAGCCGTGTTGCTGGGTGGGCTGACCCCCTGAGGGCCGGATCCTGTGTCACCAGCACCAGCTTGCTGTCATTTATATGGATTATAAAATGGTGAGCAGTCTTCACTCTCGAATAGTGAGTTTGTGCCTATGGAATGATAACCGTGTGAACACACTCAGACAGGCCTGCTGATCTAAACAGACCGTGCAGGGGTGGAACACAGCAGACCAGGCCAGAGCCTCCACTGCTGTATCAAGTGGTACTTCTTGCCTTTAGGCAAGAGGTGTCCATGAGGCGGCAAGGGAAATACAGGAGATTGACAGTTATGATGAAGATCGCTCATATTTGTACGGTGCTTCAGAGTTTGAAGAACTCTTATCTATATCATTAGAGTTGCTGCTAGTGATAGATTTAGGCATTAGAGCTATTTTGCAGCCCTGCCTCCTGGATTTGTGACCTCGGTCAAGTTCCTTCATCTTTCTGACCCTCAGGTTTTTGTTTTGTTTTTTTTTCTTCATGTGTAGAATGGGGATAAGTCGTTTCCCTTTTGGAGTTTTATGAGTTAAGTCCTTCACTGCTCACAACGTGCCGGGCACAGGGCCCAGCTAGCAGCAGGTTTCATGAGCTGTCCTGTTCCCGTGCGGACAAGCTCAGTCCCCGGGGTGGCAGAGCCGGACCCTGGGGCTTCTGACTCTCCCATGAGTAGTCTCTGCACCCGATTATGCACTGTCCAGAGGCAGGCGCATTTCTGCCTCAGGACCCAGAAGGCAAAGGCACCATCCAGTCAGAAAGGACACCCAGCCAGTCAGGAAGGACAGGGTCAGTGGTCTGAGCTGAGACAGGGAAGTGCCACTCACGCCCTGGGTGGGAGCAGTGGCCAGGGAGTCTGCTTCTGCCAATCGCTTACTGTATTTTGCCATGTATAATGCACACCCACGTTTTTGGCTCAAGCTTCCAGGAAAAAAAATCTTTCCTTTTAATTTTTAAATTCAATTATTTATTTATGTACATTTAGATCCTTGTTTTTTGTATTATAAAGGAATTTTAGCATTTATTTTTGGACATATTATGGTACAATAAGTTTTACAGAATAAATAATTACAAAACACAAGAACAGATACAAGATATTTCAGGTACCACCCATGTATAATGCACATCCTCATTTTTCCCTTAAGATTTCGGGCAAAAAAGTGCACATTGCCCACGGCAACGTACAGCATTCATGATTACATATTTATATATTCCTTCATCACCTGTTCAGTTAGCAAGGGCCATAGGCCAGGTATGGTGTTAACCGCTGGGAATAAAGTGAATAAGAAATACAATAATTTCTCTAAAACTCATTAACGCTTTGCAAAATTCCAAAGATATAATGATTCCTGGTGGAGAAAGAAATTACTTAGTTTCTAATTCAGCTATTTTAGATTTAAATCATCTGATTACAGATTATAGAACTAATTATAAAACTGGAAGGTACATTATGAACTGTTTTTTCAGCGTAATTTCTTATGTAGATCTTTATTAATGTATTTTTATATAAATGAAAATTCAGTGCATGGGTTAGATGGTCTGCAGATTTTAAAAGTAACTGTTAAAAGGCCTTAAGTACCTGATGAGGCTGTTTGATTGTATCACTCAATTTTCTTGACATCTTCTAGCACTTTTAGTACAATTAGTGAAATAGCTGTAACTTCTAAAGTTGTGAGAGAAAGATGGTTATTTTTAAAACTGAAAAATGGAAAAAACATATTACTGGGGAAGAAAGGAACTTCCCTTTGATATTATCTGTTATGCATATTATTATCTTCTGGTCATAGAAAGCCTTCACTTCACAATTGTACTTTACCTAGAAAAAAATTAAATAATTTCATAAAACTTTCTGATATCAAAGAGTCCGCATTAAAGGTTTGAGAGTGGGGCCCTGAGTTCCTGAGACTTTGATCCACACGTTGAGAAAATACAGGGTGCCGATCAGTTCTTGAAGTAAAGCGGTATGTTTTTCAGCTACATAATGAAGCTTAGGGTGACCTACATGCAAATTTTTCTTCTGCTAAGACACTCTCAGATTGTAAGAAGGAGAAAGATGACAAGTAGTCACTTTATTTTCCTTACACGCTACATAATTCACTTGTCTAGACAATAGTAAGTTAACCGCATAGTTGAGCAACCTCTCCTCTGGGTGTGTGGACCAGATGTGTTACTTCTTCACTGCTGGGCCGTTGTGAGTGGTGGGAAGGGCCCTGAGCACGAGTCATCCCACATACGCGCTGTCATTGGATCTCTAACAGTGCGTGGTGATCACAGGGACAGGACCCCTTCGTGGGCAGAGGGATCGGAAGGCTTCTTGCTGTGTTACAGGGTAGAACCTCTTCACAACGCGAGTCTCAGAACAAACCAGCTTTTCTGAGACCCGCTTTGCTTCTCGGTTGCCTTTTTCTTCTACCACCTTCCTTCCCGTCTCCAAGCGTGAATCCCTGGAGTTGTGCTTGACTCGTTTTCTCTTTTCTTTGACTTGCTGATTCTTCTTCCTGGGCAGTTACTCTTTCCCACAGGCACATTCCAGTTTTGAGGTCTTATTTCAAACTCTTTTTCTTGAGGCCTGCAGTAGACTCCTCACTGTCCTGCCTTCAGTCTTACTGCCTCCTTCCATCTGTGTTGCTCAGGGTGCACTAGGTTATGCTGCAGTAACAAACAATTAGAAAATCTCAGTGGCTTAAAACAAAGTTCACTTGTAGTTGGTGGTCATCTTGGATTATAGGAGGCTGAAATCCATAGCATCTCCACTCAGTGACCCGCGCTCCACTCTTCCGAATTTCGTCAGTTCCCGCTGCGGCGGGTAGGAGGTCCTGGGGGATCTCACATTGACAATGAAATACTCGGTCCTAGACGTGACACACTAATTGTCACTCACAGTCATTTGCAGAACTAGTCACATGGCAGAAGTGTGTAACTGTCTCGTGTGCTTGGAATAAGTGGAGAAGTGGATACTCGGTGCATTGGGGGCTTTACTACTTCACCCTACAATGAAAGCAAGAATCTTACAGTGAGGGCCATGATTCTACCAAGAAAATCGGAATTGTACATTGAAGACCAGAATCCTCCAAGGACGGCCATTGGCAGTCTCTTCAAAGCACTCCTTCACTTAAGACCTTTCAGCAGTTCCCCACTCCCTACCAGACACCCTGGATTTCACGGATCTCTAACATCCGTTGAATAGCTGATATTTATTAAGCACCTATTATGTCAGGTACCCTATTAGGTCCTCTATATCCATTATCTTACCTATTTCCTACAACAATTATTCAAGGTAGGCATTGTTACCCTCATTTGACAGATGAGGAAAGTGAGGGTCAAAGAATGTCTTAGTTTGGGTTTCTCCCAAATCAGACCCTGTAGCGAGGACTTGGATGCCAGGAAGTGCAGTGAAGGAGGGGGCTGTGGGAACAGCAGGAGAGGAGTGTCAACAATGGGGTAATGAGTGGGTTACCATCGGGGGCACCTTGGGCTCTCAGTCCAGCTGTGGACCAATGAGAGGCTGTGTAGAACAGAGCTCTGCACTCAGGCCAAGGGGCTAGGGTAGTTTTCTATCAACTTCTGATGTCATTGGTTGAAGGTTGCTCTTGAGATGTTAACTCCCAGCACTTTTGCCCTGCTGTGCCCACAAGCCAAGCTCAGCAGAGATGTGCAAGCTGTCAGTGTTCTGGACAGTGCTGGTAACCTCGGGGGCTGTGAGCATTGGCAGTGTCTGCTACGGAAAGGCAAAGTTACTTGCCCAAGAAATACAGTGAATAAGACAAACCCAGGCCCTCTAACTCCCAAGCCCGCTGTCTGTCCACACGGATGTCTTGCTAGTCCTACTGCTTACCAGCCGGGAATATAGATCTTCGCTCCAGCCAAAATGGATCACTGGCCCGTCTCCAAATCCCCTCGTCCTTTTTCTCCTCCATCCCTTGGTTCATGCCATTCCTTCTGCTGGGAGTTCCCTTTGCTCTGTGTCTCCTGTTTAAATTCTGCCCATATTCGGTGCTCAGCTCAAACCTAGCCTTCTCCATGAAGCCTCTGATGATGGGAAAGGCTGCCTCTGGCCTCCGAACCCTGCAGCGCTCAGTTAGCCGCTGTGGCTTACCCTGCACTGCCCTGCGCGGCAATGAGGGATTGATAGGTCTTTCTCTGGGTTAGAAGGTAGGCTTCTTGAGGACATGGACTGTATTTTATTCAGTTTCTTCTAATATTGATGGAATAAGATAAATATAACTGCATAGATAAACTCATATATCCATATGCACATTTATTTCACTCTCAGTCCATGTTGGCTGACGTTGCCAGAGGTCACTCTGAAGTCCAGATTTTGGGGAGAGGTGTTTTCTGGTGGTGGTGATTGTGTTTTTGTTTTTTTTCTGGTGTGCCACCATCAGTTCCTCTGCCTCCCAACCTCTGGCATCTGTGTTGCCCCTCGGAGTTTCCGCCTTGAGCAGGGACAGGAGAAGGAGCTGGCTGAGAAGCGCAGGTGGTTTCCATCAGTTTGCGGCAGGCTCCCCTGCACGTGTCTTGTCCTGCCATTACTGCCCTTAGAAAAGGAGGTGGAATCAAGACGATTTACCCCGTTTATTCAGCAGGACCAGAAGACTGCGGTTGACCTTCAGGTGACACTCCAAACCACATGCAGAGGGTTGCTAATGACCGGGAGGTGGTAAAAAAACCTTTGACTTTGTTGGGCTCCAAACTGGGAAAAGGAAGCGACTCTTTGGCACTTCTGCCTGAAATTCAGGGTTGCACTCTCAGTAGGCTGGGAAAACAGGAAGTCCCACCTGCTGCCTCTTGCTTTCAAAGAGACACCAAGTTCCTTCAGAAGGCCTCTCTGTGCACCCCAAGTTCCTAATGAGAAAAGACAGCAGGATAGATGACCTCACCCCTGGGGCCACCTGCCTCACCTCCTGCGGTTTCCTAACGTCCCAGCCCCTCTGCTGTACTGCCCTTCAGTTTCCAAGGGCTGAGTCTAAAGGGGGGCTCTGGCCACTGAGGTGATCACTTCTCAACCAAGATGGGTGGTGCTCCTCATGTCTTCCTCCCCCTAAGTGGAGGAACAGGTGATATTCTTAGTCAGATCCTTTCTGGAAAAACTGTATCACATTGCTTTCCTTTACAATTTCCTGCACAGCAAAGTCTTAAGTTAATTATGTAGCGGATGGAAAAATGCATTTTCTTTTATCTGTTTTAAATGAGTTGTCTTTCGATTTCATTGACTGCTCCTTAGTTCTTATGTGGCCGAGCAAGAGTTTATTTGAAGAATGGCAGTCATGGGTGGATCTGAGAGCATTATGTTCAGTGAAATGAGCCAGTCAGAGAGAGACAAGGACCATATGATCTCACTTATCTGTGGAATCTAATGAACAACATAAACAGACAAAGTAGAAGCAGACTCATAGATACAACGGACAGACTGACAGCTGTCAGAGGGGAGTGGAGTTGGGGGAATGGGTGAAAAAGGTGAAGGAATTAAGGAAAGAAAAAAGAAAACTCATAGATACACAACAGTATGGATGTTACGAGGGAACAGGGGTGAGGAGAGGGAGAAAAAGGTAAGGGGGTATAATTGGTGGTGGAAGGAGACTTGACTTCGGTGGTGAACACATAACACAGTATACAGATGGTATATTATAGAGTTGTGCACCTGAAACCTATATAATTTTATTAACCAATGTCACCCCAGTATATTCAATAAATTTTTTTTAAGAATTTTATTATACTACTTAGGTTAACAATTCATTTCTGATCAATTTATCTTCAAGAGGGGTTAAATGTTTTCTAAGTGTGGGTTTGCTGAAGTTAATTATGAAATTATAAAAAACTTACTATAATAAACAAAAAAAAATAAAAATAGAAGGGAATGGCTTTGTTGTGTTTCATGCGATTGTCTCCACTGCTTAAGTAGAGTCTGCGAGGAAAACACCGGCGAGTCAGCTGCCCAGTTGTGAGTGTCTTGCAAGTCCAAGAAACCCAAAAGTTTGCTTTTATCTTCCAGACTCTGAAATCCATTCTATTTATAATTCACTCATGTTCCCCCATTTGCTATTCTTCACTAACCAAGTACCCAGCCAATGAGGTAATGACTTTTCCTGTATAAAATCACATAAAGATCCCAGATATACCAAGAGGATAGATAGTACACACATGTACACATTTAAGCAATTTAAGGACACTTTACGAAGGTACATGCTGATATTATGAGAGTTTTGTATATATATGTGTAAGCAGATTGGCCAGCACTGGGAGGGTGGGCAGTGATTAATCAAGGAGGCCTTTCTGGAGGAGTCAGTTTCTGTGTCAGTGTTAGGAGGAAAGAATGCTATAAGCGAGTCATGTAAACATTTATTATTATTTTTATACTTGGTCAGACAGTTGATATTTCTGTGAGAACCATTCAAAATTGTTAAAATAATCAGTGTCTGCCCCCTGTCTCTTCCCCTCACTGTGGAACGCGCGGCAGAGTTGCCCTCATGCAGAGCAGCTCTGTCGTAAATCTCCTGTCCTGTTTTTTGTTTTTTTGGTTGCAGCTTTTATTTTTGCCTGGAGCCCCCGATTTCATATGTTTTTCATTTCCACTCAGAAGACTCTGGACTGTTATTGACTGAGAACTTCTAGTCTACTAAGGCTTTTTATTTTTAACCTTTTAATTTTCCCCATGTTCCAAACCATGAAGACCCTGCGCTCTCCGGTCTGGGCCGTATGCCACTGTCCTCCCATGTGCTGTGGTGGGAAGAACGTGGGATGCGAATCAGAGGACCTAGGTTTGAGTCCAGCTCTTTACCAGACTCAGCTGTGTGACCTTAAGTAAGACCTTCAACCTCTCTGAACTTGTGTTTCCTCGCTTGCAACATAAGTGAACTAAGGATAACAGTACTTCCCACAGAATTGCAGTAAGGATTAAATTCAGTCACATGTGTTATATAAATTTAATTTTTTTTAAATGGTCAGTGCTATAATTGTACTGGCACTGTAGAGGAGGCTTGGCTGCCAAGAGTTCCTCCCGTCAGGTCTTCCTCAGTCCCTGGAGCACTCCCACTGCAGGCGGTTAGCCACACAGCAGCATGGCTTCCTCAGCAGCTGCTCTTTACCACCCCCCAGAGCGTCCTCACAGGCAGTTCCTCAAGGTGGGAGTGGTAGTGGTTTATGGGGTTATTTCCTAAGATCAGCGCATTATGTCAAAATTGCACAAGGACCCCACATTATTGTTACAAGTGATTATTATCATTATTATTCATAAAGCATAGTGTGTGCGCTTTGGTGCCTACCCATGTGACTCTCACTGGGGAGCCGTTTGTAGGAAAGGTATTTCTCTTTAAACACTGAAGTCACACCCCGGGGCTGACAGTCACCCTGCGAGGAGCAT
This sequence comes from Desmodus rotundus, assembly GCF_022682495.2. Lineage (NCBI taxonomy): Eukaryota > Metazoa > Chordata > Mammalia > Chiroptera > Phyllostomidae > Desmodus > Desmodus rotundus. The sequence goes on from NC_071387.1 coordinate 202,078,797, forward strand.
ATGGGAACTGAGATCTGTCAGGAAAGTGTAGATGCCACACTCCCACCTCACACTCACAGAATTGCAGTAAGGATTAAATTCAGTCACATGTGTTATATAAATTTAATTTTTTATATTAAATTTTTATTCTAATTTTCTAGGGGCTCACCATTAAGCACCCTTCATGGTGATGTTTCTTTCACTTTCCCTCATTACTCTCCTTGTTGGCAAACCACTCCCAAACTCAGTGGCTCATATGTGCTATTGTGTATTCTCACTCCTGCTTCTGCAGGTCAGCTGGGGTCAGACTATCCAGGCTGGACTCAGCGGGGCCATGCGGTTTCAAGGTGCAGGTTCTTCTGGGCTTGACTCCTTGATGCAGGTTAGGTGCAGGTCTGCTCCACAGAGGAGTATTCTGGGACCCAGGTGCAGGGGCTGTCATGGAAATGACAAGAGGCAAGTCCAAGTGCATGGGAACATGTTATGCCCCTTATTGCATTATGTCTGCTAACATCTTGTGGGCAAAGCCCGTATTATTGCTACCTCTGTCTCTATCTCTGTCATTTATCCTGCTTACTGTAAAGCCAAATCACATGGCCAAACTCAATGTCAGAGGGGCTGAGAGGTGTACGCCTTCCATGTTGGGGTGCGGAAGGTAAATACTTTTGGTCAATGATCTAATCGACCTCTATTGCCAAGTGCATATGTTGAGTTCCTGTGAGTGACAGACATAAGTATGGCGCAACTCTACAGTACAAGCAGAGGCCTGGTGCCCCCTGCAAAGGCCATCCTGAAGTGACACGTGGAGGACAACGGTCACAGGATGTTGCTTCCATACAGAATCTTTTCCACTGTGAAAAAAAGATAAAAGCTATAGATTTTACCAATTTGCCTTGGATGTAGCTATAATTCTACTTGTTCCTCCCCCTTTCCAGAAAGCATATCTATCTTGGTTCCTTTTGAAAAGCAAACCTGTCTTCCACTTTGGTACTGTAGGTATGATTAGCAATTAATAGCCTGCGATAAAGGTCACACTGATGGCGGTGTGCCACGGCTGAGGACCACAGCCAGATTCCCAGGCTGCTGACCAGTGTGTCTGCACAGGGGACTATGGATTGAAGTTCAGGGAACATGACCTGTGTTTTTTTTTTTAAATGACATTTCATCAGTCTTATTTAGAAAGGAAAGCCTGTTTGTAGCAGTAATCAAGACAGAAAGAGGCCCACATCAGGTCTGAATAGATGGGTGTTCAAACGTGAAATGCTGACAATTTTAGAGCACGTGACTGATGGAAAAGGTGCAGGTGGACAGACTGGCTAATGGGGGTCGCCCAGGTAGCACCTCTCCTCTCTTCTCCGAGGTGTGTGTTAGAAGAGTCCTGGTTTTTCACCCAATGCCAAAGGTTAGCAGATCATCAATTACAAAGAGAAATTTGATGGACTTTTAAAAAATTTAGGCTAGAACTGAGAGGGGATCCTGAATTGAACTTTACTAGTGAGATATACCTTCCTTCATACCCCAAACACACCCAAACAATAAGTAAGATTATGGGATGGTTACCGGGCAACTAGTAAAGCTACCTTCCATGTTTCTAGTGGGAAATAATACTCATGTCAAGCAGAATGTATCCCATTGCTAAGCAAACCACTTTTTCAATTGATGGTAGATTGAAAGGCCATAGTTCTAGGTCACCTACATTGCGAAGGCAAGTGTCCCGATATAGGCAGTACACATATCAATACTGAAATATGGAGGGGTATTTGTCATATATTTAGGGTTAGTGCTGTTTAAACTGCAAAATACAATCCTAAGCAAGCCCCAGAATAATTGTTAAGACACTTTGAGGGGCTTAACAAGTTTCCTTCTGGTTATACCCAACACTTCCGGTCGTGCAATGCTTTAGAAATGATGTGTCGACAGCAAAAGGGGGGATAGGATAGAAGGAAGAGTGGCCTCCATCCTCTCTCTTTATGGGAGAAGCCCAGGCAGAAAGGTAGAAGACAGCCCCTTGACTGTTGTTCTTTTGACTATTCTAAACCGACCTACGATTACTCTACAGGAGGCAAGAGTTAAGTTTTGTGTGTTGGTGATGGTGATGGTGATGGCGATGATGATGATAGAACTGACTTACTGAATATGTACCCTGGTGAGCCGAGTCATTTGGATGCTAACAGAAGTCCGTTGAACTGTGAAGTCCGTTCTCCTTCATTTAGACTCAGCAGCCTCTTGGTGCCCTCGGCTGCCTCTTCCTGACAGAAGAATTACCATTGAGAAATGTCAAAGGATGAAGGAAATAGAAAATCACCATTAGTCAAATGCTGTGATAATAGCTAATACAGGCACGATCCATCAGTGGATGCTAAAATTATTGGGTGAAAGTGTGAAGAGAAGCAAGATAATTCACAGTAACACAGTGCCTTCTCATCCAAAGGTATTTATTAATTACAAAGGGAAAAATGGTAACTTCACAGTAGAAAAAAGTTGGCCAACACCACCTCATCCACCTGAGCAAGGCTAACCTCACCAGCCATGAGACATTGACCTTCTGTGTCCCTGACTACGGTACAGAGAAAGGCATCACTTTTCTGTGTTCTCGCCCGCAGTGTATAACCTCTGTCTAATCATGAAAAAGCCAGATTGAGACAGAATCTACAAAATAACTGACCGGTACTCTTTAAAAGAGTCAAAGTCATGAACAAGGAAATATTTAGTAATTATTATAAATTGGAAAGTATTAAGGAGACACAAAAACTTAATGCAATATGGGATCCTGAATTGGATCCTAAAACAGAATAAGGATATTCGTGGAAAAACTGGCAAAATTAGAATAAGAACTATAGTTTAGTTAATAGTATTGAACAACATTATTGATATTTTCCTGGGTTTTATCATTGTGCTAAGCTTATGTAAGATGTTGATATTTGGGGAAGCTTAGTAAAGAATATATAGGAATACTCTATAGTATTTTTGCAAATTTTCTATAAGTATGAAATTATTCAAAAATAAAAAGTTTAGAAAAATAAAGAAAGAGAATGGCGTAGTTTATTATAATAGAGGCTAGGGTTTTTATTGTGTCATAAGTCATCATTTTATCAAATAAAGACTATTATCATCTCTTATTTACCTATTGAGAAACATAGAAATTTCTAGATTTTAAAAATAGCTAATCTCTCGGCAATGAATTTCAAACCACACAATTGTGTTTAGCACTGAAGTGTCAGTTGAATATTTTCTTTCTTTTGATGCTGTCCTGTGGATTTTGGACTTTTTCTATAGACTAGGCTATATGAACAAAACCTCACATCAGAAATAAGCCAGTTTAAGAACATTTAAGAGCAATTCTGTCCTAAGCCCAATTTGCTTGCCTCTCTGAGTCTGTCCTGACCCTGCGGTAATTTCCTGGTCTCTACAGTCGCCCTGCACAGGTAGAAGAGTCAGCAAGGGCCCTTCATCAGTGAGCGTGCTTGGCACCAAAGGACTGAGCTGGTTGTTCCTGGGTTCCCTATCCACATACCAGCACCAGGAGATGTTTCAGGGATCTCTGGGCTCTGCAAACCTCCCAACAAAGATTCCAGCTATTTCTGGGCCCTCCCACTTGCAGCTGGGATCTGCTCTCTATCGGTGCCCATGGACACCTTCTTCCCAGCACACTTCAGTCAGATCCCAGTGCCATTCAGCCCCAATCCCATGGAGTGTAGACAACACCATGGGGAGAATGGTTTCTAGAAAACTGAGGCCCTTGAGGGCAGAAAACGTGTGCAGGTCTCCCAGCGTGCGCTGTCCAAGAGGTGGTGCATCCCTCTGACGTTCTCTTCTTCTCCGTCTGCACAGCAGCGGGCATTATTCAGTACTGTGGTTAACTGACTCCAGCCTTATCTGCGTCACGTCTGAGTCATCTTGAGAGAGAATTTCCCAACTACTGTCTTCCAGGGCTCCTCAATTAGGAGAGATGTGGACGCCCCAGCCCCTTGTATCTCTGCTGTTGCTCCCCAGTGGCATGACAGCCCACAAACAGCTCACTTGCCCAGTCCTCGTGAGCCCGTGCCCTCCCAGCCCCTACCTCTGGACCCTCTCTGGGGCTATAATTCACGACTAGATGCTCATACGTTGGGGATTGAAGATGGCATTAAGTGCTTGATTATATATTGAGAACATTCTCATGTAAACATTCGAGTGCTTGTGAATATGAAAGTTAAGACTTCTATTAAATTATACAAGTAAATATAAATATTTTTACTAAATATTAGCCAAAATTATTGAATATTTATTATACATTAAGCATTGTTTTAAGTTTCTTATCTCGTATTAGCTAATTTAATTGTTAACAATACTGAAAATAGGTACAACTGATATTATCCCCATTTGACAGTTGAAAAACCTGAGGCACAAAAAGGCTCCCCTTAGTCATTACAGTTAGCGAGTGGTAGCAGCAGGTCAGGAGCCCAGGCGATATGGCCCAGGGATGGTGCTCTCGGTCACTACGGTGAGCTGCCCTTAGGCTGTGGCTGGTATTCTGCCACATGGAAGAAAGGATGGGCTTCTTCGGGTACACATTACTAGGGAAAAAACAATTCCTTTTCTCTTGGGTTGTCACGAAGACTTGTTATTCTTTATTTATGAAGTATCCATGTCTTATGAAGCTTATATAAAGAAGCTAAAGCCGAGTGAGCTGGAACAGAATTCAGGACACTGTGGAGAGACTTGTGAGTGAGGAGTGGCTACAGTGTGTGAATTCTGATGCCACCTTATTGCAAGGTTTTAGATAGGATTCATTTGACATATTTATCGAGCATCTATTATGTGCTGGGCACTGTTTGAGGTGCATGAGCTGTCTCAGCGAACAAAAATAGACACAAATCTATGTGGAGCTTATTATTTTCTAGAGGGAAGAGAGAGACAATACAGGATAACCTGAAAATACATACACAGATGTGTATTAGAGTACCATGGAAAAACTAGAGATACTGCGGAGTCAGGAGGATAAGAGGTGCTAGGCAGGAACAGGTGGGGCTGCCATTTAAAATAGGGCAGTCAGGCTGGTCTCACAGAGAAGGTTAAAGAATTAAGGAGCCGAGGGAGTTCGCAATGTAAAAAAGAGCCAGTAGCCACAACTAGTGTGGCTCAGTTGGTTGGAATGTCGTCTCATAACCAAAAGGGTGCAGGTTCGATGCCAGGTTAGGACACATACCTAGGTTATGGGTTCAATCCCCAGTCTGGGTGTGGACAGAAAACCACCAGCTGATGTTTCTCTCTCACATTATTTTTTCTCTCTCTCCCTTCCTCTCTCTCTAAAATCAATGAAAAAAATGTCTGCAGGTAAGGATTTAAAAAAAGGAAGAAGGAGAAGAGCCAGTAAAATGTCTGGGTGGAGTGTGCCTGACCTGTTCAGGAGCTCCCAGGAGGCCAGCGCGCTGCAGCTGAGCAGTGGGAGGTGGGAGAGTAGCGCCGTGGTGGGGGTCAGCCCTGCAAGGCCATGAGGGTCAGGTAGGGGCTGAGGAAATGATGAGCCACTCCAGGGTTTTGAATTTTCTTTCTAAAGTAACACTTTGGCTCTTGCGTTGAGATTAGACTTTGGGGAGGCTAAAGATAGAAACCGGAAACCTATGGGGAGGTCATTTGTGTCATCCAGGAGCGAGAGAAGGTGGGGACTCAGTCCAGGGGGGAGCAGCGGAGGTGGGGAGAAGGACTGGTGTTGGGGCTCCACTTCCAGGATCAAGCCAACAGGGTTTCCAGATGCAGTGGGTGTGGGATGTGAGTAAAAGAGAGGAAGCGAGGATGATGCCAAGATTTTTAGCCTGTGCAACTAGAAGGAAGGACTTTGGGTCAACTCAGATGAAGGGGACCAGGGGTGAAGCAGGTGTGGTGGTGGTCGGAGGGGAGATCAGGAGTTTTGGATGTGTTACATTTGAGATGTTGGCTAGACATCCATGTGCCGGGAAAGCAGCTGGATTCGAGTCTGGAGTCCAGAGGCGAGGTCGTGGGCAGGACGATGGTGTTTGAAGCCAAAGGTAGACGAGACCAGCAGGGGAGGGAGTGTACGTACTAAAGCATTAAGAAGTTGGAGAAAAGGAGGAACCAACAGAAGCTTCGGAGAGGCAGTGAGGTGAAACCAGGAAGATGCCAGGAGAGCGTGGTGTCCCGGAAGCAAAGTAAAGAAAGTGAGGTGGGAGGACCAGGGGCCAACTGGCTAGTGCTACTGTTCCATCCAGAAAATGGGGGATAGAGGGTATCAGTGACTAAAAGAAAGACATTTCTGTGACATGAGGGTAAAAACCTGCCTGAGGTGGGTGAAGGGACGGTGGGAGGAGAGGAGACAGTGACTTTTGGTGGCCCTTTTGGGGATTGTTGCTGCAGAGGGAGAAAAGAAATGGGTACTTCCCAGGAAAAGGAGGATCAGCAGACTTTTTTCTAAGGTGGGGCAGAAACAGCAGGCTTAAATGACTAATAGCTCGGGTCTTATAAAGAGCATGTTGACATCTTCCTGTGCAAAGATTCACGTAGAAAACCCAATAAAACATCACGGGTGGTATCATGTGGGGATTGGAAGAGGTCGAGTGCAACAAGATAAAAGTATTATGGGAAGGAAAAGAGAGACACGGAGGATCAACACACCTTAAATTCCGGGAGTCTGGGGAGAACCAGTTATCAGCCATCTCTGGGTCAACACAGTGTCTGGTACCAGCTAAGCTGTCCAGTGCTCGGCGTGCAGGTGGCACCAGTGCCCCTCCTCTGACAGCCCCGAAGATCCAGCCTAGTCCTGTGAGGGGAAGAGAGCAGCCTCAGCTGGACACAGTGGCTTCCTCGCATAGCTGGGAGGGCGAAAGCCAGGACCTCTCTGAGTGACGGTGAGGGACCTGGCATGGACCTGAGAGGCAGGCAGGTGGACATTCAAATTTCAGTCTCTCCACCCTCTTGCTGTGTGCACTTGGGCAAGGCTCGGAGCCTCCATTTGCTAATCTGCATCATGAGAATTACAATTATGGCTCCCTTATAAGGCTGTTATAAAAATGCAATGATAGAATAAATATAAATGTTAACACATGCATGAAGAGGAGCCAGTGAATTGGTTCCCTGCTCTCTTCTAAAACATAAACTAATTTTATTTCCATCTTTAGGTTCTTTTCCCCCTAACAATTCAGAGGCACTCCAAACTTGACATTTCAGGCTCTATTTCTTTAAGAGATTTGTTTTTAAGTGTCTAAGAATCAAAAAAGAGCACCTGGAAAACAAGCCTTCTCTCCCTATGTCCTAATAACTGTAAAATGGACAAAGTAGGTCTTTCTAAAGCTCCCCTCATACCTGTTAAGAGATAAAGCCTTTGTTACCTCTGCTCCAGGGTGGTTTTCTGAACACGCTGTGTGCACTTGAAGTGAGGATTTCGTGAGTAATCTGTGCTCTTGCTACTCCCTGGCTGTCCTCATGCCCTGATAGCCCAGATGGACAGCGAGCTCATCCCAGACTGTGGGAGTCCCAGGGCTTACTTAGCAGGTGTCATCAGTTAGTGTGCACGGCTGCTCGTGAAGAAGCATCAGGAGGGCTGCCCTGCCAGTCTCTCAGAGCAGGTAAGGGAAGCACCTGCAAGTGGTGGACTTGCAGAAGACGCACCCCTTGTTCCTGGGATCGTCCAGAACATTTCTGGGATCTCTTGAAGGATTTCCTAAAGATAAAACATTTCCCAAGTCTAAGTGCTCTCCCCCAGTCCTCCATGGTCTTGTTGTTAGTCCTTAATCAGCAAGGATCGAAGGGGGAAGGCAGCTGATGGAAGTCAACATTTCACTGGAAATACAAGATGAAGACAATTGCAGTTACCAGTATGCTTCTTATAGAGAGTACTTGATGATACCTTTTGATAAAGATAGTTTGGGATGGGATGGATGGGATAAAACCCTTGAGGGGAATTTTTGTTAATGAAAGAGTCCCTGAATTCCCTGTAGGGAAGATGAGTCCAGTTATCTACAGGGGTTTCTAAGTTTTTCTGAGGGAGACATGCAAGTCTGGGCCAGAGCTGAATTACTGGGCAGTCGCACTGAAGCTGCAGCCTGTGGATCACCCACCCTTCCCACAGGCCCCCAGGCAGTGTGATGGGTGCCACGCTGAAAAACACGTGCCCAGGATGCCGGGACCTCCGGTCTCCCTTACTCCCCTCCCATGTTTTGGGCAGATAGACTTCCCCTTTCAGGTTGGATATTGATGGATCCCTCTCTGGGATTTGACTAGCCTAAGAGGAAAGAAGGACCTAACAATAGTGGTATTAAGACTCTTGAAATAGCTACAGTAAAGTTCACAGTCGAGGAGCCCACTAACACAAACAAATTGACAATGAGCTTCTTATTCCTGAATGTCTAAATATGAGCAGATAATGAGGGCTTCTCAGGCATCTAAAGGGTGTCTCTAACATGAAAGATAGAAACCAAAGTTATAAACCAGAAAGGAGCAACTTGGAAGAAATAGGGACTACGAGAAAGGAAAAAAATGTAAAAGAAACACATCCAGAAATGTACTCACTCAGATCCTTAGAGAGATAAGATAGTACAACCAGGAAACATGAGCAGGCTAGTATAGAAAAGGATATACTAACCAGAGGGCAGGAAAAAAAGAGCTCTGGATTTTAATAATATGATATCAGAAATTAAAAATTCACTATAAAGATTAAAAAGGAAGTTGGAGAAATCTTTCAGAAAGTAGAGCAGAGAGGAGACAAAGAGGAAAGAAGGGAAAATCAGTGCCCAGTCTAGGACATTAAATGTCAAAATGACAGGCTTTCTACAAAGGGAGAATGGGGACAGAGGCAGCCTCTGACACCAGACACTGGGTGGGGACGGTGACCGTGGTTGTCAGCAGGCTGAGCAGTACTCATCTGCCTTGCAGAGATCTTTGGTGTTGTCTACTTCATGCCGGCATCCCTCGGACTGAAGTAGGAACAAACCTGCTAATTTTTTACTTGGTTTGTAAAAGTCTAGGCCTACTAAACAGAAATCTTATTTGAGTCACTACGATTCTTTTTTAAAGACAGTATCACTTTGAAGGGGCACCAAATTATTAGTCAGTCCACCAATCTGAGTTCAACATTGACTCTGTTGGTCATATCTATTCGGAGACAACGGACCCGGCAGAGCACACTGGTTAGACCTGACGGCCACCTAGTTTAGCCTGAAGTCCTGGTTGTTCGTGGCCTGGCCTCTCAGCTCACAGGGAAGTGATGGCCAGTCCCCAACGTTGTCTTTTAAAGTTCATTATCTCCCGTTCAGGGCCATTTGAATGAATTGCATGCTGTTGTTGCTATTCTATAATTTATATTCTTTCTGCTTTCACATACCTCTAGTTTTATTTATTCTGCTTACACATGCACTAAAGTCGCACCACTGAGTACACAGCATTTCTCAGGCTAGTGAGAAAAGTCTCGTTGTGTGCTCTGCTCCCTTGGCCATCCCCAGCGAGCTGCACCTCCCTGGGGTGGTCGTGCACTTCCACCGTCCTCTCTCCTGGAGCCCAGGCCAGCCCTGTGATTCGCTTCTATCTATCGAATGCAGAGTGATGCTGAGCCAGTTTCAGGCCTCACCCTTAGGAAGTCATGATGCTCCTGCTGTTTTGCACGTTGAGGAAGGCCAGCCGGATGCCCGGGAGGCTAACTGCTCTAAGAGTGCCATGTGGTGGGGAAGCCCAATATAGCCGCCACGGGAATAGGTCACACATAGGAGGACTAAACCCAGCTGACAGCCAGAACCAGGAACCAGGAATCAAGACCCTGGGTCACCCACCCGGCTGGGCTCCGAGCCAGCAGCAGCAGCGGTGAGCCACCGTGGGAGGGGACCGCCCTGAAGCTGAAGCGGATCCTCCGGCCCAGTCTGGCCAGCCCCGCCGACAGCGTGTGGGGCAGAGACAAGGGTTTTCTCCGAGCCCTGTGCACGCTGCGGAGTCAAGAGTAAATGCGTAATGAGGTTATTTTAAGACATTACGTTTGGGGGCGGTTTGTTATTCAGGAACAGATAGCTGCATTCCTAATTTTGTTTGTTAGTTTGTTTATCTGTTGTGCGTGGCACGTGGGTCTGCGTTGGGCTCCATTTTCTCACGCAGCTGTGAACAAAATGCCTATTGTAGTTCTCTTTGCTGCTCTTTGCATGTAATTCTCTCAGCAAGAGCTTCCCCTTTGGGTGGCTGTCCAACGAAGAAAATGTGTCAAGTTGCTCAGATGTTCAAGGGGCCCTACGCCCAACAGGCTAGGATTCCGGGGGTCAGGACCGTCTAATGTTTTTGACACCCAGAGTTGTGCTGCCCTCAAGCTTTGTTGCCCAGTCTGACCTGAGGGCTGGGCATGACCTCCCTTGACCTTGAGTGCTCTCTGGACATTTTGCTGATCTGCTCTGACTCTTGGTTCTCAATTTGCTCTATTTCTGGTGAAGACCCCCTTATCCCATGCCCATATTTTGTGTGGGAAGAAATAGCTTCTCAGAAAAAAAGTGTTAGAAAGATGTCCCCTTAGGAATAAACAGGCTTCGTCTATGTTCTTTTCAAGTAGTTCCTTTCAGAACCTCTCCCTTCTCACATCTGCTAAGGAGATGACAAAGCGGTCATCTGTATTTTATCAAAGTGGCACAGCAACCTCTGAAGTTAGCTGCCCTCCCCTGCCTCCCACTCCCTGTATTCCATCTTCCTCAGGGATGGCAGGCCCTGCCCACCCACAGGCCCCCTCAGCACCCTGACCCCTCTCTCTTTTCTCTCGGGGAAGCCTCAGCGGTGTCTTCTGCTCAGGACACCCTCCGAGTGCTGAGGCTGGGTTGTGCCAGGAGAAAGGAAGCCGGCGCGTGACTTGGTGCGGGGAGAGGAGCGCTGATTTCGGACCAGACACATCAGGATCAGAATCCCAACTCTGATGTTTCTCAAGCTGCGTGACCTTAAGCATGTTCCTTAAACTCTTGTGAGTTTCCTAATCCAGAAGCTGTGATCTATAAGGCCTACTTCATAGGGGTTCTGTTAGGTTATAAGTAAAGTATATTAAGAACACAGAGTGGGTGCTTAAAAAAAAGTGACAGCAATAATAAAGATGACCACGATGGATTCCAGAGAAAGAAATAGGGGTCAGAGAGTTCTTGAATACTTCATTCTGTCAGGCTTATTACCTCTTGGAGACAGACAGACAGAAGAGGATGGGGGAAGGGAAAGAATCTGGAATGAAGAACCGGACATGCCCTGGTTTGCATATCATCTCGCCATTTGCAGGGTTGGGCTGAGGGGGTGGGACTCCGCACCGCCCACTGCACACCAGTGTTGGGTGGCCCTGGTCACATGGACGTGGGGCTGCTGGGTCCTTCCAGCTCTCCCAAGCCAGTTGTTAAATTTTTTGGAATTCTGCGAGCCAGCTGTTAAACACAGCCATCATATTTGGTTGGCCAAAAAGACTGTTTTAGTTTTTTCCATAAAATAAAAGACACATTTTTCATTTTCACCAATAACTATTGATTTGGATATTTCGAGTACGTCAGCTATTTCCCATGTAGTGTAACGTTTGTTGTTCTCAATCAACATCTCAATTTGATCGCTATCAACTTCACCTGGTCTGCCTGACCATGGGAGTATCATCCAGCAAGAAATCTCCAGCACAAAACTTCGCAAACCACTTTCGACACATTTGATCAGTCACAGCACCTTCTCCACACACTGCACAAATCCTTTTTTGCATTTCAGTTTCATTTTTGCCTTTCTTGAAATAATAAAGCATAATATGCTGAAAATGTTGCCTGTTTTCTTCCATCTTCATGCAATGGCTACATAAAAATTTACTAATTTTGATGTTTTTTTAAAATGCACACTGATATGACAGCTGTCACAATATAATCTAACAAAATTGTTTTGAATGAAGTTGAGGACGACTAAGTGCTAGGAGAGCCATCGTATTGAAAAAACCACATGAACATTGTGGCCAACCCAATAAAAGTTAACATACAAATTTTCGATCGGAAGTCATCACTTTTAATTATTTACTGTATTTTGTATCATTGGTGTTCATGAGATTATTTACATCTAGGACCAATACCATAGAAATACTGCACCATCTCAACTCAACTTAGTAGTGCTCATGATATCACACTGGTGACCAAATTGGCCCCAGTGTGAGTATTTACGCCGAAGAGGTTGGCACGCACTACCATTTAGGGCAGTTAAAATCCTTTACCAGCTCTCCACTGAGAGTAGACAGGGTCGAGATGAGCAAGTGGCAAGAAAAGCATTTCATTCTTCTGCAGGCCAGGATGTGTTGGTTATATTAATCCAGAAACTAACACAAGTAAAGAAAAGAGACGAGGAGTGAAGAGCAGTGAGGCTTTGCTGCACCCCAGTCTCCTGAGCTGTAGGGTCCTATGCCCTGTCCCTCCTTCTCTGGGCTCACTGAGCTCAGCGAGCCCCCACCCTGACAAGCCCACAGCCACTGATGTGTGCACAGCAGAGGCTGAGGAACCACTGGGGTAGTGTGACCCTGAGCCTTGAGCCCCACACACTGAGTTTGCTCGCACTGCACAGCTGAGGGTTGCCGCTGCAACTCCTGGCTGGTGGTCTGGGAAGGCTTCTCTCTCAGCCTAGACCCTGGTGGCATTTGCTTCATTCCTCTCATTCCTCTGATACAGTATGAAAGGGGGACAGACGCACCATCCTGCTCCCGGACAATAAATTTCATTCTCTGGGGGGCAGGTCAAGTCCAGCCTGCCTTTCACTTTAATGAGTGATAATAACCCGGCCCTGCACAGCAACACCAGGCACCACCACACCACACAACCTATGGCCAAACTGCATGGTCAGCCGTGACAGAGAGCTGGCTCAGTGAGCCATCACCGGGAATTTGCAGGTGTTACTTCTCTTAGAGTCTTAGAGCCCCGAGGGTGCCCGAGGGTGGAGAACACACAGTGCAGACAGGGGACAGGCGATGGCTGTCTTCCTTGGAACAGAAGTGCGTTCTTATCTTCTCAATGTTCTAACAAATATGGGTGACCTTTTCCATATGCTTTTCTTGTTTCCCCAAGTCTCCAAACAGTGTAATCCTTCCTTCTTGCCTTATGTAAGTCTCTGTTTTGCCTTGAGGCTGCTCTCTGATGATTAGCCCAGTGATTAAGAGCTGTGGCCTCTGGGGCCAGACAGTGGAGTTCAGATCCTGCTGACTTCCCCCTGTGCAACTTTGTTCCAGTTTCCTCATCTGTGACATGGGAATCACGTAACACTCAGCGCATGCAGTTATTGTGAGCGTTAAATGACTTACACGTGTTAGGTACTGCGCTAAATCTCTCAGACGCTGTGTGAATCGGAAGGGCTCAGAACGTGTCTGCTAAAATTATTCTTAATTATTTCATGTGAAGATATTGCACCCCTCCCCTTTCTTCATACTTTCCCCCCTTCTCTGAGACTCTCTTTGTTTGAATGTTATAAATTAACCACTAAAAAGAGGAAAAATATTGTCAATTTTTTCCCTAATGTCTTACATAAATTTAAGGCCGTTATCGTCTACCCTTCTGGCCTGAATTTGCAGACGGTTTTTAAAGGAAACACAAGGTTGTAATGCAGTGACATTGACCTTAAAATTTCAATCTTGGAGACATTTTATCTGACATGCCCCTATTTAAGCCAATTTGGCCAATAAACTCCTGCTCGCAAAGAACTGCTCACAGGTGCAAACTACTAAAGAATGATCATCTCAGGGTGTCGTTCTGTGCCAGACAGCCTTGTGATGGGGAGGCTCCTTCCAGAGGTGGCGGGATGTGGGGACCAGCCTCTCCCCCTTGCTCACTCTCTGACTGCCCTCGGCCCCCTGCTCGCTCTGCCTGGGCCTCTGCCTTCCTCTTCCTACCTGGAGCCATGGTTAGTCACTGTGGTGTTCTACATGCAGCACCCATGTCTGCTTTTGCTTTGTTTTAATGGAAGCGAGAATGGAAATAAAGTCATCTCCAAAACACTGTAATGCATCCACACTCCCGCCCCTCCACACCCAGACCTTTATCAAATCATGGGCTTGGAGCAAAGTTGGCAAGCCTTGAATTGCAGATGCGGAGAAAGATCTGCAAGAAAGGCCGAGGAACGGAAGGAGGGGATGACCACAGGAGGTCTCAAACACTGACACACTGAGCAACTAAGGGCATCCTTTCTTAGCTGCAGAAAAGGGGGCGGAGAGGGAAAAGGAGGGAACTATGGGTACTGTGTGTACTAGTTCCTTAACCAGGCAGTTTGCCCAGTGGCTAGGAAGTGGGCAGGGGACTCCAGGGTTAGCATGCCTGAGTTCCCGTGCAAGCTCCTTTGCTGAATGCAGTCACCGAACACCCTCCAAGCCTCAGTGTCCCCATCTGCCAAGTGGTATCCACGGGGTGCTGCGAGAGTTGAAGGCCACAGTCACTGTAGTTACAAGCCCTGCCTTGGAGCCTGTCTTGTCTTGGGTCACACCTTGGCTCCATCACATACTCACCGGCTGTGTAATTCTGGAAAAGTTGCTCAATCTCTCTGTGCCTCAGAGTTTCACCTGTAAAACAGGGATCATGATAATAATACCTAGTGACAGGATAATATATGGGATTAGTCAGCGCATACCTGGCTTCCGGTGTGCGTTAGATGTTGCTCTGCCCTTAGTTGTAGGTGCGTCCGCCTTGATTTTGTGAAGTGCCGGCCCGACGCCCGACACAGCCAGCTCTCAGTTATTATTACCGATTATTAAGATGCCAATTTATCTCATAAAAGTAACACTGCTCTTTTTTAGAAAGTCTAAACATAGGGAAAGGTAGAAAGAAAAATTAATCTTTTTGAACCAACTACAATAAACTTTTGCTAATTTTTTTTCTCAGAGTGTTGCTCTGAATAATTTTGTATTGCATATGTGTGCATTTCCCCATGTTATTATAAACTCTTTGTAAACATCATATTAATAACTACAGTGATAGGCCATCAGTTACATGCATGTTACTCTAATTTACTTAAACATTCTTGCCTGAACTCATGTTGTTCTTAATTGTTCAGTATTGCAGATGTATTGAGATGAGCCAGCTCGAGCATAGGACTTCCTGCCTCGTATCTGAGGTTCTTTCTTCAGGAGAGGCTGCGAGAAGCCCGAGGACTGGGCCATGGCCGTGTTTATTTAAGGGTCCTCGTGTGTTGCCCGATTACTTTCCAAAAGAGCTCTAGCACGTAGAAGTACCCATCAAAGTGCATGAAAACGCCTGCTTTGTAGAGCTGGGTTTTGTCGTTTTTAAAAACTTGTTTCAGTTTATAGGTAAGCAGCAACCCTCAGGGTTGCAGTGAGTTGTGCTCCTTTAATATTCATGTGTTTTGAGTATTTTGCTGTGTATGTTTTTAAACTTTTATCTTTTTTTTAGTAACTTGACTGTTCATGCCCTTTGTCCATTTTTCTCTGCAAACCATAAAATGTTTCTGTTGTGTTTTGTATGAGTTCTTTATACAGAGTCCGGTGGTGTGGTTGGCAGGGCACCTGAGTGTCTCACACGAGGTGGACAGCAATCTGAACATGTCACCTAAAATGTCATATGGTGAGCTTGTGTGTGGTATTATGTTACAGAATTACATGCTTATGATTTTGTAATGAAAGATTTTGTACTAAAAAAGGGGCCCTATTTGTGCCAGACCCTATATATTAAATGACACCAATCTTTTTCCTGTCTGTAAATATTTGTCCCCAGGCTATATTTTATCTTGGTTGTTGTTTTGACAGGAAGAAATGTCTTTTAAAAAATGTTATATAATCTTTTTATTTTGTGTATGATTTGTTCCATTAATTAAAATCTTACAAGTAAGTATGCTGGGGTAGTTGGGGGTGAAAGGGGAGAATCTTGTTTAATGGCTTGCAAATGTAAATTTCTCTAATTCTCTAATCTACCTGGAGTTAAAGATATGTTGGTATGTAATATGAATTAGGGCTTGGAATTGATTTTCTCTTCTAATTTGTTAACCGTCTGTTCTAATGTCATCTGTTGAATAATTCTTCCATTCCCCATTGATCCAAGATAACTTTATCATAAATTAAGATTTTATACATTCTAGGGCTATCCTTTCTTTTCTATTGATCTGCCTGTTCATTTCTATGCCACTGCCATGGTGTTTTAATTATAGTTGAAGGGTATTTTAAGTCCCTATTTCAAGAGAGAGCCCAGCAGAGCCAGAACAATTACGTGAACACGAGGATATAGGCAACAGATACTTTCAAACGCCTATTAGTTTTGTTCTCCTTGCCCAGCTTTGGCCCTGAACATGTCACAGAGTGATTGGTATTTGTGGGAAGGAGATACTCAGTGATTTAGACATGTCCCCAAAGGGCCTCCCGGGCATTAGCTCCCCCGGACAGGCCTCAGGTGGGTATCACTGTCCTTTGCCTCTGACTCTTCCTTTTCTGTGTTCCATATGACCCCCCTGATCCACCCCCTCCTGCCAAACGAGGAATAGCATCTTTTTTTTCACATCCTGAAGGGTGCTAATGTTCATCTATAATGTTGACATCTTGAGCTCAGGGGGGCCCATGTGACTAGCTCTGGTCAAGGAAGGTGAGTAGTGGTGACATGTGTCACTTTTGGGAAGAAGCTTGAAGGACCAGCACACAGTGCACCAGGCTCCAGACAGAGGACACTCCATTAGCCTGGGCCCCGCAGTGGGGACAGCATGGAGGAGAGGTGCAGCCTCGATGCTTCTGTACAATGAGTGGTAAATTAATCCTTATTGTTGGAAGCTGCCGTGTTTGGGGGTCATTTATTACAGCATCATGACCTAGCCTATCCTGACTGATGGCAGGCGTCATAGTATTTCACACTTGGCACAGCATGAGCCTTCACTGATCAACCTGCGTGCCAGCCAGGACACCGTGGAGGTGTGTCCAGCATGCTCACTAGTCTTGTGCCTCAGTCAGGTCCTATCATCCCCTCTTCTTTAAGGTGACTTTGCATGTCTCAAACCTCATTTACTGGGTATTGATTTTCTAACTTAGATTTTATAGTCCTCAGTGATCCCAGCCCCTCTCTATTACCAGTGACGTGCTCTGCTGTGTTGGACAGTAGACAACCTTATATTTTATGGTTTCAGTCCTGTTTATCGCATCTCCTCATTGAGTCCTAGCAGGCACGGTCCATGTTCTTGCCACTTCTGTCCCTTCAAAGACTACGACACCATACTGGACCATCCTTCATTCATCCACGAATATGTGTTAAGTGCATTTCATGATTTAAAAGCACGTGTGTGGGGTACTCCCATTGTGCTTTCTTATTAATCGTGAGGCCTCGCTGCCCCTCACTGAACAGGCCTGCACAGACAACCAGGGAGTAGAAGCCTCAGTGGGGTAGGAGGATACTGGCGTCTTCCCCAACATGGGGGAGGACGGCAAAGCCTAAAGACCACAAGGCTTGGCTTCTGGGGTCCAACCGTCCTGGATTCCTAGCTCCCCTTAGGAGATCTGTGATGGGGGCAACTTATTTTATCTCCGTCAGCCTCAGTTTCCTCATCTGCAAAATGGGCTTCTTTGTAAAGATTAGATGAGAAAATATGTGTAAAGTGCTTAGGCACAGAAGTGATTCAAGCAGTTATTTTTATTTTCCTTCAATGTAGTTTAGCCTGGATATCTTTGGGGATTCTCTGTTCCTGGCCAGTGGGTTAAATCTGGCACAGAGTCCCTGCGTTACTGCCACGGCTCTGGAGCTGTCCTCAGTTCACAGCCTGTCTCCTCGCCTTGGAATGGCTGCTTAGCCTCCCTCGTTCGCAGATTTCTCCCCCTAGAACGGGACAGTGTGAGGACCTACCTCGCAGAGTCATCGTGAGGGTCAGGGAGTGCATACACCCATTGGCATCTGGAACTGCACCTGACACGTGATAAGCAGTCAGTAAGTGCGCACTGTTGTTACTCTCCATTTGCACATTTTGTAAGCTTGGCAAATTTCATTGACTCTTAGGCAGCCATCCCCTCTACCTTGCCTCAGGACAGGAATTCCCTCCTCTCTCCAAGCCTGGGCCTTGGCCTGGGGGTCTATGCCTGCAGTAAGAGGCATCTCTTTCCTGTTTTCCCAAATAGGTCCTGTCGTCTTGGGGAGAGGGGATGGAGTGGACTCTCATTGTAAAATGCTGAAGACTGCCCGGCTTTGAGATGATGGCCAGTGAATTACAGTTGTTATCATCCTTAGCAAATTCATATGCCGAAATTATGTACCTACTGTTTTTAAAATTTACACCATTTTCCGAAAAGGGAGGTGGGTGGTTCAGTTTCCATTTTTAAATGACTGGTAACCCCTGTTCCCTCAAAGACAAGAAATGCCAAACATTTGTGGTTCCATACAAGCTTAGGCAGCTCATTGATCATGAAGCTTCATGTTCGACTAACCCAAAGGCTTTGCCAGGAGGGAGCTACAGGTGAAGGTTTGGTCTTGTTGCCATTCTGAGAATTGCAGAGGCCAGATTCCAGCCCAGCACGGGGGCAGGGGGAAGCTGCTCCCTCAGTCAGGTGTAGCCTAGACCCCCCTCCCCAGCTGTGCTACCACGGGGTGCTGGGGCTGGTGCTGGCAGGAAGAAACGAGAGAAACCCAACCCTGAGGATACGAGGAAGAGTGAGCAAGAGCTGCTGTCACCAATGAGTTCCAGTGGCTGCTCAGTCGCTGCAAGTGGGCAGCGAGGGATGGTGTCAGCCTACTGTCACTACTGTCCGGCACGAGACAGGTGAGCTTCAGGAGGGAGACAGCCTTGTCCGGTGAAAGGAGCCCCGCCTGAGAGAAAGGGGCCTCCTGCTGGGATTATGATGCAAAAAGGGAGGGTCCACGTTTTTTCTTCTGTAGTTTTATTTGGGGGATTATTTTAGATTTATAGAAGAGCTGTGGCAATAGTACAGAGCTTCTGTAACTCAGCTTCCTAATGTTAGCATCTTACGTTGCCATGGTACATTTACCAAAACCAAGATGTGGACATCGGTGTGTGCCATTAATGAAAGGGCAGTCCTTTCTCAAGTCTCATCAGTTTTTCCACGAATGGCTTTTTGTCTGTTCCAGCACCAACCCAGGGCCGCCCACTGCATTTTCTTGTCTTCTTAGACTCACTCAGTCTGTGGTAGATTCTCAGTCTTTCATGTCCTTGACACTTTTGAAGAGTATCGGTTAATTATTTTGTAGTGTCACTCAATGTGAGTTTGTGTATTTTTGACAGGAATAGCAGACAGGTATTCCTTCACATCTCATCAAATCAGGGGGCAAACAGCACCAACATGGCTACTCGCTGGTGACGTAGCCCTCGGTCACTTGGTTAAAGTGGTCTGTAGCAGGTTTCCCCACAGAAGCTACCATTTCTCCCCTCCCATAGTCTGCTTTTAGGTCTGAGTCCAGCCCACACTCAAGGAGAGGGAAGTTAAGCTCCATCTCCTGACCTAGAGGAAGAAAATCAAAGAGTTTGTGGACAGATGTTAAAATCACCACTGTAATTAGTCAATATTTTCGATGAAATACTCTGAAGCGTTGCAAATACTCCTTTATAAAAGCTTCCCCCACGACATCTTCTACTGGCCCAAGGGTTTTACCTGAACCATGAACATTGCGGGGTTCCAACGGCGATTCTTTTCATGGAAGGGCCCTCATTTGTAGTCATGTTCTCAGGACTCTTGGGGCGGTGTGGAGAGCTGCATGCAGAACATGAGAGAGGGAGAGGAGTTGGAGATGTCCCCAGGTTTAAGACTCCGGGGGGTTCACTGGAGAAGGGGAGATTTGGAGGCTGACGACGATGGTTTCAAGCTGGAACATTGGGACTTGCGGTGTGTGGGCACCAGTTAGATACCCACGTGGAGCTTACTTGGAAAGGCATGTTTGGCAGGTGCCTGGGGATGCCGTGGGGGTGAGTGAGGTCACCTGGGAGAATGGGAGTCACCGTGGGGCTCGGGCAGGGACAGGGAGAAAGTTCACAGGGACGCCCACAGCACATTTGTGTAAAACCTCACCACTGACTCCATAAGCTCACAAACTACTAGATGCACTATTTTTCTCTCCTTCTGCCCTGACAAATATACTTTCATAATGAGCTGGAAGACCACATTCAGCTTTGGCTTTCTAGACTCCTTGCATTTCCACTTTGAAGAGAGGCAACACGAAGAGAACTGGCCCTGAGCCCTGGTCTGGCACACCTGTCCCTCTCCCCTTCCCTGAAGGCTGTGAATGTAGACACCTCAACCTGTGAGCTCTGTCCGCCACCATCCTGGCCACCAGCAGTCTGACGCCCACCCCTCCTCCTGAGGGCACATGCTCTAGCGGCACGGTCACCTTCTGAAGGGTAGACCCAGGGAAGAGCCCGCCATGGACCAGGGAACAGACTCAGGACTCTCTGGGCAGGGAATCTTGAGTCTTGGGTACTCAAGGACTGGTCTATAAGTGGGGTGGCATCCTGGACTCTCAGTTGGAATGTCCTCTTGGCCTGGGATGCCACATGCCAGCAATAGGGTGTGGTCAGCCTGAAGTGTGGGGTTACATTCTGCAGTTATACTCTGAAGTGAGGCATTATTCTCAGCATTTATACTCTGGAGTGGGCATTACTCTCTGGAATTATACTCCGGAGTGGGGCATTACTCTCTGGAATTATACTCCAGAGTGGGGCATTACTCTCTGGAATTATACTCTGGAGTGGGGCATTACTCTCTGCAGTTATACTGTGGAGTGGGCATTACTCTGCAATTATACTGTGTAGTGGGGCATTACTCTCTGCAATTATATTCTGGAGTGGGCATTACTCTGCAATTATACTCTGGAGTGGGCATTACTCTCTGCATTTATACTGTGAAGTGGGCATTACTCTGCATTTATACTGTGGACTGGGCATTACTCTCTGCATTTATACTGTGAAGTGGGCATTACTCTGCATTTATACTGTGGACTGGGCATTACTCTCTGCATTTATACTGTGGAGTGGGCATTACTCTCTGCATTTATACTGTGGAGTGGGCATTACTCTGCATTTATACTGTGGACTGGGCATTACTCTCTGCATTTATACTGTGGAGTGGGCATTACTCTGCAGTTATATTGTGGAGTGGGCATTACTCTGCAATTATACTGTGGAGTGGGGCATTACTCTCTGGAATTACACTCTGGAGTGGGCATTACTCTGCAGTTATACTCTGGAGTGGGCATTACTCTCTGGAATTATACTCTGGAGTGGGCATTACTCTCTAGAATTACACACGGAGTAGCGCATTTCATTCTGAAACTCTAGGATGGCAGATTTCCAAGGGAAGCACGCTTGTGATGTGAACGCTACCCCCTGCCCCCCTAAAAAGAAGCTGGCAGGGCTCTGGAAGTCACTTCACACTTCTCGAGTGTGTGGGAATTTCTGGAATCCTGGGTGACTAGAACAAACGCCGGTCTGTGTCTGGACTCCCGTTTTACTGCTGCCTCGAGCGCATCACTGTGGAATTGGCCCTGGTGGCAGATTTGTACTGAATAGTTACACATTCATAGGGCTGCGCTAGTGCGAACAGTCGGAACAAGCTCTGAGGAGATGGAAATAAGGTTTTTTCCCTATTCAGAATTTTCTGGGTTTTTTTAGTCAGTCTGGGCACTTGGCAGTGCATCAGTGAATATAACTTGGTTCATTCCATGAAAATCAAATAAGTAAAAAGCTAGCAATGTGTTTCTGCCACAGATGATTTTTTATTTGCATTTTGAAGTGTTTTGATGAATTGGATCACAAAACTATTGAATCAGAGATGAATTTTGCTCAGGAAGTTGAAGTATTTTATAATGTAAAATTATTGTAAGAAATTGACCTAATTATTCAGAAGTTTCTGGTACAAAAATCTAATACACTTTTGAAAGCTCTCCAAAGAAGAAAGCCCAGGAATACAACTCCCTCATGGCAAAGAAACACTCTTTTTATTTATTTATCTCCTAAGAAGTATAGCTTTTAGCTTACAAGAACACCGCTTCAGGGTGTATTGTATAAATGTATTATGCTAGTTTTAAAGGCTTCAATTCTTCGAAGTTGGTTTTCTATTGTGTAATGTACATCTCTGTCATTGTAACTATTGTTGGTTAAATATGAGTGTGATTTTTGCATTTAACTGCCTCAGCCTTGTTCAGTCCACATGTAAGCAGCCTCCTACATGGATTTAAAAATATATATATTGAGGAAGCACCGGTATGTTTTTATATTATAATAGATAAAATCCCAGAAGACCTCCATGTGGTAACCATTATCAAAGTTTTTGCTTCATTCAGAGTTTTTGGAAAATGCAGCTGGGACTTGGCTTGTCCAAAGCTTAGACTTCCTCCTGGTGACTCAGGATTTGCAGAGATGTGAGAAGAATTAGTTCCACTCTTACCTTTCACTGGGGGAGCTGGGAAAGATTTAGGGAGATACGTTGATCCAGCAGCCCAGCTGGGGTCACAGACGGTTGTGTTCTTGCCCTGCTGAGTTGATACCAGGCTGTGTGTTGAGATTTCTCTGGTTTTTCTGGCCCTTCCGGTCCTCTGCCCTTTCCTGCCGGGACTCTATCTCTGTGGTGGGGCGGGCAGGAGGGGACGGTTTGGGCACCTGGTGGCTTACTGCTGCCTCTAATCTATCCTGCTCCATACAGACACCAGTAATTGTGCCATCTGCGTGTAAACAGCCTGCTTGCTCTGCAAATACCGCTGGAGACCTGCCCTACCCTAAGGACACATCAGACAAACACACCAGGAGCCGAAAGCTGTGTTTGCCACACAGACGTGCCTCCAGACCAGGCTTCTGGTGCTTCTTTCCAACCCGAGGGCCATTCATACACCCCTCCTACTCACGAGTTTTCTTTGTCCTTTTTATTGCATTTATTGGGGTGACACTGGTTAACACCATTATATAGGTTTCAGAGTTTTGCTTCATATAACAACATTATATGGGTTTTATATAATTCCACACCACATCATCTGTACACTGTATTATGTGTTTACCACTCTGTTTATCCCCCCTTTACCCTCTTCCACATCCCACATCCCTCCCCCCGCCCCCCGGCAATCACCACACTGTCGTCCCTGTCAATGAATTTTTTCTCTTTTTTGCTCAATCTCTCTACCCCTTCACTCAGCCTGCCACCCTTCTCCCCACCCCCAATGGCTGTCAGCCTGCTCTCTATCTGTGAGTCTGTCTCTGTTTTGCTTGTTAATTAATTTTGTTCATTAGATTCCACATATGAGTGAAACCATATGTATGGTACTTGTCTTTCTCTGACTGGCTTATTTCACTTAGCATAATGTTCTCCAGGTCCATCCAGGTTGTCACAAAGGGTAAAATTTCCTACTTTTTTTACAGCTGAGTAATATTCCCTTGTGTAAATGTACCGCAGCTTTTTTTATTCACTTATCTACTGATGGACACTTGGGCTGCTTCCAGATTTGGCTGTTGCAGATAGCGCTGCAATGCATATAAGGGTGCACATATTCTTTTGAATTGGTGTGTTGGGTTTCTTAGATAAATTCTACTGACAAGTTTTAAAGCCACCAGCCCTATGGCCCCAACAACCTTCATGTTGCATTCAACTGCTTTGCAGAAAAACAGTTTCATGTAGTTTACTGACCCACATTCTCCAGAGGGAGGGGGGTCATGCAGGCTGTAGAGGCTCTGGGAAGGAACTATATCTCTTAGGATCCAGAAAGTTTCGAGAAGCCAGTGGGGAAGTCTTGGCCAATGGCAAATAGGTTCCGCTGCATGTATAGCTCCAAACTATGGCAGTGTTGCCCCAGGCACTGGGGTGAAGAGGATTCTGAGGCCCCCATGAAAAGGAAAGGATGATACCATGTGACCTATTTGATGCTAAGGCTGACTGCCAGGTTTCGGTAAGTCACAGTGGACAGTGCTGCTGTTTGCCCGGAAGGGATCATTGGAGGGGCTCAGGTTGAAGAGAAAGGCGATGAATTCTGTTTTGACACGCTAACTTTGAGAGGGCTGGTGACATCTAAGTCACTTGGCAGTTGGGTATGTAGGCAGACCCTCTGAGAGAGGTTGGGCTAGAGAAACAGATCGGGGAGCCATTGGCACACAGGTGGTTGTGGCTGGCAGGGGTGAGAGCACCCAGGGAGAGGGCACAGTGGAGCTGAGAAGAGGGGCTTGGGCAGAACCTCCAAGAACACGGATGTGGACGCTAAGGAGCGGTGAGAGGAAGAGCGCATGTACCTTGCTTCTCACAGTCTCCGCCCTTTGTCCCGTCAATAGGATCTCACATCAGTGCCCCAGGGTTCTCTGTTCTCCACACCCTTGTCCACTCTGTTTATCTCTTGTCTGTTCGATAATGCCATTCTGACGGGTGTGAGGAGATATCTCATTGTGGTTTTGACTTACATTTTCCTGATGGTTAGTGATTTGAGCACCTTTGGATGTGCCTGTTGGCTCTTTGTATGTCTTCTTTGGAAAAAGGCCTATTCAGATCCTTTGCCCATTTTTAAACTGGCTTATTTGTATTTTGCTGTTGAGTTGTATGAGTTCTTTTTACATTTTGAGTATTGACGCCTTATCAGGTCTATGGTTTGCAAATATTTCCCCAATTTTATTCATTCTAAAATGATCCTAAAATCAAAATAACAACAACAATAATAATGACAGTTATAGCATCATATAAATGAGAGTTATTTTGAGAAAGAAGAAAAAAATCTTCCAATTGGTATGCAGGGCATCTGGGTAGGTCCATGTGAAGGCGGGATGCTTGGAGCACTGGGCTTCCCCACCAGGTCGCGTTCAGAATTTTCACGGAGACATGGAGCCAGGGCCCTAGGCATCGGAAGACCTGGCCCAGGCCATTCTCTTGGCCTTTGTGTCCTGTGAGGCCCCGTGGCGATGACCTCTAACTTCCCCCATGACGGAGAATCCAAGGGGACAAAGTTGTGGGACACAGTTTAGAATCAGGACTGTCCTAGGGAATCCAGGGTATAAAACTGTAAATATATATTATATATTTAGTATATATAATAAACACAGCAATCAACAGAATAAAAATAAATATACACTCATAAGTATTTGAAAAATTGCCTGGAAACACTTGAATAAAATTGACTAAAAGGAGGTATATTCTACTAAAATATTGTCAAGACTCATTTCTGAATGGTGAAATTATTATTATTTTTGTATTTCCTAAATTTTGGCAATTTGGATATATTGTTTTTATGAACATAAAATTTATTATGTGTAAGCATAAAATTATTTAAGGTAAGTGTACAGTAAAACATTTGAAATTTTCTGACACCAAGGGTTTTACACTTGGTGTTAGAAAATTTGGCTAAGTGTAAAATAAAATCCTAACACCAGGGTTTTACACTTAACCATATTTTGAAACATGCTGCAATGGGAACATACTGGCTATATATATATAAAAAAAACATCATATGTTACTGAGTTAAAAAAATAAATTTATCCTGCTTTAATACATTCCAAGCTCCTAGAGTCAAGTCAGAAGTGTTTGATCTACACTTCTGAACTTCCTCGAATTTCCCTCTGCTGGTCCCTAAGTTGCAGAAGGGACCGAGGGCCATCGCTGGGCTGACTTCCCCAGCACTGCCAGGTTGGGAGGGGACAGCAGAGCTCGGGCAAAGTCACTCTGGAGAGATGGAGAGACAGCTGGCTGCATTGCCAGCTCTCCATCTGTAAACACCCCCTCTTGTGTCCTGTGTAAGTACACCCACGGTGGGACGCACGGACCTTCTAACACGATCTCCTTTGTTTTGGCAAAAACAAAACAGGCAAAGTGGGGCCTCCTCTGCATGTCACGCTGGACGCACTGAACTGCACAGCTTTCAGCATCCACTGGAAAACGCCCAGGCATCCTAGGCACCCCATCACCGGCTATACCGTGAGTACCTGGACCCTGGCGGGCTCCCTGTGCGTTCCTCTGTCAGCCCTGCCGAGTGGATCCCTGCCCCATGCTCCCTTCTGCAACCAGAGGAGGTGTTCCCCTTCCCAGGGCATTTGTAAGTGCCCTGAAAGTCAGTTAGGGTCTGCCCGCCCTTCCTGCGTTCAGAGAGGACATGGTTCCTGTGTCCAGTTGCCTGCAGTCAAATTTAGATGAAAGCAGACACATGGGAGATAGATAGTCCCTGTGGAATGTTGTTGATACGTACAAAATAAAGTAAAATCTGAATTAAAGGAAAGAGGTGGACTGGCCAGGTGGAGGAGGGAAGAGAGGATGCATTCCTACCTATCAGAGGTTACCCATTGGACTGACTGCACTTCACCAAAATCTTTTCTTGGAACAGTGTTTTTGAAATGAGTCAACTTTTAGAAGTCAAAAGATTTCAAATAAATATTTGGAGATCTCTGGGGCTTTTGGGAACGCTGGCTGCCCTGGGCTGCCATTCTCATGGGGTACCACATGGGCTGGAGCTGACTGTCCACTTCAGATGGGACTGATGCCCCACCCCCCACCCCAGTGACATTCCAGACCCCCCACCCCATCCTGTCATCCTCTCACCAAGGGAGGGTGGCCACTCGTCAATGCCCTTGTCCTGCTGTCTTCTTAAAGTAGAGAAATGTGTTTCCCGATTCATGTATCAAATGTGGGAAAACGAAAGGTTTCTTGAGAGTCGTGGTTTTCAGAAAAATAACGTAAGCTGGGTCCAGCCCTCTGCAGCCCACCTCACGGACAGGAGGCCCTGCCTGGCTCTGCAGGCTTACGGGCGGATGGCCTGGCCAGCTGTGTCTGATGTCTGCTGCGAGGCAGAGTGTGCGAGGGGAGGGCGGGCTCCTCCGGGCCGCTGCGGTGCCGGTGCGTTGAGCACGCCAGCTGGGTGTGGTGCAGAAGTCCCTCCGGCCTCACCCTTGCACCCTTGCGTTGTCTGCGGCTTTCCCAGGTCTTTTTCAACGCTGTCGGCGCGGATGAACCCCCGCAGGAGCGGCACCACCTCGTGCAGCTCAGCCAGGACATCGACACCCACGTGAGTACCTGTGTGCCAGGCCCCCCCCCCCCCCAACCCACCGGGGCTGGCCTTTCAGCGACATTTCGGGGGTGTGTGCTGCTACATGTGTGACGATAACAGCAAGTGTGTGTCGTGTGGTCCTTGGGAGTGTGTGGCTGCCTTCCACGCCCATGCACGTCTGTATCTCCGGGAAGGCAGCCACAGGAAGAACGTTCTGGCACCAGCGCTCGCATCCTAGACCCAAGCCCCCGCTTATCATGCAGGGAAAAGCCACCTTCCAGCTGTTTTCCCCATCTTTTTTCAAAAAGTTCGAGTCCAAGTGTTTTGAAATCTCAATAAAGCTTTATCCACAAACACGACCTCACCACTGCCCGGGGACACAACGCAGAAGAGAATGATGTAATCTGAAGTGTCCATTCAAAGGACACACATTATTTATTTTCTGCTGGGCCCAGCTGCCCTGTCCTTCCACTGGTCGGTTGGTGCTGGCTTTTCTTCATCTGTCCCCTCTGTTTCCAGTCACGGTCTCGCTGGGTGAATTTTTCTGCTGGAGGCACATTCTGTTTTGTCTCCTCTCACTCCCCTTCCCCTTCCCCATTCTACAACTGGCCTGTAGCCTTGCCCATCTCTCTGCAAGGAGTTGGCATTCGTGCCCAGAATGCCGCTGCAAGGGCAGCATGAGGTCACGCCGGGAGCTCCCATGGGGTGTGCGCCTTCCGGGCGCTGCAGGTGGAGACCAATTTGTCCTGGTGATAAGTCACCATCCCTTCCTGGGCATCGGTTACCTGCCAGGCTCCACCCCTCATGCTTTCCATTTGCTTTTCCATGTAGTCTTCACAACTATCCTGTGGCCTCATTTTAGTGACTGGCAAGGACGCTGAGACTCAGAGAGCTGACATGACTGCGCCCGAACCACACATTAGCAAGTTGCAGAGCCGACTGTACCCCGGGGCTTCTGAGCCGCGCTCCGGCTGTGCTCACGGAAGGCCCCATGACTCCAAAAGGAGAGCATTTTCAGCTTGCGTGGACTTCGCATGACATGCTTTTGATCCCAGACTTCTGCTCCGACTCTCCCTTGTCTGCCTCAGAGGAAGCCCTCAGCCGTGAGCTATGTGGCTGACTCTGTCCTAACAGGGGACGTTGGGTTGGCCTCACCTAGGAAACCATCTGTTCAGGATCGGCCTCCTCTTGGCAGCACTGGAAGTTTCAACAAGCCAGGGGGCCCGTCAGGGGGCTGGCACTGTCTTAGCAGTGTCCCCAGCCACATGCCTGCTGTCCTGTGGTGAGTGTGGCTGCAACAGTCCAGGCAGGGAGGGCACAGGGCTGGTGACAGGTGTTCCGGAGTCAGGGTAGTGCCTCTGAGATCACGATCCTCCCCCACCATGTGAACCTGGGCTGGACACGCGGGCCTTTGAATGTGCACTTCAGATTACATGGCCTCAGCAGGGCGGCCACCGCAGTGCCAACGCAAAGTGGAGAGAGGGCCGGGAGGGGACAGGCACTGGGTTTCCGGACCCCCTTCCTATACTGACAGGTCGGTGACTCTGTCCAAAGTCCCTTATCCTGTCTGAACCTCACCTTTCTCTCATGGAAAGGGTGTAATGATTATACTGTGGTGAGTGCCAACTAAGATAATGCACGTAGAAGCCTTTGGTAAAATGCGAAAACAGCTACATGGATGTCCGTTATCATTCCTGACGGTCACTGTCTTTGTGGCAAATGTATCTCTCTGTTGACTGCAGCCAGACTTTAGAGGATGCTGTCTGGTTACAGCATTCACCCGCCTTGTGGGTTTCACGTAACTTCCACAGTTGCTGCTGTTCTCACCAGACAACCAGAGCCCCAGTTCTTGGGCAGCTTTCAGGCTTGTTGGGAAAACCACAGTCACGCTGACTGAACAGTCCGAGAGCAACATGAGGCCAGATGTCATTAACATGCCACTTAACAGGCAGGCTGAGGTTTTGAAGAGGGAGAGATTCATGTAGGAGCAAGTGGTCGAGAGGTAAAATTTGGGGCTGAGAATTGAAGCAGGACTGTTTCTGGAAAGGCAAAAGAGGGAGGGCCATTCAGATCAAAAGGAAAGAGTGTGCATGTGTGGGCACACGCCTGCTGCTGCGTGCTTGGGTGGGGGTGGGGGCATGTGCAGAACACGAAGCTCGGAGAGAGGAGATAAGGACCAGTAAAGGCAGTGAGTCGGGAAGAGGGCAGAGGGGGCTCTGGACGCAGATGGCTTGCATTACAGCCAACCAGCTGGGTAGCCTCACTGGTCTCAGTTCCCTCATCAATGCAACAGGGAGTCAGATAGTACCTATCCACAGATAGTATATCTCCCCTTCCAAACCATGGGCCAGGGTGCTCCAGGGCCCTGCAGCCAAATCCCTGGGGCACTGTGCAATGTCTGAACTTGGGTTTTGAAAGGAAACAGCTACTGTGCGTGAGCTAGCATGACCAAGTCGTTTGGCTGTAATACCAGACAAGGGAGCTGGTGGGCATTTCTTTTGGACCAGAGGTGCTGTAAAAACCCTACTGAGGCACTAACGGTGACAGGGACAGAGGCAATGTGGGGACCTCAGCCCTGTATCATGTCATCCTGGAGCATACGGTTGTCACACTAGAGCATTAGCCAAGGTCATGGTCATAGAGCATCCCTGCAGGGAGGGAGAACCAGGTGCGAGGTCCGCAGAGCCGCTGTTGTGAAGGGGGGGGGAGGGGTGGCGGCGGCCCTGGGTGGGGTGGGGTGGCGGCAGCCCTGGGCGGGTGCGCTTCACTCCTGGAAGTTTTCCTCTCCTCCTCATGCCGGCCTGTCTTCTCCTTCACAGGGGCAGTCTGGTCGTCAGGTGATTTTTGTAAGTGTGCTTTTGGAAACTTTTGGCAAGTTAGACCTTTGCCCCAACCCAGGATTCAGGGGGTCTCTTTTGATCAAAATGTTGCTTTTCCCGCATCTCCCTCCCCCTGATGAAGGCACAACATCCCAGGTGAATTGTTATTCATTTGGGAAGCAGCCACCTGTTTTTTTAAATCCTCAGCCGAGGCTATGTTTATTGATTTGTAGAGAGAGAGAGACATACAGACAGATGTTGACGTGAGAGAGAAACATTGATCGTTTGTCTACCACTCATGCCCTGACTGGGTATTGATCTCAAAACCTAGGTTTGTGCCCTGACTGGGGATCAAACCTGTGACCTTTGAGTTTGTGGGATGACGCTCCAACCAACTGAGCAACCCGGCCAGGGCAGGAAGAAGGCACCTTTGTACGCACTGCTTCATCTCACACGGCAGAGTAAGGTTAAGAGGACCATTTTTAAAGGTTGAAGTAATTTTAGCTCTGTTCCAAAACTGGGTGGAAAAGACTGAAACGGAAAGAAAACATTTAAACTGGTGAACACCACTGTGGGGGTAGTTTCCTTCCTCTGGCCATTCCAGGCCTCCTCAGCAGGACAGGAGCGGCCACCTAAAGCTGGGGGGTTGCCTTCTTGGATTGAATGCTGAGCAAAAGATTGGGTCGACAAATAATGAAATGGTCCAAATTACCTGGCTGATAATGAGGAATTCTGATGCATTCCTTGATAATCTGCCTGTATAGAGACTTTTGATTTGATTAGCATTTAACACTTTTTCTTAGAAGAGCAACCTACAATTTCATCCTGGAAAAATAAATAGTAAAACAAATCAGGGCAAGCGGGTCATTTCTTAGAGATAGAGGTAGAAAAGAATGTTTAACCTGGCGGTCTCCACACTTTTTGATCATGCACACCATCCATCAGTTAATAAATATTTGAACATGTACCAAAATATGTATATTATGTACTTATTAATTATACATATGCTACTCTACTAATACGTTATATGCTGTGTAAGTCCCACAGAATTTGAAAGGAGGAGAATAAACACACAGGAAGTTCTCCTGTCTCTTCTCGGTAGACTGTCTTGCCCACTGGGGAACGCACCACCACCCTGCTTGGGGCTGCTGTGTTCTCATTGACCCGGGCAGTGGTTCTGTTTGGATCTTACCCAAGGTCAGAGAGAGAAAATTTAGCCAGGAATCCTGAGACTTGCACCTAGCCCAGTCCTGTCACCAGAGCAAGGGTCATCTTGGGCAAGAGCACCGAACCCCTCCGAACGTCCCTTTGACTGTAAAATGAAAGGCTCGATGAGCAATGGTTCCCAACCCAGGTTCCTCTGTGCTCTGTAGGGCATGTGGAGTATGTGTGGGTATTTGACTGACAAGCTTCAGGGATGCCTACTCGTGCAATAAACAGGACAGGCCCATACAAGAAAGGTGTGTCCTGGCCCAAAGCCACTGCTGCCCCTACCTTGAAACCCTGGGGGGTACTCTCTAACTGTCTGTGACCACCCAGGGAGTGGAAGTCCCTCCAGCCCCGCCCTCCACTCTGGCCTGCACAGCCTTTCTCCGCACCATTGGGAGAAGCATGTTTGGAAGAAAGTGCTTTTCTATTTCTCTGGTGCCTTCCATCTATTGATGCTGGATATTCTCAGCTGAGAACCAGCCCTGGCTTGTAGAGTCAACAGGGAAGTTGAATCCAAGGTTACTTGCAGCCAATGTAAGTTATTGAAGAAGCATGGTAGGATTTCGGTGTTGGAACTTTGGCCCAGAGAAGTTGAGTGGCCCAGGTGTTGGGCCAGAGACTGGGTCTTCTGGCTCTTCTTCCAGGGCTCTGACTTCATGCCTCTGCTCAGCCATGTGAACTGAATCCCTCCCAGTGTAGTGGCCATATGTCTGGCTAGTGAGCAAGACTACCTGTAGCATCATTTTTGGAAACCCACGGCCTGGGTTTCCAGCACAGGGAGAAAATGCAGCACGGGAGGGAGTGACGGTGAGGTCTGAGATCAGGGTCCGGTATTTAAGTGCTGATTTGCAGTGATAACTTTTAAATTTCTGGTACAGAAACTTCTGTGTTTATAGATAAAGTAATAGTCACCTGGCCTTCAGCATTTATGATAAGTATGTTTTGTAGATTTAAATATTATCTAGTATTTTTCATCCACATATTGTAAAATTAGAATTTGGGCTTGGAGTCTTGAAATGCTCACCTTGTCCCTTCATAAATATATGCCCTTGAGCAAATAGTTCCCTTTTCAGGGATTCCCTTTCATCTTCTATAAATGAAAATGAGAGTGATACCCACCTTGTAGGACTGAAGGAAGGATTCAGCCAGGCCATGTGTGTTCCCAGAACAGAGAAACCACACATGGTAACTAGCGGTAGCTGCATTAGGTATTGGCTCACAGCTAATATGTACAATAACCCGTGAGAACACAGCACTACCTCCTCACTTCACACAACATAAGGAATTCACAGGGAGAAGGACCCTAAAGCAGAAGCCTGTGGGAACATCAGGTGGTCTGAAACAGTATCTCTGCTTCTGTGGAAAAAGCGGGGCCTGCAGCTGGGAGACAAGTGAGAATCCAGTCTGGTGTCCACCTACTATGTCCAGTCCCTGAACCCAACTTGACGTGCAACCAAGGGGCAGATGGTGGAGCTAGGGGGCCCAGATGCAGGGAATTAGAGCGGGAGGGGTTGTGGAAGCAGGTCCGTATGTTCAGCAAAGGACCCTTGTGCAGCTGCGTGTAAGATAGAGTGGGGGCAGGAGGACGGGACTGGGGGAAGACACTCTCCAGGTGGCTGTAGAAATGGCCCAGGCCAGGACTCAGAGGAAGTAGAAGAGGGGAGCAGGTTGAGAGGCATGTGCTGGTGGCCAGAGGGAGTCAGCTGTGTCCCTGGCATTACTCACTAACTTCAGGGCTTGGGGCAAAAGTACAGATGCTGTTCATCAGAGTGGAGGGGCCAGCAGTAGGAGTTAGGTCTTTAGGAGGTTGTCCACTTACACTGGGCATCTTGGTTTAATTCTTTTTCGTTGTTCATTCACTAGTTAATGTACTTGTTCATCAAAAAACATTGCTTAGGCCTTTGCTACATGTCTGATAATACTATTCTAAGCCTTGGGATGCCAGAGGAATGAGAACTTGTTCCTGCCCTCAGCTGGGTATAAAGAAGGTGACAAAGAAACTGACAATTACAGCATAAGGTGAGTGGTGCTGAGACTGAGGTACACCAAGGACACCAGGAAGCATAGAGGAGGGGGCCTAACCAGAAACCAGGCTGGAGGCTGGGGTCAAAGGAATGAGGTAACGTCTCAGCTGAACTGAGTCATGAAGGGTGTGCAGGGGTGCGCCAGGCAAGACTGTGGAGAAGGGCACTTCAGGTAGAGGGAGCAGCAGGTTCAAAGGCCCAGAGACAAGGGATTGAATGGCATAAATTCGAGCCCTGCCAAGTTCTCAAGTCTGACTGGAATACGGAATGCCCGGAGTGGGGGGACGGGGCATGAGGTGATGCTGGAAGATTAAATGGGGACACAGATGTGCTCTTCTGAGGGGTTTTAAGGTGGGAAGGGACACGGTCAGATTTGGGGTTCAGGAAGGTAACTCGTGCAGGGTGGAGTCTGCATTGGAGGAGCAGGCGGAATTGGAAGCAAGGAGAGTCAGAGCCCATTGTCAGAGTCACCAGGACTTGGACTGGAGCGTGTGTGAGGACGCAGTGGCACAACCAGATTCGAGTGAAGTGGAAGAATGCCGGTTACTGTATGGGGTACATGTCGATGGTGGAGAGGGAGGGTGGTGAACAGAGAGGAAAGTGTCAGAGTTTCCATTTTGGGTAATGAGGGAGAGGACAGAAGGTGAAGCCAAGTTTAGTTTGTTTTCGGTGGGAGACGGAGGAAGGATTAGCTGAGCTTTGGTTACGTTGAATCCGAGTTGCTGGGTGGCCGTTGGGTAAAGATGCACAAGAAGCAGTCACAGGTCCACGGCTGGGTGGCAGGAGGCAGGGCGGAGCTGGAGGTGCAGCTCTGGGGGCGTCACGTGAAGGTGGGTGCTAGAAGCTAAGGGAGTACGGGATGAGCTGACCCACACAAGACTACAGCACTCCTCCCTTATCTGAGCTTCCGCTTTCCGCAGTTTCATTCCCCTCAGTCAGTCTGGGTCTGAAAATATTAAACAGAAAATTCCAAATATAAACAATATGCAAGTTTTAAATTGCATACAGTTCTGCGTAGCTGTTGAAATCTCCACCGTCTCGCTCCATCCCGCCCAGGACATGAATCATTCCCTTGTCCAGTCTCTCCACACTGTGTACCGTCCATGCCCTTAGACACTTATTGTATAGATTTCAATAAAGAAAAATTCTCTAGCCTTGGGAAGTAGATCATGGTGTTTTCCTTTTTGCAAATTTGAAAACGTGGCCCATCTCAGAGAAGCAAAACAACCTCTGTCCCATGCAATTTCACAGGGACCTCAGGAGGCAGCCTTCATGGAAATTGTCTGGTTTGCCTATTGACACCTTTCCTCTCTGGGCATTGACAGGAGGAGGTGATCGGAGATTTGAAACCAGGCACTGAATATGAAGTGAGTGTGGCAGCTTCCAGCCTGACCGGCAAAGGGTGGCTCAGCTCTTTGCGGCATGTTACCACCTTGCCCCAAGGTAAGATGGGTCAATTCATCAACTATAGGAAAGTGACGTGTGCTGTTCATTCATTCTTTCATTCAGTATATGTCAACGAGGACCTACTGTGTGCCAGGCACTGTACGAGGCTCTGGGAAGTCAATGGTGCACAGAACAGCTCCTGCCCTCGTGGAACTTAGCAGGGTGGGTCCGGACTTCACCTAGTGAGCGTGTAGCCACAGGCTGGGGTGGCACTCCCTGCAGTGCTGTAAGAACCTCCCCATACTGGGGGGCTAAGAATTCCCTGAGGTGACGACTAAGTGGTGATCTGATGGTGAGTGGGAATTAAGAAGGTGAGGAAGGGGAGTGGGAGGAGACATTTACAGGCAAAGGGAACCCAACCAAGGCTCACTGAGGTGGCTGCGGGGGCAAAGGTGCTTTGATCACACGACATTGCTCACAAGGAGCCGTCTGCGGAGAGAGAAGCAAATAGGATGCGAGGAGCTCCCGTGTATCTGAGATCTGTGCTGCGGACTCCGCGGCACTGGGGAGAGAACACTTCTCCTCCTTGAGGGTCAGGGAGGGTTTCAGGAAGAATCCTATCTTTTGCCCGCATTTTCAAACTGCGTAGTGTTTTGCTAGGAAAAGAAAGCAGGAAAATGTTTCTGGCAGAGCAATTGTATAAATGAAGGCCAAGGGCTAGGAAAGTCTGGGTATGAAAACAGTGCAGCAGTTACCTTGGGGTGAGAGGATCATGGGTAGCTCCGCCTCCTCTATGTTGGAGGGCGTTTCCCATGTGCCCTAGCATCTGCATGTACTTTGATGCTCAGGCGTGGGGGGGCGCACACACTCACACGGCAAGTGGCTCAGCACTTATTTCCCCTGTAGGCGAATAGCAATTCCAACATGCAAACTGAGATGAAGGGCTGTTAGGAGGTGGAAGAGTGACTTGAGGTTTTAAAGGGGGCACACTATTGTGTGTCCCAAGGTGAACGGTCTGGATAAGAGTTTAGTTGAATTTCCAGCCAGCGTCAGGGCTCGGGGAAGAAGTCCAGTCAGCTCTTTTGGACTCACATGTTACGCGGTGAATCCAGTTGTGGTTATTTTTTTGTTGGTTTGGTTTGGATTTTGAGGTGGTTCTGAATAGAGATGTTTAGGCAGTAGGAAGCACACGTTTTATTATATGTTAAATATCTCCAGCAGCAAAGATCACCAGCCAACTAGTTGTTTGCTGTCTTGCCTAGATTCCTGCCTGCCTCCCACAGCACCCCAACGGCCGCATGTCACCGTGGTTTCCGAGTCCGAGGTGGCCCTATCCTGGAAACCTGGGGAGAGTGAAGGAAGCTCCCCTATTCAGTACTATTCTGTAGAATTCATCAGGTAAGTGCGTGTTACACCCAAAAGCCAAATGTAGTGACCTCAGGTATTCCATGCATGATAGAAGGCTAGAGGGGGTGTCGTCTCACAACACGGTGTTCAATAGATGACAAAGTCATGGAGACCTGTATTTATACTCTGTCCCTGGGCCAACACCTGTCCCCCTCCTCTTCAGTGGTGGGTCATCTAGTAACCTGTCCTCACTTACCTGGCCTCTTTCCCATTTCCCTTCCACCATCAGAGACTGACCTGGGCCCTGGAAACTCTGAGACACCGTTGCTAAGAAGCCTGTCTGCCTTTCAGGGTTGCAGCTTGCCTCCCTGCCTTTGAATCATTGTCTTTGAAGTAAATATTTGATGGTGATTTTTCTGGAGGGAGAGGGGAAAAGCCTTTTAAAAAACAAGTACAGTTCGTTGTATCTGTATTGCCTTGGGCAAGTTTCTCGGTTTGGTTGCAGCTTTTTATTTTTTCTCATCACCTCTCCCGTCCTTGTTATTCAGTTTATCAGAGGGCAGATGAGCAATTAGAAGCTTCTCTCAGAGTTTACAGATGTGAAACATGGCCTGTCTGTACTGCTATATGTAATTTTAAGCAAAAGGAAAAAAAAATGAGCAGAAGGAATTCCCAATTGAAGTAGTAATAATTTGCAGTAGTAATTTGAATCGAAGCGCCTGGCTGATGAAAACGGTGTTTGTGGAGCTGGCGTTCTCCACAGCCAAGGTGTGGGTTTGTCTGAGGCAGGCTGCTTCACGGATCCACAAAGACACTTGCTGAGTTCCTCATTCCTGAGACTCGGAAGCTGAGACGAGCATTCTGCCAAGATTTGTGTAGCTCTGCTTCTCTTTCTTGACTTCCAGCTTATTCCTTGGTCGTGGGAAACAGTTTGTTTCATCACAGAGTGCTATGTATCCTGAGTGCAGAGCTTGTTGCAGGCAGGTTTGAGAGAAGATGAGGCCCCTGTGACTGTCAAGTCCAATGACAATCTAAATTCAGGGCAGCCTAGGTCTGTGTCACCTCAGCAGGCTGTCTCCATCCATTTCCGTGCTATGATTTCTCCTTTGGTGGCTTCATTTTCAGGCAGGCTGTTCCTGTATGGTGGCAAGAAGGCCACCAGGCACCCCATTGAAGTCTCAATAGTCACTCTGATTGGCCAGATATGGGTTCCTCTCTGTTCTCTGAGCCAATCACTGTGGCCAGGGGAAGAGACTACACTAATTGGTCAGCACTTCTCGTATTCTGAGCTCTGGCAGTGAGGAATGACGGGCCATTCCGACCTGAAGTACATGGACTGAGAGTTCCAGAGGGTGAAAATTGTGGTGCGATTAATGGAAAAGGGAAGAATATTTTTAAAAAGTTGCCTACCATCCAAGCTCCAGGCCAGTGCTCTTCCTCAAACACAATGTACAATCCTGCTATTGGATAGATTTGGTTGGCAAAGCCTGGAGTGGAAGAGATTCTAATTGTGGTTCCAATGATAGCTACAAGTATACCACTGGAAAGTTCTAAAACTTCAGCTTTCTCATCTGTAAAACTTGGAGTAACACTTAACATTTCTAATGCACCGGCAAAGCCAAGTGCAATACTTCGAAATTTGGGGGGAAATGCAGTTTTTCAAAGGTAGCTTAGCAGATGATCTGTGTAACCCCCAGCAAAAATGATGGTTATCATTTATTACTAATTTGCACTAAAGCATATATTTTTAAAAATTTGTTATAGGACTGGCATCTTGGTAAAAGTTAGAAATTACAGTTTCTTGCTTTGTCAGTATAAGTGAAAGCAGAATGTAAAAGACAGTCCCTGGATTAAGAACCAGAAGAACTGGGACAGGTGGCCCCGTGCCTGTCACTTCTCCTTCTGAGGCCTTCCGTGCCTCATAGTCTGGGGTCCCCTAAAGCAGAGCCCAAGCCAGGGACTTGGGTGCTGGTGTGTATCTTGTTCAGAAGTAGGAATGAGACGTGAGGAGAGTGAGAGAAGGAGGAAGGACATAGAGGATGTGTCACTGAAGTCACTTCTGCACATCAGGGTCTTGGGTGGGAGCTGGATGCTGCTGAGCTCTCCCTGAAGTATATAGAGTCCTTCCTCGAAAATGTCCCTGTCAAAGGATGGGAGTCCTTGCCTCTCGGACTCCAGCCCTCCCCAGTTGACGGGGGTTTCCCCCAGGGGAATAACTCTCACCTCCTGGCCCGGCTGGCATGTGGATCAAGGAGGGGGTCCTGGGAGAGAAGGAAATGTGACGTGAGCACAGCAGGTGCTTGGGCTGGATGCTGGCCCTTCAGGGAGAGTCTGAGCTCACAGGGCCCTGTCTGTGCCGCAGCTGCCACTGAGATCAGAAGTGGGAGTTGGGGAGGTGATTCCCCAGAAGTACTGACGACAAAGTCCTTATCTGCAAAGCATGGGTGATGATGCCTTCCGACCTTATAGTGCGTGGTTAGGATAATCCAGTGAACTCACATATGGGGAAGGACTTTGTAGACGTTAAAAACCTACAGAAGTACCAGGTCTATTTGGCTGTTCTGTGTCTATATTTAATAACTATAATTCCTCCCCAGCAAAAATGCATTTTAACATTCAGAATTGTCACTAACATTTGAGAGACTGAGGCCCCAAATTGTCATGTATAAATATTTTTAAATTATTGATCACTGTAACAAACTGTTAATATATATTTTTTCTGTTCATCTTGGAAAACATACCTTCACAATGCCCTGGAAAGCTAGCTTCAGATTTAGAATTCCTGATATCTCGGACTCCAAATGGAACATGGTGGGTAAGGAAACCAAGCCCCAGTTCACCCCGAACGAGGAATTCTGCCTCCGTTATCTCTTTCAGAAAATGTAGCTCTGGTCCCGTGACTGGGTCACAACCTCCATTTCCTCATCTGTAATACCCAGTTCACGTGACCCTGATTGTGGGCCGTGGGTCAGAGATTTCACGGTGTTACTCATAGCAGACATGCAGTGTGTTTATCTCCTCCCCCCCCCCCACACATACCATGAGTTCCCTTTTGCAGAGAAAGAAATTGAGACTCAGCCACTTAAGTTGCTTTGCCAAGGCCAAGTGACCAGATGGGGACAGAATTAAAATTGGAACTGAAGTCCCCTGACTTCCAGGCCAGTGCTTTTTTTACCAACTACATCTTTTCATGTCGGATCTGCCTTCCAAGACGAAGTGTGGACTCAGCCCCCCTGAGCCCCGCTGACTGAGGAAATGGGGAGCCTCAGCTTGAGCTGTTGCACCAGGAAGACATTTTTGCAGCTGGTTGTGGCCTTTACTGTTCAGCTGCAAGAAAACCCCCCACGTGCGTTTTGTAAACATCTCAGCATCTGTGCCGTTCAGGTGCATGCCTGAGGATGTGTGTGTAGAGACAGCTTTCCAGGGCTCCATATCCAAAATTGCCATCCGCATGACAAGCCCTGGGGGTCTTCTGTTATTCTGTTTTCCCCAGACAGGCCTGTTGGATGTTGAGTTCTGAATTCCTTTTGCCCAGAGAATCTCCTGTGCACAGAAACACCCGTAACAGGTCTTGGTGCGACCCCAAAGTTTCCTGTTAGATCCAAGAGGCAGACGCCCGGCAGGCCAAGGCTGGGAAACCATGGAAATCGGTTTACAGCCAGAGGTTACCCTCAGAGCTAACAACTCTCCATGTGAAGTTTCCATCAGAGGCCTGTCCCTGCGATGGAAAGCAGGTTCCGGTCCTTGCTCGGTGTTGGTCACTGCTTGGACATCAGTTGCTCTTATTTATTAAATGAGGATAATGGCATCAAAGACGTTGTTAGGAAACAGTCTTTAAAATCTTTGAAAATATTTAACTGGCTAATGAAAGATTAACCGGAGAAATTATACTAGACCAGGATATGGGGACCTGACTGCCTGTGTGCCAGTTTCGATGGTGCTGCAGGTAGACGCCATGTGTTTCTGAGGCTCTCCTCAGTCGGGTGAACCATCCAGCCAACTCTTATTTCTCATCCAGCTTCTGTCTCCCCAAAGTGGGCCTGGGTTTGTTCGTTATCTTTCTCGCTAACAGTAGATTTTAAATTTTTAATTAGTTTGGAAAAGACTTGAAGAGGCAAATTCTAAGTAAGGCTGCAGGCTATGAGATATTTTGCAATGTTTTCAAAATTTTTACCTGCTTCTTTTAAAACAGAAGTATCTTGCATTTGTCATGAAAGAGAATATTTCTAAAGAGATACCAAAAATTTCTTTGTGGGCAGCAATGCTTAGTGTTTATTAAAATATGAGCCCAGCATAAATATAGCTACCTATGTTTTGAAATATTTTAGCTATAAATATCTGAGAAACTTTCCTCCTTCTGCCTAAGAATTTCCCCAGGGTAACTGCCTTTCTCATAAGCAAAAAATATATACTATGGTGGCAATGAAAACCAAAGGCTTGGAAAAATATTCCTCACCCCTGGTGTTCCAAGTGGGGTGCCATCCTTCACATATACTATCTGTCAGGTTGATTAAAGGTGAAAAATAGTTTTTATTTAACTTACCTATAGTTTTTCTGTAGTGTGACCTGATTTGTTAAAATTGCTTCAGAGCTTTGCGATGTCAACTGCTGAAAAGGATAGATTAAAGTTTTCTTTAAAAAAAAAATTTTATTGATCATGCTATTACAGTTTTCCCTTTTTTTCCTCCTTCTGCCCTGCACCCCTCCTCCCACCAGCATTCCTCCCCTTAGTTCATGTCCGTGGGTCATACATGTAAGTTCTTTGGCTTCTCGATTTCCTATACTATTCTTAACCTCCCCCTGTCTATTTTATACCTACCATTTATGCTACTTATTCTCTGTACCTTTTCCCCCTCTCTCCCCTTCTCCCCCTCCCTGCTGTTAACCCTCCACGTGATCTCCATTTCTATGATTCTATTCCTGTTCTAGTTGTTTGCTTAGTTTGTTTTTTTTTATTTAGGTTCAGTTGTTGATAGTTGTGAGTTTACTGTCATTTTACTCTTCATATTTTTTGATCATCTTTTTCTTTTTTCTTTTTTGATTTTTAAGTATATTTTATTGATTATGCTATTAGATTTCCCCCAATTTTTCCTCCTTTATCCCCTCTCCACCCTGCACCCCTCAACCCTCCAGCATTCCCCACCCTTAGTTCATGTCCATGGGTTGTACATATAAGTTTTGAGTTCTCTGTTTCCTACACCATTTTTGACCTCTCCCTGTCTATTTTCTGCCTACCAATTATACTTCTACTTCCTGTACCTTTCCCCCCATATCTTTGATCATCTTCTTTTTCATACATAAGTCCCTTTAACATTTCATATAAGGGCTTGGTGATGATGAACTGCTTTAACTTGACCTTACCTGGGAAGCACTTTATCTGCCCTGCCATTCTAAACAATAGCTTTGCTGGACAGAGTAATCTTGGATGTAGGTGCTTGCCTTTCATGACTTGAAATACTTCTTTTCAGCCCTGTCTTGCCTGTAAAGTTTCTTTTGAGAAATCAGCCGATAGTCTTAGGGGAACTCCTTTGTAGATAAGTGTCTCCTTTTCTCTTGCTGCTTTAAGATGCTTTCCTTATCTTTAATCTTGGGTAATGTTATTATGATGTGACTTGGTGTGTTCCTCCTCGGGTCTAACTTCTTTGGAACTCTCTGAGCTTCCTGGACTTCCTGGAAGTCTATTTCCTTTGCCAGATTGGGGAAGTTCTCCTTCATTATGTTTTCAAATAAGTTTTCAATTTCTTGCTCTTCCTATTCTCCTTCTGGCACTCCTATGATTTGGATGTTGGAACGTTTAAAGTTGTCCTGGAGGTTCCTAAGCCTCTCCTCATTTTTTTGAATTCCTGTTTCTGCATTCTGTTATGGTTGGGTGTTTATTTCTTCCTTCTGCTCCAAACCGTTGATTTGAGCCCTGGTTTCCTTCCCTTCACTGTTGGTTCCCTGTATATTTTTCTTTGTTTCACTTTTCATAGCCTTCACTTTTTCCTCGGATTTTGTGACCATACTCAACCATTTCTGTGAGCACCCTGTTTACCAGTGTTTTGAACTGTGCCCCTGATAGGTTGGCTATCTCTTCCTTGCTTAGTTGTATTTTTTATGGAGCTTTGATCTGTTCTTTCATTTGGGTCTTTTTTTTTTTTTTTTTTGTCTCAGCACCTGTTACATAGTAAGGGGCGGAGCCTTAGGTATTCATCAGGGTGGGGAAACTCATGTCACTGCATTGTGGTGCTGTATGTGGGGAGGGGTCTGAGAGGGAACAATGATGCTTGCTCCGCTCAGCTCTTTCAGTCACTTCCCCTGTTACCCACAAGGAAATTGGGCCCTTCTGGTGCAAATTCCCAGGTAGGTGGGTTTGTGTATATTCTAGGCCCCTGTGGATCACCCCAAGGAACTTTCCTGGGAGGCTGGGGGTTTCTCCTGCTGCCGCAGCCCCCACAGATTTTAACAGCCAGGTGTTTTGAGGCTTTGTTTCCCCACGCTAGAATCTTGGGTTGTGTGGTCTGTCTTGCTCCCCAGTTGTTCCTCCTGGTTTATCCCCACGCAAATGTGGGGCAGTCTGGTCTGCCAGCTGCTGCCTCGTGCACCTGGTCCTCCAACTGCTGCCCATCTCTGCCCCTCCTACCAGTCTGGATGAATGTTTCTTCTTTAACTCCTTGGTTGTCAGACTTCCATACAGTTTGATTTTCTGGCAGTTCTGGTTATTTCTTATTTTTAAATTTGTTGTTGTCCCTCTTTTGGTTGTACAAGGAGGCACAGCATATCTACCTATGTCTCCATCTTGGCTGGAAGTTGGTAGATTGAAGTTTTCAATGGCTGTTTTCAATGAAAAGTCTTCCGCTGGCTTTTTTGGTGTGCATGTGAAAGTTCACAATATTTCTTTGTATATTTTAGGGACCCGGGTCAAGAAATGTAGATCTGTAAAAATCAACCCGACACTGTTATGCTAATAAATGAGAAGGAGTGAGGTTTCTTTTCTTTTCCCTTTCATACATTTTTTTCTAGATGATCCCCTCCATTATATGGATGCCTCCACGATAAGACTTGCAGATGTCATCGGCACACAGGACTGCTTCTAAGCTGCCTTTCACTTGAGAATCTCAAGGTCATGTCCACTTGGGTCGGTTTTGACAATTATTCAGTAAATGACATTTTCGTCAACAGTCATCTGTCCTTCCACCCCATCATAAACCCTACTCATCTATGAGTAACAAATGAACTCAGTTTCCTCACAGGAAATGAGTCCACAAAGGCTGTCACTGAGCTGTTACTGAAATGAAAATCAAGTCTGGGATTCAGGGTGTAGGCTGAACGGGTTCTGGATTTTCCTCAAGTAATTTTAAGGGGTGATTTTAAGATGTGATTTGACTCGTGGTCAAGGTCATAGCCTGAGGTTGAAGAAGTTTCTCATTCAGAAGTGAGACTTAGAGTCCGATTCTAGGTTTCACCTTCTTGGTTTAAGTTTGCCCACACATGGAATCAGAAGACAAGATATGAGCTGGCCTCTCATCCTGGGGACAGGGGTCCTGATTCCAATTCTCAGCGTCCTTACATATAAAATAAGGCTGACCGTTTGACCTCTGAAGTCTGGTGACTCTGATTTTCTATTCTCATGACAAAGGAGAGGCCACGTAGACTGGAGGTTTATGTAGAAGCTCTGGAGCTAGACTCCCAGGTCCAACCCTTGCCCTCGCCACTTTTACACCATTTGCTCTTGGGTGGGTTATGTATGCCCCTTGTTTGTGCCTCAGACAGAAGATGGGGGATAACAATGTACTTGCCTCATAGAGTTGCTGGGAGATGAAATGAGTTGTTGATATACATGAAATGCACAGAACAGCGCCTGGCACAGAGTAAGCACCTAATCAATGCAAGTTCTTCCTACTTATGGATTTTGTGAGAGGTCTTTTCTGCTTTTCTATACAGCCAGGTACTTTCTCGGCCAGAAATCTTTATGCCTGCTATTTTCTACCAGGATAACTATACTACCTAACTCTTGTTCATCCTTCAGGACCCTTGCTTAATAATTGCTTCCTCCAGGAAGCCTTCCCTGACCATCTGCTTCTTCTTCAGTCTAGGTTAGGTACACCTACAACATTTACTTGCACCTCTCATCACACGTGCGGTTCATTATTGTTCAAGGTCTGTCTTCCCCGCCATGCCATGCGGGCAATGCCTGGCTGCCTCCCTTCGGTGGA
Source organism: Desmodus rotundus (assembly GCF_022682495.2). Lineage (NCBI taxonomy): Eukaryota > Metazoa > Chordata > Mammalia > Chiroptera > Phyllostomidae > Desmodus > Desmodus rotundus. The sequence goes on from NC_071387.1 coordinate 202,122,608, forward strand.
GTACAGCACCTAGCATGGCAAAAACATAGCACGTGCCGGGTAGGTGCCAGTCTGTGCAAGCTCCTTGACCTCCCTGAGCGTTACTTCCCTCAGCTGTAAAATCGGGGTGCTACTAGCAGCTCCCTTGGAAGGGATGGGAAGATGAAAAGATGTCTGTTCAGCACTCAGAAGAGGGGCCCATGGGTGATTTTGTTTACGTTGGTTCTTTCTCTTACCCTGAGCCACGTGGAAGTGGAAATGCATTGCTACACTCGCCACAGGGGGTTCAATGAATCCTTTACCGCTAATCTCAGAGGCCACAACGGAAACCAACATCCTGCCTCACCAGCGGCAGAAATCGAAGCCAGACAAAACCCAACATGCATCTGCACACCTATCTCCCTCCCCACCACCATACAATGTCATTTATTGCTTCTGTTTGCTCATCATAAAAAGAATATCAGTGTGTGGTAAAGCTTCAAATGTATCAGGTTAATTTGAAAGTTCCCATTGTGAGTTTGTTTCCTATTGAATGCCAGCTTGTGTGGTGGAGCTCTTTGTAGGATGTGAGAGAACTGGCAGCCTTTTCCCGTGGTGTTCCGCTGGAATGCGCCTCAATCACGGGGCAAATGACCGCGGTATTGAACAGCGACACGGCGCTGTGTCGGCCTTCCGGCCCCAACAACTATGGAACTTCAAATATTTCAATAATTTTTCACCATTAGTTAATTTGGGGGAGCATGGGGCAAAATAATCTCCCTTTCTTTGTAAGGCAGTGTTTAGGAAGTTATGCTTTTTCAATGTGAGCCTTCCTCACCACCAGAAACAGCCGCAGAAACCAGCAAGAATGAGCTTACTCGGAGGTCAGCTGAGATTTCATATTAGCAAATGGTGCTTCACAACGAATTCCTTCTTCTTACTTCTAGTTTCCAAATTGAGAATCTCAGAAGCACCCTCCAGACTGGCACCCAGCCCCAGAGATTCCTCGAGCTGTCAGTTCACCCATTCAGGCTCAAATGGAAGGGCGGTGCTGGACGCTTTTGCAGAAGTCTGACCGGCTCTCTTCTACAAATTGATCCCTGAACGCTGCAGTCCCTCCTACCAGGGGCGCTTCTGATGTAATCCCTAGTCAGATGGATGGCAGTTGACATAAATTGAATTTCTCTGTAACAGCCGCGGGAGCCATTTGTACTGTAAATGAAAGTGTGCTCCTCTGGGGCTCCGCCCCGGACAAAATGCTGGCCAAGTTTATTTCTCCATTCTGCCCCTCTGCTGGCCGTTTGGTTGGGTTAAACCAGGTTGTAAATAAAGAAGGAAGGCTGAAAGCTGAAGGTCAAATAGTACATTTTTTAGGACGATGACTACTTAGTGGTTTTGGACTTCCCTCTACCCTTCATTTCAGCGCAGAGCAAATCCCAGGGAAGCTGGTCTGTGAAACTGACAGAGAACTGGAGGCTTCTCTGAGGGTGGAGGGTTCTCTCACCCACATGCGTTTGCCCTGGGTGGCCTCTGGGACCCCGTCTCTGCTAGGACAGGGTGCCAGCCTGCAGTCTGTGTGTCCTTAAGGGGTCCGTGGGTAGAATTCAGGGGCTCCCTGGACTTCAGATGGGTACAAATTACATCTTCAGTTTGCTTACTTTTTAAATTTGTTTACTTTCAACAAATTTAGCAGGATTTTTTCTTCAAGGATGGATGTAGGCAAAAAACCACGATGGTATTAATGATTCCTGTGAGTTTGTCACCATCAGACTCACAGATGCTTTCTTACCCCACTTCAGCTGTGGCTCCTATCTCTAAACACCGGTTATGCTTAGTGCTGCTTTCAACTGATTGTACTTATGAAATCAATTGCTGGGTATTGTTATTTAATGTATTAAGAAAGAAATGCATATACTATAGTATATCATAATTTTTTGTTTTATAACTATTTTCAACATAATTGATTTCCTTGGTGATTCTCTGTATTTAATTTCATTTATTTAAAAGTATCATTTTGAGAGAAGGTTCGCAGGCTTCCTCAGACTAGCAAAGTGGCACAACTGAGTTTAAAGACGGTTGCTTTGGGCCAGGGCCGCACTGCTCTTCATCACCGGCTCAGGTGGTCAGTATGTCATGCTTTGCCAGTGATGTGGTCCCTGTCTCAGCTGCTGAGCTCTGCCCTTGGAGCAGGAAAACAGCCACAGGCGACAGTGCATAAACAAGCAATCGGTGGTTGCGTCCCAGTGAAACTTCTTTACAAAGACCAGCAGCCAGCCGAAGTCTGCCACCCCCTGCTTTACAGCATCTCGGTTGTTCCCAAGGTCGGACCCTGAAGATCTTTCATTCCAACTCACCCCCCCTTTACTGGACACCTGTGGTGTGCGTATGTCCATCCAAATGTGCACTATTGAGCACCTTCTATGAGCACATCGCACAGAGGTGATGATGCTCTGTCCTCCGCCCAGAGATGCTCTGTTCTTTCAGTTATCCAAACACAGACACATTCCAAATCTAACTTAAGTTCTCCCTGGTCCTCATGGACTTTTCCCTGGATTTCCCTTCACAAGGACCCGTTCAAATAGAGCTCTTGAAACACGCTATTTTGTAGTGGCTTCCTACTAATCCTTAGGTGTGTTATCTCCCAATTAGATTGCGAACTCCTTGAGACTAGAAGTGCATTTATCATTCCTTGGAGCCTCTAGAACATAGCTCTGTGATGGGCACCCCGTCGATAATCACTGACCCCTTGCCAGGTGACTAGCCCAAGGCAGCTACCTGCTCGGTTTGGTGGAACCAAGAGAAATGTCCACTAAGGATGAGGTTGGCAGTGTTAGAGGTGCTTAAAGTACCCAAAGAAAGGAAGGGAATAAAGCAAAAAAATAAAAATAAAAAAATACATACCACTCAGTGATTCTGTGACTTCAGATAATTTATTACCTTCAGTGCCCACTTGGTTTGAATGAGAGACTCAACCAGGCAAGTGATGCTTAGGGCTTTTTAGAATCTGATAAAAGCTAAGGACTCTTTCCTTAAAATGAAAAAAATGCTGTTCACCCCTAAAATCTCACACGTACTTTCTGAGAAGTGATCTTTAAGGCCTGATGCCCGGGCTGCATGCGAGGTCTCAGTGGGAAAGCTTCTTCCCACCCAGACGAACCGCTGAGTGAGTCTTGCTCACTTGAATCAGCTCACTGGGATTTGGGGGCCACTGCCAACACCGTGCTCGTGCCCCTGAACTCCGCCACCCCCCACTTTGCAGAGGTGCCCCACTCATCTCTCCAGAGATACTGCACGCCAAGCCTACCACCCTCGCCCACTCATCGGAAAAGCACTTACAGTGCCCACTGCTGGTGGCTGCCCGCCTTCACCTGGGACAGCAGAGAATTCGCAGTTGGTCTGACCTTTTCGTTGTTGGGAGAATTGACAGGCGAGTGTTGCTATGGTGATTTGACTGACAACTGTGTAGTTCAATAAAATAATTTTCTGTAGTTAAAAAGGGGAGCTATTGTTTTGAGGGTGATCTGAGACAATACTTCTGCCCAGTTATCTCTTTCTCACCCTCACCTTTGCACTTTCATGCCTTGAGAGACTCTGAAAACATTTAAATGCAAATCCCACGAGAAAAGCAGAGGCCCCGAGTTAAAGGTGTTGAACTGGCATTCAATCTGCAGGAGCTTGCCTCTCTCACTCCAGATAAGGAAATTAAAGGTTAACGATTTTAATCTCTTATTCGCTGAAAAGAGAGCTTTCTTTCCTGAAGTAAATAAACAGATACAAAATAATCACCCTTTTGGGCGGGCGGGGGTGTGTGCTATAATGTTTACAGGAAGATCGTTGCAGACATTTGGGTAAATAACTGCATCTGAGCATCGTCAGGGGTCACTTCCTCCATGAATGCTACCGGGAAGCTTAGCAGAGACTAGTGGAAAGGAAGGGGGCGTCTTTTCTGGCTCTACTGTTAGGGTGCTCCCTGTAGCTTTCCTCTGTGAAGTGGTTTGCTAATTTGCATTTGTAAATGTGTTTCCTTCCGCTCGCTGAGGTTTTCTCTTTGATGATGAAGGTAGTTCACATAGAAGCCCATCTTTAGGGAAAAGGCTATCAGGAAGGAGGCGGAGCCCCACTTCCTCCAGCGCTTGCCCTGGCCTCTCGGCTTCTCCTCCTCTGCCCTGGGAGCCCATGGAAGCATCTTTTCCTGGGCTCGAGACTCCATGTGGCCTTCAACAATCCCTGCTAAAGAGAAACGAGGCAAGCCTCTGTTAGAGAAATGTGTGTGTCCCCTGAGCAACTCCTTGCAGCGAACGGAGTCTCCGTTTCCCTGCCCAGCAAGTGGCTCTTAAAGGATGGTCATCAATCTTCCTTACTTTCTGCCGTCTGAATATCTGTGAGCAGAGCTGTTCAGCAGCAGCGCTGGGCTAGTGGCCCGGTGGCAAGCTAAGCGACAGAGAATAGCCCCAGCCGCTATAGCCCCAGTGTTTCATTCAGTATCAAGCATTTTCTTAATCTAACCTACCCCCACCAACCTGAGTCGGCCTCGTCATGTACCAGCTGTGCGACCTATGGCAAAGGACCCACCTGTTTGGTGCCTTAGTTTCCTCTCTAAAAACGGGGGCTGGGGAGAGGGGTGTTTAAGATTATTTAAGATAGCACAGCTTGGGGAAGTCAGTGAGTTAAAAGTGCTAGAACATGCTTGGTCCAGTGGTTCCCCCTCACTCAGGGTTTCCCTCTCCACGGTCTCAGTGATCCGTGGTCGACCATGACCTGAAAATATTACATTGAGATTTCAGGAATAAATAATTCATGAATTTTAAATTGCACCATTGTTCTGAGTAGCGTGATGAAATCTCACATTGTCCCAGTCCGCTCCTCCTGCTGGGGGCGCTATTCATCCCTTTGTCCAGTGCATCCACTCCGTGTACACTACTGGCCCATTAGTCACTTGGCAGCCGTCTTGGTTATCAGAGGGACGTAGGAAGGGCAGATTCCCTGTCCTGATAGCGCAGGGCTTCTGTTTAAGTCACCCTTATTTTACTTACTAATGGCCCCAAAGTGTAAGGTGCTGGCAATTAGGAAATGCCAAAAAGAAGCCTTAAAGTGCTTCCTTTAAGTCAGAAGGTGAGTATAGTACTTAAGATATTTGAGAGAGGGAGAGAGAGAGAGAGAGAGAAGCCATATTTACATGAGTTTTATTACAGTACATTGCTATAATTGTTCTATTTTATTATTAGTTATTCTTGTTAATCTCTGATTGATGAATTAAGTTTATCATAGCTATGTATGTATAGGAAAAAACACAGTATGTGTTTGGTACTATCTGTGCTTTGAGGCATCCACTGGGGGTCCAGGAACGGACCCCCCTGGACAAGGGGGGACGGCTGGACTTCATAAGAACTGGGTAAGTGGTGACTATCATTAGCTACTAACACAAAACCTGCACTCCATCCAACTAGGCCACTCACGCTGTCCCCCGTCAGGCACAGTCGTTCCCATCTGGCAGCTCTTATCACCCAGAATACATTTCAATATGTAGTGAAGGAGATATTTTACCTATTTTTCCCTTCAGAAGTGCAGTGTATGTTTTACACTCACAGCGCCTCTCAGTTTAGACGAGTCGCATTTCAGGTGCTGTCTGGCCACCCGCACGCAGGTCTAGAGTGAGCCGGTGGCCCGGGGTGCCCACCAGCTCTGGGACGTGGGGCAGGCCCTCGAATAACGGTTGACACACACCGAGTGCTGACACATGCCGAGGACATGGGTCTCATTTCACCCGCATGACAGCCCCTTAGATAAGAACTTACATTACCCCATTGTAGAGATGAGAAAAATGAATATTTAGAGAAGTTATGATGGGGGACCCCCCAAAAATGGAATTTATTCATAAAAAATTGTGTACTTATTCTTACATGTTTAAACTTCAGTCACCTTCAAAGTGCTCTCCATTCGATGCGATACACCTATCGAGATGGTTTCTCCACTGCTCAAAACAGTTTCTAAACTTGTAGATTGTGATGCCTTTTAGTGCTTCTGCCGTTTTTTGTTTTACCTCTTCCACATTGGCAAAACGTTTCCCTTTGAGGACTTTTTTCATCTGGGAAAACAAAAAAAAGTCTCTTGGGGAAACAAACAAACAAAAATATAGTCTCTCTGGGACGAGATGGGGTGAATAGGGAGGGTGGGGCATGGGGGTCACGCTGTTTTTGGTCAAAAACTGCTGAACAGTCAGCTTGGTGTGGGCAGGTTCATTGATAAATCACCCATCATGAAATGGCAAATGCATTGAAAGTCTTCCAAACAATTTCACTGAAGCCAGATGCAGCCTCTCACAACAATGCCAGCTGGTACACTGACACAGATGGGTTCCTAGAACACTCACATAGCAGAGTAGGCAGGGACTACCAGCCGCCTGCCCTCTGGAATATAACTTCGGGGTCTCCCCCCACCCCGCCCAGCCAGTAATCAGGGCTAGGCAGAGGCAGGGCATGAGCGGCTTGGTCAGCTCCAGAGTTGTACTCCGACCCTCCACCCCCTGCTGCTCCTGGATGGCAGCTCTAAGTGGAGGTCTGCACCCCTTGGGAAAATGTGAAAACTCAGCAAGTTGGCCCAGTTGTGCAGTTTTGTTCAGAGTAGGAAGAGTGGCCATGAGCAGAATCTTCTTGGCTTTTCCCAGGACGATTCATATGAATTAGTCACCCCGTAAAACTTATATCTGTTTATTTTGTGAACAGACTGTGAGTGGAGGGAACCTGTGCTCTCCTGACCTCCGGGAATGGGGGCTCTCAGGGGAGGGCTTGTTTATGAAACATCTGGAAGACAGAGCCTTTGACAATGAACTCCTATGTGGGGATCTTTTCGCCATAGTCAAGGCCACGCAAGGAAAAGCAGCCAGTCTTTAAACAGCACTTAAAAATGGGCTTTAAAAATGATCTCCTTGCTTTTATTGGCAGGGACTTAGAGATGATGACCTGCGATTTCATGTCAAGATGACTTTTGGGTAGGAAACACTCACGCAGTTTTTGTAAATGTTGCTTCCAGAGGTCAAGCGCCACACAGCCTGCGAGTGTCCCTGTCCGCTGCTGCTTCTGAACGACCACTTTTTGTCTTGTTTTGTTTTGTTCTTTAATCAATACAGACCAGATTTCGACAAGAGTTGGGCCTTAATCCAAGAGCGCATCCAGATGGACTCCATGGTTATCAAGGGCCTTGATCCGCACACCAACTACCAGTTCGCTGTGAGGGCCATAAATGCCCACGGCCCCAGCCCCCGCAGCACCCCCAGTGACACCGTCCGGACCTCCCGTGAGTACCGGGACCCTGTGGAAGGACAGACGTAGCCATGTGTCCAAGGTCGCTGAGGAGGACCCACTCGGTGCCCTGCAGAAGGGCAGCCCGGCCAGGGCTCTCCTGGGCCTCCTCTGCTGCAGTTTTCCCAGCCCTTGGGAAGTTCGAGGCTTTCGACAGGGACACGGGGTCAGCAGATTTATTTTTGCACCGTCCCTAGGGAGTGTGAGGTCAGTTTTCTTGCACGATCGCAGGAACAGAGCACATACCACAGCACCCCCCCCCCAACTTTTTATCTTTTGAGAACACGGGTTCATTTTAAAATCACAGGATTAAAAATAATGCTCTCAGACTCTTCAGGACTACTGTTCGCATGCCGATCAAGGACACTTAGGTAAATCGTCCTTCTGGATGACGGTCAGGGACAACCCAAGGAGGCCCTGGAGGGGTGACAGGTAACTGGGGCCCTGCTGGTGCGTAAGTCCCTGTCTGTCACAGGGCCTCTCCGGGGGGCTGGGGGAGCTTGGGTATCCAGCAGGGCTCCTGAGGAGTTTTGAAATGTCAGGCTCTTATTCTATCCCAGGGTTTAAGAAGCTTTTCCAGGAGTGATTCAGGAACAATACTTCAGTTACTGAGACCTCCTTGCCACCCCTGCTTAGGGATCTTTGTCCTCTAAAAGTGGGGGCACATTGACATACAGCTTCCACCCTGTGGAGTGGGGCGGCCTCAGAACTGAAATGTTGCCACTTTTCTGTTCGAAGACTGTAATCTTCTCAGTTCTGCCAATAAATTCCTCCAAGTTTTTGTCTGAAGAGCCCTGTGGTCTCCCTGGGCCCACTTTACCCAGGAAGGAAGCCTACCTGACGCCGTGCCCTGGCTGGCTGGCTTTCTGTGGGCCAGCACAGCGCGCCACTTCTATTGGTTAGTAGATCTGAGTCAACTCCTCTCTGCTCTCAAAACACCCACGCAGCTGACTTCCAAGGGCAATGCTCTTATCGGGGTGGAGATTCACGGAGTCCTCCCAAGTGCTAGGAATTTTGACTCCTCTGAGAATAACCCCTGCCCTGTCCTTGAGCGTCAGGGTTCCTTCCTTCGCCCTTCAGATGGGATCCTTGGGGGAGATGGACATATGAGGGGCCACACACACACTCTCACAGCGCAATAACTATGAATCGTTGGACTCCTCTTCTTCAGAGTTTAGAAGCTAAAACTCCCCAGGCATATAGTGGGCAATGAAGCTCCTTCTTTCTAGAAGAAATGTTAACGATTTTGTTTCACATCCAAGGAGGGCCTCCTTCCGCTTTTGCTGGCTGAGCTCTATGCTATAAGCTTTCATTAAACTTGTGATGCGTGGCCAAAAATTTGGGTAACAGGAGCTGGGGCAAGCCTCGGATCTCACATTTTGACATTTAGTTTGTCTTTGTGCCAAATGGAGCGGACACCCAGGGTGCCCACCCCACCCTCCCCAAGCACCGAACGCCTCTGCTCCCACGTTGTGAGCTGATCCACACTCAGCTCCTTCCTTCCACCTGTAATGTCCCCTCCACAGAGACGAGACAGGAGCAGGGTGGAGCAGCGCACGCTGGCCCTGGCCATGGGTGTGGTCACTGGAGTGGGGCGGGGGCATAGGGTGAAACGTGCCATGGTCTCTCTCTTTTTAAACCGCAGCACTGGTCTGGTCTTGGAGTTTCTGATAGTCATCGCCCCATCGGTGGATCCCGGGTTTGTGGGTTGCGTGGGATAAGGATGCTTCGCAGACACGCAACATTTCATTACCGCTGGTCTCCTGCGCAAAGTAAAGCTGCATCCTTTCAAAGTGGTTGTGTGCGGGGAGGTGGCTGATTCAGGGAAAACTCCCGACTAAGAAATATTGTTCAGTACTACAATTGAACCGCTTCTACACAGATACAGTTCCTTAAGTCAGGGTGACGGACGTAGACTATGTCAGACGGCCTCTTTCACGCACACCTGAGAACGTGGAGTTGTGTGTTTTCTCACGATCACTTCTGCTGTTTTAGAGAAGCCTGCACTCTGGCACATCCGCACTTCTTCTTTGCCTCTAGTTTAGACCATTATTTTGTTTCCAAAACCCATTTCCCAATATGCAAAACTACCACGTTCCCCAGGAGCACTTGTTTGCACTGCGGTAGATTGTTGGTACCAGAGCTGCCGTCTCGAAAGCCTCCCGTGGGCCAGGCACCTCACCGAGCACTCCACCAGGCAAATCCCGTGTCCATCCTCCCAGGAAGCCCGGTGCCGGCGGAATGGTGTCCTTTTTATAGATTTTTAAAGATTGAGTTTTTGAAAGGTTATATATTTTGCCAAGAATGAAAATTATAAAGGCAAGATTTGAACTCGGGTTTGGCTGCCTGCGAAACCACCTCCCTCAGTGAGATTCGAATGGAAGGACATTCCTATTCTTCTGATGCAAAGTAGCGTGAGAGTGGCGAGGCCAGCGGTGACATACAATGGGCAGACTGAGGAAGTCCTGGCAGCGCGGGGCAAACCTGTGAGGATGGTTTTCGTTTCAAACTTGTGAGCTGCACCGTACATCCACGCGGGCCTGAAGTTCGCCCAGTGCACAATGGCGTAGCCCTGGGAGCTGGGGGCCCACGGCCCTCCCGACTGGTTAGACCCCAGCCCAGGTAAATAGTTTGAAGGTGGCCCTGAAGGAATTTCTGAGAACAGTATTGCTACCTGCGGGGCTTTCCCTCCTCAGGGTCCTTCCCGCAGGGATGTGTTCTTGGTGTGGCTCCCCCCTTGCTCCCTGAACAGCAAACTTCAGTATGGGATGTTCAGGGTGACCGCTGAGGCAGGGCGTGCCCGTTGGGAACCCTTGGATCCCTCCCTGGGCACAGCCCCTCGCTGGGCTTCCCTTGCCTGTTTTAGGCCTCCACTCTCCTCGTTACAAAGAAAAACAACACTTCAGCTCTTCTAACTAGCCAGCATTGAATTCTCCGGGACCTATCGATGCCAGCCCCTGTTGACAGCTTCATTGCTTCACGGGGCGACTCGTAGATCTCCGTTGCTTTTCTGTCTGTGGTTGATGAACGCCAGGGCCAGGGTTTTAGGAGCGCTCCACCTGAGTGAGCGAGGAAGGAGGAGGGTGTTGACGGCTTCCCTGGGGTGTTGCTGGGATGGTGTGCTCTGTGTCCACAGCTTATCTCTACGAAGTCACTGTGCAAGGGAAGAAAACCCGGAGAGTTTTAGTGTCCCTGCGCCCTAAGGAGAGACGGAGCGTTTCAGTGACCTAGGCAAATAGTCGCGCGCCCCTGCCTTTGCTTCCATCCTCTTACCTGGAGACTCGCCTCACCTGCCAGTGCCTGCTCCAGTCCTCTGAGGCAACACAGAGGCTAAGGGCTCGGTCTCTCACTTTTTGCCCCAGCCTGCTACATTTTTTAAGCAATGCCAACAGCATTAGAATTGGCCTGGGCGCTCCGTGGCGTTCTTTTACCCCTGTGATTGATTTCATAAGTTAGCCAGTCAGAACAGGGGTCTCTGTGGAACTTCACAGACACGGTGCACATGTGGCTTTTGAGGACACGTACCTGTCCCACCAGGCACTTACTCGCTGGGATCCGAGAAGGATGGGACAAGTAATGACAAATGAACTATAAATAATAGAGATGACCGAAGTCAAAAGGGTTTTTCATTTTACCAAACAAATGAAATGGAATAAAAAATTCCACACATGTGGCTGACTTTAGACATATACTAACCTTCCCTGGGTGGGTATGTAATCCTAGCCCCCCAGGCCATTTAATTTTTCGTGCTCTGGCTCCGTGACAGAGGCGGAGACAGAGCCAAGTTCTTCACTGAAGTGAAATTGGTGTCCTCAGGGCAGTCCCCAGCTGAAGGTGTTCTTTTCTTCCAGTCAAAAGTCATTTTCCTCTTTCCCCAGGGAGCTTTCACGCCCCATTTTCTCTGCTGGAACCCTCTCTCCCCAGACTCCGCCATGACCATCCCCACTGCCAGCTCCTTAGCACGCTGTCACTTCCTCGAGGCCTCACCCTCGCTGCTACCTCAGCCCCGTTCCTCGTGGTGTTCTCTGGGCCCTTTCTGTGCCCGAAACCCGTGCTCTCTGTATCGAGCCTCCAAGGTCAGGGTAAGCTCCACACTGGGGCTGGAATGGTTTGCTCAAGGTTGTTTTGCAACACCCCGCACAAAGGAGGGGCTCCGTGAGTATGGACCGCGTGCAGGAGTGACCAAGTGTGACTTGACAGCACGGGCACTGCCTTGGAGGTGGGGAGACTCCACTGCCGCTGTCTGGGAAACTCAAAGAGGAGACGGGAGGAGAAAGTTGGTCTAGGAACCTGCCAGGGTCTCCCCGCCCAGCAAAGTCGAGCACCCAGAGTCGCCATGTGACACAGATAAGAAAAAGTAAATAGAGGAAAAGAGGGAGGCGGGAGGGAACGAATGGAGAAAGCAGACCCGGGGGGTTAAGTTCAAGGCAAGAAGGGTGGAACAGAGGTACATGAGAGAGATTCCAGCGATTAAGAGAACAAGTTAGCAGTAGGGAGGGTGAGGAAGGAAACGAGGGCTTTTCACACCAAGCCCTTATTTTGTGCTTGTGTTCTTTCTTCACCGTAGAAATAAGCGTTTATCGTTTTTATAGTAAATTTCTCCTCTGGTCCTAGTAAGTCTAATTATGGTCTCAGAGCCTTGGAGATCGCATAGGGAGGCGTGAGAGATGTTTGATTTCTTTGGCTTTTGCCACATTCTCCCCACAATCCAATTTCTTCAGCAGTTCCAGAAGCATCTCCTTCTACTGAATGAACTGAGACAAACCCACCCTGGCTCAAATAATCACAGTTCTGCAATAAACCTGATTCCACAGTGTTCCCCTCCCCCCCCCCACCCCTCTCCCCACCTTTTTCCTCTACCTGCTTGCTCAGACGTCGCTCAGTTCGGCTGTTGTTGATTGTGTGTCTGTTTATGCCCTTTGTCACGCAGGTGTCCCCGTGTGAGTGGTGTTTGCCCAGGTTTGCTCAGAGATTCAGGCCCTTGTTTTTAATTGCCTGACTGTCTCCCCAGGGACCAGCTCAGCATGCCAGCATTCCTGGGTAGATGTTGTCACTCTGCAGCCATGAAAGAGATTTCCTTTATCCTAGTCACTAGAGAGGCCTCCTGTGGGGGGGCCATGGCCCTGAACTGGCCGCAGCAGTGAGCAGAGGAGGAGGAAGCGGGGACAGAGGTGGTGGCCTTCACTAGGTGGCCTGTAGGAAGCAATCAGGGAGGGGTGGGAAGCAGCTTTTGCAAAGTTCTGTCACTTTCCGTCATCCACATAGCCTGCTGCCTTTGAGAGTACCAACCCCCGAAGGCCCCTCACTGCCTCCACTCATCGGCTCCTTCAGACAGAGTGGGGTGTGGCCGGCATGCCTGGGTCTGAAGGCCAGGAGACCTGTGCTCTTATTGCCTTGCTGTGAGATCTTCTTGAGAAAGGCACTTAGTCTCTGTGGGCCTCAGTGTTCTCATCTGTAAAACAGGTACAGTGATACCTGCCGTAGGTAATATTTTCTACTTCTTAGGGTTATTTCGGGGGAAATGCATGTGAATAGAGGTTGCAGCTTCTCCTCACTCTTCATGATGAAGGAGAGTTGACCCAGGAGTGATTGCTGAAGGGTGGGGTACCTGACTGGGCGGCGGCAGCCGATCTGCGGCTCTTTCTTTGTGGCTCACACCCTGAGCTCTGCTCTTGGGACTTGGAGGCGTTGGAATGTCACAATGCAGAAACAAAGGTCCAGGGGCGAAAGCTCTGCTGACAGAAGTGGGACAGCACAAGGGACCGCAGGGGTTTGGTCAGGAAGACTCACCGGCATGGGTTTGGCTGGCTGGTGAGTTTTAGAAGGCTGTGGACTGAAAAGACGTCAGAACATTCAGATGGTGAGGCACAAAAATATTTCATAGCTGTCCCTGCTCAGGCACACCCTGGATCCGGCAGGAGGAAAAGGAAAATGAGAAAAGCCCCACAGAGCTAGCACGGCACCCCTGGTGGTCATGTATGTGTTTGCTTGTTTGCTTTTAACCTCCTCACTGTTAATTAACCACTTACTTAGATGAGGGTCGCCAGGTTTTCCTCTGGAGGGCGAGATAGCCGCCAGGTGGGATTTTCAGGCCACCTCGGCGTGGAAGCAGCTGTAGACAACGTGCGTGCCTGAGTCCCAGTGAAACTGTATCAATGGACACTGAAATTTGAATTTCATGTAATTTTCATGAGTCACGAGAGAGTATCCATTTCTAAAACTTTTTCAACCATTTAAGAGTACAGAAGCTGTTTTGAGCTCCGTATTGTTAAACATGATTAAAGAAGACAACTGAGGTGACAGAAGCCAAGTTGACTCGATACTCCCGAGTGAGCAGTTTCCATTCTCAAAGACCAGAAAACTGGGGACTTCGGCGGAAGGCAGGAAGCTTTCAGAGGATGAAGAATAAGGAAGAAGAAAGAAAGGAAAGTGGGAAGTCAATAAGGGAAGAAGAAATCAGTATAGAGCTCAGAGCTGGCGTTGGCGGGTTGGCTGACGGAACATCCTGTGTTTCCGGTCAAGCCGAGCATTTACAGGGACCCTGAGTGACCGTTTGCTGAGGTGGCACTGGGCAGGAGCAGCTGCGTCTTGGGCTGTGACATTTCAGCAGTACAAAAGCAGGTGGCTGTCCAGGTGTGGCCTCTGGGACATAGTTGGTTGACCTCTGCAGCTCCTCCAGGAAATTTGGGGAATCCTCCCACGGGGAGCAATTTTGTCCAACTTGGAACCAATCAGTGAGTGCATGTGAATGAAATTGTCGCCTTGATAGATATCCCTGCAATTCACTTTTCACACAAGTGTTCTGAAAGAAATAAGAGACCTGGAGAGCCTGCGACCCAACTGTGTTCAGAGAGGTTTGGGCTGCTCCTGACGTAGCGAGAGAGTAGCCGGGGGGTGCTGGCTTTGGTTGGCATCGCTCCCGGAGCTGGGAGTGAAGAGGCCGATAAATTGGTGAGCTCACGGATTTGTAAATCTTGGGAATGGAAGACCCACAAGGAAACAGGAGAGAGAACAAATCATTTGTTGCACTCAAAGCCTAGGCAATCTGCATGCTAAGTGTGCGGCCTGTACATAAACATAACTCCGTGTATGATTCTGCTCAGGTGCCCTCCGCTCGCTCGCTGGAGGTGCTGTGGCCCCGCTGTGTGTAAATCCGAGCAGCAGTCACTGGCACAACCTGACTGGTTCTAGGGGAAATGATTCACTTAGCTGTGTAAATACCCGCACCCTGCTAATTGCTCTTCCCAGGCCTCTGTGCATCCTTCATCACCATACATTTACTTATCAGTACACCGATATTTTACCTCTCCAGCTAGCTAGGGGAGAAAGACTAAAGCAAGTGATAAATAAGCAAATAAAATTTCTAAAGGAAGTCACTCCTGGTGCCCCCGTTTCAACTGCAGCATCTGTTCAATCGGCCACATGTAAGCAACTCCATGCTGTTTATTCCTCTCCATCTCAACGGGATTTTAAACATTAATGTGTGGAAGTGAGCCTTACCCAAACGTTAACACTTTTTCCTTTGCTGCCTTCTATTTCCTTGTTATCCATTTTTTTTTCTCTTTCCTTCAGACTCCTCATTTCATGGTTAATCTTCACCGTTCTTTCTATTAAAGCACTTCTAGCTTTTACACAATTCTCCATTTGGTTTCTTAGCATTTCAGTCCCTGAATCGGGTTCTTTGATGAGTGCAAGTTGGGCCTCAGTCGTGGTTTAGCCCAGAGAAGGAGTTGCATGAAGTCCGCCCGACACAGTGAGCGATGGGCGTTTGGGAGGGACAGTGTGGCTGGCTGAGTCTGGTGCATCTCATCTGACTACGCAGCCGAATGTGGAACAAAACATACACACAGCTGCAAGTCAGAAACAACCGTGGGAGAAAAGATGACTCTTCCGATGATGTCAGGTGTCACCAGATGCCCAGCAGGAGACAGAGGCACGTGCAATTGGGTCATTGAAATGAATTTAGCGAAGGGACTATTTGCAAATGTTCAGACAGATGAAAGGAAATCAAGAGGAAGCAATTACCAACTTCCGGAGACAGACAGGGAGGGCCATCCGGCAAGAGCTGTGACCTTCAGACATGTGTCCTGCGCCAACCTCGTAGGACGGAAGTTGAAGAACAAAGAGTCTGACTCATTTTCCTCCCTCCTTCCATTCTCCTGCTGAAGATTCCTGATGGGCAGAACCTGGCTGGGGGCCACCCAGGCCAGCCTCCTGTGGCCCCCGGACAACGTGCAGAAGGGCAGAGGCGAATCTGGGGCACATAGGGAAGGAATCACCCCAAGACGTAATAGTATCATTTCATATAATAAGAGAGTGGCGCCTTTTGTGTGGAGTCCAAAAGTGTGAGTTAGTTTTTGGTCTTTCACTCAGTGATTTAGAACATAGACATTACCTCATTCATCTTGGTCTGTTTAGCATGTTGCACTGAGCATAGGGGATCACGGGATCCCACACTGACATTTTTGTTGATTATGGGTTTGTACGCTCAGAGCTGAAAAGGACTACCTCAGTCGGCACCTGAGGAATAGAGGCCCGGGGTGATGTGGAATCCTTCCTGAGGTCCCTCCATGGCAGGTCCTGGCCTGGTGATCCCCTTATGAGGGGGATTCCCATCTTCTAAAGAATCAGTTCCCCAAGTCACTTTACAAATGTGCTCACTTACTCTCTCAAATGACTATTGAGTGTCCACCGTGTGGTGGGCGCTGTTTCAGATGCTGAGAATTCAGCTGTGAACAAAGCAGGCAAAAGGAATCCCTGACCTTGCAGAGTTTACGTTCTAGTCTGGGCAGATAGAGAAAGGACAAATGATTTGAAGAAATGTAGACAGCATGTCAGATGGTGATGAAGGCTACGGAGAAAAAACCGGGGAGGTGATGGGCAGTCAGAGAAAGCCTCCTGAGAAGGTGACATTCGAGCCAGAAGAACGGGTGAACTCTATGGATATATACACCTGGATCGATTGTCTGTCTGTTTGTCCATCTGTCCATCTGTTCATTCATCCACTTTCCCACCCACTTGTGGGAAAAGCATTCCATCAAACACTGAGGTCCTGATGCAGGAGCATCCTGGAGTGGTCCATGTTTGGGGAGGGGAGGGAGAGCTGTGTGTTTGGATTGGGAGGTTGGGGCGGGGGAGAGTGGAAGGACAGGAGGTCACAGTTGGTAGAGGCTGATTAGGGCCTGGGAGGCCACAGGAGGCCACTGGATGTGGCTTTTGCTCAAAGAGAGATGGGTGGAGGGCAGGGTGGTGCTTGATGGGAGGAGTGAAAAGAACTTGCTTAGGTTCGGCAAAGTCGCTCTCACTGGTGTATGAACAAAGACTCCGGAGAGGCAGGGAGCCAGTGAAGGGAACCGTGGTAATAATCCCAGAGCAGAAACTGCATTTTGGTCGTCTCTAACTAGAAAAGGTAGTCCATGCTTATTATTTGGAAAAATTCAAACAGTATAAAATGCATATGAAGTAAAAATGCTGAGACTATCTCTAATCTCAGCATCCAGACACGACCACTATTACCGTTTGGTAAATAATCTTCCACAATTTTTTAACCCAATAATGAGATCGTAGTACCTATACACTTCCTTGGGTGCAACAAAGTGCTGTACACATGTTTGAATGTAAGTAACCGGAGCTCTTCCTCATTATTTGGATACCCACAGTGTATTCCACTTTACAGCTCTGCCACATCCGTTTAACTAATTCTCCATTGATGGACATTCCGATTGTTTCACTACTGTTTACAAGGCGGGGCCACTGGACAGCGGCTGTATCTTTCAGCACGTCCAAGTTCATATTTCCCCTGTGGGTACCTCCAGGAGGTGGAGTGGGGCAGGGCTGTGGCCTCTCTCTTGTGTGCGCTGATGGGTAGACGCGTGTGCACAGCCATTGGTATTACGGATGGCACTCGAAAGCCAAGCCTCTTCCCTGCTGGTCTAACCACCAGTATTGTGACAGATACTAATCGTAGTTAAGCATGCTTTTGAGACAGGTTTTTTTTTTTCCCCCAGAAGAAGGAAACATCTGCTATATGGATGAAACCACCCATTTTTTAAGCTCAGGTCTCACACAAAGCTTTGGTGGTTCCAGCTTGTCACTCCCACTGGAGAGTGGGAGAGATCTGGAACGCGATTAGCTGCCATCTAACTCCACCCCAGGCTCTCCAGTATTGAAACATGTGAACAGGCTCGTCCTGGCCCAGTGGAATGTTTCTCCCATCAGTGGTCTTGATCACATGGTCACAAGGGATTCCAGAGCTTAGCAGATTCTGAGGCTCACAGGCAGTAGGAAATGGCCCACAATGGCGTCCTCAGGACCCAGTAGGCAGACGTGTCCCCAGATGGCGGTAGTTCACAAGTCACCTAGCAGATGGCGACAGGTCACAGACTTTCAGAGCACGAAGTATTGTTTTGAATTAGTTTGCAGTCACTTGACAAGGTTGAGATGGGGCAGAACAGAATTGACCTCTTCCACAGCTAATGAGTCCCGACCAAAACGGGAGAGAGGGCCTCTCTTCTAGATTTTAGTTTTTGCACTGGAAAGGAAAGTTTGCAAGGAGAAGCTGAAATCTCTTCAGTGACCTGAGGCCTTTACAACATCTTACTTATTATCATCAGTGTTGTGTCTTAATGGTACAAAGAACTGAATTATTTTTACTGCCCACTGATTGGTTTGAAATCTTCAGTTCGAATAGAACTGAATCAAATATATAGGGAAATTGAATACAGTTTCGTATAAACTACATGTTAGCCCTGAAAGGCATAAAGTTAGGGTACATTCAGTAGAGACGTCACCGTAAAGACACAGCCATTCATGTCACAAATACATGTTTTCGCCAAACCCTTTTCAAAGGGAACTGGGCCAGCCCTTGCCTTCCAGGGGTGCAAGACCCAGTCCATCGAACAGATGCGCGCACACAGCTGCTGCGGGCCCTCGAATGACGTCCTTTCCTGTGACGTGATGAGATGCCATCGTGACCTACCTCCTGTTTACCTCGAGGAGCCTGCGGTACAGTCCGTGTCCTTATATGTCCTTTCACTTCAGTGGCAGACCTAGTGACGTGGTTAGGTGAGGACTCAGCGTACTTGCCGGGGCACTGGGGGCGGGGCTGACTCGATGGATGAGGGAGCTAGGCGGTGGGTTGGCAAGGGAGTCGCAGTGACATTGGGGACAGCCCAGACAAGCAGAGTGGGGTTTCCCCCAAGGCAGGAGGATGAGGGTCTGGTTGAGTGCTGAAGGGGGATGTCTGAGGACGTGCATGGGGTCGAAGGCCAGAGGGGCGCAGAGGCAGAAAGTGGACACCCACCCGCACCCCACTGTCTTGAACTTTTTTGTATTTCTCACAACTGCAGTGGCATGGCGAGCGCCCTTTCGTGACTAATTTTTTGACTTTTACGCGGGTTGAATTGCAAAGTTCTGGTTTGCGAGGTGTCACTGCCGTGCGGTGGCCCCCACACAAACATGCCATCGTTTGCTCACTCATCATTTTGATATGGGTCGTTCCCACTGCTCTGACAGTTGCCACGATACACGTGCCGCAGCCAACAATCTCACGGGTGTTTCCTCGGGCGAGTGCTCACAGGTAGAGCTGCGAGGTTGTCTGGCACGCCTGCCTTCAGCTCCACCAGCTGTCAGAAAATCGGTCCCCTGTGTGTTTGCAGCCATCTCCGCTGTCCCGGCAGTGTGTTCCAATTCTTTCTTGCTGCGCCTTCTCGCCAGCACCGGTAATACCAGGCCTTTAAATAAGGCCGTGCTGGTGGATGTACAGTGAGATGCCGTTACTGTTTGGATTTGCACTTTCCCATTCCTAGCGAGCTTACACACAGTTTTATAGCTGCTAGTCTTCCTGTGAATTTATAACTATTAGTCTTCCTGTGAATATGCTTTGCCTGTTTTTATTGGTATATAAACATATGGATATATATTAATAAACATTAATTTATAGATATATTAGTTATGTACATATATTTAAATAGTAATCCTTAATCAATAATATGTATAGCAAACATCTGCTGCTTTGTTACTTATCTTCTACTTGATTTATTATATCAATTATTGAAAAGAATTATTCGATTCATGTAATTATGTTTCAGTTTTTTACTTATGATTTGTGTTTTCTAGGTTTTTAAAACTACTTCCTTTTCCTAAAATAATTAAATGAAATCCTATATTTTATTCTACAAGTTTAAAAATTTTGGTTTTCATATTTAGGGTTTGAATCTACCTGGGATTTAGTTTTAGGTGTGGGGAAGAAGGAGGCTAATTTAATATTTCTTTTCATCCAGAAAACCAGTCGCCCCAGCACCACTTACTGAATCGCTCACCCTTTCTCCCTGATTTGTGATGGCGTCTTCTGGTGCACCACACCTGCGTACCTTGCGGATCTGCTTCTGAGTCCTATAATCTATTTCTTCATCCTTTCTCAGTGCCGCACTGTCTTAATTTCTACAGCTTTATGAAGTCGTGGTAGCTCATAGGTAATTCTTCTCCACCTTGTTCTTCAAAATTGCCCTGTCTGTTCTTGACCTTTTGCTCTTCAACATACACTGTAGGATCAGTCTTTTAATTCCATGAAAAAACCTGTTGGGATTTCAAAAATCGTGATTATACCATCTTGATACATCAGAGAAACTCACTATGTATATATAGAAAAGCTATGTTACCTTCATAAAAACAAACATACAGTTACTCTGTAAAATAAAAGCCGTCCTTAATTGATTCATAGAATTTGTATTTTGTGCATTAGCTTCTCTCATAGTAGAATACCCTTGAGCTTGTTTCATGTGCAGTCAGTGGTGAGACTATCCTGGTTTTAAATAAATGCCTCCTTTTTAAGGTTCTCTTTTCCTAATTAACAAAGTGCCAAGTAGAAAGAGATAAGTTATGCGCTCTAATTATAATAGCCCCAGGCTACTGGGAGAATTCTTATCACTGTCTTAGACTGTACATTCTGTCTTCATTTAGAAATAGCATTAGCAAAAACTTCATTCATGTGAGCCCTGGATTGGAGATCTGAGGTGGTGACTGGCGGGACGCAACAGCAGGGAGCTTTAGTCCAGGTTCCTTCTAGTCCTGCTGTGTCTGGTCCTCTCTGTGTGCATTTCCTTCCTATTAAAAATGGGAAATGACTATTAGCCTAGGTTGCTATGGGAGACGGGGAGCTGCGAAGAGTACAAGAGCGCAGCATCGGGAGTCCAGAATTCCAGATCAGCTCTGTCACGACTGAGCTGCCTCTCCAGGTGAGTCCTATGGGCTCAGTGGATGTCAGTTTACCCCTCTGTGAAATGGACTCGCTGTGCCAGCTGATTACTAATGTCTTTCTACAAAAGTCAAAATTCCTTTGACTCTGAGTCTTTGTAATTTCATATTCCTTTGTCCACTCTTGTCTCATGCCCTTTCTCTTCCCAAACTAAGCAACATCTGGCGTCAAGGAGATATGTTGTACACAGTGTCAAAACAGAGCAATTTATAAATGACCAAAGAACTTTATTCAGTGAGTAGTATATGCCTTATTTTACTCATCAAGACGAGCAGAGAATCTGAAGTCATTTCCATTCTCATCGTGGTGGCCCTGTGTACCTGCGGCAACCCAGCACAGTGTGGCCCTTCTTGGAGGAGTTTCCTTCAAGATAGACTTCTGGGGAGGGGGGCGGGTTAAGGAGCAGGAAGTTGCTTCTCCTCTGTGGCCTCAGTTCACACACTTATGAGATGAGAAGTTTGGACTGTCTGGTGTCTGAGGTCTCTTTCAACTCGAAACTTCAGTCCGAGTTGGGGAAAGGGTCAGGAATGGGGGCAGTTTTGAGGGAATGTCTGTGGACTTGGGGGCAGAGTCTGACCCTGTGAGGATTCCTTTCCACGGCATGGCCCACTGGGCCAGGACAGGGCAGTGCCACAGGAGAATAGTAGCACGGCAGGAGGGTCTTGGCGAGCACACGGAGTTAGTGAAATGAGGATGGGAAGGAAGATCAGGACTCTAAAACCTGGTTTCTGCCCTTGAGGGCTGCACACTTGGGTTGGGAAACAAGAGCATCATTCCAAGGCCAGGAGTTCAGAAGGTGTAAAGACTTTCTTGAGCATCTGTTGATTCCATCAAGCTATGGGAGCGGATTCAGGGCTCACGAAGGGGATAGTATCCATGTGTGGACAGCTCAGTGCAGCAGGAGATGGAAGAATGTCTGCATCTCCTTCTATCGGTCTTCCACACCATCTTCCATGGAGCCTCCATTTTTTCTCCAAAAGAGTTTTCTCCTTAAAATATCACTTGATTCAGGCTTTTTTGTGATGCACTCTGTCTCCACAGGATGCGAGTAGCTGGAAGGATGGGTAGGCTATGCAGAAAGATGGAGGAGGGGAGCAGGATGGAAATGTGGAGAAGGGCGTTAAGGAAAGTCTTGGGGTAAGAAAACACGAGATGTATTCCAGAGTCAGTGGGTAGGCCAGTTTGTCTGTTGAGACTTCCAAAGAGGAGCGGGAGCTGAAGGCACAATTTGGAGTCAGATTATAAATGGCATGATATAATCACAGAGAGTCCAAGGACAAATTCTAGTTCTGCTGTCTACTGTCTGCATGCCTTTGGTCAAGTTCTTGAATGTTTCTGAGTTCCTATCTCCACATGGTACAATGGGAGCAATAATAGCAATTTCACAGGATTTTGTGTGAATAACAGAAACAGTGTCTGAAAAGCTCCTGGCCCAGTACAAACGATCAATATATGTGAGTTTTCTGGATCCCAGGCTCCCGGACCTACACAGTGGCCAGTTCTCTCAGAGGAGAGCAGCAACTGGACAGACCTGGCTTGGAGTCAGGCTCAGCCAGTGACGGAGTCTTTGGTTTTAGGTCACTTCACCTCCGTGAGCTTTGATGGCTTACCTGGAAAGTGAAATGACCCTAGTCAACCTTGCAGGGTCACTGTGAAGTTTAGAAATGTTTTGTGTTAAACACGCAACAGCACCTGTTCATGGGGGAAAGGTACTGGGCTTCAATGAGTAATGGTGGTGGAAGACAGGAGGAAAGGAGGAGGTGGTATCCCTGAGATCCTGGAATTCTTGACCAAGGAGCTTGGGATTTATCCTGTAGGCAGTGGCGGGGGTGGTGGTGGGGGGGAATCTTTGAAAGTTTTTTTCAGGTAGGGTATCATAAGATGAAATGAAAAATCTCAACGTAGATGAGAATAGAACAAGAATGATGAAAATGTGTGTAGGGCAGGAAAAGACACCCTGGGTAAAGAGAGAGACCAACCTACTGAAGATAAAACCCAGCTTTCTTCATGTATGTGCAATACAATTCTTTGTGAAGACATCAGGCCCCCAGCTGTGCTGGGTGAATGCAGGTGGCTTAAGAGAACTTGCATCCAGGTATAAGTCTGGCATCCACAGGCTTGGATGTCAGCTGACGTGGGCTTTTAAAAGTAAAACTGTGGGGAGTTGGTGTGGAGGCGGTGTGTTATTCTACCTCCACCAAGATGCACCCCGCTGCCTGAGAACAGCTCCTTCCTGCTGCACCCCCTCCCCCGAGTCTCCCTCTTCCTGGTCCAGGAGCGATTTCTGCTCAGCAGCCATCTGCTGAGAACACTGCCCACAGTCCCTTTCTGTCCTTTCCCTCACCCTTGTTTGCAGGCTGCTTGCTGTTTTGCTTAGAAGAGGGTGAGTTTGCTTTTGTGAGAAAGGTATTGAGCTTATCTTATTCTGAAAGGGGAATGTCTTTAAGTTCAGTTTATGTTTTCAATGTTTCCCTCCTTACCTTCCTTTCTCAGTCATGCACACATTTCATGTCTAATAACTAGTGAGCACCAAAACCCTGTAAAGTCAGTTCTGCTGCCCGTCATTGCTGCCCTGGAGACCGGTGCCTTGTGTGTCTGTTTAGAGCAGGCAGCTGCTTCCCTGCTTGCTCACACCTGCTGGGAGGAAGGGGGAACAGTGGAGAGTGGGGCTCTGGAAGACTCCCACATCCCAGGGCATGCCTCCTGTGTCTAGCCCAGTCAGGACCGCTGCAGGTCAGTAGGTTTTATGGTTGACAATGGAAGGAAAATGTGACCCTGACCATCCCTGAAGGACAATGCTCTGTGTTGTCTCCTAAGAGTTCTCAGCTGGCCTTCCAGTGCTGACAAACCCCGTTGTCCTGCTAAAGTGAGTGGAAATGGTGGGGCCCCAAATACCACATCGGACCCCCTTTCCCTGGGTGTGGGAGTGTTTGCTTCAGTCAAATGCCTCTTTTTTATTTTATTTTAAAGAACTTTAAAGAAAAAAAATAACATAAAAATATTAGGTTGACCAAAAAGTCCATTACTTTTTTCCGTAAAATAAAAGACATATTTTTCTTTTTACCAATAACTTTATTGATTTGGAGATTTTTAGTGTGTTGGCTATCTCCTACTGTTGGCTTTTAGTGGGTAGAGGCCAGGGGTGCTGCTAAACACCTTCCAGTGCATAAGACAGCCCCACAGCAAAGAATGATTTGACCAAAATGCAAAATGTCAATAGCACCAGAAACTTTGCAAACCACTTTTGACACATTCAATTAGTCACAGCACCTTCTCCATACACTGCACAAATCTTCTTTTTGTATTTCAGTTATGATTTTGCCTTTCTTGAAATAATAAAGCATACTATGCAGAAAATGTTGCTTATTTTCTTCCATCTTCAGTATTAAAATGGCTACACAAAAATTCACCAATTTTAATGTTTTTTGAAATGCATGCTGATATGACTGCTGTCACCATACAATCTAACAAAATTGTTGTGAAGAAGTTAGAGACAACTAAGCACTACTAGAGCCATCACGTGGAAAAACGCGTAATGAACTTTTTGACCAGCCCATTAACATGACCCCTCACACGTACCCAGCACCTACCTTAAGTAGTAGGATGTTACAGAGACTCTTGAAGGCCCTGTGGCACCTCACGCACATCCTTCTTCTATCCTCCCACGGGTATTTTTGTCACTAACTGATTTTTCATAATCACTTAAACTACATACATATGTATCCTTAAATAATATATTAAGTTTTGCTTGCTGTTGCCTTTTTTTAATAAATGGCATCAAACTGGATGTGCTTATTAGCAACTTGCATTTGGGCATGAAACGATACAAGGTTAGGGGCATATTGACACATTACTAAATGCTCATTCGTTCATTTCCCTGATGCTAGCATTCCACTCCATAAATACACTCTACTCCCTTTATCTGTTCTCTGTTGGTAGGTATTTGGGGTGTTACTTGCTATTCTAAACAGCAAATTTGAGATCTTTCACTGTTACAAATTCTAATGCTATGAACATGTTCTGCACAACTCCTGGTACATCTTTTCTAGATTTTGTAATTTGGGGTAAGATTGCTGAGTCCGAAGGTATGAATATTTTCTACTTTATAAATATATCCAAGTGTATGTATGAGTCCCCATTGACCCCATCCTTGGTGATATTTTTTGTTGCTGACATTTTTTGCTAATCTTGTCGGTATAAAAGCGCAGCCCTTCCTGGGTTTAATTGATTACGCATGAGATGAACCATTTTTCATATTTTGCGGTCACTGGTGCTTCCTCTTCTGTGTTGAATTCTTCGTGCGGCCATCCAGCCCAGTCCACTGGGCGCAGTGTCTGTCACTGGGCCAGGAGAGACGACGGGCCGAAGGGTGTGCTCATAGCCATTTGCTTCTCTTCCCTGCAAAGGCGCCGAGGAGGCAGGAAGTGGCCACTCTGGACCCCATTACATAACCAGCTCAGGCGCCAGTGAAGATGATGATGGCTTTGACGATGACTTAGACTTGGATATTTTCTTCGAGGAGGTAACAGAAATCTCTGCTCTTAAAATCCAGGGTGTTTTTGTTTTCTTGCTGAACAAGGCAATTTGGCCAACAGACTGTGAGCATTTTACTTAAAACTGACTTAAATCGGCTCATTTGCTTTTAACACATTTATTTCCTCTGACTATTAGGCTCTGGCCGATCATAAATTAGTGGTAACCAAGTACCAACCATGCTGATGTTCTGTGGTCAGCCCTGCCTGCTCGCTTCACTGTCTGGGAAAACATGTTGCCATTTCCCACCAAGCACAGTTTTACAAAGTCAGGTATTATAAGGAAATGAGCAATTCCTTGACAATTCCATCTTTGTGATACTGTAGTAATCAATCAAATAATATCAGCTTTACTACTGAGTAACACAAACCAAGGTACTCAAATCCTTGAGCCTCAAGGCCTTTTGCATAAACCAGGGTCATACGCCTGCCCCATCCTCACCCTGGGGTTGTGGGACGCATGGAAAGCGACCATGTGTTCAAGCAGCAGGCATCCACCGTAAGAGGGCAGTCTAATACTGGTGCTCTGTGTTTCTCTTTTTCCGGCTTTAGGTTAAACCACTTCCTGCTATCAAAGGGGGGAATGAGAAACTATTGGTGGAATCCAAGATCACACCAAGATCGGACCCAAAGACCACTTCTAGGCTTGTGCCCCCTACCCCGGCG
Organism: Desmodus rotundus; assembly: GCF_022682495.2. Classification (NCBI taxonomy): domain Eukaryota; kingdom Metazoa; phylum Chordata; class Mammalia; order Chiroptera; family Phyllostomidae; genus Desmodus; species Desmodus rotundus. The sequence continues at coordinate 202,148,317 of NC_071387.1, forward strand.
TCTCTCCCCACGACGACGGTGACTCCCCAGCCCACTCCAGTGAAGAGAGAGGACTTGAACGGCGCGCCCATGATGCCGAGGCTCTTTGACATGTCTTGTGATGAAACTCTCTGCCCTATTGACAGCTTCTGTGCCAACGACTACACCTGGGGGCGCTCACGATGCCACTGCAACCTGGGCAAAGGTGGTGAGAGCTGCTCGGAAGGTAGGTCCTTGGTGCAGGGAAGCCCATGGTGGTGGGTGGGCCTCACTGGAAGCCAGAAGGGCACTTCTGCTGCCCACCAATGGCTCTTTCTAGCCCTTTCTCTAAGATAAGCCCCTTTGCCCATGTGTGAGTCATTAGATGAGCTATGCAGGGCAACTATGACGCTGCTCCCATTGTTTCTCATTAGAGAGCAGCACTGTTTCTGTGCCAAGCGTACGTGCTTTTGGTGCAATTAAGAAATCATCCCGATGGCACCCCGGGAGGTGGGCTTTACTGTAATCACATCTCTACTGAAAGAAATGCAGCCGAGATGGGTGCACGGAAGTTGAGAAAGGCAGCGATGGAGCCCACTGAGATCACACAGAGGCACGGCCTGAAAGCGGGGGTCAGTGATCCCACAGCCGTCCATTTCTCTGTCAGGTAGCAAGTGACAATGTCCAAAGGTCCAGGTTCTCCCTGAGAACATCAGGAGCTCAACGTCCCCAAGAATGAGAATTACAGGGGTGAAAAGTAGGGAAAAGAAGATAGTAAACTAGGCTTCACATATCAGAGGTTTTCACTTAACGACCTCCAAGCAACGGTGGATGTTGGTTTTTGCATTTGAAGGAGAGAGGAAACAGCCTGTTTTGCGTTGTCTTTTTCTCTTTCAGATATCGCTATACAGTACCCTCAGTTCTTTGGCTACTCTTACGTAACCTTTGAACCTTTGAAGAACTCCCATCGGGCATTTCACATTGCTCTCGAATTTCGGGTAAGAAGGGTTAGTTGTTTGATGAGTGCCCACTGGATATCCTATCACAATAGGGAGAGGGGAGAGGAAGCAGGGAGGTAAATATGACACAGAGCCTGTCCTGAAACCCGGTTTGCAGGTAGCAAGGACCAGGGGGCCCATTCACACATTCAAGGGTGCCAGTGAGGTGCAGGTGGGCTCTGCATGTTGTTGGACAGCGGCAGTGGCTGGCCTGAAGCTTCCCAGAAAGGGTGTGTGGGTCCCAGCCACGTTGCTCATAAAAGTGACTCCTCCCTGGCCAGGATGTCAGAAGGCACAATGCATTCTCATTCCAAAACCTCTGTTAAAGGAGCCCAGACATTGGCCATCATTGCAGTGGCCATCACTGAACAAATAAGAACTAAAACGCACGGCCCTGGCACAGAGCAAGGCCCAGGTAGTGCTCTCTGCTCTAATCCCGCTGCAGCTCAGAGCTCAGCTACTGACTCCAGCTTACTTACAGTGCTCTTTTGGGTACCTGAGACAACGTGAAAATGTCTGGAGATCTGGAATCAAGTTCCCTTTGAGGTCATGGTCACAACCTTGGTTGTCCACAAGACGATCTGTCGCAGCCTAGAATAGCCGACACGGGCAAAAACCAAACCAGGCTGTGGGACGGCTGTTGTTACCACCCTGCTCTCCTGACAGAAGGAAAGAAGCAAGTTTGCATGCTTCTCAGAGGGAGGGAAGTAAAGAAAAAAATAAAGGAAAATTGTAGGATGCTCTCTGGTGAGAATAGAACTGATGAGCGAGAGAACAGCCTTCTGTCACCCTGGTCGTGGTGCCCTGGTTTTCCTGAGGTCTGCTGGTGGACCCACAGCACCAGGGAAAGAGCAGGTTGAATACGAGGTACCTTCCTCTGTCACCTCCCTACAGTCCCTCACACAGTTTGCACCACTCACTGCCAGTGGTGTGTTGGAAGTGAGCTGGGAGCGGGTACCTGGGGATTCAGTGGAGTCCATGTGCTTGTCCCTCTGTGAATAGGGCCACAGAAGGGAACGCTCAAGTTTCATACTCAGGAGTGTTTCCTGGTGTTGCTTTACAGACCAGGACATGCTCATCATTCCTGTGGCTTCTGTCTGTCCCACAGGCCGAGGCGGAGGATGGCTTGCTGCTCTACTGTGGGGAGAACGAACACGAGAGGGGCGACTTCATGTCCCTGGCCATCATCCGACGCTCCCTGCAGTTCAGGTGACTCCTGACAAAAGCCTGCAGATTTCTTCGTACCATCCTATGTTAAATTTACCATATTTTGCTGTGTATAATGCGCACCCACATTTTGTGTGCATTATACATGGGATTATTATAACTATTATTATACCCATGTATGATGCACATCCTCATTTTCCCTAAAAAATTTTGGCAAAATAGTATGCATTATACATGGCAAAATATGGTGCATTTTTATAGTGTGACTAGAATAAGTGCAGCACGGGTTCCTGTAGATGAAGAACCGTGTGTGTAAGGTGCATGGGCCAGTTTACCAAACACTGGAGTTTCAGGGTTGCAAGGGGACCTTTGCCGCGTTTGGAGCCTGGTGACCAGGTTCATTCACTCACCCCTTCACTGGGAAGTGTTTCTGGAGTGCCCACAGTGCCCCGGGCGCGGCTGTAGGCCCTGGGAGTGCAGTCGTGAGCCGCAGGGGTAAAGTCCCTTCCCCCCTAGAGCTCTGTGGGTGTGGAGGGACAAAGGCTGGGATCTTCTCTTTGTCCCCTGGAGTCAATATGACTGATAGCCATGGAGAGCAGAGAGCAACCACAGCCTCTGAGGGTTCCCTCGTCTTCCCTCAGACCTGCCGTGGGCTGTTTGGCTCATGTCCTCTGCCGTGGTCATTGCTCTCCCAAAGTGCCTTGGAACCCACCTTCGGTTTGGGCACAGTTTTCTGTGGGCAGAGTTCAGTGGAGCGGTGAGTGCTTTAAGCGCTTTTGTGAAGGTGTGCATGGCACCTATTTGAGAACAAGCAGTGAGGATCGGCCTCGTCCTTCTCCAGAGCCCACTGGTTAGGTCTCCGAGCCTGCATTTCCTCCTCGAGGGCCCCTAGAGGGCTGTCATGAGGCTTAAGTGGGGTAATGTGTACAGTGCTCGGGGCAGTGCCTGACCCGTAGCAGGCTCTCAGCATCAGCCATTATTGTCTTTTGATGATTTCAGCACGCAAAAGTATATTTGGTTATATTGGAGAAGGCTTTTGAGCATCCCACTTGGGGTAGGAAATGGCCCCCCTTCCTGGGCTCGTGGGAGTTTGATGTCAGCCACCAGGACCAGAGCAGCGGTTCGGACCTGCTGGGGCTCTAATGCAGGAGAATCCAGGGGACTCTGGCGGCACCAGCAGTTACAGCTGGTAGTGAGCAGCCCCCAGCTCTGCTGCTCCTGCTGAGTGATGCCTGTATCTTCCCGCAGGGCCTCTCCACCCCTGTCCACTCCACTGAGGATCGAGAGACAGAGAGAGGCCATGAGAGTGGGCTGAAGTTAGTACAAGTCCCGATAAGGACGAGGCCAGCTGTGTTTCCTTTTCCACTGGCAGCCTCAGGACCCACTGGGAAGTGACGTGGTGGCTTTTTGGAAGTTGACCAGAAAGGATCGAAATCCTAGATGTCAGGCGTAGTGACCAGTGGGCACTCCAGGCCATAGGGAGGTGGAGAAAAAAAAAGAAGAATGCGACCATCTCAAAATGCTCCCCCTTCACCCACACCTCACCCCTGGGCTGGAGCCTCCAGGGGGACCTGCCCTGCCTGTGGGCACAGCTGAACCCAGATGGCTGTGCGGCCCACTGGAGCACTTGGCTTTTTTACATTTCATTAGTGTCACTGAGCCTGCCATTTGGAAGCTGGGGGAAGTCCCCCGAGAAATCCCTGGAAGCAGAATGACTCAGGTTCCAATTCGCTGCACCTTGGATCTGCTTCACATCCCGTAACCTCTGAAAGTGCTGCAGGGAAACAAGGAAGTGCCCAGCCACCTGTCGTCTTCTAGGCTGCGGAGAAAATTGGGTTAAAGAAGCCCCACTTTGAATGGTTTTATGGGCGGATGCAAGATAACTAGACTGACGTCATCCCAGAGAACAGGCTTCTAGTTCTTCTATGCGTCCATGTAACCTGCCCTTGATACCTGTGACCCTGGAGGAAGCTGACACCCTGATAGTGACGTCCATGGGGTCTGAAAACCTACTGAGCTTGTTGATCAAAGAACCTTTCTTTCCTTTTCCTCCTCCATAGGTTTAATTGTGGGACTGGGGTTGCCATCATCGAAAGCGAGACCAAAATCAAACTGGGCGGCTGGCACACAGTGACGCTCTACAGAGATGGGCTGAACGGGCTGCTGCAGCTGAACAACAACACGCCAGTGACAGGCCAGTCCCAGGTGCGTGTGTGCCTGCCTCTCTGCCCACCCACCTAAGCACCCACTGTAAGCACCCTGAGAGCTGGGGCAGACCTGGCGGGACCCAAGCTCCGGATGGGCCATTTCTCATGGTGAACCCGTGCAGCTGAGCTCTGGTGTGCTCCTGCTGGATCTTGCCACTCTAGGCGGGTTTGGGGGGCATGCCTCTGTCCCAGAGGGAGAACTGAGTTTGCAGACATCATTGCAGCGAGTGCACAGGGCTAGAGGAAGAAGCCGCACTGGTGCCAGACTCCAAGCTGGCTTTTAAGACAAGGATGTTGCAATCCTGTGGCTTTAGAAGGTAGTTCCGAGAGGTTCACTTGGTTCAGAAGGCAGGAATAACCCACTCATCTGTCCTTTTGGGGGATCATGGTTATAGGAAGTGGTAAAACAATTTAACCGTTGGGTTGCTCAGCAAATCACCTAGGTATTCATATATTTGTCATGCTTGGGGCAATTTTAGGATTGTGTTTGGAATAGCAGTTTGGGTTAGCAACCTGCCAAGGAACTGAGCCTGTAATTATAATCAGTCAGCTGTCTGTATTCTCTGAGGAAAAATGTAGCAAAAAAGCCTTTGTATTTGTGGGTAGCTTCCCCCCTGCCTGGACTCTTTGCTGTAAGATGTGCTATACCAAGGGCCATGCCTTGCTGTTTCCCGTTAATTTGGACCCCAAAGGTTCCAACGGAATAAGAATCCAAATATAATAAGTGTGAATCCAGTGAGATCACTTATTTATAAGGAAGGAAAAGACAGTAAAAGAACTAGAGTCTCATCAGTGCCAGAACAATAGGGACAATGTGATTAAAATTCAGTTTGATAGGAATAAAGAAGCTTCAAACCTGGGTCCAGAATACTAACATGAAAACAGGATGAAGAACCTCTGATAGAAGCAACACCTGTGAAAATGTCTTAAGGTTTAAAGCAAAGAAGTTCAATTCAGGTTAATAAACAGAGCCATGTGGTAACAACAAGCTAAAGAAATTATAGGTTGCATTAAGAGAAGCATGCCATCTAGAAAAAGGGAGGGGGTAATCCTATTTTATTCTGGTGACTGTGTGAATAGCTTCCAGAGCTCTAATGACAACTCTGATCCTCTAAGAGGATTATACTCAGGTCTGTGATCACAGTCTGAGAGGGATATGGACAAATGGGAGCTTGTCCAAAGAGCAGCCAAGGAAGCAGGAAGACGATTTGAAATCCCTGGAAAGATGGATTGAAGGAGCGCTGCTTAGACTGGAGAAGAGAAGATGAAGGTGTGGGTGGCGGCTTCTCATCAGTCAAAGGGAGAGTGTTGGGGAGGAAGGACTTCCTCTGTGGGTCCCAAGGCTGAAGCTGAATGAGCTGCAGCAGGCTGTGTCAGGGATGGCTCCCTGACCTTGGGGGCCTTTGGAAAGTGATTTGCCAAAACCTTTTGGGAGTGATGTTCAAGGAATCCAGCATTAAATGGGAGCTTCAGTGAACTGAGTTTTCATATTTTTTCTAATTCTGTGAGTCTATGATTTTAATGAATATAAAAATTAATTGTAAGAAGCATATAATTTTATGGATACTCAGGGCAATGTTTGTCTCTCTACTCCCAGGACTTGCTAAGCAAGTTATGTGAGCAGCGCCTCAGAGGTGGAATGTTTTAATCAACTGTTTGGGGAGAAAATGACTCTGACTGAAGGTGGAGCTCCCCAGAAGCAGACCTGATTACGTGAGGAGTCTTGTGCAGATGAGGCATAGGGAGGTGCCATCGCAGGAGCCCTGTAAGGGAGGGGAGCAGTGGACAGAGCAGGAATAAAGTCAGTGTGCTGAGGTCCTGGGCAGAGTTCTTCAGGGTCTGGCCTCTGCCTCAGCCCACTGGGGAGCTTGAGTATGCGTTACACCTCCAAGTGATTCCAACCCAAAGCAAGTGCACTGGGTTTTCATACTTCTGCACTCGTTAAAAACTGGGAAGGGCTGTGCTGGGGGAATGCAAACTCGGGTGGGTCCAGTTCTCTGCATAAGCAGGCAAAGCAGGCTCCGGGGATCTGAAGGCACCCCTCATCAGAGGAAGGTGCAGGCCAGGCTTGAAGGCTATGGCCTGGGATGTCGTGCAGGAAGCCTCAGAGGGACCAGTCGCCCCACCATGCACAGGATGCTCCAGAAATGGAGGAAAGGATTCAACGGTTGGGCCCTGCTCTGGTCCGGGGTCAGGAAACAGGGCCAGTGAATTCTGAGGATGTCGGTGAAGCACGCCAACAGGGCACTCCAATAGTGCAGCCAACGCAGGGTGCCAGCGGCTGGCAGACAGTCCTTCAAATTCACTGTAAGCACTTTACACCTGCCAGCTCATAGCCACTGTGCCATCTACACAGCAGTCTCACCTGTTCATTAGCCAAGGTAGAGCGATGACTAGATGCTCTCCTTTTCGGTAACAGAAGTGTAAAGGGTAAAGATTACATTTCAATGGCTTGACTTCTGGACATTTTATAAGTCTGGCAGCCTGCCTTTTCCCATCATCCTTCTTTATAGCCATTAACCCAAACGGATGTGATATTTCCGTAATCAAAAAACAGATGACTGCGGGTGGCTTAATTTTATCCCGCCTACTGCTCAGCTCTGTGTTTTATAACCTCAGGACCTGCAGTCCAGGTTGTGGTTTGCTCTCTGACTGGAAACGTCTCTACCTAACTATAATAGCACTTAAAAAAAAAGTTGTGTCCATAAGCACATTTCAAAATATTTTGCAATAAAATACGTTTGGTAATCTTCCCCCCAACCCAAATATTTCTTGCAGGATGTAGTGTGAAGGTGACAAGGACGGAGAGCGGGTAAATGTTAGCTCACATATACACTAAATTAGTATTATCACCTTTTGAAACACAGCGTAGCTGTGCGACCCATCCAAGGTACACAGTAAATTGATGTCAGGACTGGAAAAAGAAAGTTTGTTTTGGATGCCCAATGTGGTCCACTGCCTGTCGGGCTGCTCTCGGCCCTGCCCTGCCCTCCCTGCCCTCCCAGGCTTTCCAAAATCATCCTTTCTGCAAACAGCCCTCTGAGAAGCTCCCTGAGTTTCCTATGGTAACCGTGGGTTGAACGTTGCTGTAGGCGATGTCTTAAAGATAAGCACAGAGGGCCATAAACTACATCCTAATCATGTCAGTCAGTGGCATTTTTGACTTTTGATTCTGTTTCGTGAATGACCATTTCCATCTTTCTTAAAGGGCCACTACAGTAAAATCACCTTCCGGACGCCTCTGTATCTTGGTGGGGCTCCCAGTACTTACTGGTTGGTCAGAGCCACCGGAACCAACCGTGGCTTTCAGGGCTGTGTGCAGTCGCTCATGGTGAACGGTGAGAGAATGGACATGAGGCCCTGGCCCGTGGGGAAGGCGCTCAGTGGGGCCGACGTGGGTAAGTGGTTGCCTGGCAGGCTGGGGTGCTCTTGGTTTCCATGTGGGCCTGGGAGGGGGGCAGCTCATGTGAAGCCACCCTCCACAGCTAGTTCCGCAGAACTGAGGGAAGGAGGGGGGGCCAGGGGTGATGTTGGTGCTCTGCAGACCCTGCGTCTGAACCCCAAGACATGTAGGCAACACTCTGCACAAGCCCTGGGCTGCACGCCGCTGCTGCCTTGGCCCTCCTCACGGAGGGTGGCGTGGTCTCGTGGATGGCGCAGCATGCAGGGGCGGCCTCCCCGTGGAGCAGCCAGCACAGCGAGGTGAGGAGAGGGCTCCCGTGCTCTCTGGTGCTGAGGGCAATGGTCAGATGCCGACTCCTGACCACCATGCCTGGCACTTTCTCTGGGGCTCGTTCGCTCACTCCTCACACTTAAGTCTAGGAGGTAAAAGTTATTATTACACCTGCTTTATGCATGAAGAAACTGGGACTTGTAGAAGTTACTAATTTATCCAAAATAGTGGGCTAGGATTGTGTTTTTCTTTTTCTCCTATTTTCATTTGTTTTAAATTAGGGTGTCATTTTTTGAGAAGTTTAAGGTTCACGTCATAATTGAGAGAAGGGGCACAGGGTTCTCACACCCCCCCATCCCACCCATGTCCAACCTTCCCCACTATCAACCCCCCACCACAGTGCTACATTCGTTACAGCTGATGAACCTGAAGTGACACACCGTCATCACACGAAGTCCATCGTTTACATTAGCGTTCCCTCATGGAGTTGGACATTCTGTGGTGTAACAGTATATATTCAATATTATGGTATCATATAGGGTATTTTTACTGCCCTAAAAATCCTCTGTGCTCTGCCTGTTCATCTCTCTCCTCCCCACCACTCAAACCCCCCACTACCACTGATCTTTTTGTATTCTCTACAGTGTTGCCTCTCTCAGAATGCCGTGTGATTGGAATCATACAGTACGTAGCCTTCCCAGACTGGCTTCTTTCAGTTACTCATGCTTGACAGCTCACTTCTTTCTAGTGCTGAATAACATCCCATCATTTGAATAGACCACAGTTTATCCATTCACCTACTGAAGGTGAACATCTTAGTTGCCCCCAAGTTTTGGAAATTATGAATAAAGCTGCTATAAACATCTGCTTTTTGGGTGGGCATAGTTTCGGACTCCTTTGGATAAGTACCACAGACAGCGATTGCCCGATCACGGTAGAGTGTGTTTAGTTTTGTAAGAAGCAGCCCGACTGTCTTCGGGAGCGGCTGCCCCATTTGGTGGGCCCACCGGGAATGAGTGACAGTCCCCTCTGTCCCACATCCTCGCCAGCACTTGGTGGCGTCAGAGCTGCAGATGTCGGCCTTTCTAATAGAGGTGTGGGGTGTCTTGTTGTAAGTTGCATTTTCCTGACAATGTATGATGCGGAGCATCTTTTCGTATGTTTATATCCATCTGTTTATCTTCTTCGTTGAGGTGTCTGTTAAGGTCTTTAGTCCATTTTTCAACTGGGTTTTTTAGTCGTTTGGTTTTACGAGTTCTTTGTATATGCTGGAAAATAGTCCTTTATGAGATGTCTCTTTTGCAAATATTCTCTCCCAGCCTGTGGCTTGTCTTCTCATTCTCTTGACACTGTTTTTGCAGATTAGAAATGTTCAATTTTAATGAAGTCCAGCTTATCAATTAGTTATTTCATGGGTTGTGCCATTGGTGTTGTATCTAAAAAGTCACCTGCATACCCAAGGTCATCTAGGTTTGTGCCTAGTTTTATCTTCTAGGAGTTTATAGTTTTACGTTTTACATTTAAGTCTGTGATCCATTTTGAGTTAATTTCTGTGAAGGGTATAAGATCTGTATCTGTTTTGTTTTGTTTTTGTTTTTTTTTTTGCATGTGGCTGTCCAGTTCCAGCATTATTTGTTGAAAAGATTAGGATTGCTTTTAAACCAATAAGCACATTTATTCTATCACTGAAGGCAGTAGATAGGTAATTCTGAGGTTGCTTAATTAAGTGACTGTTTTCATCTTCTAGGGCTGCCTTAGCAAAATACCACCAACTGGGTGGTTTAAACAACAAAAAAATTTATTTTTGTCCAGTCCTGGAGGCTGGAAGGCCAAGGTCAAGGTGCTGGAGGTTTGATTCTCCTGGGCCTGCAGGTGGCACCTTCTCACCGCGTCCGCCCATGGCCGAGGGTCTGTGCTCCCGTTCCTGCTGTCTCGTCCTCTTTCTATAAGGACACACGCGGATTGCATTCGGGCCCACCCGTATGACATCATTTAACCTTAATTCCCCCCAAAGGCCCCACCTCCAAATCCAGGCACACTGGGTGTCAGAGCTCCAACCTCTGGGTTCTGAGGAGACAGTTCAGTCCAGAACAGTGACTCCGTGGCGTCGGAACTCTGGGCTGGTGTCTCTGTGACTCCCTTGCTTTGACTCATCTTCCCACAATGTTGCCACATTGCTGGGCACCACATCTCACATGACATTGTCCTTGGCAAGAAATGGCAAGTCTCTTTCTTGGGTCCCTCTTCTCTCCACCTGCAAGGTGTTGCCTGGGGAGAGTGCCCAGTGAACGCCGTGTCCCACTGCCCAGATTCCACTGGTAACGTGCTGGCACCACTCCTCCCGTCCCCGGGCACAGTTTGCTCTTTTGTTTTGTAGCCAATGTCAGCTGAGTGCTTACTAGGTGTAGCCACCATTCTAAAGTGCGCCGATCTTTCCAAGATGCCTTTGCACGAGGTGCTGTGATTAGCCGTAGCTAATGAGAGCTGGTGGCACAGATAGTCAGGTCACTTGCCCAGGGTCACTCAGCTGGTAGGTGGTAGGCCCGAGTGTGGCCTCGGCCATTCCGGCTCCAGTGCCCACCCTCTTACCCACATACAACACACAGAGGGGTCCCAGACAGGCTTCCAGTTGCTTCCCTCCACCTTGCTCCCTCCTGGAGGTCACACCATTGTCAAAACTACAAAAGATGAAGTTTACTTCAAAGGAAAGAATTGCTATTGATAGGTCATTTTTACATCCTTTGTCATTCCCTATGGTATTTTCCCCCAGCTGATCACTGAAACTGGACAATAGCAGTAATCACCAAAACAATGAGGAAGCTCCCGCTGGGACGGTGTCTTCCAAACCCCTCTTCTTGGTTATCTGGGATGACTCAGAACATGAGAAGCAACCCTGGGTGGTGTGGCTCAGTTGGTGTCATCCTGTACATTGAAAGATCGTGGGTTTGATTCCCAGTCAGGGCACATGCCTGGGTTGCAGGTTTGGCCCCCCGGTCAGGGTGTATGAGGCAACCAGTCGATGTTTCTCTCTCACATTGACGTTTCTCTCCCTCTCTCTCTGCCTCCCTTGCCTGCTCTCGAAAATCAATAAGCATGTCCTCGGTGAGGATAAAAAAGAGAATGTGAGAAGCAGCAGGTGCATCGGAAGGCTCCTGCACTGTTTCAGAGCCTGGACTCTGAGGCAGATGGCCTGGGTTTGGCCAGTCAGTTAACCTCTCTGGGACTCAATTTCCCCATCTATGAACAGTAGCTACCTCATAAGATGATTCTGTCCGGGTGAATTGTGCTGCGTGCATATGAAGTACTAGAATAATGCCTTGCACATAGGAACATATTTAAGTATTGCCTGTTACTGATATTCTCACTCCACCCATCAAGCAGGGGGTAACATTTCCTCTCCCTTCGTGACCTGACAGGGGCCTTCAGCCTGCGTGGTAACCTCTGGCAGGCAGTTCAGAAGTTGCCAAGTTAAGCAAGGACCCATTTCTGACAGCGTTTTAAATTCTCACACGGTGTGATTCTAGCCTCCCCGCTGAGTGGATGCCCTAGGCAGGCTCACCTGGCTGGCTCTGGGCTCCTACTGCATTATTCAATTTCTCTCTCTGAACCCAAACGGCAGGCATCGGTCACATTGCCTGCTTTCCCTTCTTCCTGTTGTCCCCACTGGGGCATAGGAATGGGGCCAAATATCTTTCTTCCACCTCCGTACTTGCTTTACTTTGACTTTGTCTTGAAGTTCAAGTTGTTGTAAGTTCAATGCAGTTCTCCCATGGGGAAGACCCGGCTCATGCAGAGAGCAGTGAGCTTCTGGTGGAGACGCCATACAGGCTTCTGGCAGAGGTGACGGCAGCTGCGGGGCCGTGGTCTTCCATCTGATACCTCCAATTTGACAGTGTCACCGTCAACCACAGCTTTTCCTCCATCCCACCTCCCTGCCCTCACAAACTAGCTTCCACCCCTCACAGGGGCTTTCCACTGTCCACCCCCACCCCCGCTTCGTCTCCTCCCTGAGACTGTCCCCCGCTAGTGGACTCTCTCTGAACTCACATTCTATGAGTCGGCGATCCTAACAAAATTTTGCATTCTCTGGCCACGCCTTTTCTTTTATTATTTCCACCCAAATTCTCAAACCTAAACTGCTAGCACTCATTTTTTTCCAGACCTGTCTGGGCACGCCATGCCCTCCAGAGCGGTGCCACAGAGCTGACTTCCCAAGTTGTATGGGACTCTGAGGTCTGCAATGGCTCCGTGTCTCACTGTGGTGTACCATTCTTACTCATTTCTGTTTGTTATTGTGGGTTTATTTGTGCACCTGCTCAGTGCCAGGCATGAGGCTGAGTGCTGGGGATACAGGAAAGAACAAGACGGAGGGTCCCAGTGCAGCCCTGCTGTGGCGGCCATGAGGACGGAACTAATGAATCAAACAGCCGTCCAGTAAATGTGAATCTGGGGTAAGGCCTGCAAAGGAGAAAGGACGGTGTGACAAGGAGGAGGTGGCATGGCCTGCAGGTCAGGGAGTGCCCTTCTGGGGATGCAACGGGACCTCCATGTCTGAAGCAAGAGTGGGAGTTCGAAAGCAATGAAGCGAGGGAGGTGCGTTCCAGGCGGAGGCAAGGGCTTGTCCCAGGGAGGGTGTGGGGGAGAGGCGGGTACCACAGTCTTGCTTGTGTCTCCAACTGCAGACAGCTTATGAGAAGGGGTAGTCAGGGGTCCCAGCGGAGGTTGTTGCAGTAGTCTGGACCGGAGCTAATGGTGGTGTGCCCAGGGTGGTAGTGCCGGCAGGTTCGACAGCTCTTTAGGGAAAGAAACAGACAAACCTCCGTTATTGGGCTGGATTGGGGGTGAGGGGCAGGGAGGCAGCTCATTGCCCATGTTGCCTTAATGCAGCCCCCCCATGATGTCCTACCTTCTCTCCCCTCCTCGGGAGCCTGGTGCCTCCTCTGACCCTCACTCCATTATCTTGCCCAGACCTCCACGGCAGCTGGTCCATAGTAGGTGTCACTGCCAATGAAGTTATTTATACATTGATGGTGAGCTCCTGCCAACTCTCTGTATGCAGATCTTGTACCTCCTTCCTCCTACTCTCAGATTTGAAAGGTTTTCTTCCAACTAAAACTAGCCTATTCAACTACACTCCACACCCAAACTACCCTAAGTGCCTGGGACCTTCTGCCGGGACTCTCTTCTCGATGACCAGGGCTCTTAGCCTTTATGTGCCACGGACCCCTTTGGCAGTCGGGAGAGGACTCTGGGCCTCTTCTCAGAATGGTGCTTTTGAAATGCAGAGCATAATATACGTGATAGGCAACAATTATACTGAATTAAAGCTATACAATATTTTAAATTTTTGATATTAATAATTATGTATGGGCTTCTCTATAAAATATTAAAGAACAAGATTACTTCATGGTGGTGGCATTAATGACATGATTTCAAGATAGTCAGCAGCACAAATGATATTTTGAGATCTCTGCAACAAATGAATATGATGTGACAGTAACTCAGGTCGTTGGTTCCAAGTTGCAAGAACTGCTAATACCTCAGGTCGTTGATTCCAAGTCGCAAGAACTGTAGCAGGGGGTTTTTGTCTACATCTGTCACTGAAGGAAGATCTCAGCTGCAGCTGGAAGGGAGGGAAAACAGAGACGACTGGTTTCCCCTCTGAGCTCATGGTCCCCTGCTCCCACTGTATCATACTAGCTCAGGTCCGCTGCAGCTTAAAGCAGCACCACGCCCACACCGCCCGCTCCCCTTCTGGTTTGGGAACCCTGGGAACCACTCTCCCTTCTTTCAAAACCTGACTCCTGTGGTACATTTACACAATGGAATACTATGCAGCAGAGAGAAAGAAGGAGCTCCTACCCTTCGCGACAGCATGGATGGAACTGGAGAGCATTATGCTAAGTGAAATAAGCCAGGCAGTGAAAGACAAATACCATACGATCTCACCTTTAACAGGAACCTCATCAACAAAACAAACAAACAAGCAAAATATAACCAAAGACACTGAAATTGAGAACAGGCTGACAGTGATGAGGGGAGAGGGGAGGGAATTTCAGGGCTAAAGGGTGAAGGGTTTGCAGGAACAATTACAAAGGACACATGGACAATAATGGGTGGAGGGGTCGAAACAGGGGAGGGAGGTGGGGAGGGCTGGGGTGTTGGGCTGGGGTGGGAGGAAAAGGCAGAAAACTGTACTTGAACAACAATAACAACAACAACAAAAAGGAATTAACCTAAAAACAAAAAACCCCTGACTCCCCCAACCCTCCAAGGCCCCTTCTGGCCTGCCCTGGGGGCTTCTGCCTCCCACCACCCAGCAAAGCTGCTCCCTGAGCTCTGTGAACCTGCCCTGCCTGGGTCCCCAGGGCTCGTGTTGCCTGTCACCCTCTGTGGTTGCCTTGGAGTTCTGTGGACCCTCTCATCCTGTCCTTTTTCTCGTTCTTCGAGTCAGGGTCACCCCCACTTCGTTGCTCCCCTCCCTCCCTCACTAAGAGCAGATCCCCTCAGTCAGCTGAGGTGTCAGCTGAGCAAAAGTGCACTCTCCTCTGCTCCCCATCCCCCTCTTTCAAGCCTTTTCTCTCACCAGGCTCCTTTCATCTGCAAACTAGAACCCCTGAGGTCACTCTGATTCTGGGAGGAGCTGGCTGTTTCTTCCCTCCCCTTTCTCTCCATTTGCTCTGCCATCAGCCACCCAGCCCTCTTTCCCTCCTGGGGGATTTCTTTCCTCCCTCCTGCCCCTTGGCTCACATTCGCCTTGCTTGCTTGCCACTGCCAGAGTATTGGGGCTGCGACACTGCTTTCACCCTCAACACCTCTGGCTGGCTTCTCCCCGCCCCCACCCCACCCCACCTCTTAAAAATAGCTACAGGGCAAATGTGTAAAAAAACATTTTCCATGTGTATCTAAGATAACCCAAGGGCCCCACTTCTTCCTGTGGGACCAGCCCTTCTCTGAGAAAGACTCTCAGCCCACAGAAATTAGAGTTTGGGCAGTTTGGTTCTCAAGGTCAAAGTCAGCCTGTTTGGCACCTGTGGATGCTGCGGCTGAACACAGACCAGTGGTCACTACCTGAATGTCCAGTGGCCCCCAGCGGGAATTCCCAGAGGCTGGTGTGCCCTGCTAGAGTGACAAGCCATCTGGAAGGGCTTTCACTACGTTCCGTGATCAGCCCCTGATGTCCGTCTGCTCTCCTGGGTGCACAGTAACCCCAGCCCTTCCCCCGCCGCCCATCGAGGCTTTATGACAGGAAAAGGCCGGATCAGTCCCGCTAACACGAAGGATAAGAGCCTCATCCTGCTGAGATGACTCAATCAGGCCAAGGAGGGCACGTCCTCTCGCAGGGGTGGCCACCAGCTCACGCAGGTGCAGCATCGGACCCTGGGAGACCTCCAGGCACAGAGCTGGACCCTCATGGCTCCATCAGGATGTACCCCTTTCCCTCCATCCCCCCACAAAAGTGTTTTGTGGTCACCTATGTAGTCTGGTCCATCTGTCTTATTTTTTATATGCAAGGAGAAAAGGAAGACCGAAGAAGCAGAAGAAAAGCAGCCAGGAAAAGTCCATTTGTTTTCACATCATCTGGTGATCTGCACTTGAAAATGACCAAGGCCACCCTCCAGGGGCCTCCCTGATATGTGTGTGTTTGGTTAATAGAACTTACCAACCCATCTGATGTCGGACTTTTTAGCACTCTCTGCTTGCGGCTACCCTCCTCTCCCTCATGAAGTGGGATATTGGAGGTAGAAACAGGGATCCTGCGGCTACCTGCTGAGGTCTTATGGAGCCCTCCCTCCCACCCACCTCCCTGCTCCAGGCCCAGGAGTGCCTGACAGCCAGTTGATAAGCTTAGACCAGCTGCTTAACCCTTCCAGTGCTTGTCTTGGTTGCCTTGATTTTCCACCACCATGGGGCAGCGCTTTAGGGCATTGGGGTCACACAAGTTAGAGCACTTTTTACCGCATACCCTGTTGACACTGGAGGCATTGAAACACACTCTTACAGGCACCCCAGAGAGACGAATTAAAGCAGAAATGACTCAGGCATCCCCGTCAGTGGTCATAAAATTGTCCCCAAATCCGTCGTGTGATTCATTGTGTCCACCATGTCTTAAAGAGTTTCAGTGGCTCTCCAGAAGGAACAAGCCAGAATCAAATTGAAAGGAAGAGCCGGTTCTACTTACCCTGCAGGCCGGTTTGCAGTTGTACCCAGGTGCGAGTCTGCAGGGGTGGGGACTGAAGTGTACTTATTCGGAGCCACGAGAGGTCGGCACGGCCAGCCCCGTGGTCGGGGACTGGCTCGTGACGGGTCTCTGTGTCATCTCCCTTCCGTCTCAGGTGAGTGCAGCAGCGGAATCTGCGACGAGACCTCGTGCATCAACGGCGGCACCTGCGCGGCAGTCAAGGCTGATGCCTACATTTGCCTCTGTCCCCTTGGATTTAAAGGTCGACACTGTGAAGAGGGTGAGGAAGACGCAAGGGGTTGGCAATTTCCCTCTGTGTGTTAACGCAAAGCCCCGCGCATGCTTACAGATTAACATTGCTTTCTTGGGGCTTGGGAGAATCTTTTCTTTTTAAACTAGGTTTGTGTGTCCTCGGGTGTAAGTGTCAAACCACACCTTGCTGGCCAGGCTTTGGTGGGCCCCTCTCGGCCGTAACTTGAAGAGCCGGTAATTGTGTGGCCCGTGTCAGGCTGCGCGAAAGCGTTGACGGGTCCAGAAAAAGGCTGGGGAGCCATGCGGGCACATTAACAATGTGATGGGCAGGGGTGGTGTCCTTTCCCTTTCTTTGTGCTGTTCTGCTGAATTTCCCCACCGCTGAATACTGCACACATTGACCACACACATGTAATCTCTCACCTACACACGTGCACACACACATGCAAACATGCGCACACGCACACACATAGAATCATGGGAACTTTTAGAAAACCATGCAGAGTTGAATGTGTTTTAACTTCTCCACCAGTGATTCAGATTTGGACCTAAGACGCCTCCTGTAGAAAATTTTTTACTGTAGAATGTAAAGTCTCACGGCGCGTAGAGGAGCTGTCCCGTGCCATCTCATGTTGTCATAGCCTGACGGGACAAAGGTAGAGCCCCGCTCACGTCACACATACTGCAGGTCAGTGCAGGTGCTGGTGCCAGGGTGGCCTCTGCTCCACGCACTCGTTCAGGGACACAGGCCCCTGCCTTCCAGGGGCTCCGCTGGGGCTTCAGAGGCCCCCACTGATCCCTGCATCCGCCAGCAGGCGAAGGAGACGAGAACACAGGAGATGGGGGGAGTCCTAGGGGCCAGACCTGGGGTGCCATCTAGCCCTCCCTGCCACATGCCCCTGGCCATAACTCAGACCCCCACAGCGCTGCAGGGCAGCTGAGAGACGTAGTTGAGCTCCGTGCCCAGGAAGAAACGGCCATGGCTCGTTCTGCCCCGGCGGGGTTCCTAACGCCATGCTTGTTTCTCCAGCTTTCACCTTGACGGTCCCTCAGTTCAAAGAGTCCCTGCGCTCCTACGCTGCCACGCCCTGGCCCCTGGAGCCCCGCTATTACCTTTCCTTCATGGAGTTTGAGATCACCTTCCGGCCGGACTCGGGCGACGGCGTCCTCCTGTACAGCTATGACACAGGCAGCAAAGACTTCCTGTCCCTCAACATGGCAGGTGGCCACGTGGAGTTCCGCTTTGACTGTGGCTCTGGGACCGCTGTTCTCAGGTAAGGCCTACAACCTTTAGCCCAGGCTTCCCTTCCCCCTCAAAAAAAAAGCCAAACAGCAGCCACTTTGGGAAAAGGTGACTTTGTCATTCAACGGCTTGTGATCTGCCTGTCTTCCCCACAGTCCCTTTTCTGAAACCTGTCCCGATTCACACCAATGACACGCTTCCTCTGGTCATGCTGTCCTGGGGCCAAGGTTTCCTTCTCCAACTAACTGCCCAATAGACAGTGATCCTCTTCCTCAGGCCAAGGAACACGGGTTTGCTTCCGACTGGGTGAACTGCCTTCCTTTCCCCATGGGGTCACCAGGCCATCTGCAGAAGTTGGATGAGTCGTAATTAATCAGCACCCTGCCCGCAGCGTCACTTGGTGGGCGCTCGGCAAATAAATGATGAGCAGTAAAAAACTATTAACAGAAATGTAATGAACAGCAACGTGCTCGGTGAACTCCCTTGAAATTGTAACTTCCCTCCTGCGCCATTTAGACGGTGACTGGTCCCTCAGCAAGTCTCTGGCGGGCTGTTCTCTGACCATGAATCATCAGCCATGGCAAAGACCCATCTCGCACCAGTGTGCTCCAGGACGCTGTGGGATGAGGGCTTTCAACCAGAGCTCGGCAGTAAATCCGTGCCTCAGGCACTTGCTGGTGTCTGCGGAATTGGTTCTGAGTCGTCAAAACCTCCCTTCCCTTCCCTGCCTTGTGGTGGTCATTTACTCTGCAGAGCAGATTGACTGTTCCCGTGCAGGGTGTCAGTGCCTCTGTGAGCCCCTCGGAGCCTGGGATTGGGAGGTTTTTATATGTTTTTCTTATTTGTGTGTGTCTTGCTCTTTTTAATTGCGTGCCTCCCATGGTAGTTTTTACCTTCAAGCCAGAGGCCTGCTAGTCTAATGCCGACATGCTTCTCTTCCTGTGTTCGTCTGATTCTTCTGTTTTGAAACTCACTGGGATGCTCTGTTTCAGTGGTGCCCTACAGCAGGAAATCAGGCAGTTTGTTGTTGTTTTGAAGGCAGTCACGGGTCATATTCAAGCTCCATTCGCATTGCTGGACTGTCGTTTTGGGAAAGAACATGGGGCTGAGATGTTACCACCGAGTGTTGCCCTTAATGGCCGGTCATTTTTCATGGCTGATGGGAAATGCTCCCCGCATTGGAGTTTTCATAACTCTTCAGAAGGACAGTTTGTTTCTGTCCTCATGGCCGAATCTCTACACATCAATGCCACCTCCCACCTCGGGGAGCGGACAAACATTTTGTACCTCTGGTTCTGCAAAAGCATCCTGAGTGGGTATTTCACTGATTCAGTGTACATATGATTATGCAAATCAGTCTAAGCAATTCACTAAGACTGTTGGTCAAGTTGAGAATGGAAGACAACTTGCATATCGCTTTGTACGTTGAAACGGCTTCGTCCTGGATAAGGAATGACCAGAAAGAGCCAGGCAGGGTCAGCCCACGAGCCCTCCCAACGGACAGATCGCTCCCTGCACCTCGCGTGGCGGCCACAGCAGTGGGGTTCACAGGCACACAGGACCTCAGAAGTCCAGCTTTTCTCTCTTCCTAATTCTCTGCCTACTGCTGACAAGAGTAGCTTTTACTTCTTTTTAAAAAAATAAGTTATTGTTTTCCTGCCTGTCAGGAAAGGCGCCTGGAAACAGAGTTCTTGCGTGTTAGGTGTGAAGAAAACGAGACGAAGACTCAGAGTTCACAAGGAGCAAGGACCGACCACCTATGCCCTTGTCCCATCCCCCCTCCAGGGTCACCTGACAGCTGTGGTCACTGTTGATGTCCCAGACGCCCCTGGGGAAGACATTTATGTTATTAACCATTTTGAAGACTTCCTGCTCACTTGAGAAAATCCCGTGAAAGCCTGAATGGCAGGAGGTTGTAGAATGGGCCAAAGCCTTTTAACTTTGGGAAAAGAGTGTGGTGGTCAAATTGATTATGAACTTGATTCAAAAATCAAGACAATTGTAATGAGCTGGTGGCGGCCGTGATCAATGAAGCTGGGCCAGGGAAGTGGCACATCGATGGGCAACCCCCTCTGCAGGGCGGAGCGTGACTGAGGTGCTGCTGCTTGTTATGGACGCGGGGCTGCATGAGAAGTGACCCTGGTGTGTTTATCGCATATTGATTCAGCCAAGGTGATTAAATCCTGATTGCTAGGACAAATCACAAAAGCATTTGCCAGAGCAAAAAAAAAATCAAGTAAGAAGGTGAAGACCTTGAAATAATGGTGCACATTGGTATTCCCGATGGTTTTCCAGGCCCACAAAATAATGAGGCTCAGCGAGGCCAGGAGCCCCATCATTAGAAACGCAAATGAAAGAACTGCGCTCTTTTTGCACACCTCACTGTAAAAAGGAATGTGTAAAACTTACCGATATCGGTTAAACTCGTGCTTCCACCTTGAATTAAACACTGAATTTTTAAAATACTTTGAATCCTTTTCACAATATCAGACAGCATGGACCCTGTCCTTGCCCTAATACTTTACTATGAAAAATTTCTAACATAGAAAAGTTTAAAGACTAGTCCAGTAAACATCCTTATACTTACCTCCTATCGTCTACAGTTAAGGCTTTGCTGTATTTGCTTTTATCCCTATCTAGCCTTCCACCCATCCAGCTATCATTCCTTCCTTCCTTCGATCCTCACTCCCTCCCTCCTGCCCTCCCTCCTTTCCTTCCTTCCTAATTCCTTCCTTCCTTCCTTCTATCCATCCACCCATCTTACTTTTCTATGCATTTCAACAAATGCTGCACACAGCAGTACACCAAAGAATCCCTGTTTTACACTGTGGTCCATATAATTTTGTCTTCTTCAAAGCTTGTGTGAAACAACAATCACATTTTACCCTCCCGTTACCCCTCATCTAGAAAACAAAGCTCATCCTACCCACATTTCAGGCCTGTTGCAAGGAATACGTGCACCATCCCTACCATGAAGGGTCTGATAGAAGGAGCTAGCATGGCTGTGTGTGCTAAGCAGGAATGGTCGTTGTCTTTTGCTGGACGGAGTGCGGTGCCTGAGGCTGGCATTGGTGTCGTCAGAGTTCAATTGATGAGTATTACCCGTGACCAGGGATGCTCACCCACACTCAGTGTCCTTCCTTTGACAGGAGTGCAGAACCCCTCGCCCTCGGCCACTGGCACGAGCTGCGTGTGTCCCGCACGGCGAGGAACGGCCTCTTACAGGTGGATAAGCAGAAGGTGGTGGAGGGCATGGCAGCGGTAAGGACTCAGCTGTGCCCCTGCTGGAGGGTGTGGGGATGGGGCTGGTGTCTGCTTTCTGCCCTGGAGACAAGAGCAGCAACACGGTAGTTAAGTGCATAGACGCCAGAGCAAGATGGCCTGGGCTGCCCCCCGTGCTCCCCTCCGGGCTAGGGACTTAGCTATTCTATTCCTCAGCCGTGAGTGTGGAGAATAGCCGCAGAGGCCTTGGGGGGTGGTTCCACTCAGTGTCAGGGTGGGCTGGACGGTGCCACAGGCAGCCCCAACATCAGCAGCTATAATAGGGTTCATTCTCACTCATGCTGCATGCCCACCAACGGCCAGCTGCAGCCTTAACGTGAGACCCAGGCGGAAGGAGTGGGGGTCAGGAAGAAGGCGTGGCGGACCGCTCCCCGGCCCTGAAAGCTTCTGCCCAGAAGTGGTTTGTTTCTCTTCTGCTCATGTTTTGCTGAGAAATGCCAGTGACACAGCCTCCCCTGAGATTGACAGGTTGGAGGTCACCTTCCTGCACGGAGAGGATACTGCTGACGAGCAGTTCCACCGCCCTTGTTGTGACACATGGCGAGGTCGCTGTTGTGACTCCCATTTTATGGGTGGTGAACCTGAGCTTCAGAGAGGTTAGGAAATCTACAAATGCTCAGAGGTGGCCAGCAGCAAAGCAGAGCAATGTGCAAGGCAAGCCACCCCGAAGACAGAGTGCCATGACAGGTCTTGCTGGGGCCAGGTGACAAGGACCCAAAGGCACATGTAGTCATCTTAGCCATCTTTGCCTAAAGTTTTATGTACTGTGTTTTGTTTTTATCTGTTGGCAGGGTGGTTTCACACAAATCAATTGCAACACTGATATTTTCATTGGCGGAGTCCCCAATTACGATGAGGTGAAGGACAAGTCGGGCATCCGCCAGCCATTCAGTGGGAGCATCCAGAAGGTACAGGCTTCGCTTTCTCACGCTTGTTGTTTGACCTTGACTGCAGACAGTGGAACTGAGAACGGTGGTCAGTGCTCAGTCCGCAGTACCCCAAGAAATTTTGATGAAGTTTGAACGTTTTTAAGATTTCATTTTTGAATGCTCACAGCATAGCTTTCCAGTCCCATTTCTAGAAACATCTGCTGCTAGGTCTCTGCCCAGCAGACGTAGCATGAACCGTGACTCCATGAAGATGAGTTTTTATAGCAGATCCAGAAAAATGCCCCGGGACTGCCGAGTGAGACAGCTGGCATGGGGTCGCTTCAGAAACTTGTTCGAAAGGGAAGGAGGTGCACGGAGTCCAGCAGCAACCCTGTGCTTCTCCATAGGGGTGCTCTGCGGCTTGCTGAGGGCGAGAACTGACTCTCATCTCCCCCTCTCCCCACCCCACCCCACCCTACCCTGCCCCACCCCCACAGTTAGCAGTTGCTCATCCATCATGGTACCAAGCTCTTAAGAGCAGAGGTTAAAGGGTCCTTCCATAGAAGGTCCAGGAAAAAACCGCTCCCCTAGTAAAGACCCAGCGCATCAGCCCCACCCCTGTTCACCTCTTCCTTCTCTGGGGGTGGCCAAGGTCCCTCCAGTTACGAGGACAATGAGTTCTGTCTGCAGCAGACATGCAGGCTGACTCAACCCCCGAGTTCCAGGACCACCAAACCCGGGAGTAAAAGGGTTCGGAGAAAAGGGTGGCGGACGTGAGCATTGTCCAGTTTCCCTTTCGCTGCAGGGTGGGCGTGGGCCGCCGACCCTTTCAAAGCCGAGGCAGAGGGGGGCCGGGGAAGGAGGGCCCTGTGCTGATGGGCTCACTGGGGCTGTGTGTCCCGGCGTGGGACCCAGGCGGGATTTGCTGACTGACGTATCCGCCTTTGCTGCTGAACTGTGGTGACAGTGACACCTCAGCTCAGATCACTGTCTCCCCCCACCCCAATCACCACCATGAGTGGACTTGGCCACGTTTCCTCCTGTGTTTGAAATTCTCACTTGGGAAGCAAGCCAAGGTGCTGAGGGGCTTCACCCCCGCCCCTCCCCAGCCACCCTGGTCAGGCACAGCCACTCGCGGACACACAGGCACTCAACCCTTTCCTCTTGACTTCTGGGAAAGGCCACCCGCCCCTCGTAGGGTTCAGACTGTCACCTGTGCTGCGTCCTGCAGTGAATGCTGCCATCCTTGGCTTGTGTCAGCCACAGGTGATGGGTTCTTGGTCCTTCACTTGCAGCACGGACAGGGGAGACTGGAAAGATTCTGGCTACTCTCTAGTAGCTTGTGGGACTCAGGACTGAGGAAGAGTTGTCTCCCAGCCCTCGACCCTCTCCAAGGGCCTCTTCAAGGGCGAGGCAAGCCTGGAAACAAGGATTAGAGGCAGGAAGTGCCATTGTTAACCATTTAGGGCCCCCAGCGAGGTGAAGGGCCCCCTGGGGGTCTCTGTGCAGCATTGGAGACATTGAAACACCAGCAGCTGGAGGTGGATGCCCAGTCAAGGGCGGAAAACAATGAGAGCTGAGTTTCAATGAGAGCTGAGTTTCGCTGGTTTTCTTTAATGATGGGGAAGGGTGTGGAGGGTGAAAGGGAATTGAGAGTGCTGGGGAAGGAGGACGGGGGAAGGCCCAGGGATGGAGCTGGAGGAGCTCACAGGAGAACCTTAGCCAGACTTACAAAGCCGTCCAGCGAGAAGCTTCCCCTCCACCATCACCTGAGGCCTCGTGGATTCTTTTGTTTTGGGCCCTTCCCCGCTCAGCTTTAGGGCACATATCCCAACCTCGGCTGCCCCTTAGAACCACCTGGATGGCTTTTAAAGGCTGCTGATAACTGGATGCTGCCCTCAGAGGTTCTGACTCAATTGAGCTGGGTGGGACCTGGACATTAGGTGTTTCCTAACCCCCCCCCGGGGGGGGGACTCCAGCAGGCAGCCAGGTTGAGACCCCTGCTTGTGTGTTGACAGTTACTGGGACTTCTCTGTGACCTCTCCTGGGACCGGGTCTCCCAGAACCAGAGGGCTTGACTCTGCAGGTTCTCCAGGTGCCAGACACAATCACGGCAGCCCCTGCCTCATCAGGACTGCAGAGGCGGCAACCGGACCTCCTCTCTTCTGTTTAAAGTTCTCACTGCACGCGGTGGGTGAGGGACGCACTACTAACTGCAAAGCTGTTTTCTGACTCCCTGAATTTCTTTACCTGTTCTCTCCCCAAGATCACCCTGAATGACCGCACCGTCCACGTGAAGCACAACCTGAGCTGGGGCGTGAACGTGGAGAACGCCGCCCACCCCTGCGTGGTGGGCCCCTGTACCCACGGGGGCAGCTGCCGGCCCCAAAAGGAGGGCTATGAGTGCGACTGCCCCTTAGGCTTTGAGGGTCTGCACTGCCAGAAAGGTACGCTTGGGGGCTCGGGCCCGGCTTCGGGGGCGAGGGGGCGGACAGACTGTGGGTGGACTAAAGCATTGGCAACACCTGGCGCAGCGATCACGGTCGTTTTTATCAATGATTTCAGTGACATCGTAGGTGGCCAATCCCGTAGAAACCACTGTGATTCTTTAGTAATTACAATGCGGAAATCCTTCTGTAACGGTAGGTAATAGCCTCCCTGCGCCCTGCCCTGGCTCCTTCCCTGGGAATCCCCTCCCCACCCAGCAACCAGAAGGTGAGCCCATAGTACTGGGAGTTCGCAGGACGCCCTCCGTCTGAGGCACTCTCAGAGCCTGTCCTGATAGGCTGGTAAATGTTTTGACCCCTGCCTGAGAATGTTATAAAGAAATCTTGCCAAATACAGAAAAATAAGAATTGTACTTCTCCAAGCTAAAGTATAAATAAGCTTCTGTAGAGAGCTGTATTCCATGGTACCTAAGCTTCCCCTGTGCCTCAGTTTCCTCATTGTAAAATGAGAATAAAAATAGCAATAGTAGAGGGTGTGGTATAGATACAAAGGACAATGCTTATTGCTTGGACGAAGGCCTGGTGAGCTCTCAAACAGTACCAGCCGTTACAATTATTGATGAGGAACATAAAACCCACTAGCAGGCGCTGTGAGCGACTCAGCACCGCCCTTGTCTGAGAGCTCCTGGAGCAGGTCACAGACCACAGGCCTCTGCCGGATGAGCCGCCCACCCCTGCGTGCGGGGGGCAGGGCTGTGGCCTGGTGTCTAGAAGACGCCTGTCCGCATGTGGCCATCGTCATGTTGGGCCACATGGAACTTCTTGTTCAGGTGTCTGGATGGCCTCACCTGCTCGGGAACTGATAAAAGAAAGGTAGCCAGGCCTGGGGAACATCAAGCAGCCAGGCTAAGTGAGGGAATATGCCGTCTTTCTTATTTTGTTTCCAGGTTCCTAATTTTTTTTTAATTCTCACCTGAGGGCATCCTTATTGATTTTGGAGAGAGGGGAAGGGAAAGGGAGAGAGGGAGAGAAACATCAATGCAAAAGAGAAACATCAATCGGTTGCCTCTCCTATGCGCCCTGACAAGGGACCAAACCAGCAACCTGGGCCTGTGCCCTGACCAGGGATTGAACTTGCAACCTTTTGTTGTATGGGCGGATGCCCCAACCAACTGAGCCATACTGGCCAGGGCTCCAGTTTCCTGATTTTTATCAGAGGTAGGGCTCAGAGGAAAACTGTAAATTACTGGCAGATATTTGGTACATAGAATGATAGGAGAAGTTGGTTTGCAGCGGTCTTGGAAAATCTGAAAGATGCTGATTTGCCAGGTGGAAGATTAAGTGGCATTATACTTAAGTGAGTTTTGAAACCTGCATGGCAAATCATATGAAATGTATTTATATGACACAGCTCAGCCCATGGTAGCCCCCAAAGGAGAGCAGGTGACCCATTTGTGAACCAGCCCGTTGCTAATTCTAACGGGCAGCCCTTGTTTAGCTCAGAGTGTGTACTTGCAGAGATTTAGCCCGAGTGGCCCCTCATTCAGAAAACCGGGTCTGTGTGTACTTGCAGAGATTTAGCCCGAGTGGCCCCTCATTCAGAAAACCGGGTTTGTGTGTACTTGCAGAGATTTAGCCCGAGTGGCCCCTCATTCAGAAAACCAGGTCTGTGTGTACTTGCAGAGATTTAGCCCGAGTGGCCCCTCATTGAGAAAACCGGGTCTGTGTGTACTTGCAGAGATTTAGCCCGAGTGGCCCCTCATTCAGAAAACCGGGTCTGGGTTTCACACAGCAAGGTCCGCATTTCCTAGGTCTGCGCTTCACCACAAGCGGCACAAGCTTGCTCCTGCCTTAGATACCAACCCTAATGGCCATCGCACAGAGTCCAGACTTAAATGAACAGTTGGCAGCTTTGGGAATTAAAGGAGGAAGGGCTGGATCATTAGCGATCTTGTTGACCCAAGTTTCCTGCTACAGAACATTAGCCATAACAGATATAAAAAGCTTGTGTTTATAGCCCCGTAGCTATGGGTTCAGGTTCAATGAGAAACAAGTTTCACCAGAATGAAGGGGCGGATCCCAGGTGAGGCTTTGGGCTTCCTGGCAGGATCCAAGCAATGGACAGCGGCCGGAGGACTGGGGGTGACATTTGGGGCTCTTTCTGCGACACACTGGGCTGGACCATCAGCTGCCCCCGTGGTGCCTTTATCTCCTTGTGCTTTGAAAAACAGGTGGGCCTTCTGGTGCCAGGGCGGTCGTTGCGGGTGCTAGGGAGGGCACACAGAGGGGGCACAGGCTTCCGCCCCGTTACATGGCTTCAGAGGGTTAACGGGGCTCTGGGCACAGGTGAGGGCTCTCAAGGACAATTGTCCCAGGCCCCAGCTGGCACACGGTGGAACACAGCCTGCTTTTATTCAGGGGAAGGCATGTAGTCCCAGATAAGGATTGGGAAAAATTTGGGCAACCACAATGGTGCTATAGAGATGTGAAAGGACAGCCTAAACATTTGGGTAAAGCCTTAGCTTGGAAGGCCAAGCAGGCTTGGAAGCCATCCGCGGGGGTCAGAGAGATTCCTATCTAATCCAGCAAGGTGATTCACAGCCTCGTATACTGAATACTTAAAGCTTTGGGGTTTTTCCTCTGCCTCAAAACCAGCTCATGCTTCAAAAGCAAGACCTTGTCCCAGGGAAGGTAGACCCGTCCCTTTACAATGAAGGGCTGGTGTAGCTGTCACCAGCACCAGGCCCCATTCCATTCGTACCGAGGGGCACCTTCTCCATCAGGGGTTTTGTTTGGGGCTCCTCAGTGAGTGGTTTTCTCTAACCTCTTCAGAGAGTTTGTGGCAGGCCGGTGAATTCCACTGGGGACCTCATCGGGAGAGTGGACACTTGTCCGGATGGCTGGGGCCCAAAACTCAGACATCTCCTATGCAGGGTCTGGGCACCCAGAACATCACGGCAGGAGCCCCCTTGGTCAGTCCTGCAGGGGCAGGGGCAGGAGGAGGAGCAGGAGCACCCTCTGAGCTCCAGGCCATCCCCAGGGCTCTGCGGGTTTCCCGAAGCAGCAGCTGCAGAAAATGCAGCCTCCGTCCCAACTCAGGACCACCAAAGCAGGAGGAGCCATGGGTTCTCCTGAGTCCAGCCACGACTCAGGTGCTGACGACCCCTGAGTCTTGACTTCGGTGACTGCCTGCTCACCTTCTTCTGGGGCTCTCCCTCCTAAGTGCCTCCCTCCCCACTGCCTCAACACCTCAGCACCCCAACCCCGAGGCCCCTTCTCCTCTCACCAGAGGGCTGTCAACAAGGTCTCTCTCCTCAAAAAAAATACTCCCCAACCTTAGAGACTGTTGTCCTCTTTCTACTGCCATTCCAGTGCACCCACCTTGTGTTCCAGGTCCTCGCAGACCTTACATACAAGTAAGTTACTCATAGTTAAAGCCAGATC
The DNA here is from genome assembly GCF_022682495.2 of Desmodus rotundus. Taxonomy (NCBI): domain Eukaryota; kingdom Metazoa; phylum Chordata; class Mammalia; order Chiroptera; family Phyllostomidae; genus Desmodus; species Desmodus rotundus. Next base: position 202,176,039 of record NC_071387.1, read on the forward strand.
TCACAAATTAAGTCCGAACGAGTATTCCTTGTGTTTGGCCCACACAGAGACTTTCACACACAGAAAACGGGAGGGAGGGGTCTGTGCCCAGGGAGTTTGGGTAGACAGGGTCCGACAGCTCTCTCTTCTGCAGGGCTTCTCAGGGCCTCTGCCATGCTCTGCGTGCCCAAGGCAAGGGCGTGGCTGCAGCCATTTGGTCCTGGGATTCTCCCATCCAGTAGCACCCGGGCTGCTTGGGAGAGAGGTGTGTACCCGGCCTCCTTCCTGTCCGGTCAGCACTGACGGCAGTTTGGACTCAGACCGTGTAGGACCCTGCAGGCCACTAGGTGGGGGTGTTTCTCTGCAGCAGGTGAGCTGATGCCTGCTCAGTCCAGACACCCACAACCACCAAGGCCACGCCTGGGCTAGGGCAGGCATTCTTCTTGGTGGGACAAGGTCCTAAAGGCGGGGTCTGCCTGATCTGTACTGACGCACCACCTACGCACCATCGAGGGCATTTGGTGCTGTGTTTAGTACATTCATATCACATTGCTCAGTCTGATTTGGATGAGTGTTTCTTGGTCCCTGTGTATGAAAAGTAGCTTCAGTAAGTAGAGGCTGTACTCTGAGACAACCCAGGATGTAGAAACAAGTTAATAAGATATGCATGCTACTGGGAGTTTCTTTTCTTGGGACGGCAGGGTTAAACAATGGGAAATCGGGGGTGTTCAGCCTTGACGCTGCTCTTTAGATAGCCGAGCGCTGGTAGTGTGGAGAGAGATGTCTGTTTGTTTGTTTGTTTACCTGGTGGCTACAGAGTGTGCTTATGTAACAAGATTTCTGTACCAGGTAGCATTGTCCCCCAGGAGCCAGGGATGAGTGAGCTGCCCACCGCGGAAAGCACTCCCAGGGGCTGGACCGCGTCCATCAGGGTGTCCATGAGCGGAGCCCTGGTTGTTGGCAAAGCTGGATTATCGCCGCCCCCACCACCCCCGCCCCCAGGTCCTTCCTTTGCTACGTCCTGTGACCACAGGACAGAGCCTGCCCTCCCTCCAGCTCTTTAGAGTCTGCTGGGAGTTCCAGGTCCCTCAAGTGGAAAGCGGACTTTGCCTGGCGTGGAGGCTCCTGGTCACTGGTGTGTTCTTGTCTCTGTGTCATCACATGGCACCAGCTTTGAGGTGTAAGTGTGAGGAAGTGACAAAAACATTTCAACTAATCCATCAGAGACAATGTAAAAAAATAGAGGTAAAGGGTTTGGTTAAACAGAGCCATGTTTGTGCTGTATATTTAAACAAACCACGAAGGGCCCGAAAGGGCTAGCGGGTGACTTCCAGCCCCAGTGGCTTAGGAGAGAGCGAACATGCGTCCACCTGTACCGACTACAGTGAGGGCATTTCACTGTATTGTGCTCAGCTGTGTCACTTCTGCAGGCTCTCCCTGCCCTTTGTCAATCGCAAAACAACCAGAGCTCTGGAGACTTGCAAAGCGGGTGCTGGGGTGGGAATTAGGGTGACATTTTCCACTCCACAGAAAAGAGGCAGCTGGCAGGCTTATCGTTCCCTTTTCACACACAGCCCAGAGCCAAGAAAAGTAATAATCATTGACGAGGTAAGTAACTCTTTAGCAAGGAACTGTTTCTCCAGGGTTAGAATAAACGAGGGACTGTCAGGTCAAGGTCGGGGGAGGCTCAGAGGTGCCAGACAACTTATTACACACGTCTGTCTTCTCGGTTCACCACTGCCTGCCCCTCACCCCACCGTGACAGAGGCTGGGAGGCCGGTGGGCCCTCTGCAGGGTTTCGTGAGGAAACAGTGATCTGTCCCCAGCGTAACTGGGGTTTTTACAAGGACTGTGAAATCCTGACTTTCCCTGTTCTGTTTCATGCTGGCACATGGCAGAGTGTGGGAACTACTGTCTCAACAGTAAGTACAGTACGTCCTGTGAGGGGCTGTGCGAGCGCCTGGGGCTCGTGCCAAGGCAGGCTCTGGCCGGACCGTGGGCATGGTGGAGGCAGCTGCACGCACACAGAGGGTGACCTGGGTGAGCAGCATGGGACTCAGACACACCCACCAGGGTGGTGGCAATCCTCCCTCCAAAAGCACCAGCTGCCCTGAGAACGCACTCAAGTCCCAGCTGGACTTCAGGAAGCGCTGAGCTCCTGAGCTGGGGGCTTAGCCGGCAGCCGGACGGGGCTCATGCGGACCCCTTTAAGGCTCTGTGTGCAGAGCCGATGCATGACAGCACTTCCTGACCACTTCAAGGAGCCCAGCAGAGCCATAGCTATTAGCCACAGGCCCAGGTCCGTGGTCAGTAACAGCAAGGACAGGCCACGCCTGTGCCTCTCTCCTTGGGGTGGAGCCAAACCCAGGGGGACGCCTTGGTTGTGTGTAGCCCCTGGGTAGCCTCTCTTCTCCATTCTCAGCTTTAGTACCCTAAAATTCAAGGTTCTCCCTGCCCCCCAGCTAGGAGCCCCCTGGTAGCACTGCAGTTTGGCACCCTTGTTTCTCTTCTGGGCCTCCCTGCCTGACCTCTCACCTCTGTCTCCCTCCTGTGGGCCATTCTCCCTGCACCTTGCTGTTTCCATCCCCCCTGCCCCTGGGGCTGCCTGTCCACCTGGCTCTTTTCCTGCCTTCTCCTTCCTCAGCACTTTCTTCTCTCTCCTCCTCACTCTAGTTTGCCCCCTCCTGCCCCTGCACCCCACTGACTTTCTCACTCTTTTCTCCTCTCTCTGCTTCCCGTCCTCTCCTCCTCCCCCTCCTCCCCACCTTAACCAGAAGGGAGAGAGGCCAGCAGTGCGGCCCAGGGGTTAACATACAACAGCCTTTGCTCTCTCTGTCCCTATCAGGCCCTCTGGGCCCTGCGGGCTCTTGTCCAGCTCGGACTGTGTGGCTTCAGAGAACAAGAGAGCAATTTCTCAGGAATTACTTTAAAGGTTTTTCTCTTCCTTTGCTTTTTTTGTTTTCCTTCCTTTCTAAAATTTTTACTTTTTATGAAAAGATTTTGGGACTTATCAACACAGAAACTTACACTTGGGGAGCCTAAGGTTCCTGGGTTTTAGGGCTTGCTGTTATCTCTCTCTTTTAAAAAAAAACATTTAGAACTCCTGGGTGTTCATTGTGTCAAATAATTATATATGTTCTCTCCTGGGTGTAAAATCCTTAGGGTTTTTTTTGCAAAAATATCCAATATCTTTTTTGCACCAACCACCTATTTTTGTGTAACTCTAACTCTTTCTCTCTTCTAACTATTCTCTCTTGTTTTGCACATTTCTTTGAAAATGAGATTCATTCTACCTTAATTCTTTAAAGTGCCATTCTGTATTTTTCTAAAGACGAAAGAGATATGGCTATTATCTCTTTGGCTGAAATCTCCTAAATTATCCCCAACATTTGACACCAAACCCAAGGACATAACCTAACTGTGTGTGAATGGGGGAAGGAAGATTTCTCAGGAACACAAAGTGAAGGCAAATGAGAGGAAGGAATCTCACTTCTGAAGTCCTGGGCAGTGAGCGGTGCTGAGGTCCCGATCTGGCTCCTGCTCCCTTAGCGGCATGGTCTCGGGCAGGTCCTCGGTGACCTCTGTGCCTGTGTCCTCTCTTATAAAATGGGGGTATCCAGCCCTCCCCTTTCTGCAAACTCCCCACTACTTCATGAGATTGTGGTCAAGACCCTGTGAGACAGGACAGTGGACAGTGGTTGGTAAAAACGAGTCAACGCCTCATTTCTTGTACTTTGCCTGTCTCTTGCAGTTGTGGCTGGAAGCCTTCTGGGGCAGGTTGGCTTCAAATACAAGAATCCTGGAGGACTTTGTTGGGGGTTATTTCCTCTGCCTCCCTTGGAGGACATCTAGGGTTGCCCCCAGCTGCTCCCCACACAGCCCACGACCTGCTCTTAGGCTTACACGGATAGCTGGGCACGGGCCAAGTTTCAGCACCTTGCAAGCCCTTCTCAGGAGTGCTGAGGCCGTTCCCAGGGACAGCCAGCCCCAGGGAGGGGACAATGGGAGATGTCAATTCCGGGCCCTCAGGCCAGGCAGCCCCAAACCTGGCCAAGAGGAAGGAGCTGACGAGTTAGCTTGTTAAACACCTTAATTCCAGGAGCTGGTCTTGGTGTTTTCTGGCCACACAGTTGAGTGCTGGGGTCCATGGAGCCTCAGACCGCGTAACTCCCATCTCTGTTCTGTCTCAGCCATCACAGAAACCATCGAGACTCCGCAGTTCATCGGCCGCAGTTACCTGACCTACGACAACCCAGACATCCTTAAGAGGTAAGCGGCTCCCCAGGCACCTGCCTTATCTCAGGGGTAGATTTGTCAATGTCGTTCCCAAGGCTTTTCCTTATTTCATGTGCCAGGAGCTAATCCTCAAAGGAGGCAGTTGAGCCGTGGCCTCGGGGGGAAAACAACCACGCATCATAAACATAAGTACCAGAATAAAACAACACAAATTAAACTTGAGAAAGGCAGCCTTTCAAACAACCCAGACCCTGTCTGAGCAGGCACCCAGTTCTGCAGACGGGGTGAGGAGTCTAGGAGGTTTACTTCATGCCATTCTTGGCCACAGTCTGCAGCTTGACCCAGAGGGACCTGGTGCCCCTGCAGCTCGTCACGCAGTGCTCAGTCCGTGCCCTACTTTGCATCTTCAGCAGCAAAGGTCCCCTGTCCTCCTCAGGCTCTGACTAGTTCAGGGGGGGCTCCTCAGCTCTCTTCATGTGGATACAAGCAGATGCCACGTTGCCACCATGGCCATCAACCCCTGGTGGCAGAGGCTCCAGCCCCTCGCTGGAGTCCAGGCTTCTGGTTCGGAAGAGCCTGTATGTATGACCAGGGAAAGGCTGGTCCTTGGCCCGTCCTCAGCCCAGGGATCCTCGTCTTTGGTGCTTTCATTCTGCCTCCTCTCTCTCTCTTTCTTTCCTTCCCTAGTTCTTTATACTTTATAGTCTGTCACCCCCCACAACACCTCCAGCACCACCATTCTAGAATTTTCCTGCCTCTTTAGGTTGACTGTTTCTTAAGGCAAAGGTTTAAGCTAAAAACACCCAGTTTGTAGGGTGGAGGTTGGTGGTTTTTCAAGAAACAAAAGTGGTTGAGAGACATTTTCCTGGGGCACCGGACGAACATTTCCCTGGGAACTCTCAACACGCACCACACGGACAGACAGACATTGCTTCATTTCTCACGTTGTATTTATCTTGGTGGTCTGGGCATGGGGCCTTAGGCAAAATGGATTTCCAGCCAAGAGAGGCCCTCTTCTTTCTTCAGTCCTTTTCTCCAAAGAGAGAAGGGCATCCTGTCCCCAGAAAGCAGGGACAGTGTGGAAGGGGCGCAGATCTTCAGCCCCCTTCATGCTTAGCGAGTGGGGCTGAGCAGTGTGGTGGGAAGAGGAGGCATGGGGCCCCAAGCCAGAGCAACTCAGGTGGCCCGTGTGTGCATGTGTGTGTGTGTGTACACGTGCATGTGTATGAAGCCACAGGTAAACGTCGGGTTCAGGGTCTGTTTCAGTTAGATGCCTTTGGCTGCAAGTAACAGAAAACTCGACTCGTAATGTCTTAAACGTGAGGGGATTTATTGTTTCCTGTAATAAATCGTCCAGACTTAGGCTGGACCTTGGTTTGGTTGATTCAGAGAATCATCAGTGTCATCAAACACCCAAGTCTCCCCGCTTTTTCCCTTATCTTCAGCACATTCTGCAGCAATCACTCCCTTCGTGGTCAGGGGACAGCTCTGCATGAGACACTCACCAGATGGACATATATCAGGGCGACATCCAGTGGAAGTAAAACCCTTTTTCCTCATGTGACTCTTTCTAAAAGGAAAGGAATCTTTCCTAGAATCTTCCTGAAACATTTCCTCTATCTCACTGGATAATAGTGGGTCCCATGGCCATCCCCAAACCACTCACTGCAAGAGAAACAGAGCCATCATAATTGGCTTCTGCCAATCAGACAGGTAGGGGAGGGAAAGAGCCTGAAACAGGAGATTGGGAAAAGCAGGTCTCTAAGCAACCGGCTGGAGCTGGGTTGCTCTGCACCTGCCCCAGGGGAGGGGTCACCACTGTGGACCCTGCTCCTCCCTCACCACTCTGAGGCCCTGTACAGGGAAGGCAGGGCAGCCTTGGTCTCTTCCTGTCTGGGCCAGGGTCTGCAAAGCCTAGATAGAAGTCCCCTCCACATTCACTACCAAATGCATCTACAGCTCCAGGTTCGTGGGACAGAGGGACAGTACAAGTGACAGGGGCATAGAGAGACACTTTGCCAATAGTGCCATATCAGTAGCAGGATTAAAGTCCCATTTCCTCTTACTAGCTTTTACGTAAGGACCTCATGCTTGCTCTTCGCCCTGTGACAGAGGGGACACTGGTCACTTTAGTGAGATTGGATTTCTGCGCTAGGCTCTGCCTAAGAATCGATGAGAGCACAGAGCCACGGCGGGTGTGCCGCCTGCTCCGGCACCTCCCCTTTCCTCTCAGCTTCTTGTTCTTCTCTGCCCGGCCTTCGCCGCAACACCTCTCACTCTGCCTCCTGTCCAGTCTCTTCTCTATCCTCAAGGACAGTCGCCACCAGGGCTGGCCACATCCACAGCATGATCACAGGCCAAAGAAGCTGCCAACTTCAGCCTCTTGGAAACTAAGAAGGCCACTCTGTTGGGGTATGGGGAACCCTTTCCCAAGGACCCTTCAGTGTAGGACAAGAAAGGAGAACTGGGGTGTATGTATATTGGGGTGCAGCTGGGACTGTGGACTTGACCAGAGTCTGGTTAATCGTGACTCATCGAGTGCTCTCGTGGGGCTGGACCACACCTGGGGCCACAGACACTGCTGCCATGTGAGCAGCCCAGGCCTTTCGCCCACAATGTTGTGACTTGGGGTGAGGACGCCAACGCTAATCTCCTGGTGGTAAGTGTCAGGAATGCCAGATCGTCCGTATACCTGGCTTCTCCAGGCTGGTGGACAAAACTCGGGCATGGATGCTGGCGGACAGAGGTTAATTTGGGTGATTGTTTGTGTGTTTCCCCCAGGGTGTCCGGATCGAGGTCAAATGTATTCATGAGGTTTAAGACGACTGCCAAAGATGGCCTGTTGATGTGGCGGGGAGACAGCCTCATGTCCAACAGTGACTTCATTTCCTTGGGCCTACGAGACGGAGCCCTGATGTTCAGGTAAGGCCCCGGCAGCTGCCTTCAGCATCACCTTGAAGGCCATGCCAAAGTTTTGCCAAAGTGAACCAGAACACAGTCTGCTGGAGTGACTGTTGCCTGAAGCTCCAGGCTTATCTGAGGCTCCTGGTCTTTCTTTCCAGCGCCCGTCTTCCAGAGCGGCAGTCAGCTGTCACAGTCTGGGGGCTGGGGCTGGCCCACCACCCACTTTTGTGAACCAAGTATTACTGGAACACTGCCTTACTCATTCATTTATATATTGTCTGCGACAGCTTTCATGCTACAGTGGTGCACTCGAGTGGTCTTAATAGGGACTGTGTGACAAACCTACAATGTGGATTACCTGGCTCCCTGCAGGACAGTTTAGTGGCTCCCAGTTGTACTGTGTTTCTGCCATGTGCTCCCCACTTGCAAATCGGGAAGTAGGAGAAAGAGGACTTGGGAGAGCTGAGCGTGGCCGTGGGAATGGTGCTCTCCGTCTCAGGCTGAGCTGGAAATCTCAAGTCGAAGACCCAGCTCTCAATGCTCACCACACTCCCTGTTGGCTGTGCAGCCTTGGGGAGGAGATACCTGCTTCCCAGTCTCCCAAAACAGAAAAGGAAGCACAGATTTGTATCTTGATGGATCAGCCCAGCATTTGGGTTTTTGTAAATGCTTCTTGGGTGATACTGGCAAGGCAGTCCCTGGACTTCTCGGCCTTTTAAACTGAATTTAGACTGCTCTCAAATTTTTCAAAGGGGTCACTAGGAAATAGCTAAAGGGTCTCCTGACAGCTTCTCCTCAGCAGAGTGGGGGGAGCTGGGTTCCCACCCTGCGGGGCCTGGCTCATGTAATATGAAACCACTTCTGCTGGAGATCGGGATGGTGCCTCCTCACTGGAGGTTGGAAACAACTCATCTGGACCAGTGATTCTCCACGTGTGGTCCCTGGGCCGGGCAGCATCATGTCGCCTGGGAATGTCAGAAATGCCAATTCTCAGGCCCCACCCCAAACCAGAGAAACTAGGAGTAGGGCCAGCCATCTGTTGTCTCCACTTCTCTGGGCGACTCCGATGCTTGCCAAGGTTTGACGCCCCTGCTCAGTCTCCAGGGGCAGGCGTTCTTCTGGCTCTCCCTTCTGTGAGCCCCCGCCTGGGGCCTGGCATGAGTGTTTGTGGAACGAGGGGGAATGCGCTGGAACTGAAGTAGACAAAGCCAAGGCAACCAAACTGCGGAGTGGGTGAAGACTAGTTCCGGGCGTCTGTGGGCCGTGCGCTGGGGTTCCTGAGCAGCCAGCGCAGCATTGTGGACGTCTGTTCACTTCGAACAAAAAGCACTCTGAGAGGAAACGTCACTTACCCAGCATCACGCTTGCCCCAAACAGCAGAGCGGCCGAGTGCTGCGGGCCTGTGACTTTCGGGGCTTTGGGACACGTATGTGGTTGAAGGCTAGACGTTGGCCTCTGAGAGCCCTGCTCTCCCCCACCCCCGCCCCAAGGTCAAACGCCAAGCTTTTCACACCCGGGTTTCAGGCTGGCTGCTGCCGAGCCATTTTCTTGTGGTTTTCCTGTGGTTAACCTCACCAAGGCCTCGAGTACTTGATTGTGCCCAGAAAAGGGAACTGAAACAGTAGCTCAGCCGCGGGTGGGAGGCCAACGTCCCCCTAAACCGCCAACCAGAACGTGTTCACCCCTGGCCCCGCAGAGTGGGGAAACTCGATCTGCTCGGGACTGCTGCGCAGCTCCCATGGGCCTCCTAAGGCCTGGCCGATGCCGCTGGGCGCCTTCGAGCAGCTCCACTCCACCCAGACACAGTTCCACTGTCACAGCTTCTTTCTCCGTTTTCTGACAATTGGCCCCATGTTTTTCTTTGAAGCCTGGAGCTCGGGTTGGGCTCTGGACGCACAGTGTAGCCCCAGCTGCGCCTGCCCCTGGGCCTGAGCCCACAGCCGCTGCTCACTGTGTTTCCTTCCTCTGACTCGCAGGCGTGCGGCTGCTGTGTGGGAGGCTGGGCACCGGGAGGACCCAGGTTGCAGGCCAGTGGTTGTTGGAACGTGGCAGCCTTCAGCCAGCCGGCCAGCGGGCAGCTTGCTTCAGGGGGAGAGTCCTGGGCCCACACACAGAGACCCCGATGGAGCAGGTCTCCTCAGCACGAGGGTCTGATGGGAACCCCCATGGGAACACACACTGTGAAACAGGGTCTGATGTGGTCGAAGGCCTCAGAGTCAGACAGGCAGGGTTCCCGTGGCCACGTGACCTGCTGCAGGTTGCCAGCCCTCCAGTGAAAGGACAGGGTTGGCTGGGAGGGCTGAGTGCGTTCATTTACCTAAAGGGCTCAGTGCAGGGCCTGGCATACACGTTATTAGTGGTAATGATGGTCACAGTTACTTTCCTCGATCAAGTGTTTTCTATCCTCACTGTGTTCTAGAAGCTCCTACCTCAGATCAGTAGCAGAAGTAAGGAAGTTAGCATGATATAACTGCTTCATGAACTGCAGCTATTATTATTGTTATTTTTAAAAGAAGTGGGTCCCCGCCTTCACGCAGCTTACATCAGCGGAGCCTGGCGAGTGACCTGGTCTATTGGTCAGAAAAACCATTTTTGAGGTTTTGGTGTTTGACCCAGATCCCAAGTAAACAATAGAAAACCTAAAATAATAAAATATAGTCTCAACTTTCTTGACTTTTTCTGTTCACTTAAATGCTGGTCCTCGTGCTAATTTAGTACTCAAAGTCCCTCTGGCAGAGGATGAGGAAGAGCAGTGGAACTCTAAAAAGAAGTGTTGATGGTTGTCGTGCAAGATTAAGTGGAGGAAGCGGAATCCAAGCGCTTCGGTGCGAGTGTGGCTTCCGCTTTGATTTGTTTCACTGTGTTTTGTGATCATAGGTGGGACGTAAAACCCAGTGAGCAGGTTTTGTGAAAATCATTCGGCTGACAGTCTTTCCCACTAATTTTGCACATGACCTTGATGACATTTTTATGCAGCAGAGGAAGAAAGGGAAGAGATCTGAATGGGCAGGGTGCCCTGCACTGCAGCTCAAAGCGGGCACAGCATGGAGGCGGCACATGTCCCCCCAGGCCTCACTAGACGGCGCATCCTGGGGTCTCACCTTGGCGCTCAGCCTCACGGCCTCCCGTGCACCGACTCGTGCTAACCAGGTTCACAAGGCATTGAGAGCGAAACCGTAGTGCACTCATTTGTTCATGTTTTCGTTCATTCTTATATTTTTGCTTTAAAAAAATGAGTTATAATTTACATGAAGTGCACAAATATTAGCTGTACAGTTTGATAGGTTTTTAAATGTGTAAAGACCTGTGGACCCAGCACACAGAGTAAGATACAGAACATTTCTCCTGCCCCAGAAAGCTTCCTCACGCCCTCTGCCAACAAAGATAACCACTGTTCTTGGTCATTTATTATGACCATTAACCACTTGGTCTTTTACATTAGTATGTAAAAGAGAACCCTTTTATATCACAATAAGAAGGGCTGGGTGGCTCCGTTGGTTGGACCGTTGTCCTATGCACCAAAAGATTGTGGATTTGATTCCTGGTCCAGGCACATGTGCAAGACAACCGACTGATGTTTCTCTCTCACATCTCCCTCCCCCCCTTCCTCTCTCTCTCAAGTCAATAAACTTATCCTGGGGTGAGGATTATGAGAGAGAGAGATTCCAGGGTGAAGCACTGAGTGTCTGGGAGGCGGGAGGTCACTGGGGGTCTGCAGCCAGATGGAGGGTGGGCGGGAGAGCCGACTGCAGAGATGTCATGTGCCTGCGTTGTGCTGATGGACGGACTCCGTGCTGACTCCCTGAGCACCGTCTGGCTTTTTCATAAACAAGAGCGTGATGGAGATGGAGGACAGAGGAGGAAAGCCCCTCCTTTGTCCAAACACTCCTGAAAGGGTTTCCACTCACTGGGTCCCAACCCCATTCCAGTCCAGCGTCCCTGCAGGTACACCCAGGTCACCTCTGTTCTGAACTCTGGGTGCTCCTGACCTTCTCGGTTACACATTTACAGCCTGGTGGTTTACGTTCACACATGACTGTTCTTCCAGGAGAGGCTGATGTGTTTAACTCTCGGCGGCAACTTTCTCCTCCCCGCTGGTTCCTCCGGACCTGTTGTCCCCCTGTGTGGGAGCTGTATGAAGTGCGGCATAGGCTTACCCTTCCCTACGATCCTTCAGGGAAGGTGCAGTTACCCCACTTCACAGAAGAGGAACCTTCGGCTCAGAGAGATGTAGCAGGTCACCGGCTCATAATTGTCAAGAGTGGGAATCCACGTGGGTTAGTCTAATCCACACACAGTCCCTCGGCTACGTGTCAGCCAGCCAGCTCTCAGCCTGCTTCGCAGTCATTCATTTCTTCAACAAGCGTCTGGCCACCGCAAATGAGAGCTGAAAATCCACTGCCAGGCTGCTTCGTACAGGGAGCCGCTTGATGCGGGAACACTCACGAGGAAGCGGTGGGCTTTTCAGGGTCGCAGTCCCAGCTCTGTCTCAGTTTGTCAAGTTGCCCGCGTTCCGTCCTCGGCTGCATGCCAATGGGCCGGGTCAGCGCCTTGAGCCTCTGCTGTGGAAGAAGGACCGGGGCGATTCCCCTGGGGAAAGCCGAGTGTGTTCTCCGCCTGCTCTTTTCTCAGGCCGAGGGCCTGCCGGGGCTCGGGATGAACCCAGGCTTTCTCGTTGCTGTATCTTGGCCAGTGACTAAAGGGGAGACGTGTCCTCTTGTCCCAGGTGGAGCACATTGTTCTTCAAAAGCAGATTACGTAAGTTATATTGTGTCACCAAGGGAAGGCCTAGGCAGTTGGCCCAGTGCCTGGCCTAGGGCCGTCACTCACTAAATATTCGTCGAATTGAATTAAATTAGAACAATTGAATGAGCACTGGACTAAGAGGGGTATTTCTCTCTGGTAAACAGCATGTGCATGTCTTCTGGTACCCTTAAGGTACCAGCCATCTGGAACCTGAAATAGGAAATAGAAAACTGCTGAGTAGACCAGACATCAGAGTAAAGTAGAGGGGGGTGGGCAGATAAGACACCAAGTTCATCCTAACATAGTTCTGGGATTTTAGGCAAACTCTTTTCACCTCTTTGGAGTTCATCCTACTCTGCAGTGTTCTGTTTTGTTTCATTTTGCTTTTTAAAACATAAAAACACATGTATTCATTGCCAAGGGCTGCCATAGCAAATGATCACAAATTGGGTGGCTTAAAACCGTAGAGTTTTATTCCCTCACAGTTCTGGGGGTTCAAAGTCCGACACACAGGTGTTGGCAGGGCTGGTTCTTCTCGGAGGTCTGCGGGGGAGTCTCTCCTGTGCCTTCTCCCAGGCTCTGGTGGTTGCCCGCGACACTCGGTGTGCCTTGGCTTGTAGCTACATCGCTGCTGTCTCTGTCTTCATCCTCATATGGCGTTCTTCCCCGTGTGTCTGTCTGTGCCCCCAATTCCTCTTCTTAGGAGGACCCCAGGCACATAGGATTTAGGGCTGCCCTAATCCAGTGTGACTTCAATTTAATTTATTATATCTGCGAAGACCCTGTATCCAATGAAGGGCACATGCTGAGGTTCTGGCTGGACATGACCTTTGGCGGGACACTGCTGAGTAGAGTGTAGCACACCACAAATGATAAAGCCCTTCTTGTTCCTGATGCTACATGGATGCTTCTGTACGGCCTTGAGGACGTGATGCCGAGACAAGCGAGTCACCAGGAGACAAACGCTGCATGATTCCACTTCTCTGAGGTTCCTAAAGTGGTCGAATTCGTATGATAAAGCGTGGAGCGGCGGTTTCTGGGAGCTGAAGGGAAGGGGAATGAAGAGTTCTTGTATGAGGGGCACAGAGTTTCAGTTTGGCAAGATAAAGCGTTCTGGAGATTGCTCGCACAGCACTGTGAGTACATCTCATAGCACTGAACTGGGCACGTACGGATGGGTAAGGCGGTAGATCTTGTGTTCTGTATATGTCGCCATGATTAGAAAACACCTTTTGATCATTCCTGGCCTCACATGGAAACCTAACCTATAACACCATTTTATGTTGTGTGAAGGAAACTGTTCTGAGTTCCATAGACCCCTTTTGCTGTGAGAGTCGCTTGTGAATGCATGTGTGTCTGCCTGGGCTTCAGCACTTCACTCTGTGCTGTCTCCTTCTCCGACGCTGTAGCTATAACCTGGGCAGTGGTGTGGCGTCCATCGTGGTGAACGGCTCCTTCCATGATGGGCGGTGGCACCGGGTCAAGGCTGTTCGGTGAGTACCCGCCATGGCGCAAGCCCGAGCTGGAGCCCGGCAGAGGTGGGAGGTGCTCTCACGTACCCCCAGCCCCACTGCCCTCTCCCCAACCTCGCCCTGCATCCCATACTCCTGACCCAGTCGTTCAGGGCATTCTGCCGCCCACTCCCACTGTGTCCTTCATCGACATAGGCCCGAGAGGCTGAACTCCCAAATCCTCACTCAGCGTGACTTTCTGGAACAATAACTTTCTGAGGGCTCAGCTGGAATTGAGTGAGGTCTCGCTATTTAGTGAGATCTGGATATCTCTCGTGAGATGAGACTTTGAGGCATGTGGGCTTTGAGGAATGCTTCACGTTTCATTCTGTAGGCAATTTCCAACATTCCCTTTGACATCGCATTACCTTAAAAGCTGTGTGTATCCTGCCCCAGTTATATGTATCCCCTCTGCGGGAGTCACTGCCCTGACCTCTGATTAACTTCGGTGAATCAGTCCCTTAAAACTACAGTTTTGCTACCTATGTCCGTATTTCTGACAGTGTGTTTTGAGAACCGCAATAGGAGGCCCAAACTCAGCTGTTTGAGGAAAGCTCAGTCCTGCTCAGTCCATGGGAGATGAAGCTTCCAGGAGATGAGCTGGGCAGAGTTTTTGATCTGTGTTCCCTGAGAATTTACCATGACCCCTTCTGGGGAGGGCAGCAGGGGAAGTCAAAAGTGAGGTTTGGGGAGCATGGGGCCACCAACGTCAGTTTCCTACTCTGCGCACGTCCAGGCTGTGGTGGGAGTGGCCTCTTGTCCACTGCGCCTGCCGCCGATTCCCTGGAGGGCGTGTGAGGGAACAGAGGTGGGTCTGTGCCCACCAGCGGCCCCAGTAGCCTGGAAACCCTTGCAACAGAGATTTAGATGAAGCCCCCACTCTGACGTGTTGAAAAAAGAAATGTCTTTCCACAGTGAGTATTAGTAGGCTTGATCTAAAATATATCCTAGAATGTAAGTTAAGTTGCTCATAGTCCAAACCAGCTCCAAGATACATCAAACTATGTGGCCTCTTAAGGTCTTCATTTCTCTCTGCTACTCATCTTTAAAAGGGCTTGCTCAGAAACACCCAGAGAAAGGAAATACTTGACCACACTTGATCTCTGTAGCCTGTATCCTGCGAGCTCCCTGCTATCAACTTTCTTAAATAGAGAAGGTTGGTAGGACCCTCAGACCTTGTGAGAGGACTTTTAAATGCCCCAAACTGTTGTGGTTTGATTGTGTGCCTCCAGGTACACATTGGTGGGGATTCCAGGCACTTCCTGGACATCTAGGGAAACAGAGGTTAAGTGACTTTCCCGACACTATGCAACTGTTTGTGGGCAGGTCCAAGAGTAGGATCTTAGGTCAAAGCTCTTACCATCCCACTCCACGGAGCAGCCCACCCCAGCTAAGATTTCAGATGCTCAGGAGGGATAACAGGGGATGTTCCACCAGAAGAAGCTTAGGTGTCAGACCGTCATGCTTGGCACCAGGAAGGTGGTTTGCAGAGTTGGTTCTTGCTGCTGTGATCACTGACACCTCCCCTCGTGGGCCTGAGGCTGCAGTGAGGGTTGGACAGAAGGAAGGGACACAGGACCTGGATGGATGGGAGAACTCAGGCAGCTGTTGTGAGCTGCGCTCCACAGGGGCAGATGAGCCTAGAAGGGATGGTACCACGGATGTAAGCAGGAACTGGGGCCAGGCCGTGGGCATCACAAGCAGGGCCGAATGGAGACCTTAGTTCTCCACAGCAGCTCAGAGGCGGAGACGGGGAATCGATGCAGTCTTCTCCAAGGGGAGCCCGCTTGGTGCACTGCCTCGCTCTGAGCAATCCTGGTCTTACGGGCAGTAATCCTCGTTTGTACGGCATCCTCAGGATGCCAGGTACTTTACATACCAAATCTTAGTTAATATTCACAGCAACACAAGATCTCTAACCTCCATGACATGGATGAGGGTGGTAACGTATTGATAACAAGAACAGCACACCCGCTGGCGCTCTTCATAGAGCAGGAGTGTGTCAGGTACCGCGCTCTGCGCTGTGCACACCCGGTCAGTCACTGATCTCCGGAATAGCCGTGGGAGATCGGCATCGCTGTCCCGTTTCAGAGGAAGAGGTGGGGCTCCACAGTTCGCCTGCTCATCCTTCTACCACTGTGAACCCTATACGGTTCCAGACGCAAATCATTGTGTCTGGGCATCTGGGATATGTCACTGAACAACACAAGCATCCTTGCCTTGATGGTCTTGCCTTCTAATGGGAGGCAATAGACAGCAGTGAACATAATGAGGATGTTCATTATGTATTAGGTTAGAGGGCGATACCGTGTCTATTCTCATACTGAAGGTATCATTGATTATAAGACGGTAGCCTCATTTTAGAGATGAAGAAAATGAAAAAGTCTTATAATTGATGAGTGAAAGCGGAGAAAACGGAACTTTTTTAGAGTGATGGGGGGAGGCAGGCCAGTCAGGGCATTGCAGGTCATGGCCTCGGGGGTGAGGCTCTGAATGAGCACGTCCGTGGGTGGTGGGTTTTTGGGGGAGGGTGCAGTCTCAAGGGCTAGGACAGGATCGGAGACAGACCTCTAACGCCAGCTGCTTGAAGAGTTGCTCTCAAGAAGTGAGGCCCAGGCCCCCGGATTTATAGCACGTACCCCCCTCCCACACGGGCAGAGCCAGAGACCTCTGGAAGGTGAATGAGGGCTAAAAGCAGGAAGGCTGGTTTTAAATATGTACTTGAATTCACTTGAGGACTTAGAGTCCAAGCCCTCCCCCTACTCCGTGGAGCTGGCACACAGTCACTGGGCAAAGTAAAGTAAGAGCGTCTGGCAGGGGAGACACTAGGTCTCACTAAATACCGGACTGCTGCGTGTCATACAGATTAGGACCGGGGACTTTGCGACAGGCCATATGTTGAATACTGAGAGCCCCGTCATTCTTTCCCCGTAATTGGGATTCCAGAATGCTGGCAGCCAGACACAGAGGAGAATGGCAGATCCAGGTGTCCCCAGGAAGTGCTGGAGCCAGGGCACAGTGCTCCAAAGGCTCCCTCGACAAAACCCTTCCGGCCCACAGAGCTTCCAATCTGCCTTTCAGAGCTCAGGTCCTCACTAGCGAGTGGCAGTAGCGATCACAAGGCACTGGAACAATGTTTCTGGTGTAAGAGTTAGGTATCAGAGCAAACAGATGCAGTGAAGCAACGCGGAGGAAACAAAGTCTATGAATAAAAAGGTGATGTAAATATTAATGCCATCAGACAGATAAAAGGGGTTATTCACCGAAGAAACAAGAACTGTTTGTTAGAAAAAGGAAACATTAAAAATCGATAAAGAATTCTTAAGAACAAAAGAGGTGCCTGTGTAGGTGTCCGCCCAGGGGCTATAGAAGCAGATGTACTTTTGTGAAGCTCCATGGGCTGAGTAGTTTGGAAAACCTGCAAAGCCCTTGCCACAGGTGCACACCTCTGCTCCACTGTCCTCAGAGTCACTTTCGGGTGGCTCTTTGGGTCCTCTAGAAGCTGCTAAACCATTCTTCATCCTTCCCTAGAGAAACCCTCCCCCCTACAAAAACTGCTCCATCCCCACCGTGCTCAGAGTAGCCCACACAGTCACCATGAGCCACCAGAATGGGTGCCCTGTCCTCTTCTCCGGCTCCCTCTCACCTTCGAACCATGCCGACAGTTCCCTGTGCCTCTCACCATCAGCTTCTGCCTTCCTCTTTTTCCACTCAGCTCCCACCTGCGGAATTCTCTGGGCTCTGTCTGCACCAACTCCCTTGTCTTCTCACTCTTCCCACAGCAACTTCCTGTGGGCATTAGCTTCCCCCTTCACTTGACCCACCCAGCCTTCGAAACTGACCTCAGACAGACTGTCCTTGGAGTAGCTCTCCGTGACCCTCTGTCCTCTTCCTGTGTAATCCCACGGTGCCATAGAGCGGGGACACCGAGCTGTGGTTTGTACTTTCATCCTGTTGCGTTCCTCAATAGACCTAATGCTCCCGGGGGCCAGAAATGTGTGTGTGTGTGTGTGTGTGTGTGTTCCATTTTTGCAGCTGTCATTTAGCACAGTGCCTGGTGCATAGTAGGTACTTTAATACATTTTTATGGAAATGAATTGGACGATGGAATGAAGCTCCAAAAATGGTGGTGGCTTTTATAGGGATGGCCCATCGGGAAAGATCACCGTGGACGACTACGGGGCCAGGACAGGCAAGTCACCCGGCACCATGAGACAGCTCAACATCAATGGGCCTCTGTACGTGGGTGAGTGACCTCGGGCCGGACCTCAACGACGCCCCTGCCTTTCTGTGTTGTTCCATTTGCCCTGTGGGGGCTCCTCCGAGTCGGGCGCTCCCCTGGATCACACACATGCTTGGAAATAGGAAGCCCTCCAGATAGTTCATTCTCCCATGTTCTGAACTTCTGACTCATGGCTGAGGGGGCAGGAAGCACTTAGACGCTTTTGTGCTTTGGACCCATCCACCGGGAAAGCCGTGCTTTTCTGGTTCATAGAACAGGAACCTGCTAAATATAGCTCCCTCTGGGAAGGAGGGGTGGTTCTCTGGCCCCTTTCAGAATTAGCACGAGTGGTATTTCTGTGAATAGTTCGGAACCGCTAGTGCAGACACGTCAGCACGAAAAGATGTCTCCCTCCATGTCTTCTCTAACTGTGAGCTTAATTGAAAGCATTCAACATCAGTGCTTTTCTTTCGGTTTAAGGGGACATTACCTCTAACTGCATACTACATTTTATTGACATTATACAACACTTCAAAATTTACCAGATACTCTTTGGTTTGAAGTGGCCAACTGGGTCAGAAGTCACACATGAAGTAGCTACTTATAGCCTCTGGTTGTATATCAAACTGAATCAAGTCAACTGTTCCTTCGAGGATAGTTCTACATCAGACACTATGTACGGAGCAGTTCCCGGGGCCTGGGGCCCTCCCTTACCTGTCAGCCAAGGGACGCATTGATTGGTAGGCACACTCCGGTGTCCTAAGGAGACAGGGTCCCCTTTGGCTCACCCCGTGTCCCTCTGGCTTCCTGGCAGGTGGGATGAAGGAAATTGCTCTGCACACTAACAGGCAATACGTGCGAGGCCTCGTGGGCTGCATCTCTCATTTCACCCTGTCTACCGACTACCACATTGCCCTCGTGGAGAACGCCGTGGACGGGAAGAACATCAACACCTGTGGAGCCAAGTAACGCCATCTGGCCTTGCCCAAGGGACAGAGCCTTCTATCCTGAGGACCCCCGAGGGGGCCCCCAGCCCCTGCCGGCACCGTACGCCGAGGCGCTGGGGCCGGCTGCGTTCGTTCTCATCGAGGGGAAAGTGCACCCACTGAGAAACTAGAACCCAGACGGGAGTCCCTGTGTGGCCTTTCCTGCTGACACTCCGTGGGCCAAGCCCAGTGGAATCTTCTGTGTAGGAAGCAGCGGACTTTGCCCGTTGAATGTGCAGTGGCCGCCAGAGATCAAACATCAGGGCCAACTTGGGCCTGTCAGCTGTAGCTCAGTGACTGTGTTGTGAGTCACAACGCGTTAAACAAAGAGAGAAAAGAGAGACCCAAAGGGCAGTATTAAAATACTTCTCTCCCTCCCTGACTCATGATACTTACTGACAGCAGAATGACTGTGTGACCTTGAACATGGAATTTCTCACCTTGGCCCATGAATTATTAGGATTAACCCCTTCCACTCCTCACTGGCTGTTTCAATGTGTTCTGACTATTCCATGAAAATAAGGGGGCGGGGAGACTAAGTGTAGACTCGTAACCATAGTGCTGCCCCCTGAAGTTTACCTTTAGTGAGAAATCCCTACTTTTTACAATGTTAATCTAAGGAAGTGGGTGCCCTGATTTTGTAGCTGTCCTTTTGTATGTGTATATTTTTATAGCTGCAGGTTGTCCACACAGCATAATTTTGCAAGTTTGGGTGGCCAGCCCTGAATTCTTTGCACAGTTCCTAAAAATGTTCTCCCAGAGGAGCCTCGTTGGGCCCTTAGTGGTATTGGTGGGGCGGGATAGGTAACATGGGGTGGGTATCGTCTTGGGGAGCTGACCATTCTCCTCCAGTAAATGGTAACAGCTGGAGGACATGAATTGGAAACTTCCCAAATAAGCAGATTAAAAGGTACATGTGTTCCTGGGGGTGGGGTGGGGGGAAGGGGCACTGTCGTTTTTGTTTTCAGAGGGGAGGACTGTCTATAGTGAACTCGAATAAAGGAGATGAAGAAGGCTAGAGCTCATTCATTCAGTCCTTCATTCATCGGTGAAGATGCTGGTGGCCCCGCCCAGAAGTGGACGCCAAGACCATTCACGGCTCTAAGGCTGTGCTGGGGGTGAACAGCCGGGCCATCAGCCGTCCCTTTGCTATTCACACACGTGACGCTGGTGACAGCTGGCTCGCTGGCAGATCCCTAAGGCAGGGCTCGCTGGGGGAAAGGTGAGATGAACACTGACCCCAAACACTGTGGAAATATGACTCCACACGCACCGGACCCTGTGTTTGGTCCCAGTCACGACTTGCCTCCGGTTTGCGCCACATTCCCGCAGCGGAGACGTTGGGTCTTGTGCAGGGCGCACCTTTGGGCACAGTAAGAACTCTGTAAAACGAAAAAATAAATGAGAGACGTTCACTTTGTGCTTCAAGCTTGTGGCTCCTGTCTTGGGGACCCTTTGAGGAGCAGGATCGTTCTTCCCGGAGGAGTAATGGTAGCAAAAACAACGATAATAATTCATCCTCTCCTACATATGTCTCCTTGTGTGTGCAGTTGGAGAAAAGCCATATGGTAGCAAGTGGGTTTCACCGCCTCCCAAACACCCTCACCTCAATTCCTTTTCCATGGAGGCTGCTCGGGCCAGTGCTTCCCCGGATACAACTGAGCAGCTTTCACAGCACATTTTGAATCAATTGCCCTCAGCCAAAAAATCATTGTGATTTTAGCAGAATATCCAGCTGAGCCGAAGCCAGAAGAGCTGTGTTATAGATGAGCCATTGTTCCATGCAAATGTCGTCCAGAGAAGGGTGCAGTGACCCAGGGCCGGGGGCTTGGAAGTGTGTGAAGTGGAGGAGGGTTCTGAACCACCGACTTGGGTGGGATGCAGAAGGGGCTGAAAGGGGAGGGGTGGCCCACATGGCGATGGTTCAGGGCAGTGCAGATCCTGCTGGGGAGCGTGAGGGCTGCAGGGTGCAGGGCCCAGGGATGAGCTGATCTCATGGGCGGCTCTGGTTAGGAGAACAGGGTCAGAAACTACCCCCCAAGCTAGGAGGAAGGCTCTTTGACCCTGGCAGTGGACAAAACCCAGGAGATGTGGGATGTACAAAGTCCCAGGTGGTTGTGAGGATAAAAACTTTGTCCTGAAGCTGAAGGATTAGACCGGGGTTCAGAAGGCAGGAGAGCTGACACGGTTGGAGCTGGGCCTGAGGGTGCCTAGTTTTCCCTCTGAGTGTGTCTGCTGTCTGCAATAATGCTGCATGAGAAACAGCCTCACAACCCCGGCGGCACACCAGAATAGCTCTGCTGATCTCAGCCAGACTCTTCCCCTGCGTGGCCGTCAGCTAATCCTGGACAGCCTGGCCGGAGGTGGCGAGGTGACTCGAGTCAGTCCCGTGTGGCTCTCCTGCTCCTCCTGGGACCCGTGGGAGCCTGCACACCCTTGGCATGGCGAAGGCGGGGGCTAAGAGCACTAGAGTGAAGGTGGGAGGCCTTGTGCAGCCAAGCTTTGGAACTGCCACCTGTCACTTCTGCCACATCATTGTAGTCAAAGTTCACAGGTGCGAGAGATGAGCATACAGAATCCATCCGCCACCACCTGACCAAGGGCATGGATGCAGGGAGGGTGAAAATCAGGGCCATGAGCCATGAACCCAAGTCATGCACTGTTGGGAGAAGTGGTGCCATCGTCCTTCTGCAGGGACCACTGGGCTTGGGGACCGGATCTGTGAAGTCCTCAGTGACTGGCCCAGCCAGGTCAGGTCCAGTAGGGCAGCATTCGGCCCTCCACCACCTTCTCTGCTGCCCCCTACACTCCCTGTCCCTCCACCTGTTGTCTGCCACTTGGCGGTGTCTTTTTCCCAGGAGGGGGACTGGCGGAGGGGTGGCGGCTTGGTGGGGAGGCATGTTGGGGAGGGCGGAGCAGCCAGAGAACTGGGAGGCTCATGTGTTCTCCTGCACAGGAAGAACATGGAGAGGCAGGGGTTCAGGAAAAGCTCTGGCCCACCATCGGGGTCTGGGAAAGCCCCCCAGAACTTCCCATGTCTTCCACACAAGGATGGCTGGAGGTTGGGGTGAGGGAAGGGGCTGTTCTGACTTTTCCTATTAAAACTGACGTTCATAACCTGTGTTTCCTCTAAGCCTGGTCCTGGGGTTGCTGGCAGGACGGTCTGCAGGGTCGCCCTAGTCCCCACACCCCCCCAGAAGCTATCAGGCACCGGGCTGAATGCGGCTCAGCTCCCCCCCACCCCACCGTGTGCCTTTTATTTCCGGAGCGGGCCCTGTTCCAGCCTGCGGGTGGATCCAACACAAACAGGCCTCTGCTTTCCCTTCTGCTTTCCTTCCCACTTCCCTCCCGCCTTCCCACCGCCCCGCCTCCGCCCCGAGTGGGAGGAAGGAGCTCGGAAATGTGCCCGGAGCTGGCAGGCCGGGCTTTCCACTTGGAGGAAACACTGCATTTTTCACCTTTAACCTAGAAAAATATGGTTCTCAGAAAGCTTGTTTTTAGCACTGAGAGTTCCCAAAGGAAGAAGAATGGGGAGTTGGGGGGGGGGGCCTTGGCAGTCCCTCTCAGGCTCTGACAGCCAACCCTTGGCCCCAGAGGGCTGCTGTTCCCTGGGAGGAGGGCCCTGGGGGGTGGGGGCAGGCAGCCTGTGGAGCACAGGGGACAATGGAGAATCCCATCCCCAGTGGAAAGGTGGTGGAGACGTCCAGACAGGGGCTCGCACAAAGCAGGAGCTGCTTCTACTCCCTTCCCGAGCCTTCAGCGGAGCCCAGTCCAGGAGTGCCCTGGAAGGGGCGAGGCACAGGTATGCCCACCTGGAGCAGCGTGTGTCCCGAGCTCTCAGAGGCAGGAAAGAAGGGCTCCCTCCAGGCCACCCCCCAAAGGAGCCCACAGAGGAAAGGGCTGCCAGCTCGGGGTCAGAGCCGGAATCCCAAATCCAGGCTTGGGGCTGCTTCGACCCCCTCCCACAGAGGCGTTGTCCAAGATGGAAAGCAGGGTCATTCAAGGACATGTCAAGCCCGGATTGCCAGAGCGCACCCTACACATGGCAGGGAAAGGCCAGCCTTCCTGAGGCTGTGAGGAAAAGGGTCTGAGGGTGACAGGGGCCCTTGGGAAGCTGCAGCTTACAGGTGGCAGTGTTCAGGCAGCCAAGTGGCTGACCAGCTCAGTGCAGGGCCTGCCTTCTGGGACGGGCCCTGCGAGTAACCGCACTTCAACCTCACGTTCAAAGAATGTTCTGAGTAACAGCCCTCCCTTGAAGAGGGCCAGAGCAGATGGGCATGGCCGGGCTGACTCGGGAAGACAGAGGCTGGCCAGGAAGACTGGGCCCCACCGTGAGGACACACCATGATGCTTCGCTGCGGAGCTTTCCTCCCCCTTACCCTGACCTTCAGGTGCAGCCTGCCCAAGGACCTAGGTTGCTCGGCAGTGCACCTGGGCTCCCTTGGGTGGCCTGTCCTTGACAGTATAGTCTTGTTGGGGAGGGGCACAGGGCAGTTCCTAGTCAGAACTCCACCTCCTTCCAAAGCGCTCTCAGGGCAAAGACTAGGGGTTGAACAAACCTGCAAGCAGACCAGAGCTACTCCGTCAGGGTGGGGCTCCGGGTTTGAAGTCTTTGCCCTTCTCTCCTTTGCCTTCTTCTCCACAAATAACCTCCAGGGCTCAGGGGAGCTGTTGCAAGCTATTTCCAAGCAGCAGGGAGCTCCCCTGGGCCCTGCCTAGCCCTAGTGAGGCCAAGGGCTGGAGGAGCAGGGCAGGCCGCAGAGAGAGCTCCTCTCCTTGCCTTCCCTTCCTACCCGCCCTTGCTGGGGCTTCTTTGTCCTAGAAAGTGCACGGCTCCTGGAGCACTTGTCTTTTCCTGGAAAGATGTGAAAGGAACGCTATGTCTCAGCTTTTGGGATGAGGTTTCTGCTTTCCTATTGGCCTGTCTTTGTCTCTCTGCCTAGCAAAGGCACAGAAATCTCTGAACATGTGGTATGGCCTCCCCTAACATCCCACCTCCCCTCCAGGGCCCAACCACGAGGCTGTGGCCTCCCTGGACAACCTCGCACTAAGGGGCTGCAGCTCCAACTTGGCTAAAAGATGACTTGGATTGCAATGTCTCTGAGAAGGAAGGCCAGGGAAGCTCAAGAAATTTGTTCTTATAATAAACTCATTTAGAAACTAAAGTAACAGGCGCCATGCCAGGGCATTAGCTGCGTAAGGCCTTGTCAGAAACCAGCTGGAGACAAGCAGAGGCAAAGTAAGGGGCTCAGACCCAGAGCTGTGGGGCAGAGTGGTGCAGGGTTTTCAGGCCTGCTGCATGGTCTCAAGTACACACATTAATACATTAATAGGATGTACGTACGAAAATTCACATAGGAAAATGTCCCACAGGATAAAATAAAACTATTTAGTTAAAAATAGCTAACGCAGCCCTGGCTGGTGTGGCTCAGTGGATTGAGCGCCGGCCTGTGAACCAAAGAGTGGCCAGTTCAATTCCCAGTCAGGGCCCATGCCCGGGTTACAGGCCAGGTCCCCAGTAGGGGGCGTATGAGAGGCAACTGCACACTGATGTTTCTCTCCCTTTCTCCCTCCCTTCCTCTCTCTCTAAAAATAAATGAAATAAAAAAAAAATAGCTGAGTAAGAAGATTGTGTGATTTTTTTTCCCTTTTTCCTTGTGTCTGTTTTCTAGTTTTTCTTCAGTGAGCCTGTAGTGAGTATCTGTTGTTTTGTTCACTCAGAATGTCCCCTTCCTGCTTTTGGGGGACTGGCTGTCCTCCAACTCTCACGCGTGGTTCTTGTGAAAGCAGCCCTTGGGGACGTCTGGCCAGAGAGAAGGAAGTTTGGACACAGAGAAGGGACACGTGTTACTTCTGGGAGGAGTGTGGGACCCAGGGCTCACCTACCCAAAGGAGAGGCCTAGAGTCGGGCGTGGGCTGTCTGTCTCCCAGAGAAGCGGGTAGCCACTGAGCAAAGAGTGGTTGGGACAGGATTGGATCCCTTGGTCATGCAGAATGTCACCTGGCAAGATACAGAGAACCTTACCCAGAAGAATGAAATTCTAAAGTGGGGGGCAGGTGAGGCAGGGGTGGTGGCCAGGGGGTAGGAGAAGGGCTCTACTGTTGTCACTCCAGATGCAGCCCATTTGGCAAGGAGACAGAGGGTGAAGGCGGTTTCCCTGAGGGAGGACAAAGGGTAGCGGCCTCTGGCCCCCGCGTGAGAACCCCCACCACAGGGAGCCTGCAAGTTTTTTGACAGGACCCCAGCTTTCCACAGCTGGAGACCATTCCACGGGAGGATGGCCTCTGTGAAGTAACGCGTCTCTAATACCCCGGGAAACACATGAAGCTACTTTTTTTCCCCCGAGGCATAATTATTTAAAGACTGTTTATCAAGCACTTGTGACGCAGCAGGTACTAGCTCTGCTCTGTAGATGCAGGGGTGGCTGAGACTTTGTTCCATTCCCGTTAGGAGCTCAGCATCAGACGTGTGCTCAGGGCTGCGGAGAGTGTTGGGCGCTACAGAGGCCGATGCCCGAAGCCCCGGGGCAGGCTTCTGTGGACCTGCAACGCTTAAACGGAGGCTGAGACAGAGGATGTGCAGAAAGACGCATGCTGCACTCGACCACGCGGGACCCGGTCCCGTGGTGCATCTAGTAGGCCTTCTGGGTAACGGAGACGTACATGGATTTGGGTACACTCTAGAAACGATCACACCCCCTAAAACTCACCATCCACAGAAAGCCTGACACATGAATTGATGTTCCCTTTATCTTCCCGACGGGCACTGCTAACAGCCCGGGTACTGATCCATGAAGACAGAACAGACCATCTGACCTGGTTTGAAAGCATTCACACCGGTAAGGCGCTTACAGAAGTCAGGTGTTGCTGAGGTTTCTCTAGGGGGCGACATTTACACTACCTGGAACCCTCATCGCTTAGCGGAAGGAAGTTATCAAGACCTCACTGCTCGGAGCTGAAGAGAATGAGAGGTCAAGTAACTGCTCTCAGGCCACCCAGGTAGTAAGTGGTGACCCTGGCCCTGAGCCAGGTCTGAGCAGCTCAGGTAGGGCAGCAGCGGCCCTGGCCCTGAAACCTGTGTTGCCACCCTGGGAAAGGAAAGGAGCCCCACCCCGTGGTCGTTGAGAAAATCAGACTCCGTTTCTGAACAGTGCGGGTTGTCTGCACTTGCAGTCGGGGAGTTCGGAACCAGGAGGGTCCAGTTGTTACTACTCTGCTTCTTCAAGGGTCCCTGGCTCGCCCAGCAGCCTCGAGGAACGTGGGAGCGAGGGCTGCTCGAGCGGCGCTGAGGGGGACGCCAGCAGAACGGCCTGCTTTGGGAGCCTCGGCCTGGGCTGGAGACGCTTCTGCAGCAGCGAGGACGCTGGCTGGGGGCGTGAGGGGAAAGAGACTACATTTGAGCTGACACTTGACATTCTTTCTCACCTGCCGAGTGTTGGGAGGCAGGTAACAGGTGGGCGGCTCAGTAACTGCCCTGCACTCATTGTAACGTGATCCCCGCTTAACGGTTTTGATGATCAGTCATCCTCAAAAGCTTTTCTTGTCTCTTTAATCTGAAACTAATCACTCTGGGATAAAATTAGCTCCCATTTAATCCCAAATCAGTTCAAGACATCTCTTGTTACTTCAACTTCTCTGTACTTTTAATTCAATTTTACTGTCTCTCCAGGGGAAGGGTAATGGATAGAATTGTTAGGCCATTCAAAGTGAATTCTTATACAGCTCTTTCGTAAAGAACTTGAGTTCGTAAGCTAACCTTTTTGTGTCCTGTAGAATACCATACATTAAAAAGATTATTCATACATCACTAATTCTCTTTCCCCTGGAATGAATCATGACTTCATTACTCCTGGAGTTGATGGTGCTATTTTGGCTCAAGAATTCGCCATCTGGGAAACAAGTTACGCACGGAGACCTCCCTGAAGGACAAACCATATACATGAGCTCTGCTAGTGCTTAAATATGAACACGTGTCACAGTGAGTTTAAAATTCATCTACAGGCTCCTCGGGTTAAGTCCAGGTCCATTCAGATTTCAGCTGTTACTCTAGGTAAGCCACATACGAACACTTAATTTCTCCCCTTATCTTAAATAATTTCTAGTTCAGGTCAATTCATACTTTAAAATTTCTGAGGTTTTGCTGAATGACTATATTTCCAAATCCAACAACTTGCAATGAAATTTTGATATATTCCTAGAATCTCCAGAAATGTCGAGGTTATCTTCATAGGAAATAAATGAAAAGCCATGGTTGAAGGACCAGTATTTTATTTTGTAAAGTTACATTCCCACTCTGTGATGACTTTTGTGCTAACTTCCCTGGTAACTAGAATGGAGATTTAATGGAACATGGGAAAGGCTATGCCAATGGCATAGCAATGCAAGCATGGAAGATTTAGTTCCCGCCCCACACAACTGCAGCTCTCATGGGGTGGAACCAAAAGCATTAACAACGAAGCAGAAGCCACTTTTCCTGAGTGCTAACACGGGAAGGAAAGAAACAAACAACAATGCCCATATTTATCAGTGTAAGTTGTAAGAAAATATATTTATTTTTTCCATGACAATACTACGATAAAACTGTTAAATACATGCATGTTTTAAAAACAGACATAAGTAATATCTTTAGGAGTTAACAGCCAAGCATACTAGTTTTACATTTAAGGTCTCTTAGTGATAGGTTATTTATATTCTACGTTCTTGCTATAAACATGTTTTCCAAAAGATATTGAAACTAAATTCTGAAATTATACAATGATATAAAATGACCAAATTTTCCATTCTAATGCAACATACTTTCCAAATTTTCACATGGCAGAAAATACTTGTCATCTGTGTAAATTGAGTTGTTTTATTCCATATATTAAACTCAGAATTCTGCGAATCAGACTGAATCACACAAGTACCCTACAACCTATGGTCTGCTTCCCATATATGTGTTTAAATGTTTCCTTATATGATTAATGATTTTTAGATACAGAACATCACAACTGATCACTGGGGTCAGAAAACGAGGTCTGCACTGTAACATTTCGAGAAACGAGAAAGGGAACAGTTGTAGGTCTGCAGTCTCTCCCTGTCTTTCAGCTACGTTTGCACGCGCCTGACCAAACAAAAAGTAGTAAACAGTTGTTAGTATTTATTAAAACAATTGAAAATATTTAACACATAACATCCCCTTTGAGAAAAAACAATCATTCTACAAACAACCTTATAAAAAAACAAAAACTTATATCTGTTCACAGTATGTGTATTTTGTAAACAGTAATTCACTATAATGCAATTTTGAAAGTAAAAATGGTGATTTCCTAGCATTATAAGAACTTATGGCCAGCTAAAATGTAATACATTCCTACTAAAAAAAAGTTGAGTATTTTAAAATGATTTGATCTATGGACATACTTTTTTAAGGTGGCACCATCTCAAATTTAGGATGTCTTTCTTTCCAGGCCGAGCTTTTCAATCAATTCTGAACTGTAATTTTTTTTTTTAAAGGCTGTGTCCATACTTTCCCTACACATTATGTTGGAAGACAAAAATTAAATGGAAGGATATATCATAAATAATGGGCAGAAGTATTTGGAATCAAACTGGAGGCACAATATTTGAAAAAATACATGAAAATTATTGTTCAGTATTGTTTTCTTTGATCAAATGCAAAAACACCAACACCAAACCCAACAGCTAACTTGCCCATGTTTTAATAATAACAGTGTTACCACCAGTAAATCTTTTGATGTTTTATTATACACCACTGGAATGCTCAGAGAAAACAGTAAGTTCAGAAATTGAAAGTTACTCATCTAAAATGGAATAATTCTAAAGGGAAGCACATTTTTAACGTGTATAAGGAAACTCAATACTCTTAGGTGAGCCATCCAATTAGGTGCACGAAGTGTTTCTGGCTTAAGTGCTGCAAAAGGTCTGTGTTGTTACTGCTTTGTTTTTAGAAGTTCTGGCTACTGCAAAGGCAATCTCAGGAGAGATACGTAAATATAGTAACATGAACTTTTTAAATTAATACTAATTTTTTACCCATCCACATCTCTTTAGTTTTTAGGGCGAGTTATTGCAACCAAAAGGTAATGTAAATCCCTACTGGTTTGTATCTGGTTTGTATTCAATTGGTTATAATTTAATTAAGAGGTTCTGAATTTTTGTTTCTATGGTTCTTCAGCTAGGCACTTACACATAAAAACATTCAGAGGATTTTCTTCTTCAAATACCACTTTTAATTTTCATAAAAGTGCCGCACAGTTAGAATTTGTCTTGCATAGGTGAACTGTTTATAACCGGGACACTTGTAATCCAAAATATTAACGTTCTTAATACAGGGACGAACACACACTACTAATGGTTAAAAATAATAGAACCCTATCATAATTCAATATAGTAATTACATAGATTGGGATATGTTCTAGATCAAATCACACCCCCTAAAATTTCACCATCCACAGTGAAGCCTGACACGCGAATTGAATGTTGCCCTTCCTCTGGACCGGCATCGCGAACAGCCCTGGTCCATAGTCCATGAAGACAGAAAGAGACCAAAATCAAACCGAGTAATTTCCAATGATACTCTAAAGTCATGTCTGAAAGGTGCATGTCCAGTAAGGTTGGCCACAAATCCTTTTCTTGTGTGGAAAAGTTCTCTTGAATATAAACGATGGGCATGGTACCACAAAACTCTGTCGTAGCAGAAAAGACTAGTTTAAAATAAATGCCTCGGAGCAAAGAATGAGTGCTTACATTAATCAACGAGGCTCGCACACCCGTGCGCTGCTGGTTTGCTAGAACACAGGCTGCTGGGTACAGACATGTCTCAAGGTGCACACCCACCAAATACAAAGGGGCTACGAACACTTAAAACCAGGGAGAAATATGATACCCAGTGATGCTTTCACGTGAGTCTTAACCAAGTGTGTACTCGGCCTGGGGAGCCACTTCTAGAGCACTGAATCTTCCAGCGAACGGTCTCAGGTCTGCACGAGTTAGACCCTGGCAGGTGCCGCCCTCAGAACTCTGCTGCACGTGCACAGTCTGGGAGGGGGCTCAGCCACAGAAAACTACACAGGGAGCTTGCACGACGTGCCTGAGCTTTGTGAACAGCCAGTGATCCCACACGTTACTCTTGAGATGTCCGATTTTACACTTTCAAAATAAAAAAGATTTCATAAAGGATACACAGATTGTAACAGAAAACAGCAAAAATTACTTCAAAGAAACAAGCAAAAAGTCTTCTCAGATTATGTGCTGGAGCACTAGAAAATTTTGAGATAACATTTTCTGCATATTGACATGTTAGGGGGTACTTTAATTTCAAAACACCATAAAATTGATTTCACATTTCTTCCGGAAGAAAGTATGCCTCAGTCTCCTTTACTAAACCACATCTATTCAAATACAGAAAGGACAGTAATGCTCTTTACATATGGGTGGTATGAAGACAATTAAGAAGTTATGGGACTAATTACCCACAAGAACACAAGCTGCACGGAAGTGCTAAGAATGTGACTTTGACCACAGTGTTTAGGATGCGATTTTCTCTATGCCACCTTTCAGCTCCACGAGCCGTGACAGTGAAGCTGGCAGGAACACGAGGCTGGTGCCTCTGCCCTGGAACTCGCCCGTGAATGGCAGCTTCTGGGTCAGAGCTGCAGGAACGCAGCCTCTCCATCCTGAGCTCTGAAACGCACCCAGCTCTGCTGTCCAGGCTTCAGGGCCGCAGTCTCAAACCCAGGCTTCTGCAGGCTCAACGCACCGAAGGCTTCAATTGTATGTGGGCCCACTCATGCAACATGTAACGTAAAAGGTCTATCTAATGTCAAAAGCCTGCCCCAGTTTTCTGATATTTGTATATTAGGTGGTGTCTGTTTAAGAGGGCCACTCACAAGAGAAACACAGTTGCAGGGACCACCAGGACCTGCCTTTCTCATGTGGGAAGCCTGACCTGGCGCTGGCTGTGAGATGAGAAAATGTGTTCTTTGTGGAGCCCTGCGCGATATACGCAGTGGACATAATTCCTGGATGGGGAGGAAGGGTTCCAGAGCTGAAGTGAGGTGGCCATTAGCCGAACAAGTGAATCAGTATGCAGAAGGGCACTAGATTCGGATGGTCACAGCTGAATGCATCAATACCAATGACAGGGACCACTCAGTCACTTCTGGTCTTTTCCCATTAACACAGTTCAGTGGCGTTTAGACCAATAAACTCTTACCTTCACCAGTACTTATCCTATCTTTAAGAGATGAAGTTAAGGGCCTATATGTTTCAATGGTGAATGAGGCATGAGTTGGGGACGAGAGGTATTGTGATGACAAGCTTCAGCAGGGACAGAAGGCAGCCCCAGGTCTCAGGGTCCCAGGTGAAAGCTAAGGGAAGGAGCCCAAGGGGAGAAGTAAGATAAGGGAGCAAACTCCGTTAGAGGTGGCTCTGGTTGAATACCTGTTTCATTGTTGAAAATCTCTATGAGCTATTATATGGTTTTAGTATACTATGTGGGTATATAATTAATTCTATTTCATTTTACATGTTGATATATCATGAAGCTTGGGAATTTAGCTGACTCCTCGCAGTTAAAAATCAGGATTCATAACAGAGTACCTATACAGACTTCATCCTTTGTCACCCTGGGTTTTTTCCACAACATGATTTTTGTAAAGATAGATACATTATCAAGTGGGGGGAAAACTGATCCATTACAGACAAGTACATTACAGAACCTCAGATAATTTAACAAGAAAAAAGACAAAACAGGCATATCTTGACTTACTCAGCTATTTCAAAAGTTTAAGTACTCTTACGTTAAGTACCCAATGACAAAACGCACAGACAACCTGAGGGCAGGCACACTGTGGGACACACTTTGTAGTTTTCCACCTGCTTTTCGAGGGGCCACGTTCAA
This sequence comes from Desmodus rotundus, assembly GCF_022682495.2. Lineage (NCBI taxonomy): Eukaryota > Metazoa > Chordata > Mammalia > Chiroptera > Phyllostomidae > Desmodus > Desmodus rotundus. The sequence goes on from NC_071387.1 coordinate 202,207,527, forward strand.
CCCACACACCACTCCCGAACACCAAGGGTGGGCAGAGGATGCCGGGAAGACACGCGACTCCAGACGGCCTACCGAGCAACTGCAATGCAGGTATGCCCGTTGCTTCAAATGGGCTGACATTCCATATAAAACAGCCCTTGAGTAACTGTTCCTGTAAGAAGCACTTTTCTTTCTAGTTTACATTTTTTAAAAAATGGCTGAGGTCTGGATCGAATAGTCTGGACTGATGACCACGTGAGAGAGGAACAGCGAAGAGGCACGATCGAGGAACGACACCTGCTAGGAGGCGCCACAGCCCCTGCCTGGGCGACCCGGCTCCATGGCACAGGTCTTCTCAGGAGAAAGTGAAGCCAGTCAGAACTACACAGACAGCTGATGCCGCCAGATATTGCTTAGTAGTCGTCGCAGATAGTAAGTCACTAGAATTGAATGTTTGTGAGTTACATTGACTTTGCTCACATATTTACATAACTGACACTGTGGAAGAACAAAAAGAAAAGACCCAAATTAAAAAAAAGAAAAAGCAACACCTTAGATCTTAGGAATTTAAGGTGGAAATACTAGGCAATCACCTGCGATATGGGAAGCTAGCATAAAAGCTACAAAAATAACGGCGAGGTTTGAGAACCCACCACAGGCAGACAAGACGACTGGGCGGGAGCTGCGCACAGCTGCGCTCGTCCCCGAGTTTGTACCCCTGAGAAACTGTTTGACAACCATTATACAGTAGGCACAGAAGCCAGCACACTTCACCAAACAGAACCGTAAGAGCTGTCATTACATCAAAAATCATATTAATTTTTGTAGATGCTGTGGAGAGAGGAGGAGAACATTAGGAGTTTTCAAATCTGTGCTTGGTTTTCACCCAGAAAGGCGCCAGCGTCAGGCAGATGCACGCCGTCCGCTGTGCTGACACTTTCCTCCCTCGCCTGCCAGTTCGCTTGCCAAGTACACAGGAAAGAAAACCACAGCAGAACAGGACACAGTGGCTGTGGCGTTTGCTTTGCACGTATGGACCAGACAGCATCAGGCTCGAAGTGCTTCTCGAAGGTGGAGAACGCGGGGATTCTTTGGCTCGAATGACATACACCTGCAAGTCTTGGGTTGTGTGGACTGGTTTCTGCATCCCTGTGCTTCGGCTTTTGGAGCGAGTTGAAAGCACAGGTTACTCTTAGTGTAACTTGCACATAGGGAAGCCCACCTCACTGACAACGTGTCCCAGGACCCCACCCCCCGCCCCCCGAGGAGCCGGGTGCTCACGCGGCAGCACCGGCAATGACAGCTTACTGAGATGGCAGACGGAAGGGACACTGTTAATCATTTGGTTTGTTCTGAAAGAAGTTTGTAAAGGACCATCCGCCTCCGTTGGATTTTGGAGAGTCTTCATCCTTAGGAGGAATCAGAAACTGCCGGGAGTTGATGGAGCATGGGCTTCCAAAGGACACGATTTCGCTGTTGCTGTCTGTGGACCTGGGGGAGTCTGGAGACACTAAGTTCCACGCATGCACATTGGCCTGCGGCCGGTAGCCTGCAGTTTTGTCCATATCGTCTTCCACAGCCGCGTCTTCCATGGCGGAAGTGACAGGCAGGTGCATCTGGGGCTTGTAGCCTGCTGCCGCTGCTGCAGGGTCGGTCTCTGGCTCCTCCTCTGGCTTTGCCTGGGGCTGGTACATGGACTGGACATCGATGTAAATGACCTGGGACGTGCCCCCGGCTTCGTCGGCTCCAGGGTTCGGCACTTCCTCCTCGACGACTGGCGGGCAGTAGGACACAACCACGTGGTTTTCGGGTTCCGCCTCGGAGCTCTCTTCTGCACGCTCAGCGACTGGAGAAATTATTTCCGTGTCTTCTATTTTAGGAACCATCGCTCGAGTTTCCAGAACCTCGACGTTATTTGGGGTGCAAGGATTCATTTCCAATGTCTTAAGAGCACTGTTTCCCTAGAAACCAGTTTGAAGACAGGGATTAGAGAGAGCCCAAAGCCGAACCAACGCCCCTCCTACACCAGGGGGCATCGTTTTATCCATTCTTTCCCGTCTGCTTGTAAAAGTTTGCCTCACTGTTCTGTAGGGCATACAAGAGCAAAACTATTTTTCCCCTCTACATATCAATATTATTCTTGCTATGAATAGTAGTGGGAGAAAGAGCATGAGGCAAATAATTGAAACTAATAATTTTAGAAATTCAGATGTTAGAGCACTTTTATTTTTTCAATATGGATGGCATCTGCATGTTAAAAACTTTTCATGAGACAAAAAGAAAAAAAAAAAAAAAGGAAAGCCAGTACTTCAAAGATAAATGTAAACAAAATAAAGGATTACCTCACAGACACCCTTCTGAAACTGTAATGCTTTACAATTTTCTGGGTTTGGAATATCAGGGTAGAAGGTTTCTTTTATCCTTTAAATAAAGAATAATTAAGTGCACTTAATAACTATAGGATTAGCAGTTAGACAACAAATAATAAATCATGAGGCTTACTTTGACATTTCATGAGAATACTGAAATGAGCATGAAATAAAAATGCCAAGGTCATTTTTAGTGTGATCGTTAACTAGAACATTCTACATGTGTTGAGAGGTTCCAATTTTAAAACTATAAACACTACTCTTATTTGTGTTGAGAGGTTCCAATTTTAAAACCATAAACACTACTCTTATTTCTAGAATTACAATATCTCATGTATCTTATGCAAATGGAAAGCAAGAATTAAAATGGTGATTGTCCTGTCAGGTTAAAGATAAAACACAGGCCTTGCCCATGCAAACAAAACGTCGGTACTGCAAACTGCATTAAGCCTGACGATGACTGAGGGGGCACAGTTGCACGAGGCAGTTCTCTCCTGCTCATACCAGGCGCTGGGCTATTAGAAAAAGAAAGGCTATTCGTCTTCAGCAAAAACGAAACACAAACAAAAACAAGATTTGCTCAGTGCCACACCCTACTCGCAGCTACTCAAAAGAACATTATTCAGAATTCCTGCAGGGAAAAAGCTTTGTTAATGTAAGTCTGAAATGCTCTAACTTCAAACTCCCTCCTTACTTTATATATCCGTTTTTTATATTAAAATCAGTTTTAACCTGTGATTTTGTGTAATGAGAATATGGTTACCAGGAGAGGGAATTCTGTAGTTCTCAGTTATTACTGTTTTGATTGATGAGCGAGGATCACAAGAACATGTCCTCGTCTTTGTCGTGAACGGTGCTATTTTCAAGGGTGGGAGGACAGTCTGCAGGAACACAGCCATGTGCTCCGGCCCTGCCCATGGCGGACCACGGGGCACTCTGTCCTGCTGGCCCCCGCTCGGACACACAGTGCTTCCCACTTTCTCCAAAGATCAAACTCTTTCCAGTTTCTGGGTCCTCACAAAAGTCCTCTTCTCTGCCTGGAACTTTCTTTTCCCTCTCCTTATCCTTTGGGTCCCTGCTCGACGGAACTGGTCCAGGGAGGCCTCTGATGGCCGCCCCCAGTGCCAGGGCTCTGCTGCTGGGCTCAAGGCGCCTGAGGCCCTGTCCACTGTGCGAGCACGTGCCTACTGGACGGTTATGGGCTTACGGCCCAGCTCCCTGCTGTGCTGTAATCCCTAAAGACCAGGCTTGCTTAGTCACCACTGTATATACCCCTCTTCACCTGAGAGGGGCCCTTCTTCATCTCTGTTGACTAAATGAGTAAGTGACCAGACTTCCGAAATAGGGCGCCACGGTGAGTGAGACTTTAATCATTACACTACACTCAATCCTGCGTGCAGCTACGGTGATGTTTAGGCCTACAAATATTTTTTGAGTACAAATGCTATTACTTTAAATTGTTAGGAAATGAGGTAAGGAAAACATTTATACTTTTCCTTTATTAATTTTTAAGCCTAACATTAAATCCAACATTAATTCTGACTAAAACAAATATTTTTTTTCACTAACTAGCTTCAATCAAAAAAATGCACTTATTTGTTAAACATAAACTAAATAACCATTCCTGTAAGAACCAAACAGCAAGCGTAAACGCAGGTACCATTACCATTCTCGTTTCCGGTAACACAGGATGCTCGTCACCACGCCGACCACGACAGCCACTGCCACCGGGATGAGGATGGCGATGATTAACCCCACGGCTGGAACGAGAATGGTGCCAAGACTAAACCGCCACTGCCAGTACAAAGAACAAACTGATACTGGACGATATTTCAACTGGTAGATGGAAAGAAAAAGTCCTAACTGCTCCAGGGACGCTGAAACACTATTAAAATAAAACCTTCAAGTGTTTCAACGAATTTCACACAAGCACCCAAAGCTGCCGGGGCAGGCTCCTCAGGCCCGGCACTGCCGCCTCAGTGGGCCAGACAGCTCTGCAGGGCTGTGTTGGGGGGGCGGTGTCAGGTACACTGTAGGAAGTTGGGCAGTACCCCTGGGGTCCTCACCACTAGATCCCAGCAGCACCTGCCAGTTATGACAACCAAGAGTGCCACCAGACATTGCCAAGCACCCCCAAGCAGGCAACATCACCCCCAGCTGGGAGCCATATCATCTCGGTCATTTATGCAAGAGTGCGCACGAGCTCCAGCTACGAGGTAACAAACCGAAGTTCTTAGCTGGTGACAAGAGAGTCAAGTTCATCACTCTTCTCTACTTGCCATCTCAAATTTGCAAGTTGTGCTTAACACATTATTTTTAGAATATTTCTTTCACTCTTCCCTGGATATGTTAAAAGCCATAGAATAGTTAGGGCAAAAAAATTTAAACTGGTTGGTCCTTAGGTACATTCAACATGAATTTAGATCTCCAGACTTCTGATGTATCCTTAATTCATTAATTTCCCAGGTACTCATTAGGAAATAGCTTCAAATAACAAGAATAAATGGCCTTTTAACACTGCCTTATACTCACTATAAAAACGCAACAAAATGTAAAATTTAGAAGAGGGGATTCCTACACAAACAAAAACTGCTAGAAACACCGTGCACTTCAGCACGGGAAGCGTCTCCGGGGGACGTGACTCACAGTTCTCCTTCGTCACCACAAACATGCTCTTCTCCGGGCCCAGGCCCCCGTTCGTGTAGGCGCGCAAGACCAGGTGGTAACTCGTTTTACCCTGAAGATCGGCGATTCTCAGCGTCTTCTGGGATATGTCAGTGATGTTCTTAACTTTTACATCCGAACGGCCTGGTTTTAAAGTGAGGAGCATCATTATTACTGGTGGCCGCAGTGATTTCAATGCACGGTTACTTGTAGCTGTCACCCCGTGTCCCTGAGGCCCATGGGGCCAGCCAGTGCCAGCTCTGCCAGTGAGGAGCCACATGGGCTGGGCCTTTTATTTCAACCTCCCTGAACCTGAGTGTCTCCAACTAACACGCAACAGGATATCAGAACCTTTTCTCACGGAGCTTCAGGTGTTTTTGTTTTCAACTTAGTGACCTCCCCACCATGTCTCACTGGAAGCCTAGGCAGAATTTTACCTGGGTCAAGGGCAACATTCCCGGGGATTTGAGGAAAATTACACTAGGCTCTGGACGGTTGCAGAACCGAATCTTTAGGGCTTCACTCCTCCCCAGGCCACTGGGAAGATTCAGGACATGCAGACCCGTTGACCTGGGGGAGGTGCACCGTTAAAGCGGCCACTCTCAGACAGCGGCTTGGCTGATGCCCCTCAGCATCCCCGGGCAGGGACGCACTCTGCTCGTCAGACTGGCGTTCAGCCACCACAGCGGTGTCGTTCCGAGGGGAGGTCGTCGACGGAACTGAAAGCTCTCAAACTGAGGACATGATACGCTTGTGCTGTTTATGTGGCTACAGATAAGAAACCTCTGACTCCAACAGAAATGTAATTTAGGGAAAAGCCAGAAGCCTGCATACACATTTCTGTATTTGTGAACTGGAGAACTCTCTGAAGACTTTGGGCATACACTTACCAGTCGAGGACCAGCTGTACTTTCTAAGATCTAATGGATACACTTGTCCCCAGTTGAGTCAATTAAGTTTCTAGGCTCCTTAAGGCCGGGGCTAACTGTGCAGGCGGCATCTTGTCAAGTAACAGGGGAGGCTCCGAAGCTGTTCTCTGGGCTCCTGAGCTTTCCTCCTCCGTTATTAGAAGTATGGGAAGACCTTGTTTTTACAGTAACCTTCGTAAGATGCTGCGTTACAGGTCCCGCCAGACTAGTGAGAGGCGCTCCCTGTGCTGGGAGCTTAGAATCAAAGGCTTCAGAATAAACAGTTTACGCACCTTCTGAAAGACTGCCCTTCACTTACCATGTACTTAGAATCTTAAAATGCTCATATTCATAAAATGCCTGCATTTTCATTTCCTTATTTCTCCGACAGTTTTGGAAAGCAGTATTAAAGCAATGAGCAGCACTTTCTCTCTTTTGTGGGGGGTGGGCAGACTAATCGAGAACTTCTGGGAAGCACTGTGGTCACTTTAGTAAGTAACTTACCTGATTCCAAACCCCGCATCTTGGATGTGTCTCTCTCTCCTTTTTCAAAGTAAAACAAATAGCCTCTTAAAAAGCCTCTAAGCTCCTCCACAGGAATATCTTCCCATTTCACTAATATTGAGTCTGCAGATGTATCCTCAACAGTAAAATTAGGTGCAACGATTGGAGCTGCGAGAGGAAAAAGCCAACAGCTGAAGGAGAGTTTACTAACACAGAGCAAGACACCAATGGCTGACGAGAGTTCTAGCCTCAGGAAACAGCTAAGCTTGGAATCACAACTGTATTTTCCATTCAATCATAAACTCTCACAGATACTGCTATGAACTTTTGCTGCAAAGCTAGTAACCAGACACACAAAGGCAGAACTTACCATCTAGGGAAGCAACCTATGCAAAATCTTTAAGTGGCTACTCATTTGTATTTCCCTTTTTTATTGATAGTCTGGAGTAAGTGAATAGTTACTTAAGTTTGTATAAGTGCAAATTAAGTATTTTTGACATCCAAATCAAGATTTTGTTAATGACCATACATTTGTGAAATATAAACATTAAATAAATGAAGAGTAAGTAATCATAAATACTTCTAAAATTATCATACAAATTATTTTTCCTCCCTTGAACTGAATATCCCAATTTCATCTATTCTTAGAATCCAATGCTGTCAATTTATAATTTCTCACGTTACCCTGAATTCTAAGGAAACTTATCCACTGAACTTACCCAATTCCTCTGTGTATCCAATCACAGAACGTAACAGTTGATATCCTTGATTTCTGCACCCATACAGGAAGAAACTGTATCTCACCCCTGGTCGAAACTGATCTGTAGGACGGACACAATCAGTAAACTTTCATAAGGGCACATTACTATGAATATCTATTTCAGAAAGATCAACTTTATAGTAACTTACTCAGAACCTGTCAAAGCTAATTTTAAACAGATGCTTTCCTATAAAAACACATCTAGATTTTTCAAAATTTGTAAATAGTCTGAGTAGAAAGTTGATGAAACCAAATTCATTTTTTACTATAATAAAGTTTAGCACCATAACATGGTGTCACCTTGAAGAGGCGAGGAACGGTGATAGAAGCTTCGATTTTGTTCCTTAAACCAGCAATGCCGCCTTTGTCCTGGTTCTGGTCCAGGCCCAGGGCCATGTCACCCGCTCTGAAAGCCCCCTGACCAGTGTCAGTTCTGGGGGCGGGAGCCGCTGAGGCTCTCCTCCTGCGCCAACAAGCAGACCCTGCCATTGCTACCGCCTTCTGACGCCTGGCATGAAAGGAACCGGGTCGTCCCTTAGCGTCTGTTCCTCCTTGCGGCATCGCCACTCGGTGCCCGGAGTCAGCTCCAAACAAGAGAAGCACCTTCACTTCACTGTGAAGCTCCTGGCAGCACAGCACCAGTGGGAGAGGCGGGGAACCCAGAGTGGGACAGAACAAGGGCCCCGGCCCAGAGAGGCTCGAGACAGGCTGGGGGACAGACGAAAGGGGGAATCATAACACACTGTGCTAGACGAGAGGGACCTGTTGTGGACTGTGGCACCTTCAAGGAGGGAAAACGCCACCAAGTGACATTGAAGGGCGATCAGGAGCTCACCAGCAGTGGGCCAGGAAGAAGGTTCTGCCTGGGGAAGAAGGTCAGTACACGGGTTCGCACTGAATTTGTGCAACACACCTTTTCCACAGTGGGTGACGCGCCAGCTCTTCTGCTCTGCGCCCAGAACACCAGAGGCTGCAGGCTCCTTAGTGAGACGGTCACCCTCTACTACCCCCTCCACAAGTGTTTTCTTTAGGAACAGGACACTCGAAGTTATGATTTTTTTTTTAAATATATTTATTGATTATGCTATTACAGTTGTCCCATTCCCCCCCCACTCCACTCCATCCTGCCCACCCCCCTCCCTCCCACGTTCCCCCCCCATAGTTCATGTCCATGGGTCATACTTATAAGTTCTTTGGCTTCTACATTTCCTACACTATTTTTACCCTCCCCCTGTCTATTTTCCACCTATCATCTATGCTACTTATTCTCTGTACCTTTACCCCCCTCTCCCCCTCCCACTCCCTTATTGACAACCCTCATGTTCTAGTTGTTTGTCTAGTTTGCTCTCGTTTTTGTTTTATGTGTGGTCGTTAATAACTGTGAGTTTGCTGTCATTTTTACTGTTCCTATTTTTGATCTTCTTTTTCTTAGGTAACTCCCTTTAACATTTCATATAATAAGGGCTTGGTGATGATGAGCCTCTTCAACTTGACCTTATCTGAGAAGCACTTTATCCTCCCTTCCATTCTAAATGATAGCTTTGCTAGATACAGTAATCTTGGATGTAGGTCCTTGCGTTTAATCTTGGGTAATGTAATTATGATGTGCCTTGGTGTGTTCCTCCTTGGGTCCAGCTTCTTTGGGACTCTCTGAGCTTCCTGGACTTCCCGGAAGTCTATTTCCTTTGCCAGACTGGGGAAGTTCTCCATTATTTGTTCAAATAAAATTTCAATTTTTTGTTCTTCCTCTTCTCCTTCTGGCACCCCTATAATTCGGATGTTGGAACGTTTCAAGGTGTCCTGGAGGTTCCTAAGCCTCTCCTCATTTTTCCAAGTTCTTGTTTCTTCATTCTTTTCTGGTTGGATGTTTGTTTCTTCCTTCTGGTCCATACCATTGATTTGAGTCCCAGTTTCCTTCTCATCACTATTGGTTCCCTGTACATTTTCCTTTGTTTCTCTTAGCATAGGCTTCATTTTTTCATCTGTTTTTCGAACAGATTCAACCAAGTCTGTGAGCATATTGATAACCAGTGCTTTGAACTGTGCATCCGATAGGTTGGCTATCTCTTCGTCGCTTAGTTGTATTTTTTCTGGAGCTTTGAAGTGTTCTGTCATTTGGGCCATTTTTTTTTTTTTGTTTGTTTGTCTTGGCGTGTCTGTTACTTTAAGGGGCGGAGCCTTAGGTGTTCACCAGGGCGGGGTAATGCTGGTCCTGCGCTGTGATGCTGTACGTGGGGGCGGGGCCGAGAGGGAGCAATGGCGCCCGCTTCACTGTCCTCCGGATTTCAGTCTTTCACTCCGCTACCCACAATCAAACTGGGCCACTCTGGTGCTGGTTCCTGAGTAAGTGGGCCTGTGCACACTCTAGGCCCCTGTGGGTCTCTCCAACAACCTCTCCTGTGAGGCTGGGAGTCTCTCCTGCCGCCCCAACCCCCAGGGGCGCTTTCAATCAGAGGTTTGAGGCTTTATTTCCCCGAGCCCTGGGTTTTGCAGCGGTCTGCTTCTCTGCCCGCCGTTCGTCCGGTTTATCTGTGGGCGAATGTGGTGGTGCAAGGTGCTACCTGCCACTCTGCCTGCCCCACTCTCCGCCACTCTGAGTCCGGCCCTCTGGGTTTATCTGTGCAAATGTGGGACTGCAGGGTCTGCTAGTGCTCGGACTGCCTGCGCCATTTGTCCCACACTCCGCCAGTCTCAGTCCTGCCACAGCCACGCGAGTCCTCTCCACCCCAGTGCCGTCTCCACCCCTCCTACCAGTCTGGTTGAATGATTATTTTCTGTTTCCTTGGTGTCGGTCCCCCTTGCTGTTCGATTCTCTGTCAGTTCTGGTTGTGCGAGGAGGCGCAGTGTGTATACCTACGCCGCCATCTTGGTTCTCAAAGTTATGATTTTTTAATCATAGTTTTTAGTCTTATTTTTTATCCTCACCTGAGGACACGTTTATCGATTTGAGAGAAGAAGAAAGGTGGGGAGAGAGAGGGAGGGGGGGAGGGAGAGGGAGAGAGACATTGATGTGAGACAGAAACATGGATTCTGTATGCTCCGACTGGGGACTGAACCAGCAACCTTTGGTGTATGGGACGCCGCTCCATAATTTGAGAGAGAGGGGAAGGGAGGGAGAGAGGGAGAGAAACATCATGCACCCCCTACTGGGGACCTGGCCAGCAACCCAGGCATATGCCCTGACGGGGAATCGAACCGGCAACCCTTTGGTTCACAGGCCGGTGCTCGATCCACTGAGCCACACCAGCCAGGGCTGACTGCATGTACATTAGTAAATGTGTACCTAGTTTGATGTTCCAATTACTCATATCAATAGTGTTCAGGATTCCAATGCCTACAAAGAAAAAGCACCTGAGTGGGTTAGAGCACAAGGCCCGTGGTTTGAGGTCACAACGAGAAGAGAGGTGAAGGAGTAGATGACTGGGTGGGAAAAGAGGAGGAGAAACACCTACCATGGCCACACACTGTTCTAGTGGCAGGAACAAAAGACAAAATTCCCAGCTTCTTGAAACTTTGAATTTGAAGCCTGGTGATGTCACACACTAACTAGTTTTGTGACCTTGGGCAAGTTTCCTAACTTCTCTCAATGCTGCTGCGGGGCTTGGCTCGCCTGCCTTGTGGATGGAACCTGCCTCCCCTTCGCATCCCACAGCTGCCAGCTTAAACTCACACACAGATGCTGCACCCTGCCCCAGTCCATCCCCACGATGCTCAAAGCCCAGTGAGGAGGGAGGAAGGAGGAGGGGCCAGAACCTGTAGAGGGAGCAGGTTCCATCCTGGGAGCTACCTGGGGGGTTGAGGGGAAAGGCAAGGGCAGGTGCAGGGAAGAGCGGGGTGGGGTGCAGCTGGGCATGCTGGGAAGTGCAGTGTGCAGGGAGAAAGGATCAAGGGAACTGTCCTCTCTATCTGGGCGGATTCTGCAAGGGAGCAGCATGGCTGAATTCCAAGTAGAACAGACACATAATCAGGCCCCACACATGGTCATCTAATGAAGGGGACTTATCCTCACCATTTGACAGTGAAAAGGGAAACGCAGAGAAAAAGAGTCTGCACTGTCTGCTCTGCCAAACCCCACTAACACGGGAGGGACAACCACGGGAGTGGAAGGACATCACCACCACAGGATGCCGGTTCCAGAGCCCCCGTGGGGAGGGACACAACAGCCAGGTGCTCAGAAGGAGCAGAGACTGTCGAAAGAGGCACTTAACTCCCAAGCACAAGGCTGGTCTAGCCTGCAGGTTATCAAGTGCCCCTGGGGCTGCATTCAGGCTGCATGGGGTCAAGGGCAGCTCGCCAAGGAGGCTCAGGGCTCCTCACAGCCACCAGGGAGCTGGCCCCACCCACTGTGCCCGCTGCCAGGCCAACGCCCCTGGGCCTGCCTCAGCCAAGTGGCGATGTGGGTGCAGGGCCTCTGTGCACAGCCTCTCCTGACCTCCGTCACCAGGCCCTGGGCAGGCACAGGCAGCCGCAGCCACAGGCCCCTCGACATCCCTGGGCCTTCCTCCTGAGCACTGCCCCACGAGGTCCCACCTCCCTCACAAGTGCTGCTGAACCCTCCGTTTCAGAGGGTGCCCCCATCAACTCGTCCTCCCGTGTGCTGCTTGGCTGCTTTCCATCATGACAACAATAAATGATGCCGTGGTGACCATTCTCAGACGGGAATCTGGGTAGCTCTCTCACTGCTTCTTAGAAGGGATTCCTAGACAAGTAACAAGGATGCTGCCCCAGACCGCCTTCCAGAAGAGCTAGACTGACCAGCACCTGGCCCCGTGGTCAGGGAGAATGGTCACTTCACTGCAACCAGGCACCCCGCACGCTGCTCTTTCTAAGAATACGTTTGGAGCGCCCTGAGAAACACTCACCAGATTCTATGAGGGTCTCGGTGCTGTTTGCAGGGACTTTCTTCCAGTCCATAAGGCAGGGCTCCGCCTGAGATGAGTTACACCACTTAACGACGTAGTCACAAGTCATGTTGGGGTTGTGGTTCCACGTGAGGAGAATCCCTTTTCCCATTCCAACAGCCTGCTCTGTTCTGAGATCATCTTCAACAAGAAAGAAGGACACTTCGATGTTAACAACAGTGAAGTAAGGCAAACCTCATGAAAATGGGGCAGGAGTTACACGAATTACTTCACTGTACAGAAATGTTAAAAATAGTGCTCAACCTGGATAAACCTTCAGTTAAAGTTTAGAAGCATTGCTCTGTCACTGCTGCTGTGACTATGGTAACTACCTGCTGAAACGAAGTGATAAGAAAGCCGTTTGATCCGGTGGTGACGTAGTGGGGCCAGGAAGGCTCCACAGGGCGTAAGGGCATGGCAGCCCCCCCCCCCCCCCCCCCCCGCCCAGGGCAGCAGAGCAGGAGCACCTCGGCACAAGGTTGGGGGGCGCTGCAGCAGCCCCTCCTACATTGCCGGAACACTGCCCCCTCCCACGTGGGCTGTGGGGATTCAGGGACAGGACAGGGAGAGGAGGAATCTGCTGAAACAGTTTGGGAAGGAGAGCTGAGGGACAGGGTGGCCGGTGTGGGCCAACAGGGAAGAGCCTGAACAGGGCCTGTGGGGGACGGAGTGGGGAGGTGCAGAGGCTGGGGGGAAGGGGGCCAGCGTGGGGTCATGTCGGGTGTCGGCCTAGGTGACAGGGGAGGCCCAAGTTGGGGGGGGAGCCGTTAGCGTGGGTCAGGGTGGCATGGCCAAAAGGGGGAGGCAAGTGTGGACTGACCAGTCTGTCCTGTAAAAGTGGTTGGGAGAGGAGGGGCCCACAGCGGGGCATGGCGGCAAGGTGGGGAGGCAGGGGCTCAGAGGAGGAGCTATCGGGGCGAAGAGGCCGGGGACGGCCACTGAAGATCCACAGCTCAGGGGGCTGCCAAGGCGGTTCAGGAGGGAGGGACTCCTGACTGGGCACCCAGAGAATGCAGAGGCAGGCAGGCAGTAATTCTAAAGTTACACCATTTTTACAAGTTTATGCTGAAAGTCTTATTCAGACTTTAAGAAGAATTTCTTATCAATAAAGGGTTCCTACTGAAAGCATGTCCTTTCAACAAAGCCGCCACGTAAACTGAGTGTCTTTTCCTGCCGGACAGGTTGAACACAGCCTCGCTGTCCCAGGAGCCGACTCGCGTGGGGTTGGGGAGACACATGAACATGGTATCTGTCAAAACATTTCCTCCCAAGAGTAACATCCACCACCACAGCCCCCAACACTGTGCGCTAAAGTGACTGGGGACAGTGACTGCCTCGCCCACCGGGGCAGATGCTGCCACTCAGGACCAGCGGCCACTGTCTCAGGAAGCAGCTGATGTTCACCCGTCCGTTCTTCCTTAGGTTGGGGCAGCAGCAGCAGCAGCGGCAGCAGCAGCAGCGGCAGCAGCAGCAGCGGGCCGTGCGAGAAGGAAGCTGGGGCACAGGAGAGCACGCAACACCTTCGGAACGTTTCCCTCTGAACCCCCGTTCTCCCGCGGCACGCCACCTCAACCACTCACCATTGGGAATCTCCATGCTCGCTATTGTAGACGGTGGGGATGAGCCGGCGGAGTTCTTTGCCACCACGCTGATAATGTAGTCATTTTTATCGAGTTGTATCTCTGCTTTGTGTTGAGGGTCAGGGATCTCAGAAAGGGACTGTGTTTTCTCATCTGACGAACAGGACACGTTATAGAAGAGTATTTTTCCGTTAGCTTCATTAATGGGTAAAGGCTATGAGAGACAGAGGTAAATTCGGTTATGAGAACCTGCCAGAGTGACTATGTGACGTGGTAAGGCCATCGAGTCCAGAGCGGACGCCACACCCGTCATAAAGATGCCCAGAGGAGATGGAGCTGCTCACACTCTGAGAAGCCTGCCGAGACCTGGGCAAATCAGGACGGGGCCCCCGAGGAAGAACGGTACGTGCCTGGAGCACACAAAAGTATAAACACAGAATCAATAAAAAGCCGCATTTAGCCTCACATTTTCTCGTGCCCAAAAAAGTTATGAGAAGCACTGCTCTAAGTAAACAGAAACAAAACATTAAAAAGTATGGCATCGTTTTTTTATTTAACATTTACTGCGTTCTCATTTTAAAGTAGTGTGTGCTCATTAGAGAACATTTGTGTTATTTTCTGCTGGTCAACAGGCCCCTCGGGCCTTCCCAGTCTTGCCCGCTGGCTCCTCCTCCTTTGCCGACCCTTCATATGCGGCCACCTCCCAAGGCCCAGCCTGCCTCCCCCTCCCTGCAACGCTCCCTGAGGGATCCCACTGACAGCGGGGTGGGCAAAGCAGTTACCGTTGTGAGTGCATGAAGCAAGGAGTTTATTCTGGTATCACTGTTTATTAATTATTGCTTTATTTTCCATACGAATAACTGTAGTCCTACTTTCGCCCCACCCTGTAATGTAAGCCCCTCAAAGCCTTGTCTGTGGTTCCAATCTCGCTCCTGAGCGCCTAGACCCCTTATTCAAACCCTCCGCTACTGGACTCTACTTGGGTACCCCAGTGGCACATGTTTAAAAACCTCAACACGTCCAAACAACTTAATTTTCTACCCAAGTGGGGCAGAAGTAATTAACCTTGGGGCTGCAGTTAGATGCTGAATCACTTCAATAGTTTTAATCCTTGGTTAAACAGTCATCTAGTTGGAACCATATTCCAAACTCCTTCCACACGGAAGTGACTTGTATAATCGTTACTGTGTTACTGTGAAATCTGACGGACAGCTCAGGGTAGCAGGGGATTTCTAATCGGGAGGAAGAGGAGATGCTACCGTCCCCTCAGACGATCTCAAAGCAAGGGAGCTTGTACAGAACATGCACTTGGGCTTCACTTGACTCAAAGCTGTACTGACATCAAGTTTTTGTAAAAATAATATTGTTTCCTCTGAACAACAAAACCCACCATTTATATGAATCTGGTTATGATTGCTCTTATGAAATTGGAGGTAGAAACAACTGCTGGTGTTTTGAATGTTCATAAATCAGATAAAAAATACAGCAACAAAAATGCCTGCTCTACTAGGGAAAAACAGTCAAACAGAGCGTGATTCATGTATTACCTAAAATTTTACAAAATCATCATTGCATCGTATTATGCAATTTAAGGGACACAAATTACACATAAAATATATAAAAAGTTGGTTTCCTATTCATCAAAGGAAAAAAATGCAACATAAACAGCAGAATTGTAACTTGCAGCTTCTGGCTGTGTTTTTAAAGCAAGAGGCCCTGAGTTCATGAAATCCCCCAGGGCCCTTCAGAGGCCTCATAAAATCAGAACACAGGGCGCTGAGGCCCCAGCCCATGCTCGCTAGGCTGCCTGTGGTGCAGCCGCAGTTAGGAGGGGCCTGGGCGCGTCCGCAGCCAGGTCACTCTCTCAGCAGTTCTGCACGTCTCGGAGCCCCTGGCTCCTCGATAACCCAAGGACCCTCTGAAAGTTAGGTAGTTAACCAAAACTCAAGCCATCTCAATATCCAAGCAAACATTAGGTACTTACCTTCCAATATATTATTAAGTTTTTCCCATCGGAGCGCCACTCTCTCCAAGTGTCTGGTCCCTTTGAGGGAACTAGGGAAGAGAGATAAAAGTTAGTACTTGAAGATGTGTGCTGGGTCGGTTGATAATGTCAATAATTGAGATGGTGGTGCTTGGAAATGTTCAGTGGCCTCTCCCACACCACGTCAGGGTTGGCTTGCGTGGCCAATAGGGTCTGGCAGAATGAAGGTGTGCCCTTCTGAGGCCAGGTCATGAAAAGCACCAGGCGGGCCGCCCTGTTCTCTCTGTGATCCCCAAGTCCAGGAGGAGCCGGCTGCTGTGCTCTGAGGACACTCCAGCAGCCACGGGAGGGAACCCACGGGATGCAGACCCTCTGCCCCAGGAAGCCTGCAGCCCCCACCCTCACGGTGACTGGCCTCAGCGGAGACTCTAAGCCAGAGCCTCCACCAAGCTGCTCCTGGGTTTCTGACCCACAGACACCGTGAGATCATAAATGCTTGCTGTTGTAAGGCGCTGAGTTTCGGGGTAATTGGTTACGTAGCAATCGGTAACTAACTAATGCACTCTTCCCCTGGACTCGCGCACTGGATTCAGGTTTGATAGTCCAGGTAGTGCTCACACACACTGCGAAGCTCTGCCCCTCCCGCCAGCCTTCATGTGGAGAGAGAACATCCGGATCAGCACGTGCCACCACTTCTTGTTTTACTATTTGTTAAATGTGGCGGCAGAAGTTTTATATTCCCTACACCACACAGTGCAAATAAAAAATCTGCTGTGTTTTGGTGAATGATTCCTGAAAATCACACCTATTTCTATTTTGTTTTAAAGTTTACATCTGATTAATCAAGGATGGAATCTTCATTCTGTCATTGGAAATTATATTCAGAAAACCAGTTACCTGATCTGATGGCTATTCTGACCTACGTATGCTGTAGGGGCTGAAGTTCAAGACCTTAGCCCCATCCACGCCTCAGCCTTAGGTCAGAAATAAAAATCCCAACAAACTCATTTTTAATGAAAAGGCAATCTAAATAGATTGTGAAAAGCCCAGGCCAAGGAGGAAAGAGCATGAGGAAAGCCGCCCCACTGTCTTAGCTCGGCTGCTCCGCGTCGCTTCGCTGTCTATGCGAGCACACCGTGCGCGGGCAGCACAGCACAGTCAGTCCACAGGGCATGTGCCCAGCACACCCCATGAGCTCCCGGGACTTCAAACCCATCACTTAAAAGGTCTGTGTAATATTGTGCTAGCATGTGCTGTATAATTACAGAACTTACCTAAGCATTCTCCCAGTTTTAGTGACTCGGGGTGACATTAAAAAAAAAAAAATAGTTGTAGAATTCCAGGATCCACAGTAATAATTAACCATAAACCATTTAGTTAACTTACTGGCTTCTGTGGTCAAATACTGTTTCTCGTTGCTCCATTTGCTCCATTTCCAGAAAGTTTCACCAGAACAGCGGATCCGAAAGGTGTACACGGTGTACGGAGTTAGCCTGTCCACAGTGGTGAGGTAATTCGAACCGTCTACCCCTTTGATGGTGGCGTTCCGCTGGTAGGAAGCAAAGTAATGTGTGTGCATGAAATGCCAGGTGTGCGCAAATATACACACAGACACACACACACACTTTTTTAAAATAAGAAAGCCTCCCAAACTTGTAACAAATCGACTGAATGTCCACATGAGTTTGCCTCTGGAAGACCAAAGTCAGTTCACCCCTGTACTACTTCAATTCTTATGTAAATGCCGAATCAGTAACATTATGCTCTGAAATAGCAGGAAGCCAAGCCGAGGTGTCTTGTTAATCCAACCACTGAATCTAATTAACAGTGGCCAATTAAAGTATGCAGAGAGGAGAATATAAACTTGGTAATCAGTCAGTGGCTCACGGCGATGCAATAAACCTTAACGGATTGGTGTAATCTGAGAAGGCCTTGAGGAGGACCTGGGTCATTGGGAGGAGACGTGGAAGCTTACTGGAGGCTGCATCATCTGGGCACTTAGTGCCTCTCATATGGTGATAAACACGCAGACCGTTCGGCAAATACTTCAACTAAGTCAAATTACAGTGAAGCAATTCAAAACGAATTTGAGGATCTGCACATCTCAGGGGAGCCCCCAAGTTCCCAATTACTTACGACGAAGGAGCTTCGGGGGTTACGTTTTGCAGTGTGACTGATATTCTAGAAATCACCAGGCAGTTTTCAAATGAATATTTAAGTATGACATCATTTATTTTGGACTTACCACAAATTACAAGCTGGTGCAGTATAAAAGTCAACCTAAGTATTTAAAATGTATTAAAAGTCATGTTTTGACTTATAATAACCAATTATAACTTGCTCCTGTAGCTGTGCTTAGCGGTTTTAAAAATCACATCATCTTTCCAGTGCCAATGAGTCCATTATCTAATGCTAAAGGTCACAGCGAAACTACTCATTAATTCACAAACTTATTGAGCACCAGCTACATGCCAGGTGTACCACCAGACCTGGAAGCAATCTGAGTAGTGAAAGTCAAACTCATGTTCTATGATAGCTGGTACTGTAATTGTCTTTAAGGGCTAAATACAATCCTGTCAAATTATACTCCTGTGTAATATCTTGGTTCTTAGTCAATCTCTGTAATAACCAGAGCTTATACATATAAATTGACTTAGTTATTTTGAAAGCTAAGTGTTTTATCCAAAATAACCTCTAAGGAAGTTTACAGAAGAATCTCACTCACCAATTCTTGTACTGAATTCACTTTGTTGATTTCAACCTGACACAACAGCTTAATCTTTGCAAAGTTGCCTGGTAAATGCCAGGAAAGCGTAACAGCTGTTGCGTTAATATCTTTCACTTTGATTGAAGTAGGAGTATGGGGATAAACTGTAAATACAATTTTTAAAGGTTAATTACTTCAAAAGCCATTTTCTAATATGACAAATGAGAATCAAAGAAAATAAACATCAAGAGAGGTACTGTTAGTGCTGATCAACAATACTCCCCACTCGGTATTTGTGGGAGACAGAAGCTCCACTGTACTGCTGACAACATGCCAGCGTTTTTTAAGAACCGATCACACTCGAGGCTCCTCAATCAGTGTCAGGAACTCTAACCAAAAGGTGGTTAGAATATAGCCTCCACCCTCAAGGAACCTCTAATTTACTTGGGGAATGACACGCAAAAAAGAAAGAAAATTTGTAAGAGTATATATGCTAAGTTCACAATGTATGGCATTCACATTAAGTGCTATAAGAATTTAGATGTAAACATGGTAAGGAGAATCCTACAGTAAAGATGGGACTTCGGCCCTGGCTGGTGTGACTCAGTGGACTGAGCGCCAGCCTATGAACCAAAGGGTCACCGGCTCGATTCCCAGTCAGGGCACATGCCTGGGTTGCAGGCCGGGTCCCCAGTTGGGGGTGTGTGAGAAACAACCACACATTGATGTTTCTCTCCCTCCTTTCTCCTCCCTCTAAAAATAAATAAATAAGAAAGATGGGACTTAGGATGAGCCCTGAAAGAGGAACCGGAGAAAAGCTGGCAGAACAAGTGCAGAAGAGCATTCCAGGCTGGGGCCTGGCACGGCGAGGCATGGGCCACTGCACTGGCGATGACCAGTCTGAGTGTAGGGGGGGTGGGGGGTGGGGGTGGGATGAACCCTGCAGTACATCAGGCTGAAACGGCGGAGGGCGGACCAAGACATGCAGTCACTACCACTCTGTCCTCAGGTAAAGTGAGGACATAAAAAGACGATGGGAAGAAATAACTGATGAAAGTGCTTTATGTTCAGCAAACACGGCCGGTCTACAGCAGAGCAAGTTTGGTGTGAGCCTTCCTCCCCAGACCGTGAGTCTGCTGTGCTGCTGACGCCCACGGAACGGCCATGGGAATGAATGCCAAAGTGTTGCACCGTGTTGTATTTCTATTTTGAGCTCTGTGTTAGTAAGATTGGTAAAATTAAGACGTCATCAGCAATAAAAAGGACTGCACTATTTATTGATCCGTACAACTTGGATGGATCTAAAGGTTATTACCTTTAGTAAAAGATGCCAGCCTCCAAAGGTTATATGCTGTATGGTTCCATTTACACGACATTCTCAGAATGACAAAGCAACAGAGGTGAAGAACAGATCTGCTGGTGTCTGGGGACAGGGTGTTGGGGGGGGCAGGGGGGGCAGTGATAGACCAGTTCGGTGTCTTGACTATTGGTTCCCTGAATGTTTACTTAAAACCGCCTGCACAGACCTACCTGAGTACACACACAACACACACAACACACACACACCCACACACACACAACTGGATGGACATGAAAACGGGTGAACGCCGAGCAAGGTCGGCAGCCTGGTTCACAGCACTGTCCAAGGTCAATGGCCTAGTCTGGATGTTGTACAACGGTAACGTAAGATGCTACCCTGGGGAAAGCCAGGTGAAGGGGTCACAGGGCTCTCATTTATTATTTTTTGCAACCACCTACAATTATTTCAAAGTAGAAAGTCTTTAAAGATTGGGCAAAATTTTCTCAGAAATAAAGTGTTAGGTGAAGCCACTGACCCTTTCTACGTAAATGAGTATTTCAAAAATTTACCTGGGTTCAATAAAACGGTGAATCCGAAATTACACATTGTAAAGCTTTTAAAATAAAATTTACGAGATCAATATTAGGCAGTTATAAAGAAAATAATCAGGACAAAGTAATCCCTAGGCTCACTTTTCCTTCACCACAGGACATTTCACGACTTCTGCAGGCATGTGCAAGGCGCTGGTTCGTGCAGCCGCTTACCTCTTTCGGTCACATTAACTAGAATCCGTGCTCGTGACTGGCCCAGAGGATTGTGAGCATTCAAAGTAAAATTATACAGTTCTTGACTTGGAAGGATTTGAAAGAACAACTGGTAGCTTTCATTTATGAGCGCTTCAACTCTTTTAAATTTAACATATTTTCCTGAAAAACTGTTAATTAAGAGAGGAATAAAGAATATTAAAATAATATCAAAATGTCAAGAGATAAACAGTCCAGGAAAATGGGTAAATTTCTGATAATTAATGTTTTCAAAGTCTTTGTAATTACAGATGTACTACATACTCAGGGAAGAAAATGGCCAGAAAACAGTCTCCGTTTACACTTGAGGGTTCTTCCCTCTAGGCTTTGTGAAAAGGGAGACGAGTCGAGCCTGCACGCATTCAGCTGCAGTACTGATAGCACACACCCAGTTTTTATACCACGCATTTGGTGTTAGAGCCTGCTCATAACATAAAAGAGACGGGGCATTTCCCTGTGTCACGTGACGACCTTCTGACGGACGCCTCGCTGTTTGTCTGACACCCTTTCCTGGTTGCCTTTACCTTTCGAACAAAGTGTAACTTGTGTTGCGTGGGCCCACCAGTGCCGTTGGTCTGCCTGGGTCCCAAGTACATATAATCTCTCTTAAATCATATGTCTCACAATTCAGTTTTTGGGGAATATCAGGTGGATCTAAAAGGAAAAAGGGAAAAAAATGGAGTTACTTATTTTAACATATATGTTCCCTCCAAGTATTATGTCTCATAAACATTAATTATATTTTGTATGATTTCATTAAAAATGAAATAATGTATTGTTTATATTTTACTTTTTGAACAATACAGGAATTACCATTCTTTCTATAGCATGTTTTTAGGAGGTCATATTACATTAGAAATGACAGATTAAAATATACCTAAGAGTGACTATTAGCTCATTTGAAACTCGCAAGTGGTGAACTGAAGACACTATCACTTTTTTCCCCTTAAATACTACTTGAATCTACCAAATCTCTCCAAGGAAGGTGTACCCAGTAAGTTAGAAAAATCTACAAGTTAAAAGTATTATTAATGATCACCCATATACATTTGAAAAGAAGTACCAAATCGTATTGTAAGTCAACATACGTGATGTTACAAGTTTCAGAGTTCTTACATAAGTTACAAGGACTATTATTTATAAAGTAATTCTCAGTAAAATTCTGCATCTCCCTGAACTCAAAGTGACTGTTGTTGTTCTGTCATTTTCATTCTTCACTAAAACGACTCTCTCTGACTTTGTTCAGGCAGGACTAGAAAGAAAGTGTTTTCTGAGTGTGTCTGATGGAAAGTGACGAGAAAACTGCAAACTAGAAAGAAGTGGAAGCAAAGACAGAAGGAGAAAAAACATGAGAGGGCAGTATTTAGAAGTTAGTGTGTGGATTTTCTTTTCTTTTCAAAGAAATTAACTTAATAAAAGAATTAACTGAAGCTAGGCAAGCTAGGTATAAATCACCTGTATTTTTATGTACCAACAAATACAAAACGCATTTTTAAAATCAAAGCCATTTTTATGAAAATATTTTCAAATGAGAAAGTATAAAATTTGACGTGTGATATAAAAATCTACATTTTCTAATCCTATGTCACAGTGTATTATTTTAAAGTATCTTAAATATGATGAAAGATTAACATCAAGGTCAATATCGAATGCTGAAGTGGTGCTATCGAAGGGGACTAAATGGTAATAGAAAAAAGTACAATAAAAAATTAAAAAAATAACTATGATTACTGCACAAATAATTGTTCATAACAATTATTTGGCTTATGATTAAATTAGCATATGCATGAATACTAACAGGTACTAGTAAATAACTACTCTGTCTGCTAGATAATAAATTTATTTTCAATTACAAGAATAAACTGGAGAGAAAGAACCACTTTTATTGGTATAAACATCAAACACGGAGGAGTATCTTTTAGGTTTCCTAAAAGATACACAAGACCTCCCATCCCTAAGACAAACAAAAGAAGACCCAACTAACTGGAGGATGTGCCATGTCCTTGGTTTGGGTGACCCACTACTGTGAGAGAGAAAATTTTCCTACACTGACAGAGGTAATGTAGTCCAAACCAAAATCGGGGCAGGTTTTGATGATGAATGTGCCTGTACAGGGGGAAAAGCTGAACAGAAGCTGACAAGCTGATGCTAAACTTCTTTTCAGTCTTTTCAATACCTTGTGGGTTAAGAGGATGCAGAAAGGGGAAAGGAAGTAAATGAATCTTGATTCCCGACTCATACCATCCATGGTTCTGCCTGTAAGTGTCTAACGAGCTCCCTCTCAAGGGAAATTCTACAGCTGCTTCTGAGTTCATAAACCCTGAGCAATATTTAAACCTACAAGTAATAAAGGACTGGAATACTCTTTCAAATAATAGCACCTGTGAGTATTCTCATCTTTCCAGTTTTCATTTTGTTCTTTCACTCTCAAGTGGCTACCTCCCTTTTCGGTATCACCTACCAGCTTCCCTCCCTGCACCACTGGGTCTCGACTTAGATGGCAAGTCATTCCCTAAGATACCCTTAGGAAAGAAAATTTGATTTTTCTGAAGTTTAAATGTGAACGTAACCTCACTCTCACTTCAATCCCACATGCCTTACTGGGGGCAGGGGGGAGGTGCAAAAAAAGCCTAAGGGCACAGCCATCACACTGAGAAGGTGCCTGTGCCGGTTATTCATTCCCTTGGAAGCAGATCAGTAGCTCACCCTGACTTTCTGTGTCAGTGGGAAGGAGGCCAAGGGCTGCTGATCTGGAGCAGAGCCGAGAATCGTAAAAGAGCGAAAGGATAGAAGCTCCTTCTTTCTCTCTGCTGCATAGAGTTCCATTGTGTAAATATACCATAGTTTAAAGAAGGAGCTTATACCCTTTGCAACAGCATGGGTGGAACTGGAGAGCATTATGCTAAGTGAAATAAGCCAGACGGTGAGGGACAAATACTGTATGATCTCACCTTTAACTGGAACATAATCAACAGAAGAAAAAAGCAAACAAAATATAACCAGAGACATTGAAGTTAAGAACAATCTAACAATAGCCAGGGGGGAATGTGGAGGGGACAGTGAGGAGAGGGGATTACAGGAACTACTATAAAGGACACATGGACAAAACCAAGGGGGGGGGGTAGAGGTGAGGGAGGGAGGGGGTTTGGCTGGGGTGGGGTGGGGGGATGGGGAGAAAAGGCATACAACTGTAATTGAATAACAATAAAAATTTAAAAAAAAAAGAGCTAAAGGAAATCACTAAGCTTGGGTGAGAAAACTCACAAAACCCATTCACTGCATTTCACACACTTCATTTCATGAGCCCCTCAGACCCCACGCAGAGCCTATGAATGCGGAATGCAGGGGGACGGCAGCTGGAGACAAAGCCATCACATCAGAGTGACCACAGGGGAGGGGACGGAGAGCTCAACAGACGGCGTGATCTGTGCACATCCCACACAGGCCACACACACCAGGCCATTCCCGTAGCCACTGAGTGGGCTTAGAACTGCAGGAGTGGCCACGCTGGTCGAGACGCCTGCGCTCAGGGCAGCGTCCACACGGCACAGTGCGAGAGGACGCGTCCTCGCACCCGTGTCCTCCAGCCACCCTCTCCTCCAACTGGTTTTTTCCAAGGTGGAGAAACATAATGTGCTGCTGAAAGATTTTGAGCCAAATCATTACAATTTCTTTAATTTGGGTACTTATTTTAAAAAGGTATGCTACAATTACATGGGAAATTAACTTATGTGAAATAATTACTAAAAAAGGTAGGATTTGCAAATATTATATACTAACTACTCCCACTCAACAAAGCTGTTAACCAAGAATTTAAACTATAAGTTAGCAGATGAATGCCTCAAATCTTATTACAAAGGCTAGAAATCATACAGATACACATATGTACAAAACAAGCTTAGACTTCACCTTTAACTGAGTAAAAATTCTGGTGCCTTTTATATCATTTATATTAAAGAATAGAAGACTAAAAAAGAAATAGAATCACACCCTTGCCCCTCCATAAAAAACAAAACAAAATATTAAGGCTTTTGGAGAGAGCAAAAAATGATGAATAGAAACAAAAATTTGTACTTACATCCTGCAAAAATAACTGTTCCATAAATGTTTTCTTTTGTTGTGAAAACCACATTTGTTCCACTATCTTCAGAAACAGAAATATTGTGGATCTTGATTGCAACGTTTTCCCCATCGAGATGAATAAGGGGACATTTCGTGTAGCCAATCTGGGCCGATGACACTTTTTCTTGAGTCACACAACAAAATGTTATATCTGAGCCCACAAGTATCACTTTGTCTTGAGGAAAAACCTTACCCTGAGAATCAGTAGACCCTAGAAAGATCAAAAGAAATTACAAATACTTTAGAAGTCTTTTACCATAAAAAACCCAGTGTATACAAAACATACTTGGGGTACACTTTGTAATAAGGGTGGCCTGAAGACAAGGTATGTCCCCCAGGCTTCAAAGGAGCAAGACATATACAAGAAGTCAAGTGTGTGTGGTTCTATATGGTGGCATGATGGTGGGGGAGGGGATTGTGTAGGTCAATGTCTAAGGTCACAGGTTAATGTCTCAGAAGTTCTAGAAGTTCTATAAAAAGGGTTTATATCCACACGTGAAAAATCAACACCAAGAGGAAGTGTTGATTTTAAATAATTCCATTCCCCTGAAATGATTCCATGTATTTAGGGCAGACTTCTTACTTTCCATCAGCCTAAATAAACATTTGAGTATTCTATATCCTAAAAAGTACTTTTTCTTTAATGCCAACTCCGCAGCTTAAAGCCTACCTTTGGTTTTTATTATCCCAAATAGCCCGTCTTTTAAATTACCTGTACTCTCCTTTCAACCTGTTTCCTCGTTCCCAGACTGCACTCTGGCTCCTACCCCAACCTTTCTACTGAAGCAGCCGGCTGACCGAATCGCTCAGTCTAGTGGCTGCTTCTGAGCAGTCTTCCCCTTTGACGGCCACAGCATCTGGCACACTGCCTAAAGTCCTTCTTCAAACTCCCTTCTCTCCTAGGTCCCTCACTGCACCCTCCCAGGCTTCTCCGAGCCCTCTGGCACCTGTCTGCTCCGCTGGTCTTTCTTCTCTCCTCCCCTTGGACATAAAGCTTCTAAGGGACCGGTCCTTGGTCTCCATCCCCTTTTCCCTGAGTCATGGTAACCTCCAGGGTTAAAAAATTTTCACATCACATATATGCTAATGATTTTTCAAATACATATCTCCAGCACCAACTAATCACCTGGATGCCACACCTCTGTTTCCAGCTGCCTATGAGACTTTGCTATCCAGACACTTCACACGTGCCTCAAGCTTGATGCATTAACAATGAAATCAGTCTTTCCTACCTAATTTGTTTTTATATTTTCTGTCTCAATGGAAAGCCGCACCAGCTACCCAAACTAACAGTCGTCTTTGGCTCGATTTCTCCCTTACCAAACACTGCATCACCGGTTCTGATTCTGTCTCCTCGGTGTTCCTGCACCTTTTCCCCTTGTCATTTCTAACCCCGAGTGTCCTAGTCACGCCTCCACTGTCCTTCGCTGAACTGCAACGAGCTTCTCCTTATCGAGCCACCTGCTTCTAGGCCCTTCTTCCTCCGATCCATTTCTCCAGATAGTCCCTAATGCGAATAATATATGACGATCAGCCGACTTTTTAAGAACTTAGTTTTACTGTCAGTACTTTGCTAGGCCCTCTCCCATACTGCCGGCATTCTACCTGCGAATGAGTTTTACTCAATGTCCTGATAATTTGGGGCATGTCTGCAAATTCCTGTGTCTCTGCAAAAACTGTAGGTCACAAGGTCTACTCTGTGGATGACAGACAAATTGGGCGCCTTTTTTTTTTAAAACAAAATATAGACTTGATCTCATTACCACCTACACAAAAATTTCAGATGCTCTTTGACATCTATCTACTACATTGACTTTCAAACCGGGACATTTATCCAATTGCTCAGGAAGTTCTTTAAAATTTAAAGTTCTTTAGATTCCTGAAGTCTATCTCAGACTTTTTAAATGAAAACCTACTGGGATGGGCTGTGGCTGGGTAGCTCAGCTGGGTAGAGCATCGTCCTGATACACAAGGGTTGCGGGTTCAATCTCCAGTCAGAGCACATACAGGAAGCAACACATGGATGCATGAATAAGCGAAACACGTCGATGTTTCTCTCTCTCTCTCCAAATCAATTTAAGAAATACTGGGATGGGGGACTTGGAAGATCCCCAGGTGACCTTCATGCAGACAAATGGGGATCCGAGAACTCAAAGCTTAAACTAAATCTCACCCTGAGGCAAGGTTAATCTCATTCACTTGAAACAAAAATTCTTTAAATAACAGACACTTACAAGAAATGTTCTTCAGGGGGCTCCAGTCGCTCCACTCTTTGTGACCAGAGAAATGAGGGTCATCGACGTAGCATCTAAGTCCCACAGAGTGCGTGGCGCACTCCAAGGGCATGTCGGAGACCCAGCTCCAGTGATGGACAGTATCTTCACCGTTCAGAGTTGTGTTGTAGGTCACCTACAGCAGGGACAAGACACCACAACATTCTACCTCCCAGCAGTGGTAACTTCCGCACCCTTCACACTGTATCTAACCACCAGCGAGGTAAGGTAAAGGGTTGTCCTTTTATAAAACTATCCCAGCTTCCTACAAGGCACGAAAGGATTATAGCAACAATAACCATGTCTCATTTACATTAACTTCAACTTCAGATCTCACTCCTATATATCGTTATAAAAAGTGTGGATATTCCAGAATGTTGAATACAGTTTACAAGAAAATATACCATTGGTTAAAATGATCTCCGTTTGTCATGGAGCAAAAATAATGGATTTGCACGTCCAAGAATTAAAGTCAAGGAGAGGACCAGCATTTCAAAACAAAAATAAATTACTGACTTAGACTGAATTTGTTTTTATTATATGTGTGTCATATATTTAAATTTTTATTTTAAAATAAACATATCATAACAACATACAATATTAATCTCAGTCATGAAAAGTGGACAAGATTTTAACCAAATATTGAGGATCTACTAAAAGAGACAACAAATTTTAAAAAAAGTATTTCTTTTTTTCTTACTTCCTGAAATCTAACACAAGAGCACACAGATTTTTTTTTAGGTGTAAATGCACAAGGGCAAAAAATAGGAGAAATACCACCAGTAAAATGTGATGCTGGAGAGCAGCTGAACAATGGGAGCTCACTCAGAAGACCTGCGAAAGCTGACTCTCAAGCCTCCAATGGGAGAGCCAGCACAAGCTGATTCCTACTACAGAAATGCCACAGGTCTCAGGGAGGAGCGGCACCAGTTCCCCTGGAAACGCACAGTGAAGGTGAGGTGCCAAACACAAAGATGGCTGCAAAGTTGTCTGAACAGATGTCAGGCACCCAGATCTCCTCTTTCATTCCACGCTACCAAAGCACCACCCTTCTTGACCTTGGCAGAGGAATGGAGATTTATGCTCTAGAAAAGTAAAACAGCACACTTCTGGAATAAAGAACCTCGGGAACTTGAGAACAAGGAATAATGCGCCAAAAGTAGGGGGACTGGTAACCGATGCATTCTCACTCCTGCCTTCTTCCCCTGCTCAGCTCAGGACAGCGATGGCCGAGTTCATATTCACCAGGGGGGAGTCTAAACAAACTTGTTGGGGGCATATAACAGGTCAAGATAAAAGCTAAAATAAAAATGTTGAGGTTTTTCCTAAAATAATACTGATAGTTAGATATCCCATCTTAAGTACTTATGATGAGCCTCGGTCAACAAGCCTCATCCTGCAAACAACTTCCAGTTAGATTTTTCTTGTATTTTAAGAGCCACTCACTTAAATATGCAGCAACCAAGATGACCAGAAAGTGGAGAAAAAGTTCTAATATAAAAGTCAAAGATCAAAAAAAAAATTTTTTTAAAAGCAATTTTGAAGCAGAATGCAAAGAAAAAAATTTTTTTTAAATCACTGATACACTCAGAGATTAGAAGAGATATTATAAGAACAGGATACATTTTTTTTAAAAAAAGAACAGAGAACAAAAAGAAGATATCTTGTAAATTAAAAATATTTATAGAAATTCAATAGCAGGACTGCAAGATAAAGCTTAAGAAAAACTGCTCAGAAAATAGAGCAAAATACAGCTGGAGAGCAGTAATGACAGGACAATTAAAGGACCAGTATAGAAGGTACAATTTCTAAAAGAACAGAAATTCTAAGAAAAAAGAGAAAACAGATATGAGAAAATCACAGGCATAAACTGAGAAAATTCCCCAAGCTGGTAGACATGCTTTTTCAGACTGAAAGAGGACCAAAATGAATGTCCATCCAGGACAACAGATCACAACAGATCCATCACAAGAAAAAATGAACAATGCCTTCAAAATCTCAAGACAATTTAGAGTTCTATACCTGGCTAAACTAGCAAGCATGAGTAAGTGCAGAACAAAGACATTTTTTAAAATGTCTAGTCTCAATGTATTCATAAGGTAGCATTTTACATTTCCATCAGGAGTGTATGAAAGTTCCAGTTGTTCTACATCTTCTCAGCAGTTGAAATCAATAGTCTATTAAAGTTTAAAAAATAAAATGTATCTACCTGCAAGCTACCATTCTAAATAGCAGAGAGTATCTATAATAAGTAGCAAATAACTACTGGAATATATGCTTTTACCAAAGTATAGAAACAAAAGGAAGACAGGGAATCAGAAAAAAAGGGGATCCATCAAAAGAAAAAGGTAAAAAGAATCCCCTGGATGATCGTGGAGACCCCTTGTACCACAGGTTCCCAACAAATATGCCAAAAGGACACAGGGGCTTGTCTTGAACGAGTTATAGCGTGCCTAGGTTTGACTATGCCCACCCAGGGGTGACTGGTAGGAGCTGAGGATGCTGGAAGTCCTGAGATACCTCTGGCCCCAAGAATCCTCAACTATGCACCACACTCCATGCGCAACTATTGTCAGGATCTGTGTGAGCCCTCGTTTGGAAAGGGGTGGGAAGTAAGTCGGAAAGCCCTCCGAGAGATGTATTCACAAATATATCATTGATAAAAATACTAGTATGTTTGAACATTTTGATAGGAGATTTCTACAACCAGGAGAGACCTTAGGATTGAATTAAGGAAGCAGATAAATAAAACTAAAAATGTAAGACATCACAAGAAATTGTAAGGAAGGTAGGAAGGAAGGAAAAGAAAGAAAAAGAGAGAGAGAGGAAGGAAGGAAAGAAGGAAGAGTATACACTACTTGTTTGAGTTGTAAATAGTGTTTATATAACTGTAAAACAAACAAGAAATACTGGTCTTCCAAAAATTATAACAGAACAGTATTGGAAAAGATTTTTTACAAAGTGTGTGAGAGAGAGCATGAAAGCAAGCACACAGACATGTGAGTGTGTGTGCCGGGAGTGGGAGGTGACCGAGGACTAAATTTTCATCTTCCATTTGCAAAGTTAATAAAACATGGCTCAAAACAAAGAGGGAGAGGAAAACGGGAGGAGAAGAGATGCCGCCTAGGTGCAATGTCCAGGTGTTGTTCACGTACCAGTCAGAGCAACGCGCAGCTTCCATGGCGGCACGTGAGGCCGTGGGCAGAAACTGCCAAGTTATAAATGAAAACACCATGAATGAAACTTATTAGCAAAACGCTTGCCCTGGCTGGTGTGGCTCAGTGGATTGAGCGCCAACCTGAGAACCAAAGGATTGCTGGTTTGGTTCCCAGTCAGGGCACATGCCTGGTTTGCAGGCCAGGTCCCCAGTAGGGGGCACACAAGAGGCAACACACATTGATGTTTCTCTCCCTCTTTTCTCCCTCCCTTCCCCTCTGTCTAAAAATAAATAAATAAAATCTTTAAAAAAACGCTAATGTACAGTATTTTTGATCTTTAAACTACTACACAATAATAGCATTGTAACCCATCACAAAGTGACTGATTATAAGCAAATCTAACAATACTAATATTAATAATGGATAATTATAAATAAAAATGCCACATTTTTTCTGAACCTGGACCATTTACCCTCTTACATATCACTTTTTAAAATGAATTTGTTCTATCTCTATATTTTTTACCTCCTGCTGTTTCTCCCCAAAGATTTTTCTTCAAAGATCATATTCCCAATAGTACAGAATTACGACCTTGCCTTTGCCATGTTCTTATAAATGAGTCATATAACTTTAGAATAATATTTCCATTCATTCGTGTTGGATTTCACTCATACTTCAAAGAGAATCACTCTTATTCTAGCATCCCTGAGTTAGTTAAAAAAAATAAATCTATCCCACCAAAGAAGTAATGACTGCTAGTAATTGTTTAGCATCTTATCATTAACTAGAGCATATATCAGCCCCACTCTACAGATGAGAAAAAGAGGTTTCAAGAAGTTACCCTAAGCCAGTAAGTCAGAACACAGAACACAAAATGTTAAGCTGTAATACAAAGCTACTCAATATAATTTTAAATAAGTAATAATTTTAAGACAACAGTGTAGAGCTGTCATATATCATATTTACCTGTAAATTAGATTGGCAGGCAAGAATTGCCATTAAAATTCAAGAAAAGAGAGCATTTTAGGCTGAAGAAATTAGGATAGGCTTTAAAATAAGGGGCAGGATTTTACATGAGTCTTGAAATGTAGGTTCAGTTTGGTTAGGTGAAAAGAAAGGGAGGGCATCTTAGATGAAAAAAATATATTCTTACTACATAAAATAAATTGTCGTGGTTAAAAGCATAGACTCTGGAACCCAGCTGCCTGGATTCAGGTCCTGGCTCTGTAGCTTCACCTATAAAAGGGGGATGATGCAAACAGCACTTCCCTCGTGGGCCCGTTGTGTGGATGCAAAGAATTAACATGTACAGGGCTTTTACAGCAGTGTCGGGAACTAGGAAGCATTAGATACATGCTAACAACAACTGTGACTGTTACCGTTTGAGGAATGTAATACTCAGGAAAATGTAACATTTGGGTTGTTGTCAAAAGGAAAAATAAGACACTACTATGAAACAAAATATTCTATTTATTATCTTTACTATTTTATCTGTGTACTTAGGCTAATAAACTGTAAAATCATGAGATGATTTCCTAATTCTTAAATCTACAACAAAGCATGGTTTCAAATTCATTAAGGAAGAAAAGACTAAAAGAATAAAAGGGAAAATTAGCACGTACCAGTTGCCAAAACTTTTCACTACTATTATCCCTTAGATTAAGAGCAAACTAAACAAATATCATAAGGAAATTATTCAAAATTAGATTTTAAAAAATGAGAGGGGAAAAAAGCATGTATTAGTAAATGTAAGAATGTTGTATCAAAAAAAAAGAATGTTATATCAGATTAAGGTATGTTCAAACTTACAGATTTCTACAAATTTTATCAACAATTACTATGGCTAAATACGTTTCAAGACACTTCTTTTTATATGTATCTATTACATAAAGATAAAAATAACAGACTAAATTATACGCACACTTCTATTTCATGCATGTAAAACAGGCTAGGCCGGAATACACAGAGAGAGCGTTTCCTGTGTTAGAGTAGCAGAGTCACAAGTATTCCTCCCTTAACTTCCCTCTTACAGTGGCGGCACTTTCCTTCAACCACCGAGTGATTTGAGTCACAGCATACGGTCTTATTGAACCCTGCGAAGATACCTGATCTACTTCCTTAATAATCCAAAGGTTCACTGACGCCACCTTAAAAATCGTTTTAAAACATATTCGGGTTTCTTTAATGTCATAGAAAAAAATCTGCTTTGTTCAGACTTACTACTTTCACGACTTCCATGCTGTCTTTACGTAGAATTTTAATTTCCCAAATGACATCTGAGTGGCGTGGGAAGACAGAACCCTTGTCACTCCACTTCAGGTGTAAGGTGGAGGTTGGGAAGTCAGCGGACAAATTTAAGATCTCTGGAGTGTCTGGA
This sequence comes from Desmodus rotundus, assembly GCF_022682495.2. NCBI lineage: Eukaryota > Metazoa > Chordata > Mammalia > Chiroptera > Phyllostomidae > Desmodus > Desmodus rotundus. Next base: position 202,239,916 of record NC_071387.1, read on the forward strand.
ATGAAGGCTTAAAAGGGGGAAAAAAGATACAACTCAGTAAAATAAGTAATGATTTTTCATATTGCCAATTCCATTAGTCAATTCATCTTAAACTATTCCTGCCTGGTCAAAAAATAATCAAGAATTAAAAGCAAGCTCTTGAATCCATTACTTAAAAAGAGAGCAAGTATATGAATTTATTTGTATAAGCACCTCCCAACAATTCACCAGCCACATCTGAGAAAAGTTATCTGTCGGCTGGCTGTTTCTTACCCACAGCTCTCTGACAGCAGCACTCTGGTGTGGTCCAGCCTGGAACCTACAAGTACGCAGCAGCAGAGGGAAGTAAGGGAACTTCCTGTGCGCAGCCGGAGGTGGGGCCTAAGGAAATGGCCTACATGGAAGATGGAAAGGCTGCTTTGGCAGAGCTTTCTGTGTGTGTTCTCAGCAGCCTCCCCCTCATCTCAGAGTGCCCCGTGCTGGGGGAAGTCCCTCACAGGAGGACACGAGGGGCCGTTTCTGGTTATAGGCATCAGTAAATAGTGCCAAGACCAAAGGAAAGACCAAGACATGGAGGGAGGAGGCCAATGGGTTAGGTGCGGATCTCGAAGTCCTTCCAGAAGGCGAGGTGAGCAGTGGTGTGCGACACAGTCTGCAGGGGACTGAGACAGAGACCAGCTGGTCAAGTGAGAGACCACTGGAGCACCCCTGGCTACGGCAATGAGGCTTGGCTCAGGACACCCTATGCGGGAAACACAGGATGCTATCTGATGGGCATTTCAAAGAAATGACTGGGTCAGAGAAACAAAGGATTAGTTGCTATGACAAGGAAGGCAAACCTCTAAGATCGCCTCAAGCTCCTAGCCCAGGAAAGCGAGAAAGTCCAAAGGACTCAGGGACCATTGTGACGAGATGCAGGAGACCACCGAGGGCGACCACGGGTCAGGAAGAAGAGGCCATCATCCAACTCATCTGCAGACAGCGAGCGGGGCAAGACCATGGACAGATTCAGGAGGAACCTGCTAAGTCCCTCCTGGCTGAAGAAATGTACGTGCACGCACAGACCCAAACCAGCCAAAGCTTGTTTGGGGCCCATGGTAGGCAGCTACAAATTCAAGAAACCACACTCTAGAAAGAAGGGCACAGAAGCAGAAAAAATAAGAAGAAAGGAAGGAAACTCCAGGATCACTGAGACCAAAAGAAATGGGCTGTCATCTAGGCAAACAAAACAGAATGCGCAGAAGAGAGAGAAGACCGATGACACTGGTGAGGGGACCGTCGGTATTTGAGGAAGAATTTGGGGGGAGGTGGCAAGCAGTGAGCTCTGAAGCTGCATTACAGAAGGAGGAGAGAAAGTAGTAGACAAAGTAAGAGAACCTTCAAAATCTTTAAGTCTCCCCATGTGTAAGGGATAAGTGATTGGATTTGGGGGGATCGGTGGAAACCGCACAAGGTAGAAGGAGCCTGCTCTGCTCTATGAGCGAGGCTCTCAGGTGTGAGGGCCAGAGAACCTTGGACTCTTCCTTGGATGTCCCTGCAGCCCATGACAGAAGCAAAGGCGAGCTGAGAAATGCACAGACACAGGTCCAGGCCCCGGACTCACCCTGAGCTTCCCCACGAGGCTCAGGGACCAACGAAATGAACTCCTGGCAGGAGAGGAGCGGCATGTAGGTGCTCAACAACAAAAACGGCAGAACAAGCCCATAGGATAAACTCATCTTGGAGCTTAAACGTAAGCTCTTACTAAATTTAACTACAGTCTGCTGACCGCAGCACTCTGCGATGGATTTGCGTGGGATGTTTAGGGCTGAACAGGACATAGGACACGCACACGGCATAGTCAAGTTACTCGGCGAGACAAGGGCCGTGCCGTGGAGGATGCGTCCCAGGAGAAATGTCAGGTGGGACACTACTTCTAAAAATGGAGCAAATGAGGAGAAAGAAGTCATTTTAGGGCCAAGAGAGTGAAAGTTCAAGGTACCACTGTGGCCACACAGAGCAGAGGCTTCCAAGAATGTGGTTCTCTCAAACGTTTCAAGTTATCAAGATGTAGTAACTCCAAAATTAGGAAACATGGGAGTATTTTACTAAGGCAACATTCCTTCATTAAAAGGCTTTCCTCCCTGGAAAGTCCACAGTTTACATTTTATCTAAAAAGCAGGGGGGTACTCGGCAAAACCCAAGCCTTACCCAGGACTGCACGCTGAAGGCAGTCATTATAAATGAGAGGGTTATACTCGCAGACACGTTCTTCCCTTCTTTCTTTACAGAGTGCGTGGGGAGTTCCCCTGAGCCCCCAGAAACCACCATCTCCATTTCTTTCCATTAAAACAGACACTTGAGAACAATGTTACCTTGCTTTTTAGAAACTAGGACCTTTTCAGCTACAAAAAAAATTCCATCAATCTCGTTTATTTTTTTTAAAGCTAGAGCATCTCTTCCCTCAAACCTCCATGTTCTATTTGCCTTAGAACGTCAGAAGCGAGAGCCTTCCCAGCTCTTTCACAGGATCCAGAGCAGGTATTCTGCCTCCGATGGCCCCAAAGTTTCAGATTGTAAGAAACTTAGACATTAACATTCTTAGAAAGACTTACGTTTGCTCCTGCCCTTGTCAACTAGAAACTTATTCTGTGTACTTATGCATGTTAAATATCTTGTTTGCTTTTTTATATGTACACTTTTGAAAGCATCTTAAGATCTGGAGAAAACTTAATTTCTCATACTTTTATTTAGTGGCAAACTGCCAAAGACCCGAGACCCCCAGTGCACAGCCCCCTCTCATTCCACTGCTTCCCCTGACACAGCAGGTGCCCAGCGATTTGCTGATGCATCCACCTCCCTCTCTTAGATTCACTTAAACTGCTTTTCAATTTGTTTTTAGCCAGTGCTAGCTTAGTAGTAGTAACATCTGAGTACCGGGATACTATTAACCTCATATTCAAATCACAATCAAGTCATTATTAAAAAATGCTACCAATCAAATACATGATATGCAAAAAAGAAAAAGATCAAATAAGTCAGCTAGAGTCTCTCTTGATTTGCCTTCTAATTCTTTCCATCTACCAATGTCTTCTTCAAGTAGCTTCCCAGACAGTACCTGAATACTTACAGAAGAACCAGGTAGGCTCTCTGACAAGGTCCTGGGAAATTTTTTTTAATCTAGAGTAAAATTAAGTTACATTCCTCATACCACAAAATAATTCCATATGAATAAAAGACTTAAATCAAGCATGTAAACAAAACTGAAAACTCATGAAGAAAAACAGCAAGAAACTATAAGAAAATGAAAACCCATGGTATGAAAAATCCCACAAAGTTAAAATTTTAAACTTGGAAAAATATTTGCAGCAAATATGACAGAATTAATAAACACAGTAATTTTAGCATGAGGAAATTTACAAAGGACACACGTTCAGAGAAAATAAAAATGATGGATAATTTTAAATAAATAAATAAGCACAGAAAGGCAAAGACAGCGGTGCTCTAAGCTGGGGGCCATCAGCATGAAATGGTAAACCAAGAAAGACCCTCCCCAGCCCCCGCAAGGACGGGGAGCAACGGGCGCTCTCTGAGACGACTGTAGGAATGCAAACAGATTCAGAGTTCTGAGAGAACTGGCGATGGACATTAAAAGTCCTAAAAAGTGGGGTTTTCTTTAGTGTGGCATTTCCAATTCTAGAAATTTAGCCTAAGGAAAGCATCGCACAAATTTAGAAACACGTATGTGCAAAAGAAAAGCATTAAAGCATTGGTTACAATATTGAAAAACTGGAAATAAAAATCTCAGTGTTAATAACCAACCACTTAAAAGTAATTGTGGTACCTTCATTCAATGTAATACCCTGCAGCTCATAGTTAGACAACTGGAAAATCTTCCTATGTCTTCTGTTAAGCAGATCATAGGTGAAGCTTACTGTTTACATTTACACACACAGAAAATATACCGAAGCGTTCACGGTATTTCTCCGTGGGCACTAGGACCATGGCTGGCCGGTACAAGATAACCCCCCACGGAGCTCCTGGGGAGCATGCGTTGTTATGATCCTTTCAAACTACCCGAGACACAGACCTCTCCAAACACACGTCCATCTGTGAAACTGGACAGATTGCCAAGGTAATTTTATTTTCTTTCCTTTGCTTCAAAGTCAGTCGTCCTCCTAGGACTCATCATAATATTATTAGGATGCCAATCCCGTAACGGTCGTCGGGAGCCACCCAACCCGCTTACCCCGCCACTGAGAGTCAAGACTACGGGGGTGTTTAAGGTCGTGGTGCAGAGCAAAGCTTCCTTCCCCATCTGCCTGGGCTGTTCCGTGCTTCCCCTCAGCATGTAGCACCTACTGAGATATTCACTCGACGCGTTGGCAAAAGATGCCTGCTGCGTGCAAGGCAGGGGCGAGGGGCTGGGTGTGGGGGCGCAGTCCCTGCCCGACAGAGCCTGCCTGCTTGTGACAGAGATGCGCGGTGACCCTAACTGCACGATGGATTCTTAACGCAACTGCAACAAGTGTCGCAGAGGGCAAGTGCGGGCTGCCTAAGGGAAGGAACGGGGTCTCCTCTGAGAGGGGTGGTCCGAGATTCCTTCCTAGAGCAGGGAGCTCCTGAGAAACTCTGAAAGGTGTGCAGGGATCAATGAGGCAAAGGGGCTGAGGAGCAAGTATCCAACTGAGGGAAGGACCCTGAATGCAGTGACAGCTATTTCAATGGACTCAAGCTGTGATTTTCAACCTTCTTCATCTCGTGGCACATGTAAACTACTAAAATTCTGTGGCACACCAAAAAATATAATTTTTGCCAATCTGACAAAAAAATGGGCACGATTTTGATTCATTCACACCGGAAGGCTATGGCTGTGTTGACAGCTGTCATTTTTTGCGTGCCAGGTGACAGTCAGCCTCTGGCCTGGAGGGCAGCGTGCACCCTCCAGCGGCACAGTTGGGCTCTGCCACCCGCGGGATGGCAGCTGGGAGAACGAGAGCATTCCCATCCCCACTGAGAGTCAGAAGAACGGCCAATTTCTGCCAATTGTAAAGCACCACAAAACCAACAAAGGCACTGTTCTGAGTTACTTCCAAGACCGTTTTCTTTTCAAATACTTACAGACATTTTTTTCATTTAGTATGAATTTACTTATAGAACTTCCAAAATCATGTAGTGGGTTTATCGTTATTTCGTGATCTCCAGGTAAAAGAGTTGGGATTTTAGTATTTGTTTTCCCCAATTGATAACACAGAGGGGACCTGCAATATAAGAAATCACATTTAATCAGCAGATAAAGTTAACAGTATAATTTCCATTAAAACTTAACACAAAATGCACTGGAAAATACTATGTGCTCTTTTGTATACAAATCACGATAGGTTATATTGTGCTTGAAGACTGGAAAAGGAGAGGTTAACGGTGAGTGCATCGATGCAGGTGTGGAGGAAAACCAACCAGATTGTACTAGAATGCTGAGTGAGCACAGCTGGCTTCTTCCAGAATTAGGGTTGTAGCTCGCTCTCCCAACCGCGCCCAAGTGCCCTCTGCAGCCTTACCTCCGGCTGCATCCACCCACCTCCCCAAACACCCCTCGCATCTAACAGAGACAGGCCACCGAAGGGAAACTGGCTACTTTCCGCCCCTCAGAACACACCCTCGACGTGCTGACTCCTCTCTCTGGGTTCCTGGTTCACTGAACAAACCTTTCTGGTCAACGGCTTTCAAAGGCTCCCAGCTCCCACCCACCAAACTCTCAGACAAAAAGCGGTTGTTGCCTCTGCGGTTCCACGGCCCTTTGGGTCCTTAGGAAACGTTCACATTTGTTTTACTGTTACTCACGTACATTTCTAACTTCCCATAAATTTTTTTTCTTTTATCCTCACCCGAGGGCATATTTTCATTGCCTCTACAGAGAGAGGGAGGGAAGAGGAAGGGAGAGAGAGAAACCCAAGGATATGAGAGAGACACATTGACTGATCACCTCCTGCATGTGCCTGCACTGTGGATCATATGCCCCCAGACCAGGGATCGAACCCACAACCCAGGCATGTGCCCTGGCCGGGAATCAAACCTGCAAACCTTCGATCATGGGATGACACTCCCACCACCTGAGTGACACTGGCCAGGGCCTCCCCAAAACATCTTAATTCAAGCAAAGCGCCTCCTGGTGGCTCCTGCATCCCTGGCCCATGCCTGCACCTACCGGGGCCTGTCCCCGTGTTCATTCGGGGCTGAGGACGTGAAAGGCTCACTCACCTCCTCTCAGCTCCAAGGATGAGGCTTCTTTTGGGGTCAGTAACACGAAACTACTACAGGGAGAGGCATGAGAACTAAACACATAGGCTGAACTGAAGCCATGTTAGACTCAGAGGCTGAGATAAGAGTCCTATCAAAAGCTTGTGTATACCACAAACATTTACTCATGCCACAAAAGAAAAACAGACCACAAAGCATACCTCCTAATGGTTGAAGTTAACCTAGTGTTTTTCTCCCCCTCCCTCCCCCACCAGCAACTTTCCATAGAAACGGCAGATACGAGCTCAGGCTCCAGAGCCGCTGGGGTCCCCCTCCCTCACCTGCAAGGAGAGACAGCTGCTGTGTCTGTGGCATGGCCCACTCTGTCTCACTGCCTCACTAAGAAACTCTCTCACCTCCACTCCTGTCTGGCTTGCGTCTGAAGTCTTTCCTGTGCAGAGCCAAGAAGCCTCTTGCCTCGGGGCTGCAGTGCCCCCTAGGGGCTTCCCCTCCAGCATCGAAGCCACCCGAATTCTCTAAACCATGCTATTTCACTCGTTCATGCACTGCATCCAGTATCTTCCACCCTGGAAGGTCCTTCAGTTCTTCTCCTGTTGAGAGAGCCAAGGACTCCCACTCCATAAGCACGCTTCCTCCAGGAAGTGCCTTGGAGCTGCCCACTGCACTCCTCGGCCCATGCACCCTGGCCCCTCGAGTACAATCCTGGTGGGCACCGAACCAAAGTGTGGTCAGATTTGCCCACTTCGTACTCCTGGGCATCAGCACGAACTTCTCAGTATGGCCTGTGGCGCTTTGTACCCCGTTTTGGAGGTTTTCCCATATGGACTCACAGTAGGGCTGCACTTCCCCGCTCCTCTGGAGCAAGGCAGGGGCATGTACCTTCATTTGCAGGGAACTCTGAGTGAAAGTCACAGCTGTCAGCCTGGGAAGGAAGCTATAAAAGCCCTCCAGGCTGGACTCCCTCTGCCCAGCCCCCACAGCCCTGGGCCTGGGGCCCTGAGGAAGAGAACAGGGCAGGGATGCCAGCCAACCCAAGACAACACAAATGGGAGCAGAAAATAATCCTTTATTTTCGCAGCAGGAAATAAAAAAAGAAGAATTGAGAGCTGTTCTGAAAACCAAACTCATCCACACTGATAAATGACCCCAGGGATGAGAAGAATGCTCCACAAATGTACACTGACTGAGAAAATACCTGAGGGCCCTTCGTACACAGTTAGGCCACTTTACATTAGCACCCAGGACTCACCAGCCAGCCGGGCCTGGGAGAGGCTGTGCGGATCCTCTGGGAGACAATGCCTCGCCCTCTGGGCTGCGGAGCAGCAGGGGCATTGTTCTGGCTCCCGGGCAGCCCAAGGGTCTCAGCTCCAGGCTTCAGAGCGTCCAGCCCACTCCTTCGTTACCTGGGAGGGTACCTCTGTGCGGCAGCACCTGCCACTTGCCTCTGAATGTCCGCTTCCCTTTTTCCTAACTAACATGAACCCAATGTTCATCTGTCTGGGCCCGTGACCATCTGCTAGGAGAAAGCATGGCCCAGCCTCCCCACAGCCAGGCTCGGCGCCTGCCAAAGTTCTGCCAATGAGAGGTGAGCAGAGGTTCTCTTCTTACAAGTCTCCTTGAAGGAAAGCGTTTTTCCTTCCTGCCTTCTGGAATGTATACATGAGAGCTGCTCCGCAAGCCTCACCTGGAACCACGAGATCACATGCCAAAGACATCAGAGTAGCATGAACAGAGGCCCTGGGTCTCTCGTGGCCATAAACAACCAGGTCAGCCTTGAACTCCTACTCCAGGCCTCATACACGGGAGCAAATGACTGTTAAGCCGCTATTGCTGACATTTTCTGTTAGGCTCAGGCAAAACTTCAACCTAACTGATACGGGTAGACACATCAGAACCCACGGCACTGTGGAGGTGAGTCACCTACTCCTTACTCACATAATAAAGAATCAATGTTTTGCCCAGGAGAAAGGTTCATTACCAACTTGATTGATGAAAGATGCAGAACTTTTAGGAAAACGGAGCTCATTTAAAAATTTACAGAACAAAATTTTTATGCTCTGAAATTAAAGAGCGAGAACATTTTCAGGTGATAGCTGTAGATCAATCGAAGTGTCTCCATTACCTGTTTTCAATGCAAACTTCATAAAGAGCACCGTGGCCCGCTCCGGAGGGCGCTTTCCAAGAACAGTCCCACACTCGCAGATCCTTAGTTGTGCACTTCAAGTCACGAGGAGCCCCTGGAGCAGGAGAAGCCACACACACACCCTGCGCTTAATAACTTAACTGCACTGTAAGAAGTCAGCAAGTTAAACTGTTTTCAATCTCAAGTACAAGCATAGGTGGCTGCAGAGGGGCCGTGTTCTTTGTGAGGCTGAGAGGGACCTACAGTCACAGGAGGTGACTGGTTTTATGTTTCTTTTTGTAGCTGTGGCTTAAAAAAGCTCGACAGTAACTTGATAAAGTGGGCCAACCGCTAAACCACTTAGGGGCTAGGCTTCTATCAAAAATTCCACTTCCAGGCAACTAAGATAAATAGAGGGAGCACCTGTGTTGATTCAGTGATGGGACCAAGTGAGGGCCCGGGAGAATTTTCATCTCCAAGAGCCTCATTTGTAAAAAAAAGAGAGAGAGAGAGAAAAAACCAAACACACACAAAAACGAGCAAGTAGCATAGCTCTGGGTAAAAACGACGTCCTTCCCACGCCCACAGACACAGCTCCCGACACTCCCAGACTATCGCCTACGTGAAACCCCGTAACCAACCTTTAGACTTTTACGAAGCAGGTTACATTTATACAGTAATGAGCTCACACAAGTATCTGAAAAGTATATATTTCATGTGGGCCCGAACAACTGAAAAGTAACAAATAATTTAGATGATTACGATCTAACAGCGCTTACTCACGTCTATAAAATGACATTACGTCACAGAACACATACACACTATACAGTGAAGAACTGCCATTCTTGGGGGGAGGGGGGAAGAGAGAAAGGAGGCGGCTACGGGAGGAGGGGAGGGGGGGTGAAGAGAAACAGGGAAGGAGGGAAAAGCAATTCATGTGTGAAAGATGTGTTCCATCTCAGACTAGCTCAGTGACTTCCAACCTTCTTCATCTCACGGCTCACATAAACTAATTACTCAGTTTCCGCAGCACACACACCAAAAATACATTATGTTTTCTGCCAATCTGACAAAAAAGTAGGTGTAACTTTGATTCATCCACACTGACCGCTATTGTTGTGTTGGCTGGTGTCATTTTTTTTAAATTTGACATTCTAAGGGAAAAGAGGTCAGTGCCCCTGACTAGTCAGGAATTGCATGTTTTAAAAATTCTTGCGGCACACTGGTGGAAAATCGCAGTTCTATACAAATGTCTCTAAAACAGTCTTTTTCTCTAATTTTCCCAGAGTTGGCACTGTATACGCTATAGCAATAAATGATAAAGCTATTTGTGTAAAACAAAAACATTAGAAGCACTCAGATTAGAAGTTACCGGTAATTATAATAAAGTTATTTAATGGTGATCTTGGGGGGAAGAGAAGATGTGTTTAATTATGGAAATGATGTAAAAACTAAACCCAGGGGCAGACGGGTGATGTTTTACAGAAATAAGCTAGGTAACATCTACACAAACATTCTTAACATAGTTAAGTAAGATGAAAATGAACAACATTAGAGAGAGAGATCTGATTTAGGCTCCAGGGCATTCTGAAAGGCTCTGCAAAGATGGAACAGCTCAGTGCGGGCTGGAGGGGGCGGGCACCTGTGGGAGGGGTGCGGCTGTTCTGTACCTGCGCTGTGCTGGCGGCTGCACATCGCAGGCGTCTGTCAAAATTCACAGAACTTTATACTACAAGGGTGGATTTTAGTGTATGCAAATTATACCTTAGTTTTTTTTAAGGGGAAAAGAATGCAGATCTATCTTTAAGAGCCACTTTAAAAAGAAACCAAAAGTACACCGAAAAAAGCTTGCAAAGAAGTGGGTTTCAACCACCCCAGCCCCGAAGGCGTCCATGAAGACCCAGGACAGCACCGCAGTCCGGTCCTTCACCGCGTCCGGTGCACTTACCCTTCCTCTGGCTGTTTACTTGACTCATTAAGTAGAGAAGAGTAAGTGTTGATAAGAACCACCGGAAATTTGAAGCCATCCTCATTCTCTCACTGGCCACCACCTGGGACGGCCGTCTGAAACAGGAGGCCATGTCCATCACCGTACGGCGTGGTCCGTCCTAGATGAGGAGAGGAATTTCAAATGCTGTTCCAGCCCCTGGGGACACACGTCTGTGCTGTGCACGCCAAGGCTGACAGGGGGTAGGGACACCTACGGACGCGTCCTGTGCACGAGTAACTTCCGAGATGCCAGGCTTACGCTGACTTGGCTTTAGGAGACATCCGCACTCAGACCCAGGGTGCTTCAGGGGTCCATTATGGGGCCCGTTTTCAAATGACAGGCTTCAAGTTCAAGATTATGGCTGAACATGTTTATCCACTCTCCACGCTAATGCTAGCAGAATATAGAAAAGCAGTGCATGAAACTGAAGTTTTGGCAGACAACTTTAAGTGATGCGCGTAACTACACTTTAAATTAATTAGTATATATTAACTTTGACAGCCACTTGTTTATGACAAATATCAGTTTTCCACTGACACTGTGCTATAAAGTTTCTATTTCATATAAATTTAAATAGTTTAAAGAGCAAGAAAAATGGGGTAGTACAGGGGGTTTGCAGATGTGGCAAAAATATCGATAATGACACAGACGACTGAAGTTCAACGTTAGGCAACTGTGCTGGGAAAGGGACGCCGGCAGACAGGCGCTTTCGTGCATTTCTGCTGGACCCTGGACGCCTGCAGAGGCAGTGACTGTCCTGCTGGGTGGCAGGGAGGGGCTGTGGCCACCTATCAAGTGCCAGGTCCCCCTCTAGGCACTGGGGGCACAACACTCAACCAGACGTAGTCCCTGCCCTCAACGGCCTTAGACTGAAGTTCGGAGAGGCACAGCCCCAAACAAGTAAGAAATTTGAGACCCTGACATGTGCTTAAAAACCGGAAGTCTCTGTGCGCGTGCCTGTGTGTGTGCGTGTGTCTGTGCGTGAATGCTGGGCTGAGATCTGACTGACAAGGAGAGGACCATGACAAGATGAGGGAACAGAGCAGCAGCGAGTGCTAAGACCCTAAGACAAGGACAATGTGGGCTGGTCAGCCCACAGGGGGCCTCGGGGCCAAGGGGAGGGGGCGGAGTGTAACAGGGTTGAGACGAGAAGCCGCCGGAGTGCTTTAATCAGGGCGATCCGTGGTCTGCTGTGCACTTTGGGACGGTTTCTCTGGCTGCTACGTGGAGGACGGACTCTGTGGTGGGGGCCAGGGCAGAGGCAGGGAAGCGGCAGCCCAGGGAGAACAGCAGAGGCGAGGACTCCGTGCTAAAGCTGACGCAGTGCGAGGGGATGAGACTCAGGCTCTGCTGCAGAGAGGGAGGGTCTTGCCGACAGTGCAGGCAGGACAGTGGGGTCTGAACCCCAGCTCTGCCACCTGCTGTGTGACCTGGACCTCTCTGTGCCTTGGCTTTCTCGTCTGTGCAGTGGGGACGTACGTAGGTTGGTTGTGGAGATTAAAGGAGTAAATACATGTGGAGCACTTGGAAGAGCACCAAACACACAGAAGTGTGAGTGTGTTCTGCACATGGTGGGGGGTGCAGGGAGGTCCCATAAAGAGCAAGGACAGCCGACAGATTTGGTGGAAGAGCAGTGATGGTGGGGCGAGTGCCATTTAACCCCTTCGGGGTGCACGAAGGAGGCGGCAGTGACTTGTGGGCTGGAACTGAAGGGTTCAAAGGTCCATTTACAGAAGTCAGCTTGGCTATGCTCCCACTCCCAGCCCCACCAAGGCAGAATCCTCCCTACACACACGAAGAACAGTGGAGGAGCAGATGACACAGTCCCAGGTGCTGGGGGCCACCGTGCACACCTGGCACTGGGGGGTGCCACAGAGTAGCTGCTCCGCCCGCTCTCACTGAATGAAGCCTGCCCGCCGACACAGCCTTCCACGTGCTGACCACTCCTGGTCAGACCCAACGTCGGCTCATGTTTGTGTTGGAACAGACAACCCAGCATCACAAAACATGCAGTGGTGGGCAAATGCAGTTTACAAAAAAAGACAAATGATACAAAGAAACACTACAACAATCAATGAATAGAAACAATGCAAGAGTAGTTGTGAGTTGTTCCGCAAACTCAACTACAAACCGACTCCTGTCCACCCCTGAAGGTGCGACACCTCTGGCACTAAGAGAAATTCAGTATGAGCTGGGCAACCAAAAGGAAAGTAAAAATTACCCCCAGAGGAAACAGGGAAAATGTGGGAAACAGGGAGACTAAAAGGAAAAACACAACGAGCGGACAACCAACCACCTCTAAACAGCATTCTCACAGCAAACAGCACAACCACAAAAACAGAAGGAAAAAGGAAGAATCAGAGATAAAATTAGCTCCTACAAGTTAAATGTACTGCTAGACAGTCAATTTTTTTCAAAGACAGACAAAACCGTTGAGCAATATTTCAGAATAAGACAAAAGACAAAAACAGAAAATGTCACAGGGGAAATGAGAAACAGGGACTCGGCAGAAGAAAGGAAATCCCACATCTCAATAACCGGAGCCTAGTAAGAGAGCTGAAAAAACGTCCCCCACAGAGAAAGGCAAGGGCAGGCCTGGCCTCGGCTCCGCTGAGTGCTGTCAGGAACCGAGGCCACGCGTCCCCAGCAGCTGAAGTGACTGTGACCGAAACACACACAGGGCCACGCGCACATTTCCACCGAGCTCGATTATTTTCTGGACGAGCAGCTTTCCAGTCAACTCCAGGCTCATCGGGAGCACTTATCACAATGGAAATATACTCATGGGATGTCTAAAGTGCCAGTTGCTAATGTTATAGAATTCCATAGCATGTGAAGGAATTAACTGAATGAAGGAGGTGAAAATAATCGCAAACCATATTCACTGGCTGGCTAGCCATTATCCTGAAGTGAGACAGCCCTTCCCTTGCTATAAGTTGACAGTCGTTCAGAAAGGAGAAGTGTGTCCCCCAAAGTGGCAGGGCAGGCGGCTGAGGCCGGCTCTGGGCCAGGTGCTGCGGACTCACACTATCCTCCTGGCTCCGGTACTGATCAGGGTGGGGCTGAGGGCCACTCACTTAATCCTCTGGCTCCAGCCTCCAGCAGCGCAGCGGTGACGCCCCAGAGAAGCTTCCCAACGGTGAGCTGCATGCCCACTGCTGCTGGCAGGCCGCAGGCAGAGGTCCGTGCCAGCAAGAGCCACTAATCAGGGACACTTCTGAGGAGGTCAGTGAGCAGCAGGTAGAGAAGAATCAAAGGCAGAGTCGCCGCCTGCTTAGCTGAAAACACTCAGGATGATAAAGAAGACTTTCTTGGTCTGGACATTTACGGAGAAAATTTTGAGCAAGTCATTTAGGTAACACAACACCATGCTTGTATAGATCTGGTTTCTCTCCCTGCAAAACTTTCAACTGGGCTTAGTGGAGACCAAAACAGTGTATGAACAGAGCCCCCCAGGTATCTCCAGAAAAACAGACACACACGGTGAAGCCTGTCTCCGCTTCACAGCATTGCCAGAGTTCGCTTTGCCCCACCGACGTCTCATTCTCGGAGACCACATCCGTTGCAGAATTTCAGGAGCTAATTTTCAAAGGGAGGAGAGCTGTCCCTTGCTGCATGGGCAGAAGGCCCGTGCCCGCGCCAGTGCCTAGAGGGCAGGGCAGGTAACGAGCTACGCGAGCAGCAAGCTGAGTCTTTGAAGGTGGCAGCAACTGGCCATGCACCCATTCTCTGGAAGCGACTAGAACATGTGCTTCACCCTCCCCCCCAAATGAGGCAGAAAACAAAGCTATGAGGAAAACGATCCATGAAGCTGGAGTTTTGGCCCAGGGCAGAAGCCTCGTGGGCACCCCCCAATCTTATTCCAGGTCACATTAAAACGGATACTGTTGTCCAAGCTGCCGCATTCTCTCGTGACTCCACATGGCACATATTTTCCTTCTGATTGCAATTCCCTCCCTACTGCTTTCTTCCACCCTCCTCAGTCCACCTGGGCACCTCCAGGCAGGAGGTGCAAGAGCTCATCACCACCTTTGGGGACCCTTCCAGGATTCCCTGCAGAGGCTCCCTCAGCCCCGACAGGGCTTCAACCACACCCCTAGCGCAGGGCTGCACAAACTAGGACCCAGGAGACAAATTCCACCCACCCATGCTTCTGTGAACACTTTACTACACCGGAGTCATGCCCACTGTTAAGCACTGCCCAGGGCTGCTTTCCCAGACAGTGCTAGGCCTGAGTAGCTTCCACAAAGCCTGCCTGAACCCCACATTGTTTGCTGGCCCTGCCCAAAGGCATCACTTCCCGATTTTGTCGTTCCTCCGGCAGCTTGTAACTCCTTGGGAAGAGGTCACTGTTAGCCCCTGCCTGCCCCCACCCACCACCATGTCCAAGCACTGTGCCTGGCACTGAGCAGACACGGAAAACTGGCTGGTGGGTAGATGAAATAGCAAGATACAAACAAATTTCTGTCCGCGCTCTATGCTCTGATTGTTAGGCTTCGCACTAACCCCAGTACTGTGAACAGGGGAGCCCAAGTCAGGGCTGTGGTTCCCAAACCCTGCACTGAGGAGCCCCAGGGCAAAGCAGCAAACAAACTGAGTATTTACATTATGATTTCAAATTTTCAAAGCAAAGAAAGTGGTGTGTGCTCCACACTGTCAGAACCTTGAGCTCAGGACAGCTCCGTTTCGGAGCTGGGGGCTGCCGGCCTTCCAATGAGGTTACATCTTTGTGAAGGGCAGGGAAGGGTATTTGTTGGTCGCTGTGACAAACACAAGTACCACCCAAAACTCAGCGTAGAAATGGAAATGAGGGTGGCAGCGTCCAGCTTCCAAAGTCTGGGGAGCTATGAAGTCCCCAAAGGGTTCACACGCGTGGCTGTTTCCCTTAAGTTGATATGCATTATGTTTTTAACTGCTACTAATGTGCCAGATCATAAATACTTACTAAGGTGTTTGGATCTGACTACTTCATAGAAGGAACTGTTGGCTATTTCTTTTGACCTGGGGCGGGGGTGGGGGGCACGCAAACATGAACGAAACACTGGGGGCGCTGGGCCCTGAGGGGCCTGGAGTCCAAGCAGGAGGATAGCTCAACCTCTTATGGTCCCCTTGACCAACTTCAGTGTGCGTGCTGCTCTCGGGAGGAGGCTGGAAAACCGACACTGAACTCTCGCCCTGTGACAAGAATACGCCTTGGGGATGCTGCAGTACTCTGTTTCCCCGAAAGAACCGCGGTTGTTTCTCGGTCTGCAATTCAAACAGAGCCTTCTTGTCGTTTTCACACTTTTCTGCATTTCCCGGGAGTTGTTCATGCCCTGCCACACAAACTTCTTGTTTCTCAGGACCCTTCGGTCAGTTTCGTCATCTTCCCTCCAGTGAGGACTTCCCTGGCAATTCGAGAGCCTGCCCACGACCAGCGTCGTGCATCGAAACAGAAGTGAGCGCAGCACTCCTGGGCTTACAGTCCTCCCAAGGCTCCTGCTGCTCCGCGCCACAGGCTCCCGGTCAGCCCGGCAGACGAAGCCCTTCCCGTGGCCACCAGCTGTCCCCTCCACCGCGAGTGCACACACACACGTACACACTGCAAAGGGGACAACCGCTGCAGCTCCCCTCCCGACTGCCCCACACTGCAGTCCCTCCTGTCCCTCAGTCCCTCAGGGTCTGCGGGAAGCTTTCCCACACTGAAGAGTGACATGTGTACTATCTGTCACCTCTGCCAGGCTCTAAGAGTTATCAGATGCAACAGTCCCCACAAATGTTCATAAAAGCCCGTCAGAAATGTGGACCTGTTTGTCCCCACCTGTCACAAGGGTGAAACACTATTGTTACTGTAAAGAAACCACCTAAAGAACATTGCTTCTCGTTCAAAATTAACCGAAGATTTTTTAAATGCCAAAAGCGTGACAAAAGCTAACCTTCAAAAAGAACCAGGAACAGCACCATTTCCGGTGTCTGCTTCCCCACACTCTCTCCAAGACCAAGGGACATCTTTTTTTTTAAATGTTAATCCTTTCCAATATAAGGCCTGCAGCTCGTCCTCGACTGTGCAGGCAAAATACCTTCCGTGTGTTTGTTGGTAGTCTGCGACGCTGTGTTTATAAACTGCTTATTCTGCCTTTTCTCCGCTTTTTCTAATTAGGAATTAATCTTTCCCTCACTGCTTGGTAAGAAAGAAACACCCTAGGCTCATATTAACTCTGTAACACACACTGCAAATGTATTTCCCACTGAGGTTTACATCTGACCTTCATTAAGTCAATTTCTCAATTTTGTCCTTTATGGTTTCTGACCAAAATTTCTCTCATTTCAAGATTATATAAATTGTCACCTATATTGTCTTCAAGTACACTTAAGGCTCTGATATTTTAACCTTTAATCTTTATGAAATTAATTTTGGTGAATAGCATGGGTCAGGGACTCATCCCTCCTCTCCCCCCCAAACAGTTACCACTCATCCTGACATCATTCTCGAAATTACCCAGGCCTTCCCCCACTGACCGGAGAAGCCATCAGGATACCACTCCTTGTCAGCTTCCTTGGTGGGACTCCCTAGCCCACGGCTTCGTCACCCCACATTCCCTCACTGACAGCGCTGCCTACTCACCACCGCGCATAACTGATGACTTCCGAATCGGCACTTCTTGCACCGGCCCCTCCCAGTTGCAGATTAACCACCTACTGGACAGTGTCCTGCCTTTTTACCCAAGGTCATCCCAATGAGGTCCTTCGGGAATGACAAAATGTTTGATACGACATATCCACTTACACATTTCAGAGATTCCTCAAAAACTCCACATGTGCAAAATTAAGCTCACTTTCCCTTCCACACTGGCTGCTGGCCCCTTCATGGCACCTGTCCCCAAAGAGGAGTAACGCGATTCCTCTCCCTCCTCAACCCTTCTACCTACTCACCTGCTTTACCACCAACACAGGCCTTGGCTCTTCCCCTGGCCTCCACCTCCGCGTCCAGTGCTCTGCTCAGGCCCTTGTCCGCATCTGCACAGGTAATCTCTCAACCACGCCTTCATTTGACTCATGGCCCCCATCCAGCAAGGCCTGGACGGCCTGTCTTCCACAGTGACTCACCTGACCTTAAATCGCATCTCTGGCTCTAGCCCTCCTCATCCGTTCCAGCTCCAGGCCAAACGCCTGGAGGCTCTCCCCTCAGGGGCTCAGACTGTCGGTGGGACACGCTCCCACCAAGTGCTCAGACTGTAGGGGACACACTCCAACTCAAACTTGGACTCCACAACCTGATCCCATTCTACCCTCCGACCCAGGGGCATCTCTGCTCTTGGCTCTCTCCCAGGCCGTCACCTCCAGGTCCCAGTGCTCTCTCCAGGTTCTTGCTGCACCTCCTTAACTTCCACTTGGACATTTATCACAGCACAGCAGGAACTCCAGAGGTCATGCTTTCCTGTCCCGCCACCACGCCTAACTTTCCCCATTGGTTACAGCCCCCCTAAGAGCAGAGACTCACCTTGCATCTGAGGGGGCTTTACATGTGCCGGACCGTCAAGTCAGCATGTAATTAGTGAACTGAACAGATCCCCCCGTGGAGTCTTTGGGGAGGACTTAAAATACTTTGACAACACCCAATTTTTCCTTTACATTCTGGAGAGAAAGCTGAATGGCATGCTTCTGAGTGCACTGGCTTGCTACTGAAAAACTTATGAATAAAAAGACATTATCAAGTCAAATTGCTAGAGACTTTTTTTTAACATGTGAAGCAAAACTAACCTTAAGCTCCTTCTACATTCTAAGAGGGGAAAATACTAATTATGTAAGAGTTTTATGTAGTTGACACACTAGTTTTAGCTAAGTCAACCGCGATAACATACAGTTCATAAATATTATTTTTCAGATATCATGCACTGTTTATGTTTATGATGAGCAGACACTGTTTTACACTCTTTAAACCCAATATTGAATTTAATCCCATTACAAAACAAAGTCAGTGTCATTATTCCCCCCTAATTGTAACAAGGAAAATGAGGCACAGAGAGGTTTTTGACACTTGCTTGAAGTCACTCAGCAAATCAGGGGCAGAGCTTGGATTTGAACCCAGGTTTGACTACAAATTGCATCCTGAGACCATGGCACTAAACCGGAAAACACGGACACTGGACCAGCTGGAAGTTCCAGGCTCCAGTCCCTATTGCACCAATGACTAAGTGGCAAGTATGTGGACTGGGACAAATGTCTCCAGGGACAAATCCTCTAAGAGCTCGACCATTACACAACTCTGACCCAGGGCCTAGTTCCCTGCTTCAAATGTCAGAAAAATGTTACAGCTGTATCATTTTTGGAGGTGACCTGCTATCTGTCATCTCAGCGGAGAAAGAGAGGGACAGTGCCATCAGGAAAGCTGATCACACGCTGACGCCCATTCTCGGGGGAACAGCACCTGCTTCGCCCCGCACTTCCACGTACCACGTCACGACACGGGGCTGGCAGGCAGTTCAAGGGACACACCAACAACCAGCCGGCACCTCACTGCTCTCCTTCCAGCTCTCAGTATGCCCTTCACTGCCTCGCTCTTAACGCAGCAGGTGCAAACGCACATGCATGGGGAGGCCCCCCCCCCCCCCGAGTCAACTGACCCACTGAGGAGGCTGGTCCCGGGAAACTCAGAGGACCGGAGGGCTGGTGGGCAGTTAGCTCTTGCTGCTGGGTCACCCCCTGAAGCAACAGAAGTCCACTGGAGGCACAGACCTTCAGGGTTTTCCAAAAGGGCCAGCAATGCAGGGTGGTGGTTGTTTAAAATGTAAAATCGCCTTATTTTTAAATGCTGGCAACTAATTCCAATTTTTTTTCAGAAACCTTATACAGGCCAAACAAAACATATATGCAGGCCAAACACAGTTCTCAGGGCGCCAGTTAACAACCTGTTTCAAAATGTATTGGCATTGAAAAATTCTGGTCTTGCTGTTGAAACAACCTTAAAATATAAACTGTTTGAAGACTTTTATTTCAGTGCATGGATTTTTTTTTTTTTACCAAAATGTGCCTGAATCCTTTCTTGACATTCTTTGGGGTCTCAATCTGAAGCTCTCTTCTCCAAAAGAATTTGAATAGCTTTATTTTCTCTTTTTCTTTAAGGTACTGTTTAATCCCAAACTTTAGAATACAAATGCTTCTTTAAAAAAAAAAAAAAAACAAACCCTGAAACATGACCTTACATTTTCTTGAACCTTCTACATTAAGAGTGGCAGACAGATCTTGAATAATTGGCATTTGGCAAAATGATTTAGGAAAGGGACATCTGTCAAGAAAGCAGATTCCACAGGGCAGTGATGTGAGAGCCTGCTGCTGACCCTGGAGACGTTACGGACTGCAGTGGGAAGGGGACCCTGCAGAAGCGTGCCTCAGCCCCACCTCCCCGCCTTACTCAACCAGCCACTGAATGGGGAAAGCAAGGGTCGAAAACAGCCAGGAGGTGTCTGGGTCTGAACAAGGTCTGATCTAATGCCTGAAAAATATTTATGAGCAAGATGGAGAAACACAGGTTGTGCCCTGACTGGTGTGACTCAGTTGGTTGGGCATCATCTGGCAAGCCGAAGGGCCGAAGGTTCGATTCCCAGTCACAGCACACGCCTGGGCGGCAGGCCGGGTCCCTGGATGGGGTCGTGTGAAAGGCAACCAATCAATCTCCCACATGGATGTTTCTCTCCCTCTCTTTCTCTCCCCCTTTCCCTCTTTCTAAAAAATAAATAAATGAAATCTTAAGAAAAAAAAGAGAGAAGGGTTTCTTTCACCACGTGATCACCCTGACTCAAAGGACACGAAATGATGGACGCTGTCCACCTGGAAGAGGTCACGGACAGAAGTGAGAGCGCTCCCGGCACCGTGACTAATGAACCGGGTGAAGACACAGGAATCACATTAATCGAATCTGTAGATTAAAAAATGGGCAAAATGGCAACTATCTTGGATGTAATAATGAGGATTCTGATGAATTAATCCAACAAATGAATCCAATAAGATTAATTTAGCATTGATAATTTCAGCATCCAAAAATCAGATGATGATGATGATAGCAGTAACATGCAGAAAATGAACACACACAGGGTGAAGGAGACAAAAGACTGGTCAGTGAAATGCGCCAATAATGTAACGTAACTGCCAAAATGAGAAAAAGAGGCCCTGGCTGGCGTGGCTCAGTGGAATGGGCACAAGCCTGCAATTCAAAGGGTTGCTGGTTTGATTCCCAATCAGGGCACATGCCTGGGTTGTGGGCCAGGCCCCCAGTGGGGAGCATACAAGAGGCAACCACACATTGATGTTTCTCTCCCTTCCCCTCTCTAAAATAAATAAATAAATACAATTCTTAAAAAAAAAAGAAAGAAAGAAAGAAAAGATAAGAAAAGAAAAAGAAAAAGAGGGCATGCCCTGGCTGGTGTGGCTCAGTTGGTTGGAGCATCGTCCTGTAGCCGGAAGGCTGTGGGTTCGATCCCTGGTCTGGGAGTGCGCCATCCCGGTCCAAGCATACGTGGGAGGTAACCAGTCCACGACTCCTGCACTGATGTTTCTCTCTCTCCCTTCCCCTCTCTCCAAAGCTGTGAAACAATGTCCTTGGGTGGGGACAAACAGAAAAAGAAAGAAAAGATGGTGTTGTCTCCTCGGCTCACCGTAAAGCACATCTAAAATCCCGTCCTGCAGTCGTAGTAAAAGTAGAGGATCTGTGTTTAGTCTGAAAAACTCCTATGCAGATAACGCAACATGAACGTATTAATATGAAACAGGAGCTATCATTGTCTTTATTTCTGTCCAAATCATTATAAATTCTCACTTCAATAAAGATCTTACTCTAAGTATTCTTACTCCATCCCTCCACAGGTGCAACCTACCTTCCCCCCAGCTTCACTGGGGTATAACTGACAAATAAAACTGTATGTGTTCAAAGTTACAGTATGGTGTTTTGATATACATGTACACTGTGAAATGATTACCACAATCAAGTTAATTAACACAGCCGTCACTTCACAGTTACCTTCTTTTCTGCTTGTGGTGGAAAAGCTTCAGATCTCCTCTCCTAGCAAGTTTCAAGTACGTCAGACAGTGTTATTCACTAGTCGCTACGCTGTCCCGTAGACCCCCGGAGCTCGTTCCTCCAACTGCAAGTTCGTACCCTCTGACCAGCAGCTCTAGCTCTGCTCTCCGACACTCCAGCCTTCACCTGCTCCCTTTTCCTTTTTCCTTGTTTTGTTTAGTCTTCAACCAAGGACACTTTTTCATTGCTTTAAGAGACAGAAAGGAGAGAGGAGGGGAGAGAGACAGAGACAGAAGCACTCACTGATCAGTTGCCTCCCATACGGTCCTGGACCCCGGATTGAACCCGCAACTTCGGCATGTGCCACGTCCAGGAACTGAACCCCCAGCCTTTCAGTTAAGGACGACGGTCCAACCAATTGAGCCACACCGGCCAGGGCGCTACCCTTCGCTCAAACCACCCGCACTGGGGGCACCTTGCACATTCAGCCACTTAATGGGAAGGCATCTCCGGTCTGTGTTTGAGAGCTTTAAGCACACCGGCACTTCTTCAGTAAGTTCAATCAGCAGCTTTAGGGGAGGGAGGAGCTTGAAGTCAGCACCACAGCCTGTGTGCAAGTGTCGCTGCCCCGCAGTTATTGAGAAAACACAGACAAGCCTCCGGGCCAGCCTGGCTGAGGCTGGCTGGGGGCTCTTCCCAGGACCTCCTCTACCGCTCCTCACTGCCTCTGGACCCCCAGGTCCTCTCCGGCACAGCCTAGAGTCACCTTTCCGGAATGTCGGTCTCTCGCTCCTGAAAGTTTCCATGGCTGTCCCTGGCCTAGCAGAAATGAGGCTCCCACTGTCTCTTGAAAGTCGGGCACAACTTCCCAGTCCCACTACTGCCCACTGGCCTTGTGCGGAGTCCCACCAGACACGCCAGGCTGTCATACCCCATCTCCCTGCATACACTGGCCTCTCTCCCCCGAATGCCCTTGTCACTCCACTCTCCCTCGTCCGTCTAACACACACCAACTCGTCCTTCAAAGCTCAGCTGACATCGCTCCTTCCCACCGTCTTTCCTTCCTGGGCCCCCAAACTGAGAGGAATTTCAGCTGCCATCACCATCACATATCACCGCTGTCTGTCCTTCAGTGGAATTAAGGAGCGAGTGAAACAGCTGCGGTGGTCTCTGTGGCAAGCCTAAGGACGGGATGGCTCAGCACCGCACCAGACCCCCACGGTGCCTGCATTAGAGCTTCTGCTCCCAGCAACAGAGCCATGGAATGCGTGAGTCTGGCGATTACAGCTTTGCCTATTGGTAAGTGAGCTGGAAAGTTCCAAAACAGAGGTGTCTGTAATTTTACTGAAGCTGGAGTTAGAGAAAGGGCAAGTTGGCTTGACTGTCTGTCCAGCCAACAGCCTGATGTCTGCATGTCAACACAGTTCGGTCACTCTCTTTGCCACGACATACTCAGTACCTCTCATAAAGGGGGATAAAAAAGAATATTTCTTCATGAAAACTGACCTTCCAACCAAAAAAAAAAAGCAAGCAAGCAAGCTAACTGCTGGTTCCAGTGGGGACAGGGGGAGTAGTGGGCCACAAAAAGCAACGGTGGGGACAGGAAAAACGGTGACAAATACAAAGAACAAAACGTTGACTTTGCTGGTGGCCCCAGCCCGTGACATGACGTAACTCACCACACACTATGCAGGAGCAAGAAAAGATGACTCGTGAGACCGTCTCCTTCTATTAGGCGGTACGGGAGGGAAATGAAACCCAAGGCCTGTGTCTGCCATGGACGTTCCAAGACATCTTTCGTGACTACTGAGGGTCTACTTCGTATCAAAATATTTACGAGTGTTGCCAACTCAAGAAAAACTGTCCCTGCATAAGGGACAGATTATGAAGTTAATGTCAGATACTGTCAGAAACAATACTTTAAACTGAATGCCTTACTGCTCTCATCCTCAGTAAGATTACACGCTGGGATTTCCCAACAGAATACCTGTGATTTCCATTCATCCTAAATTTATTAGTAGGAACCCACCTCAGGAGTTTTATAAAAGATAATCTCAAAAAGGCAAGTCCCTCACAGAAGATATATAGCAGCAATTTGAAGACTATTAGCCCAGGATAGTCACACACATGTATAATTTAAGTCACCACTAAATCATCGGTGAATGTCAAGGAGAAATAACCTAGTCTGCTCCTCTTGTAATTTGTGGAATAAGCAGGAGGAGTGTTTGTGTTCGCTGAAAAGTAAGTAACATGACAACAAGGTTTCTCTTAAAATGGCAGGGGAGGAAAGGAGGCCTCCCTGATGGTCAGTGGTAACAACATATTTATTTTGTGTGTGCCCCTGGCCCTGAACGGCACTGGTCACTTCCCCTGTCATTCAAGGGGTAGGGCATGTCCTTCCCAGGCACTGCTATGTGCCTGACGCCCACCCACTGCCTGGCAAAACAACCACACACAAAGGCCCTTACTAGTTGCTGACGAATGAATCGCGCTGCATTCTAACACCTCTCTAAAAGAAGATCCAACCCTGACCTTCAAGGACTTATCGTAGAGGATTATTGAAGTCAACAGTAGAAGAAAAAACAAAATGCCTTCAACTCAAAATAAAATTTCTTGGCAACAAAAGGTATTTGTTTTAAAGTAAATAAAAAGTCAACAAAGTATTTCCCAGTGACCAGAAGCAATGGAATATTTTGTCAGAATGTCCTGAAATGCTTTTCACGACAGTTTGATGTTAAGTTATAAAACAAAGTTATTCTGCTTAGAAATCCTGTATTAACAGGAATAGAGGGTGGGACAAAAGTAGGTTTGCAGTCATTTGTATGAAAATAATACTACGAATAAATAATTAGTACAAGAATAAACTGTTCTGTTCACAACCGTAAACCTACTCTTGCCCACCCTGTAGACTATGGGCCTCGATCATCACATCAGACCCGTATCCGCCTCCACGCGTGGGCACCGTGAGCTGGACGTCACTGCTCCCATTGTCCAGGTAAGGAAACAGACACAGAACATGCCCAAGGTCACACAACCTGTAAATGGGAAACAGGGTCTGATCTCATTCCCTTTAGGATATAACATGCTTTCTAGGTTGGAAATGAGGAAACTTAAAAGAATAATAGTCATCTGTATTTTCAACACACAAAGATAATCTCATCTGACATTTGGTATATAATCTTCCTGGCTCATTCTCATTCTCTCTCTCTCTCATACACACACACACACACACACACACCAGCTCTCTCTCTCACACTCCCCCTCCAAAACCGAAGACCTTAGATCCACTTACACATACTGTTTTGTAATCTGCTTTTTCGGTTTAGAAATTCTGAGTATCTGCCCACATCAGTTAATGCGCCCCTACCTCACGGTTAATACAGAAAGGGCTTTCCATGACCTGCATGTGCCAAGGTTTGTGCAGTCAGTCTCCCCGTCACGGAGCACTTCCGTTGTTCCTAGTTTATAATGGTCATAATATCATAAACAACGGAGCCAGAGAAATCGCTTTTGTAAATCAGGGGTGGTTTTCTGCACGTGCTTTCTGTGGAGGTCACCAGGTTCTGGGGATGGGTTTTCCCCAAACTCTCAGAGGACACACCCCTCCTGATTTTGAGACATGCACTCCACAAAGCAGACTTCCACCAAGTTAAGGATCAGGGTGCCGGGGGGCGTGTGGAGGTCAAGGGGAGTTACAGGAACACCGTGTCTGTGTGCCCTGTGTAGGCGAGGACCAGTCCCCTGGCCCGGTCTCTGTACACGTGCTTCATTTTTTCCCCTAAATTCCTAGTGGTGGAAATGCCTGACTAAGGGACGCAGCACATTCTTGAGGCTTTCGATGAGTAATACACAGTTGCCCTCCTGGAAAGTTGTAACAATTGAAACACCCACCAGCAGCATTTGGAAGTGACAATTTTCAAAACTGCCTGGTTGGCTAGATTTGTATTTAAACAATCAAATCCCTATATGGCCCTAACTTTAAAAAAACAGTGAAACTATTAGTAAAACAATAAACAATTTGATAACAAGTACTGGATTTTAAAGTATATATATTTTCAAATACAAAATACGAAACTGTAAAGGCATCATATCTCACAGGACAGAATTAAAGGAATGCCTGGTGTCCAGTGACACCAGGCTCTGAAAGATTCCCAACTTGTAAATAAAACATCGACTCTTAGTAGGCCCTTCTGTCTAGTATTAGGCATAACAGTTTGGGCTTTAGTAGCAACACGCTCTATTTTTTAACAAGAAACTCATGAAAATATATTCCTTCAAATTTTATAAACACTCCCTTATAGTTAGCGTGCAATCCGAAGTTCTTGAAGTCTGTCCGCCTCTTCATTTACTCATTTACTCGACAACTGCCTGAACGCAAACGCCTGTGGGTCTCAGCTTCCTTATCAGTAAACTTAGGACCTGGACCGGATGACCTGAGGTCTCCACTGGTTCTCAAATTCTATATGTCCTCTGGTTCTGACTGCATGTTTAAGTTCCTACTACTCATAACAGCTTTGCATTTCAAGCTCTATATTGTTCTTCCATGAAATCGGAACCAGGCTTTCAAAAAAAGTTAATTTTTACATCTACAGTAAAACGCTGATGATCCAGGTGTCATGGAGGACGAGACATGGGATAAGGTTCTAATCAAATGAAGATTTATGCTCCCGATTTTAACTGTTTCTTAGAAAAGATTTCTCAACTGCCCTTGCCTCCTTCGCTTTTGTCCTGCACGATAAATACTACAGTATGAAACGTAAAACAGGACCTCACGGGTATGGCAGTGGGTCTCCAGGCTGGCGGGTGAGAACGACAGGCACCCCAGCTTGAAGGTGGCATGCTGGCACCCTCGGGGGCTGCAGCACTGAAGTCCTGGTGGTGATTTTTTACTTCTCTGCAGCTCCCCCCACCTCGAACTCAACAGACACATGATTCTGTCTACGGAATGTTTACAACTCACTGCTCCATTAGCATTTCTAATATTAGAACTGGGAATCAGTACTTCTGCCGCCACTCGTTCCTTTCCACCAGGTTCTCCTGCCACCACCACTTCAACGGTGCTCCGGGCCCAGGGTCTCCTGGGAGGAGTCTGCTTTTTTCCGCAGCCTGAGGAAGGCAGAGCAAGGGGCCTCAGTACCCACTGCCCCCTCTGGGGAAAAGCCACACGAAGACTTTCAGGAACTAATATCGCCTCCTTGTGGTCTTTCAGGATACTGCTACTTAATAATGTAGGTAACACTCGCCTTCTCACCTACAGGCACAGAAAACAATTCCAAGGCTTCTTTTGTACATGCTCTACGAACAGGTAAGAGCCAAGAGTATATCACCTTGTGCAAAAGTACATGAAAAATCTGCCCACCAGAAATGTCCCCCTCAACTTGCAACATAAAACCATAAAAGACAACCTCGGCTCCCATGAGCGACAGCAGCGATGGCTGGTGAGAAGGTGTGTTGTGACTTCAGACAATGTAAGGCGAAGGTGCAAGTCCTCATCTCTACAGTTCGCGAAGGAAATGCAAAGGAGGCGGTGAGCGCGCCTTACCTCAAACGCCCAAGTCCCCACATTTACCACAGCCAGCTCCCTGTGCCACAGATGCTTCCCACGCCTGCTCTCTGCCTGAAGGGACTCCGCTTCAATGACAGTGACAAAGGTGTCTTGCCTGAAAAGGTGTCTTGACTCTTTTGTCAGAGAATTGTCAGAGAATCCACCCTTGACTCAGTGTTGGCACAGAGCTTGTGAGAGAGGGATGGAGGGTAAAATCGTCTCACAAGGAAACAATGTACAGGGTCCTGGTATCAACCAAGTAGAAGAGGAAATCAAAAAATCAAAACCCCTCATTCTGCAGGATCCCCAACAAGATCCTGATGTTGAACAGGAGCCCAAAAGTCACAGTCAAGTCGAGGAGAGCAGATTCTTATTAGACGTCTACAACAATTGCTTGGCACAAAACTCATTTCCCGAGCTTTCAATTAACATAAAGGAACATATATTTAGAATGACAGATGAGAAGTGGGAAGAGGAAATACCACAGTTCCTGATACTCCCTGAAATAGAGCATGCACACATTCCTTCCGTGAGGAGAACAGTACCTGCGCAGAGAACATATATGTGCTCATCAACCTGTCATCAGCCCAGAAGAATGAAACATTCAGTACAAACCGGGGCGGGGGGGGGGCCAGGGGGGCAGGATCTTTGAAGATTTTACACTTAAGCAAATGGCTAATCCACTGAAATCAAGGTGAAGTTCTGACTTAGAAAGCACTATAATGTCTTGGAAAATTAGGTACGGCTGTAAGGCTTCATACTTTAACTTCAGAGAATAAAAATCAAATGCAAGGGACTTACAGCAGCAACTTGAGAGGCTGTGGCAACAGCGTGATGGATCAAGGGCCGGAGCCCAGGTGGAAAGCTCAGATGAAGAACTTCTGAATCTACGCATTCTGGCCCAAATCGAGCAAAACTATTTTTTTAACTCTTTGATTATTTATTAATTCAGCAAATATTCCCAGCCCATTGTGACCAAGGCTGTTTCTGGTGCTGGGGAACCGAACCTTCTGGAGCTAACAGCAGGTGGAGAATCTCCACCATCCAAGGTCTCCTTTCTACTTCTGTAAACATTCTTTGACATATGCAAGTGTACAGGGCATGATCCCAGCGCCTGCTGCCTGCTCTGTCCTGCCTGCCACTCGTCCCCTTCATCATAAACTCCAGCCATGTGGGCAGCCTCTGTTCCGGGCACCTGAGGCTCAGCTCCACCCCAGGGCCTTTGCGCTTGCTGTTTCCTCAGCCTGAGCCGCTCTCCCTCCAGATCTCCAAAAACACAGGCTTCTTTTCTGTCCTTCAACTCTCTGCCCAAACCTCTCCATCTCAGAGAGTTTTCTAGGGGCACTCAGTCTAAACCAGCAGCACCGCCCCCTATTTTATTACTGGTCCAGTAGTTATCACTATTTGATATTATCTCCTTTATTGCTCCTCTGCTTTCTGTCTCGCCACTAAGATGTGAACTCATTGTACTGGGGCCAGTCGGTCGGTTGTGCCCTGCTACATTCTTAGTCCCTATAAAGTTGCCTGAAACAGTATAACAAATGCTCAATAAATACTCATTTAGGAAGAGCAAACATAAACAATATTAGCAGTTTTGTATCATGATGACAGGTACCAAATAATAAGGAAAAAGCAAACACCTTAAGTGCTAAAACATTTGTTTGATCAATTAAAACAAAAAGGTCATTATTGCTTGCACTAGTCTTAGAAACATTCTCAAAAAATAAACATGATGGAAATATGACGCACAACACCGGCTAATACTCAAATTTTATGATGCATTAGGCTCCATTTCTAGCATTAGCACTACTTCTACAATTTATTCTGTTCTGAAAGCACTCTGAGAATTCAATTTTTAACTTAAAATGAAAAAGCCAAATATTTTCTAAAAGTATATGCCCCTTTAAGACTTATTAGTAACCTCCTCCCAAACTGTACAATCTGTAACCCCATTAGAGCAACATTAAAATTTGAGATATTGGTGAAAATGTGCAGAAGGGAGGGGTTTTAGTGCCTGGTGGCAAACAAGTTTCATAAAACAAACTGCTGTCAGGTTCAATTTAATCAAAGGTATGTCTTTTCTCCATGTTCAAAAATATTTAAACTCTTAAGAATTTTTCTTACAGAATATTCTTAAAAATTTATGTCTCTCCTTTTATTCCTTGTGTTAAAACACAGAACTAAGGTGTTAATCAAGGAATATGACTTTAGCTCCTGGCCCTCACCACTCCATCATAAAGACACCAGTGACCTTTATGGATCCCTTGGAAACTCCCTAAAAACAAAAGGTGTTCATTGGAGTGAAGAGGCATTTATTTCCTGGAATGTGCCGCAAAGAAGTAAATTACTTCTGTGGGCATTTGGCAATAATTGAAATCCACTTAAAAACCTCAAAAACTAATGTTTTACAATTTTATAGCAAAATATTACAAACAACCTACACCTATCTCAATAAAGAAGAGGTTAAATCAATTATGGTTTCTCCTTAATGGAGTGCTCAGCAGCTGTTAGGGAATGAGACAGCTCTCTTAGGTACTGATAGAGAGACTGCCAAGATTTGGTACTCCAAGGGGAGGGCTGGAGCTGGTGAAGAACAGAGTATACAATGTGTCCTTATTTGTGGAAAGACAAATAAAAGAACCCATATTAAATGTTTATACTAACATATGCTACATCTGGAAAGACACAAGCAAGGAGCTAGTAATCCTGGTTACTGAGGAGATCAGGGTGCAGTGGGGCATCGGGGAGAGGTATATTTCCATTCCACACCTCTCTGTAGCTACTGAATCTTCCACAGTGTGCCTGTCCCACAAATTAGTAGGATAATTTAAAATATTGGAATATTTCCTATTATTGCCAACGTATTATTCAGGGATGGCCATCAAAAAGCAAAAGCATTCGAAAACCACAGAAGTTTGTTCTCTTCAACTGCACCATTCCTGATCCTTAATTCCCAGAAGAGAGGCGTGCTTGCTGTGATCTAACCCTATTACAAAGCAAATAAGCCTCCATTCACTTCTTGGGACAGAAACAGCTGCGCAGTTCACCTAAAAAACGTACCTCATATTTCAATTGAGTGTGTACCTACCTAGTGAAGCCTACAAAGCAACACAGGTTCCAAATATAGAAAGTCCAAGTAAGAAACAAGTGAGGGGACGGTCTCCTGTTTTTACAATAAAAACACCCTATACTTTAGGTCTCCTTTCCTCTGCCAGGCTTAGACAGACAAGAAACCCTCTGATATCAGTGAAATATGATTTCAGATCTGCAGCAAAATAATCAGTTAAGGGGAGGGGCAAGAATCATTTGCACTAAACAAGCGCTTTTAAAGCGTTGTCATTTGTGGGGGAGGGGAGATTGCTTTAAATGTAGGTTAGGGATCATTTCCCTATCCCTGACTGACTGATACTATCAAGTCACATTAATTTCACTTCAAGCAATTGTTTAAAAGTAAATCCGAAAATGAAAATGAACAAATAGGAAGGAAAGCTTTAAGCAAACTTTTCTGTTGAATGTAATCTTAAGAAAACACATGAAAAGAAATGCAAAAAAATAATTTCCACACAAATGCCACTCATGTTGTATCAATAGTTGACTGGATTAAACACACACATATAAAAAGAAACACAAAGACACCCCACTGTAAATAACAGACTTCATATATTTTTGCTAGCAAAAGATGAGGAACAGAAAGAATCGCGTTATTCAAGCCTAGATGTAAATCCACAACCCTGACATGCAGTTTTCTGTCGGCGAGAACTCATGATTCCAGCCTGTCCTGTTAGACAACACATCAGAAGTGGCATTTGTCATGAAGCCTAACTGTAATTGCTAACACTTTAACTTTGGATTTAATCAATATAGCGCCTTGGGATATGAGCATATAAAAATACAGACAAAATAAAAATTAAATCTCCTTCCCATCCCCCGCGGTAGCCTCTGGTTTCAGAACTTAATGCCCTCACGCAGGGGCAGAAGTTCGCAGCCGCGGAGCCGGCGCCCTCCGGAACCTGAGAGTGGCCCAAGGGCGCGCACAGAGCGGCGCGACTCCGAGCGCTTCCCCCTCCCCCCACCCAGGTCACTCATTTCGGATGCTCTCGGAGACCTGAGACCAGAGCCGGCTGGAGCGCTGCCCCCAACCCTGCCCCGGCCGCCAGGCGCTCGCGGCGACGCGCCCACGGGACCCGGCTCTAGGCTCCACGGCTCCCACTGCCCGCGCCGCGCCCACCCGCCCCGGGCACTCACGGGCCGCTCTCGCGCCGCTATCTCGCCATCCCCCGCCGGCCGCTCCGATGCCTCGGCCGCCGCCCGGGGACTGCCCGGACTCCGCAGTCGCCCGGGGCTGGAGGCGAGGAGGGCCGGGCACTACCCGCCGCCGTCTCCTCGCCCCCCTGACCCAGCGCTGACTGCTGGAGGCGGCCACGGGCCAGGGGCTGCCCGCTGCCCTTTGCAAGCCCCGCGAGCCGCTGCCGCCGCCAGAGCCGCGCGGAGGCAACGGTCACGGCCACGGCCACGGCCGCGGAGAAGACGCTCCAGCCCGGACTGCGGCGCGCGGGGGCGGTGCCTGCACGCCACTCGGCTGGGGGCGCTGCGGCCCCGGCCCCGCCCCCCGCCCCGCCCCGCCGCCTGCGCCCCGCGCGCCCCCGCCGGAAGCTGCCCGCGCGTTCCCGCTGCCGACCCCGCTCCCGACCGCTAGGCCCAGCAGCGCCCGTCCGGCGCTCGCCCTCTAGGCCTCCTCTGAGAGTCGGAGGAGAGCGGTCGCGCGCCCGAGGCCCAAGCGCCAAGAATGGTGCTTCCGCGGCGAGGCCAATCCCGAGGCCAATCTCGGAAGGTCATGCGAGAGCCAGAGAGAGCGGAGCGGCGAGCCGGTGCAAATCCTCACGCAAGGCCGGCCTAGCGCGAGGAGGCCCCGCGGGAAGAACGCCTGCCCACACGCTGTTAATGCGCTTTGCAAACAGTGCATAGCACAGAGGAAAACGTGGGGCCTTGTTTTAGCTTCCTCTGTAAATACACACGAAAAGCAGCTTCTGCGCCTCGGAGTGGGCGGGGAGAGGGTCTATTGCATATACCCAAAATGATCCTAGGGCCGGGGCTCTGCCCCTCAGGCCACCTTCCTCCCCGGTGCAAGGCTCCCTCAGCGCGACAGGGCCCGCGGGGCGTTCTAAGAATATCCTGGAGCCATCTAGTCTTGCCTCCAAGGCGTGGTGGGCTTATTTGTACAGAGAAGAAACCGTTCCCTTAATGGGGTGAGATTTTTCCTCCCTGCATTGTTCCCATTTCCGCAGTTTCACTTGGCCTGGATTTTCTTCCAGAGTAATGCACCAAATGAAATTAGCTGGAGAGCGTTTGATGGCGCAGAATCATGGTTTGAAGATGTTTACTCTGTATGCCGGACGCGTTTGATGATGTTCTCTTCAGCACAATTAATTTTGCAAAGTTCAGAAATGTGCCGGATGAAGTCCCTGGCACGCAGAGTCACGGGGCTCTGCAACCACACCTTCAATAAGAGGCCAGCTTGTTTGGTTCATTTGCAATTTATTTGATGCACCAGCACCAAGGCCAATGTGTTTTTTCAGAGACCTTTGGATGAAATTCCAAAGCAATTTCTAAATTGGCAAAATGAAGCTTCTTTTCTGAAATAACTTTTCCCTGTTGATAACGTAACTAAAATGGGCAACAAAAACACCTGCCAGTACGTTGATTGCAAAGTCCGATCCCTGGACGAACACGTTTCACGGTAACACAGGGTCCCGGCCAGTGCCCTGATGACCAGCTCTATCCAGTTGCACATTTTGAACACCAAAACTAAATGCTTCTGTTACCTGTATCTATGAGTTTTTATTTGTTCACCTTGTTTGTTTGTTGCCAGAGGGAAAGGAGGGTGGCGAGGAGGCAGTAGAGGGTAAAAGGGGTCAAATATATGGTGACAGGAAATTTGACTTTGGATGGTGAAAACACCATGCAATATACGGAGGATGTATTACAGAATTCTACACTGAAACCTATATAATTTTATTTACTAATGCCACCCCAATACATTTCGTAAAATAAAAAAATGCTTCTGCGGAATAGAATGAAGAAATAAAATAGAGTCATCACAGTCGAACTGCTAAATTAACTAAAACCAAGTAGGCTGAGGCAGAGGAAGTCACACCTGTAAGGAAAGCTCTAGAAATGAAAGGCTTTGTTCTTTGAAAGGATTGATCACTCACGAAAATAGCAAACGAGATGATGGGGTTTTGTTATTAAATTACATCTTGGCTCTTAACAGGTTTCTCGGGGTGGGTGGTAGAACATGGAGTAGAGTGCTTGTCAATCAGTGGGACATGGGATGGCTTTGTTCCTGGAAGAAATTTTGGAACCAAATAAAAATCTACAAATTCAGCATAGTCATTAACCAGTGAACGGTTGGAATGAGTGGAACTATTCTTCATTTTAAGCCTGTCTGATAAATGTAGATTGAAATTGGGTTATTTTAGAGCACAGCTTTGGACAAGATTCAAAATGTTAATTAGATCCCGGTAACAAGAAGACATATGAGAGCAATCAGCTAATTTTTCTCTAGATGTTATGTTCTTTACCCAAAGTGGTTTGGAATGCTATTTGAGAGGCATAAAAAATGCGATAAACACCATGAACGATAGTGTCTGCCCAGGATTCTGTTTAGAATACTCTTCTTGGGATAAAGAGTTTTCGGGGTGTTATGTAAACTATTTTGGTAAAGTATTAGGTCCCTAGCATGGTCCCAACAGAATTGTATTTTGTTTGTCTTTTGTTTATTTATATCGTGCTTCCTTCCAAAGAGACTTAGGTGGTTTGTCATGAAATACAAATATTAAAAAAAAGAAGAAAAAATTCTCGCTGAGACTAACAAGAGCATTTGAGCACTACACTTAGTTCCAACCTTCCTCACAGCCAAGTGAAAGAGGGAAAATGAAGATTTTCGTAAGTCTCATTACCAAGTGCAAGGAATCACAAAGTTGGTTTAGGAGCAAGTCTTTCCTGGCCTACGCTCTGAGAGGACTTCGTCAGGGGAGTCTGTGCAGGAGGGGTATTCAGAGCTCCAGGCAGAGAGAGACACTTCACAAAGATGGCTTTGGTCATCTTTTGGTGGCAGGCAGAATGCATTTTTTTTTCCTGGTGAACAGCTTAGAAGTTGCTATTGTTGAAAATAAGTAGCCAGGATCCTAGGAAGTTTTCCTTCCTTCCTTCCCTCCTTCCCTCCTTCCTTCCCTCCTTCCCTCCTTCCCTCCTTCCTTCCTTCCTTCCTTCCTTCCTTCCTTCCTCCCTCCCTCCCTCCCTCCCTCCTTCCTTTCTGGCCTTTGAAGGCAAGCCAAGGACACAATGTCAAATTTTAGTTTTCCCAGCTTCCTTCTCCATAAGGAGAGGGGGTCACTAAAAGTACCGTATTTTTCAGACTATAAGACGCACCAGACCATAAGATGTACCTAGGTTTTAGAGGAGGGAAATAGAAAAAACCCTGCTCTGTCACTGAGCCACCCCCCCCCGCCCCGCTCCCCCCCAAGCCAGGTAAGCTATATTCGGACTACAGGATGCACCCCCATTTTCCTCCCAAATTTTTTAGGGGAAAGGTTCATCTTATAGTCTGAAAAATACGGTAGCTATTTCATAGGATGGTGAAGAGAAAAAAGAGTTAATTTCTCTAAAACCACTTACTGCTGTAAGTGTTAAATTTGCTAGAGTTTTTCTCAGCCAAGGTATGTATGTAGAGTTTTTCCTTCCTCTTATAATTTGTCTTTTATTGTAAATCACCTAGCATCGCTTTTAGAAGACTGCGTGGTGGGTGAGCCTGATACAAAGTAAGCACTAAATGTTAGCTGTGGCCATTATTATTACAATTTTCCATTACCACTCCTAAATGGACCAGAGCAGATAGATGAGCCGCTTTGGGGCTAGGTGAGGTTGTAAGGTGATCATACACTCCCGTTATCCCTAGTGGGTAAAGCTTAGAGGACTGAGGAGTAAACAGGTATCACTAAGACACCCATAAAATCGTCTGGTTCTCTTTTATTCCTTTTCTCGTTGGCCTATCGTTTCCTGTCCTACGTGTGGCACTGATTGTTTGACTAGGAGCAGCGAGTAATGGCTCTTCCCCAACAGACTACCAGTTACCTCCCTGGGCCTTTAAGACCTCTCACCTGAAAGATCTTGCCAAGTTTTTTACACTTTTGAGAGGTAAAACGCCTCACAGTGTTAAAGCTAACTCCCAGAGCCAGCAGCCGAGGGGTGAGGAGGGGAGACCCAGGAATGTGGAGAGAGCTCCCAAAAGGACCAGAGACCATAGCAAACCCTCTCTTTCTGGAACAAACCAGCCTGCCCCTCGGCTCTGCCCCTCTCTCCATACCTCCCATCGGACTCCCGTGACCAGCTGTCTGATTAGAATCTTCCTTTCAAACCCTGCTCTTCCTCTCACTTAGCGATCCTCCCATTTTTCTCCCCGCCACGCCCATCTCCTCTTTTCTGCATGTCTCCACTCAAGCCTCCCTTTTTCCTAGGGTCCTCCACCCCTTCATCTTTTCTCTCTTCTTTGGACTCTCCAAGCCCTCTCTTCTGTCCTTGCTTTGCCCTTTCTTCCCTGTACACTTTATCTGTTGTCGAGTCATTTAGGGGCAAGGCAAGACATTAGAATTGAGGCTACCTTACTCCTTGGAGTCCATCATAGACCCAGAATCCTGGGCTAATATTCTCAGTCGAGCTAATGGATCCCACAGAAGAGCAATTTACTTCATTCTCAGTGACAATATAAAGCCCATTATTTAATTTATTCCTCCAGCTACGGCACTCAGCGTGTGGCCAGAGGCATCTTGAGCAGATGGAAGAAGAAACCAGAAGATCAAGGAATTGAGCTGAGGTCAAGCCAGAGGTAGTGGAAGGGTTCAAAACTGGACCCAAATCCCTTAAATCCTTGAATATGTTATTCTAACTAATGCACTTAACCCACAGTCTTCAATGGTCTCAACAACACCCAACAATCTAAAACCAGAAGAGAGTGAGTTCCTGTTTCCAGTCTCTGACCGTGAAGAATTTTCAATGGTTACACACTTGCCAACAGGCTCTACTCAAGGTCTCGACCACTGGGTAGCTGAAGATAACGTCAGGGAAATCATTTCAAAACCAGTCATGTCC
Source organism: Desmodus rotundus (assembly GCF_022682495.2). Classification (NCBI taxonomy): domain Eukaryota; kingdom Metazoa; phylum Chordata; class Mammalia; order Chiroptera; family Phyllostomidae; genus Desmodus; species Desmodus rotundus. Next base: position 202,275,929 of record NC_071387.1, read on the forward strand.
CTAGGGTCTCCTTCAGGTACCTAATCTGGCCCACTGCCTGAGTCTCCTGTGGGAGAGCAAGTGGCTGTCACTATGGCGGCTCTGGTCAGCACGGACATTTCTCTTCCCTGCGGGAACTGAAGGTAACTGGGGACATTGCTGTCACAGAGAAAGTCTGCAGCTCTGAGAGCCCTTCTGAGACAAGCCCAAGAAATCTTAGGTTTGGAGCTATTTTGTCTAGTTACAGAGTCGTGTGCTCAAACTGCTTACAGAAAGCTTCACACCACCTAACTTAAAGCATCACCCCATCCAGACTGCAGTGCTCCTCGACTCTCACTGTACCCAGCCTGGACTACACCAATGAACCTGAACTCGCCAGATATTTTTTTCTTAACTCTAGGAAAGACAGTTGTACGTGTGACCCTCTGGTTGGGAGATCAATACTCACTGGTCATTAACATACGGAGGTTCAGTGCTGGGCACATTTTTTGTGTTAGAGGTATTAGTCCACCTTTAGAGATGAACAGACCAAAGCTCAAAGAAGTAAAATAGCAAAGATCAATCATAGCAGTCTAATTCCAAAGTCCTGATAATGATTTGGAAGGCAGTGGCTAGAGGTAGGGTTCGGAATACTCAGCTGGTGGTGACAGCACTGAAGGGTTACTGAGGACTCACAGCAGGCCCGGCCCCCTGCACCAGCGCCTTCTGCTCTCTCAGCAACTGTGAGACGCAGGGAGGGTTGTCATCCCCCTTTACAAAGGAGGCCACACGGATATCGACACCAAAGTGATTCAAACCACCGCCCTCTGGCCCCAAACCCACAGTCCTGATGCTGGGCTCTGCTCTGCGTCCCACGGTTAGTGACAACCATGAAACCTTTTGCCGCTTCTCGTTTCAGGAGCTTCGCTAGGGTCTTGCCTACAACTTGCTGCCCCTGTATGGGGTGCTGTGACAAAGATGGGTTTTGACCAAGAGCCATGCAAGGCCCTTCCCAACGCGAAGGCTTGCTCTTCGATCTCTCCTTGGTCCGATCTGCTCCTCAGCTTTGCCTCTGTTGGCTTGAATGGAACTCTTTCTCCTGCACAACCCTGTTCCAGATTTTCTCACTCACTGAGGGAGATGACGTGCTGTTTCTTGTGGGTGTCCTTTGGGTTCTGCCATAGGGTATAGCACAGTGTCCCTGTAGGGCCTGGCTCCCGCCCACTGTCCCCAAGCTTCTCTCCTCTGCATTGAGAGCCCATAATCATGTTTTAACACTATCACTTACTTCTGTGGGGTGAGTGTTTTCTTCGGCATGGAAGTGTCTTCATATTTAAAGCCCCCAACAGCCAGGAGCACCCCCAGATACTTACATCGCATTCAGAGGGTGCTCTTTTTGTGTGTGCCTTACAAGGTCTTTAGTGGCCACTCATAATTACACCCGGTGTTTGAGCCCTGGATGTTCCGATACATTTGTCTGTCTTCAGAAAATAAAAATTTCCCATTGGAGAACAAAGAATAACTTTGCATGCTGTATAGTTTTTAGTATAACAGATATCCATGGAGACTGATAAGGGTTCCATTCCTGCAAGTGGCCGAAATGCCACCCTAACATTCTGCAGTGCAAGGCCGAAGGGAGAGGGAGAGGTCAGGAATAAGCACAGAACCTTTCAGATGGCTACGCAATTTGTGGTCAGGGCTGTGGAGCAAAAGGTCAGTTCCCAGGGCAGCTTTATGAGGAAGCAGAAGGAGAAAAAAATGTACCTGTGTCATCATTAACAGATTTTTAAATTCATATTGAGCAAATAATCAGTGAGTACTTACTATACACCAGTGAACAAAACAGACTCTATCTTCATGGAGTTCACATTTTAAGATCCTTTTAAAACATGGTCAAGAATATACTTTATTAGCCTGAGCTGCCAAAAACAAAAAACAAAAACAAAAACCTGCTTTAAAATTAGTTAGTTTTTTATTGTTCTTTGCTCTGTTTTTCTTTTTTTCTTTTCCTTCTCCCTCTGTCCCCATTCCTGTCGCTGCACTAGATAAAGTTGTAGACCTAAATGTTTAAAATCTTAACATTTGTTTTGTCAAAGACCCGAAGTTAATCACAGCTCATGAAAGTGTTAGAAATTAACATATAATATGCAACCTAAATGATACAGGAAATATATTGTTTCTTTGATTTTAAGACTTACCTAGTGGTTAAAACTCAAAATGAAAATATACAGGCATTATCAGTTGGTTCAAAATCAACACTTTCTTCATTTTAGATATTTTTAAATTGCTATTCAAGGGAGAGGGGAACACAAAAGAATCATTTTTTCCTGGGCACCCACACAGCAACAGATCTACATATTAATAATACTTTCCTTCTTAGTTCCCTTATCTTGTGTGTCTGTACTCTGGTCCACTAGTTTCCCAAGACAATGGGAAGTCGAACAGTTTGATGAAAAAAAGGGGCCCCTAATCAGAGAAGTTGGGTGATAATGAGATAAATAAACTCAAACAGCTTTTAGGTGGTAGGCCATTTCAGAGCTGTTAGCTTTGTGGGTTTCCACGTACAACATGATGGGATGGGATGGGATGGGATAATACAACCTCTGCAGGGTAGAGGACACTGCCCAGTGCTCATTCTTTCAGTAACAATATCCTGATTGCCCCCTGGGGATCCACCCCACCCCTTTCTTAGTCCTGGAGTTCTGGCGGGTTTGTTCCCATTCCCTCACTTTAGAAGTGGTTATAGGATTAGGGATGTGGTGGTTAGTGTTTAACAACCAATTCCCCTAAGAAAAATAGCCTCAATTTACAACCTTTGCCTATTTCCATGGTGTAAATACTGCCACCACAGCCAATGTCAAATTTCCAAGGTGGAGTCACGGCACACGGAGTTGGGAAAAGACACACAGTCAGCTCCCGGGAGCTCAGCTCAGCTCAGCTCAGCATGTCACACATGTCCGGGACACGGCACATCAGATGGCTTATCCCTCAGGGTGCCTAACTCAGGACAGACCGGCCAGCTTGTTGGGCTCAATTCCTTGCATATTTTCGGAACTGTTGTGGACGCGTCATGTCTTAAGCCGGATTTGGTAAGAGGAAGGGACTGGAAATAGTCCTGGTTATCTCCTCGCTGTGGGACCCATTTCGAAAGAGCCTGGCTAAGAGAGCAATTGCCTCAGAGAAGAGCAAAGCTGAGAGGTTCAGAGAGACCGTGTTCCGGTATCCCTGACAGAGTCCCCAGCCCCAGTCCAGCCTGACCTCGGGGCTTTGCACTGGTGTCAGCCTCGCCCCTTTCCCTCCCCTCTCCCTCCGCAGGCCTTCATCATCTATCTATCCACCTTCCTCTGCCCGTCTCGCTCACTGTCATCTCCACATCTGTCATTCTCTCTTCCTTTGCTGATTTATTTCCTTCTTTTTCCTTTATTAAACCTGTTTGAATTAGGTATTTTGCTGTGCATAATACTTTTTTGCCCAAATTTTTGAGCGAAAAATAAGGATGTGCATTATACATGGGTAGTACTAATTCTGTATCTATATAAATGTTTTTAATGCTTTTATTTATGCTTAGGCATTAAAAGTATTACTCTAGAAACCAATAATGATATCTGTATACAAAATAATACCCTGGGATATGACAATCAGTTTTGTTTCTAAATACAAACAAAAAATTGAATTAAAAATTAAAACGAAAGACTTTTTTCCCTGAAAGTTTGGGCCCAAAATGTGGGTGTGCATTATACACAGGAGCATATTATTCATGACAAAATAAGGCAAATAGGGCCACACTATTCTTTTATTCCCAAAGAGCCTCTCATGAGTCTTACATCCCCCCGAGCAATTTGGGGACTGTGGTTCCAGCTCATTCTCCCCCACACTTCACAGAGAACTCAGTTTCTACCTGGAAACCTGAGTTGGCTGTTCAGAATCATCATTTTCAAAATGAAATTCCTATTTTCTGCTGAAAATACACTCCTCCTATGCCCCCAATTTTCATTAATGTATGCACAAATTATGTCTCTGAACTTGTCCTCACAGAGCTCTCATTTTAGAGAGAAGCAGACAATAAACGCATCAACAAAAAGCAAATAATATAATGTCAATGTCAACTTGAAATGAGTGCTTTGAGAAAAGCTAAAGGGTGTAAGGGGTAGAGAATAAGAGGGGGTGCTGTTCTAAATGGGGTAGTTGGAGAGGCCTCCCTGAGAAGTTTTTGAGAGGACAGGCCTACACAAAATGAGAGATGAAGACTTGGGGACGCCTGGAGACCCACAGGTACATGGCTGACATGTTCCAGAACTTCGAGGAAGCCAGAGGGGCGGGAGCATGGGGAGCAAGGACAGGTATCTGGGGCCAGATTAGAGGGAGCACTGTAGGATCATGAGGATGTTTGATCTCCTTCTGTATGTGATCCCTCTAGCCTATGTGTGACCAGGAGCTTATAGAGGCCAAGAACCAGGGAGGCCATCAAGGGGCCTATATTACAGTTGTGCAGGTAGAAGTCACACTAGCTCAGACCATCATCTTTCTACCTTGGTTGGGCATCTTCTTTGACCTACACTTCTCCTTCATGTGCCCTCCCTCATTGATGCCCAGCAGTGGGTTGTGTTTCTACAGTGCCCCATACAGCCATTGGAAACAGGCTGAGGTCCCCAGGATGCAGATTCTGAGACACATCAGCATGGAGGAGGTTTATTAGGGAGTCCTCTTGGGATAACAGCCTGCTGAGGAGAAGGGAAGGAGCAGGCTTGGGCAGAGAGAGAAGTTCATGGCAATGCAGGGAGTTCAGAATCTGTGATGATTCTGCTGAGCTGTTCTGAGCTATGGAGAGAGTCAGGGGTCTTTAAACCTTCCCCCAACACACACACAATAATCAGGCATTGGAGGCCAATGCTCCCATGAAGAGGGCACGACCTCGGGTAAAGAGGTCATGAGCTTGGGGAAAGGGGCTGGAGAGCTCTGCTGGCAGCATCCCCAGCGACTTGGATAGTGAGACCTTTATTCTTGCAGAGGGGCAGGGCACCATATTGCCACATCCACCACACCATCCTTTTTTCCATCTGTCTCTGAAACTGCCCTGGTTTCATTTCTCACTGCCCCCTGCTTGGATTGCACTCCACCGTGCCATCCCCAGAATTATGCTCCAAAGGAAAGCCAAACTGCTCCTTACTGACCATAGGGTTACAGTTTGGTCCTTAGCACAGCATTCAGGACATTCTAAGAGCCACACATCCCCACTGCAGGTCCCCCAATCTGGGCAGATGCATCTCCTTTGCTCACCCTAAAAGCATGCTGCTGCTTGAACCTGAAATGCTCTCTCCCAAACTTCTATCTATCCAAATCTTATTCTTAGAGGCTAGCTTAAATTCTGCCTTCTTCTTCCCCTAGAACCTCTGTCCCAGTGCTCATTTCATTCTGCCTGGAGGGAGTTGCTTACCTGTTCACTGAGCAAGGGCACAGTGAGGCCCAGCATTTCCCCCCCTTGGTTCCTAACAGCACTGAGCATAGTGGGCTCCCCGCAAATGCTGGGTGACTGGTCCATTTCAGCTTTCACTGTGGCTTAGATGAAATCCCGAGATGGCAGTACAGCAGCAGAGGGGCTAGAAGCAGAGCTTCTGGATCCATACAACTTGGGCTCCACCCCTTACTAGGTCCATAATCGTGGGCGGATTTTACAGGTTGTTTCTCAGTTTGCCCATTTGTGAAATAAGGAGAATGACACCACCTACTTCACAGGGTCACTGTCGGGATGAAATGAATTAGTATAATTAGAACATTTAGAACAGTGGCCACCACCTCGTAAGCACATGTAAGTATCGGCTCACAGAGATTATTAGGGGACCTGCCCTGTCACCAGTCCTCTTGTTGAACTGTGTCCCCCCGCCCATGCCCATCAAGTCTGCTGCAGAGGAGGCTAAACTCATGTACTCAACGAGGGGGACTTCAGACACCTCTTTCACAGGGAAATCTGTTAACAGAACTCTTGTTTTCCTGTTAAGAACATTTCTTTGATGAAAGGATATTTTTGCAAAACACTGGAATTCTTTGCTTTCCTGGGGCCTTTGCAATCTGGACTAAGACTGATTTTTCAAGGAAGGTTATGCACATTTCCAATGGCACAAAGAGAAATCAAGCACAGTGAAAGAGAAATCAATCACATTTATAAGTGAATAGATTCACAGATACTTTTGAACTGAAAGGGACTTTAGAGATGAACTGGTCCAGGAGACAAGAACACAAGGAGATTATGTGATATGTCTAATGTGCACAAACTTATCCAGCTTATTTTTTTTCTTTTCTTTTTTTTAGACAGAGGGGAAGGGAAGGAAAAATAAAGGGAGAGAAACATCAATGTGTGGTTGCCTCTCGCATGCCCCCTACTAGGGACCTGGCCTACAACCCAGGCATCTGCCCTGACTGGGAATTGAACCAGCGACCCTGAGGCCAGCGCTCAATCCACTGAGCCACGCTAGCCAGGGCCTTATCTAACTTATTAAAGGACAAAGTTCCTCAATAACATTATCCAGTTTTTTCCCCAAAAGTGCTATTTTCTTCAGCATGAATAATTCAGACAAAAGCAGGTCTAACTTGCTAAATCTGCACAGAACAATAACAAAGACATCTTGTTTATTTCTCAGACTTACTGTTTTAGTCAAAATTTCTCCAAGGTTTGGCATAATTCCTACTGGGTTCATAATCACCTTCTCTTGTGAGGACAAATAATGACCATAATTATTCATTCAGTTATGTTTTCGTTCATTTACCTGAAAGACAGTTGTGGAGTGTCTTTTATGTACCAAGCGCTGAACTGAAAATTGGAAATGAATTTTAAGTCATGTTTACATGAATGAGCCCTAGTGTTCTGCGATTGGCCCCATCTGTGGGATCTGTGTGTCTGCTGCATAGTCCAATTCAAGCAACTTCAGAACATGGGCTCAGGTGAGGGATTGATCTTCATTAGCCCAAGGTTAAATGTGCTCAGTCACAGAGCCGGTGATTGAACTCAGAGCAAAGTTGCTGTATATACAATCAACGATCACTACGTGAGAATGGTCTTTCTAAAAACAAATGGATACTATGTACTGGTCTCCTCCTCCCACTCTCTTTCTCCCACTGATTGAGCTCTACAAAAGGCAGGACCGAAAAAAGAGGGGATTACAAACTTTGTAGCACAGCATCATGTTATTATAACACAATATTAATGCAGATGTTCCCTTGTTTCTATGAGCTGTTAATGAGTAATAGGTGTAAAAAATTTCCACAGTCAGATCAACTTGGAATACTCTTCAGTGTGCTTGCTTTTCTGAATGTTTAACATACTGATCTGCATTATGGATCTCTGAAGTATTTGAGCTAAGTCAAACTAAGTTGCGTGTAAAACACTGTGTTTACAGTGCACTGTCCATGAATATTTCCAAACCAAGGTCACTTCAGTAAACTCCCATAATCCACCATCTGTCAGGCATTGCTTTTTTTCTAATCAAAGAAATCCTTTTGTAGTCTAAGCCTACCTATCTTTTATTGATATACTGATCAAAAGATTGATATACCATATTTCAGATATTTTAATATTTTTATATTGAGAAAAATGACTCAAAATCATCTGTATGAGAACCTTGTCTTTATTGAACCTCATGATTAAGGCACCCCTTGGCGCGGGCGCTCCAAGCCTCTTGTCCCGAGCTCAAGGCAGATGTCTCTCATCTACCACGCGCCCTTTCCTGCAGGTCTGGAAGAGGTCTGGAATCTTCCTCAGTGCCATGCTGTAGGCAGCAGTTTCTAATCCGTAAACGTGGCCTGGCAGGTTGACATGAACTTGCCCTCATTGTTAGCAACAGCCACCCCGTACAGTGCTCCCACTTTGGGCCAAGCATTTACCGAGGCCTTTTCCTTAGAAGTTCCCATTTCATCTCCGTTGCAACTGTTCTCACCCTGGTCTAAGCGGCCAGCATCTCTCACCCAGACTGTTGCAGTCACCTCCTAACCAATCAGATCCCTGTGCCAAGACAGCCATCTGAAACACTTCCGTGCTCCACAGGGCCCACACCATTCAGGCCCCGTGGACCTCTCCGAGCTCTGCCTCTCTCGCCCTCCTGAGCTCCAGTCATTGGTCCACAGCTGGATTTGCAGGTTTGGAAGCTCAGCCTGCTTAGTCCACTGTGAGGGGATGAAGCCCTGGAGAATCAAGCCAAGCAAACAGCTCACAAGATTAATGTACAGTGCACCATGCCAGTTAACTAATTTACAATGACAAGTGGAGCAACCGATCCAACCAGATGCTTTTGTTGGCTTGTCGGTGACCCCTTTCTAGAGGCTGCAAAGAGTGCTCATTGAAAGCTGCCCGCGTGTGAATCCTGCCTCGCTCTGCACTTACTAACTGGATGAGCTTGGGCAAGTGGATCAGTGTGCTTTTTGGTGTCTACCTCCCCATCATCAACAGACTAAAACCAAACCTACCTCCCTGGGTTGTGAGGAGGATTAAATGAGAGACTACACATGTTACGTACTGCTTAGTATGGAGGCTGATGTATAACAACACAACAAATATTAGCTACTCTTCCTAGAGTGCATGTCTACTTAAAGAGCCAAGTTAATATCAGAGCAAAGTCGTGTTCACCCCATAAGTTGCTATTAATGTATTCATTGATTGAACAAATAATTTCATTGATAACCAAATAATTTCAGACATTACCAGAATCACTCAGTAGTCCCTCATCCCACAAATATAAGTGAACTCTTGGATGAATACCGAAATGCCAGTTCACAAGTCAATCTTACATTTTTGCTCTCACCCGATTCTATCGTCGCTCCTGCTCCATCCCCATCCTCTGCTTGCTTTCAGTTTAAAATGCTTCAGAATCAGTGAGGGCAAAGCCCATAGCTGACAGGCCCTGCCTGCCCCTCCCATCTCCTCTCCCTGCTGCTCTTCCTTGGGCTTTGTTTGCACACTCACTGTCCCTTTTCCTCATACATGCCGTGCTCCTTTCCCTCCTGAGATTTCCCTCATGCTGGTTCACCTGCCTGGACTTTTCCACCCCCAACTCTTGGCCTGGATCCTATCTACTTGGGCTCAGAGAAGCTGCCCAAGCCCCCAGCCTAGGTTAGATCCTTTCAACCCATAATTGTAATTAAATGATCATTGTTTGCTGTTTTCTTTCCCAGTAAAATCAGCGAGGACAAGGAAACTTCCTTTTTGTCCACCACTGAGTCCCCAGCACCCTGCACAAGGGTATGCCTTCCGTCAGCGGTCATAGAATGAATGGAGTTAATCTTCTCAATACCCTATGTTGGCTGTGATAGGAAGCCAGAGCCGTGTATCCAAGTCACACAGTTCCATTTGGCAGAGCAAAGTTCAAACTCAGGACTTTTGGACTCCTACGCACACCCTTTACTACCCCCCACGGCTGCCACTTGGTTTCTGCAAGCTGCACACCTATCTACACGCATCACGGTTCCCCTGGCTTACATGGCACTCCATACCCTCACCATCACAGGCTTGCCTACCCCGAGCCCTGGGCTTCTTCTTTCATTCTTGAGCCTGTCCAAGCCTTCCCTATTCTATCTGTATCAATTTTTACAGGTGTCGTTCAGTTCATCTTAGCAAGATTTTTTTTCTCTCCTACAACCCTTGCAATTCCATTCCTAGATGTACATCTACTCAGAGAATGTGTACATGTCTTCACCAAAAGGCATGTCCTGGAATTTTCATAGCAGCCCCACTCATAATAACCCCAAACCAGAAACTGCCCGTTGGGGTAGACTAGATCAGCTGTTGTATGTTCACCCAATGGCCTACAACAGGACAGCGAGAATCAGAGGTCTACAACTTAACACAACAATATGGATGAGCCTCACCAACCACGTTGAGGGAAGGAAATCAAGATGTGCCATATGATTCTACTTGTAAGAAGTTTGAAAAGTGCAGAACTGCTTTACGTTATGAAAATTCAGGGAGTGCCTACTCTTGGAAGAGCATTGATTGGAGAAGGTGGCGCGGGGCTATCAAGGAACTGACAAGGTTCTGTCTCTGGATTTGGGTGCTGGTTAAGTGTTGGTGTTCTGCTTGTGAAAACTCATCCATGTGTACTGTTGACTTGTACACGGTTCTTCATGTTCTTTGTATTATAAAACCTTTAATAATAGGTTTTACAAAACAACTTCATATCTGTTTGTTCCTGACGACTTCAATTTACAGATGCCAGTTTGAAATCGAATGCCCCTGTCCGATGTGCTGGTCAGCCATGTGCCCAGGTGGGGACTTCCTATGCCCGTAGAAAGTCCATTTTGAATTGTTTAAAGTCTAAATAGGAACAAACAACCAAAAATGTCTGCAGACATTGCCAAAGTTGCCTAGAAACACACCGAGCCCAGGCGAGCACCACCGGCCTGAAGGGCTCAGATGGTGCCTGCACCAGCATCGTCGACCTGCTTCTCCTCCCACCTCCCTTCGGCCCCTCACTTGTGTGGGCCCAGACGCTCTGGTCCTGACCGCTCTTGGAATACACCAGGCACACCTGCACCTCATGGCTTCTGCACCTGGCATTTCCTCTACCTGGAATGTTCTTCCTCCAGGAACATGCCTGGCTCACTCCCTCACCTCTTTGAAGGATTTGCCCAAAGCTCGCCTTCTCAGTTGAGGCCTTCCCTGACCTCATTTAAAATTTTACTCCTCCACTTCAATAAATAAATAAATAAAATAAAATAAAATTTTACTCCTCCAAACTTGCCATCTCTCTGCCTGGCTTTGGTTTTCCCCAGAGCACTTACTACCCTCCCATTAGTACACAGTTTATTTATTTTGTGTACTGTCTATCTCCCCCTTGACAAGGTAAGATCCAAGGAGGCAACAATTTTGTTTTCTTCACTGTTCTACCCCCTGGGACTCGGGCAGTGCCAGGCACATGGCACGTGCTCAGTTAAAACCTGTGGAATAAATAGATGAATGGAATCTGTGGCCCAGGTCAGAGACTGACATGCATATGGGAGGTGGTCAAGGAATATGAGTTCCCATTCCTTCCCTGTTCTATGACCAAGTCACCATCACAATCAGATTGCTCCAGGGCTTAACCTCTGTGCCTCTGTGCTCCTGTCCTACCACTGCCCTTGTAAACTACCCTCCAGGAGACTAGGGTCTACCCCTTTACCCTGGAGGGGGCCGTGACTTTGGTTGACTAGTGCTCTTGATCTTGAGTCCCTCACTCCTTCCCACCACTTCTGGTCAGGCTTAGCCCAAATCTGACAGCACATTCACATGCTCATGCTCTCCCTGACCTTCCTAGTACAGATTACCTGTCTGGACTGCCACCTTTCTGTCCCTAGACTCTCCAGGTGCTGTGCCCCCGACTGGGACCGCTCACTGTCCTTGTCCCTCCCCTCCTGATGAAGCACCCCACACACTGCCTGCCTGGGGGCAGATGCAGGCCTGCTCTCCAGTTCTAACAGGACCTGCCCGCTTCCCCAACACCACAGCTTCTTTCTGTCCATCTGGAAAAGGCGAGAGAGACTACCTCTCCCTCTTCTCCATTCATTTACCAAGAAACCTGACATTGTGGCAGGCCTGTTTTTCTGTGGAAGGCTCGCCGGAGTTTTCTTGCCCCCACTTGACTGTAATGCAAGCCAGCACCGGGAGCCATAGAAACCTGACACAGTTCAACAAGTAAACAACCGTAAATGCCGAGAGTCAACATGCCAGTAGAGCTCGCAGGCCGGAGGGCTCGCAGAGGGGCCCGTCATCTCTTTCACTGCCTCGCCACACATCAGACCACTTCACCGGCAGGCCTCCCAACAGTGTCAGCCGGGACTCACGTCGACACAGTAGTCAGTTGTCTGTGATAAGAAGAGATCAGGTAACCAAACACGTAATATTTTTACCTCAAGTTTGCTTGTGTGCCTGTTCGGGGGAGGGGTTTGAGCAAGATCCAGACACATTCAAGGCACACACCTGTAAAAATTAGTGAAGCCACATGCTGATAATGAATGTTTTGAACTTGAAATTGATCTATAGGCAAAATCCCAGAGTGCTCACATAAGCAAAACAAATGATTGAACGGTAATGCCCTTGTCTGAGATAAAACGGACGATCATTTATCAAGCTGTCTGCAGAATCCATGGTGTGCACTGACACTGACGACATAAACAAATATTGGAAGTTATAAAAGTTTCACGACTGGCTCAAGGAACTCAAGGGCACCTGTTACAAAGACTATTATGATTTGGTTTCTGAACATCTGGTGATGGTATCCAGGCAACTCATTCTCCACCCTCCCCTCTTTTCCATCCGGACTTCTAACAGTTTTTCTACAAGCTGCCAAAGGAGGGCCTAATGTGGAGAAGCCCTCTGTGCCCTTGAACTCCTTAGGTCCCGAAAACTAGGTGAGATGGCAGCCATCGATCACCTTCACAATGGCCCGCAGGCTGCAGAGGCACGAGTCTGGCTTCCTGGCTGGTTTTGTGTTTTCTATGGTGGTCACGTAACAAATACACTTGTTCCTGGATCAGCCCTGCAGAGGAGGGAATGTGCAGTGAGAGAGGGTAGAGGGTGCTTGACCTGAGAGCTCACCTGAATCGTACACGGGTCACACACATCAGAGATATTTCTCTGCACAGTCAGATGTTGGAATTTTGAGGCTGAAGCTTTCAACAACTAGAAAGAGCTTCATAGTGTTCTTCAGTAAGCTTCATTTTATTAATGGTGTTGTACTTTATATTTTGAACATGAACAAATAAACATAGCTATTGTGTTTTGATTTTTTTAAGCCACATTTTTTAAAAAAATTCATTTTTGGAATTTCCCAAGTTTCTGGTAAAGTACCCAAATATCTAGATCTGGGCGAAACTCCAAGTTGTCTCAGACATGACTCCCAGTGCTTCAGTGAATGGTGGCATCACGCAAGCACACGTGGATGCCGTGCTGAGTCATTAATTAGTGACATTTCTTAAATACTACTACATAAGGCATCATCCTAACATTACGTAAACAAAAATTTGAGAAAGGGAGCCTAATTATAACAAGGGGACAAGCAGAGGAAGTTTTCTTTAGATAAAAGAATTAGGTCAATGGAGAAACACCTTTACTTGTAAATTTCCTTACCCTAAAATTGTTCCATGACAATAAATAAGTGAAAATATGAGCTATTGATAGAAAGGCACCACGGAATCCAAAGCCATTTTTTTTTTTTAAATATGGAGACTTGATGTGTAGCATCTTGGTTAAAAGTTACAAGTTATTCAGTAGAAATCATAGTGAAGACTGAACTGCTTTTCTCTGTGATATTTTGAGAACTCTTCACAACAAATGGCTCATATTTTGGCCTTTAGTAATTGGCTTAAAGAGGCAAGAGGCTGCCAGCATTTTTCTCATTAAACTTTATGCATATGCAGAAAGAGTGGCTTCCATGCAAACTAAAAAATTATGAATTTCAAGCCAGGTTAATCAGTATGTAGGTTTAATATATCTAGTGGGAAATTGCTATGAACAGGCAACCTGAAGTAGAAAGCACAGGTTCCTACAGCTGCAATTATACCCAACTGAGGTCTATTCCTCTCTGATATTCTCTCAGAAAGGAATAGACACCATTTGCTTACTTCAAACACTTGGGAATAAAATCACTTGCTTAACTTATTTTAGAAAAACCTCTCCTTTGGAGGGGAAGTCCAGTGCTTGAGTTCCCTTCTCCGTCCGAGTTGCTGTTCCACGGTAGGAGAAGCGTCACCAAGTCTACGGGGGAAGGATTGAGCTTTCCCTGCTCTGTCTTCATTTCCCCCTCACTGCTGGGCACAGTGCCCTAACTTCTTTTGGGGGAACAACAGTGATTCAGGTAGTGGGAACGTCATTCCTGTCTCCCGAGCAGGGCACATGGCCCAAACAGGGCTTTTGTGGCCGCAGAAGTTGGGCCAAAGGTTGGCCTTCCCACGCCAGACCAATGACACCCAGGTGGGCACCACCAGATTGGTGGCAGCCATCTTGTTCCTCACAGGAGAATCCCCTGAGAGTAAAGCTAACGGGGAGCAAACGTGGAGAGATGGAATTGCACATGCTTTGAGGCCATCTTGTGAGCATCTAGATCCAACTAGAAATGAATATTGTTGATTGACAGCCTTACTCTGTCCACGCCCCTCCTTCCTACCAGTGGTGTCCAACCTTTTGGCATCTCTGGGCCACACTGGAAGAAGAAGAGTTGTCTCGGGCCACACATTAAATACACAAACACTAATGGAAAATCCAAAAAATTTAATAGTGTTTTAAGTAAATTTACAATTTTGTATTGGGTTACATTCATAGCCATCCTGGGCCATCTGTGGCCTGGGCCATGGGTAGGAGACCCCTGCACCCCTGGTCATTCCCTACTCAGCTGCCATGACTTCTGCCTGACCACAGCTTGCCAAACTTCCCTGATGGAAATCACTGTCCCCAGACCCTTCTAGACCCCTTGCCTGCTGGGTCTTCCTTCCAGGGAACCTTGCGCACCAATCTCATCTTGTCCTCTTCCCACTCTGGACACCTTCCCAAAGGCTGACCCGGCGTCCAGTTCTAATGTGGCCTGCTCATTCAACCAGCCACTAAACTTTATTCTCTCAAAACCATGGACATTTTGGTTCTGTAACCACTTTTTTTTTTCTTTTAAGGATGTCTGAACTAGGTTTTTGTCACTTGTAACTGAAATAACCCTTGGTAACACAAGTTAATCTTTTTAGAGAAGATTGATTTTTTTTTTTTAAAAAAAGAGCCAAGGGTCACTCAGAGCAAGGCTTTTTGAATAAGATAGGTGTTCAAACATGAGAGTACCATTTTGTGCATGCAATATTTTGCATTATACTCTAATGAATTATAATGAATATAAACTAAAATGCGATGGACCTAATTTCATACACGCCTCTCTTAATTCAAAAGAGGAGTCTCCACGGTGCCTCCTGCAATTGGAGTGGCACTTATTTAGATATATGTTGTGACGCAATTGTTAATCAAGTGTCTGTGGAGCACAATGCTCCCCAAGATGCAGCGGACTGACCATCTGCATTGGTGGTGTCTTGGGAGGTAGGTTTAAAAGTCAGATTCCATAGATCCTCTCCAGGCATATTTAATCAGAATCTCTGGGAATTAGACCTGGAAATGTTCATTTTGTCCAAATATCAGGTAATTTTCTGGGCACACAAGAGTATATGTACTGTTACTTTAAGTCCTGTTTCATATATATTTTTCTAGTTCACTTTGTGTCACTGCCTGAACCTAAAGAATAACTCTAAGAACATCTCTTCATTTACAGGATTAAAACAGAATGTGTGTGCCTGCAATAAAAAACAAAAACAAAAACAAAGTAACAGTAACACTTAGGTAATTTAGGAGTGCTCAGAGGGAGGTTGAAGTCAGTGTAGGCTATGTTAGCTGTGATAACAAATAACCAAAATATTAATGGCTCATGATTTTAATGGTTTGCTTCTTATGCATTTACATTTTCATTACACGGCACTCCAGAACTCTGGCTTCTGGGTACCTTCTCTCTCAGGTACATAGCTGGTCTTGTAGCAGCGGGTAAGGAAGATGGGTACACTACAGGCTGGCTCCTAATGTGGCCACTCAGAAGCAACACAGGTTACTTGTAGCCACATGACATTGGCCAAAGAAGGTCAGATGACCACTTCTGTGTTCAGGGGAGTAGGGATGGATAATCCTATAGAAAAGGATCATATAGGGAGAGGCAGCAAATATTTCAAACAGAAATGTACTTTACCACCTAGGACATTTGTTAAAGTAGGTCATGGGTTCTTAAAAAAAATGAGGACTTCATGGTCACATAAGACTGAAGACTCCTATATACTGTAGCGATGTCTGGAGCTCCACAGTGTAAACTAGTATATTAAAGGCCCCTAGAAACCCTGCAAAGGAAAAAAGTTGAGATTGTGTAACCCCATGTTTTTAAGTTGTTTGTTAATGCTCTGTGATTTTCCTTATACATTAAGTTTTATTTCCATGGAACCCTTTTCAAACACCATCTCAACACACCTCAACAACCTGAGGTGCACTGAACAAAGGCATCATTTATATTGTGGACAAAATAATGTTTTCTTCTTTCCCTATTACAAAGCATGCATGTGGGATATTCCTAGTAAAATATTGCATAATAGATTCTGTGTAGCTTCAGGTTATTCATATGGAAAAGAAAATTCTGGTTTTCTGCTGAGTCATTAAAAGCTAAGGGAATTCTATGCTAATGTCTTTGATATTATTCTGACTAGTTATAGGCTGTTGAAATTTAATAGTGTTACTGGAGAGCACATAAGAACTGAATCTAATAAGCCGGTTGTCCCAGGTATGGGAGTGTTCCAGAAAAGATTTTACTTTTAACTCTTTCTCATTAGCGTGTTTGGAATTAGGCAATTCCTGTAAATTGAAGTCATATACTCCCCTCCCCCGCCCCATTTATGGGAACCTGTCATTTCCAGAGTTTGTGAGCAGTTCTGTAGTTACCAGTAAGCACACAAGTGCCCAGTTCTCTGAGAGTCATGGTCGGAGAAGCTCACGTTCTCCACCTCCACCCAGTGCAGCCTTGTACCTCCACAGGGGTGGTGCTGATGATTCACACACTGATGTCACTGCGTCAGCAGAGGTTCCTGCTTCTCAAGGTCATTCACTGTGTGGCTGGAGCACGCCACAGACAGAAGGGGCAGTGGACACCTCCCGGTTTTTCCAGTTTGCAGTCACCAGTGGTGAACACGTTTTTGAGAACTCATCTTCTGTCTCTGACACCTTCCTTGCCTTGGCCACTGCCTCTCAGTCTTTCCCTGGCTCCCCCTTATCCATCTACTCCTTCAGCAATGGGGCTGTCCTGATTTCTGCCCTTGGTCTTCTTCTCAACTAGCTCTCTACATCGGCTGGGGGAGTCCGTCTGCCTCTGGCCTCCTGCCCCAATTGGATCTGAGCCTTGGGACCATCTTCTCATTGCCACCAGAGCATCTGTACCTGGCATTGCAATGTGCCTGAAAATTACTATTTCCCCAAACTCTTTGTTTTGCTCCCCAGACTTATGTTTTCACTCATGGTTTCACCACCTGTTTCATCTCCTAAGTTAAAAAATGGGGCGTTCTCTCTGGCCCTTCCATTTCCCTCCCCCCTAAGCTCCAGCTCATGCTCATAGCCGTGCGATCTCAGAAACAGGAGGCCTGAGACCCTCTTCTCCGTCTCATGCACTGACTTCATTCCGATGCCGATGTCCATTGCCTGGATGTTGACAGCGTGGTGTTGTGGTGATTTGTGTGGATTCTGGCTCCCAGGTGGCTCAGGATGGAATTCGGACTTTACCACTTCTGATATAGTGACCAAGGCTAGTTATTTAATCTACCTGTGCCTCAGTTTCCTCACCAATTAAAAAAGGATCATTATAATACCTACCAAGTGGGGTTGTGAAGAATACTTTGGTAAATATATACAAAATGCCTGGCAGATAATAAGGGCTCAGTAAGTATTAATTACCAGTATTATAACAACTCTTCACTGGTTCTAGTCTCTTTCCATTCTCATTAGAATCGCCCTTCTAAGGAAGAAATGTCCTGTCACTCCTCAGCTTCTATGGGCTTTCTACCATTTAAATAATAAAATTCAATGTTCATAGCAGGACCCTTAAGACCCTTCAAAAACCTGTTCCCAAGCTACTGTTCTGGCTTCATTTCTGACTGCTGAGGTTCTAAACACTGAGTCTGCACCCTGGGCCATGCAAAACTTCCCACCATTCCTCAACACTTCATAACCAGTCATAGTTCTGCACCATTGCATGTCCTACTTCTGCGTGAGTCAGCTTCCCTCAGTTGCTGCTGTAACAAACATCCCCAGGTCTCAGTGGTTTTCAACAACACAAGGTTATTTCTTGCATCCATTACTCTCTGTCTGCTGCTCTACTCCAAGAGCCTTTACCCTGAAAAGCCCCTTTCTGAAAACTATTTTTTTTTCACGTGGCAGAGGAAAAGCAGTAATGTTGGAACTGGGGCAGGGAAATGTCAACCTCTCACAGGGAGATGAACAAATAATTGGAAGCAATGGTATCATCTCCCATTTCCCTATGTTTGAAATGCCACCATATGTCCTCCTTTGTCCCCATTCCTCAAAACCTTCAAAGCTGTATATATTATCTCCTCCTTTGTGAAGTTTTTCTGTTGGCACCAGGCAGAGTTAGCTCACTTCTCTTCATTTTCTAAGGACTCTGGCCCCACTTCTAAGAAGAGTATCTGTTTACTTCTCCCTTTGCCTCATGGGCAAGGACTACAATTTTTGGACTGTGCATCCCCAATTCCCAGCATCCTAGTACCCAGAACATGTCAACGAAATGAACGAGGGGGGCGGTCTGTTGCTTCGTCACTTACTAGCCAAGGTTGGGAAACCTTTGCTGCCCAAACACAGTGGTAGGTGGCCAAGCAATGCCTTCACGCAGGCAGACCGGAGACTCCCAGACCAGTGAGAAAGCCGCTTTGGTTCTTTTCTCCACTCCCATCAAATACAGAGGCCACTTTCTTACTTTGTTCAGTCCATTGCCATGTACCAAGAACAAATGTCTCAAAAAGATACTGTTTATGCATATAGCCTTGGGCATTTATGTACATGTAATAGTCATATGAAAACAGATTATGCCCATGTAGCATATGTCAAAATGTTGCCTTAAATTAGGTTATTTGTTGAAAAGACAATACCAGCAAAATCATCTTAACAAACCATCAGTAAGTTTCACGGTTGGTAGACTTTTAAGAAGATATGAAATCAAATTGCTGAGGCATTCAGCTTAACCTCTTAAGTGTAGCAAATCCATCCCTGTCATCTCCCCACCCACACTGTCTCAGTTCATGGTCTCCTCACTCCTTCCCTGCACCTGGCTGCACGGGTCCGAGGTGGTTTCTCTTGCCCAGGATGTCCTCCCACCACTCTCTGCTGCCCTCCTGTCAAGAACTTTGCAGCGGGCATTGCCTTCCTTGTTGAACTCTCTCTCCAATGCCCTCTGTTCACTGTCCTTGAACAGAGTTAAATCCTGCCCCATGTCTAAGTGCTCATCATTGTTTTCTCACACTGCACTGTAATGATTTGTTTTAGTGTCTGTTTCCTCTTAATGGACTAAGAGCCCTCTGAGAGCAGGTACTGGTGTGCCCAGGTTCCCTCTGCACTCACAGCAGAGCACCTTTGCACATACTTGAGATGCTCGGTTAATGTTTGCTACACTGAGTCACTGCTGAACTGAAGGAAGACATGTGACTCATGCATTTTGTGGTGACACAAAACAATTGAAAATGCCTTGGGATCTGGTGTTTTGACATAAGCTAATATTTCCATGATTTACGGAGAATGTAGTGTTTCTAGTATTAACCAGTAAGTTTTGCGTTGATTAATGTGAATTTTAACTTTCATACATAAGCACCATGCAAAGCACTTTGTAAATGAACCAATTCTCTGAGAACTTACTAGAATACTAAGAAAAATAAAGTATTTAAAAGAAATAGCCTTCATAGGATATCATAAAGCTAAAGAAAATTTAGAAGATGCCATAAGTCTGTTTATTATCTTTGCCACAAAAAACAAAAATGAAAGTTATGCTAAGACGTAAAAACAAAACAAAGTGAATTTATGTGTGCCTTAAAAAAAACAAACAGTGCAACATGTTAATTTGACCAGATCTTCTGAAAGAAAAGCAGCTAAGTGCAAATGACATCCATTTAATTGGTTCAAGAAGGAAATTTTCAGTTTGGGGATCGTGTAACCCAGGTTATGTAAGAGATTGTGAGTGTCAGAGAGAGAGAAAGAGGACCAAAGAGGTTGTAATTAAAGTGAATCTTCCCAGAACCCTGGACTGCACCAGGAACATGGCCAGAATAAGCAAGGCTACTGACTTTTGCCAGGGTCATGTTTGGAGGTTAGTTTATCATAGCCCTTGCTTGAAAAACATAACTTGAGCATCGAAGGGCTCCCAACGTTCAATGATCTCCATGTGCTTCCCATTAGGGTCAGGAGAAATGCTGCAGTGGCTTTTGCAAATGGAATGGAGGGGGAATTTTCAGATCTCTTTCCAATTTGGCACAAAGGCTGTGTGCCAGTCTGGACATCTGAAAGTCCCAGCTCTTTCTAAAGTACAGTGACCCACAGTCATACGGAGTCACCTCTGAGCATTGAGAACGATGACTTAGTCACATATTGCCTGTGTGGCAGAGCATCTAGCTCAGCTCAGAATGACTCCCACCTTATTCTAAATAACAGCATAACTTTAAAAGTATACATTAACAGCAAAATACGATTAGTGGTAGCTGAGCTCTTATGGATTGGAAACCACCAGAAATGGCCTGTCAGATCTTCACTCACTCACTCTCTACCAAGAAGAGTGACCGATCACCTAGGCCAGCCAATCCCCTGCCCCACCTGCCATCAGCAACCAGCAGAGAATGAAGAGTAGGCCAAGCGTAGCATCCCTGGTGAGTATTTATCCAATATCCACTTCCACCTTTTTCCTCTCTAAACACTTGTCCAACTAAATGCTCATTTTTACAGCTACTAAAACAGAAGTAGATGTTTGCCTGGGAATTCTGGTGAAGCCTTTAATTTCTTATTAAAAGGAAACAGACACCAATCTTTTCCTGCTTTCAAAGCAGATGTGAACTAGGGCAGCCACCATCGTAGAATGTGAAGGTCTAAGGATCCAGATCAGAAAGGTAGACTGACCAGGGTCCTGATGAGGTGCAAACAATGCCGGCGACCACCTAACTCTGGGTTTAAGTGAGGTGTGAAAAGTAGTCTTCTATTCATAGAAGCCACTCTTGTTTGGGGTTTCTGTTACTTGCAGCCAAATACATTCCCAACTGATACACTGAGTCTGTTAACAGAAGCTCATTCAGGGATGCCCAGAGAAAAGCCAGTCTCAGGCTACTAGTATAGAGGAATTCTAGTTTAGAAGAGGTAGAAGTAGTTGGGTTTTCCTTCCCTTTTCCAAATATCCCTTCATATCCACCCCACCCCTACCTTCCCATGTAATGCTGGGCCATTCTTAGAAGATGGAATTAGAAGTCTATTTTATAACATCAGTCCTGATATTTGACACACCAATATCATGACTTTATTCCTTTGAATCATGAACTTTCTTCCAACCCTAAGAATCATTAGCTTCTATCCTGCCCATATTCAATTTTCAGGAAAATTGGTAATGTAAGAGACCTGGTCAGCCAAAAATAAAAGAAGTCTCACACTTATTCATAATCTTTAACTCAAAGAAGATACAACTCAATCACATCAGATTTCACATAGTATGGTCTTCATTATTAAATTCCTACCTTAAAATTCCAGCAGCAGGTACAGTATTTACCTTTTATTACTCAAGAAAAGACTCAGATATTGAGTTTCCCTAATTACTTTTTGCAAGTTGTATTTTTAGATGTTACTCATTGCAATATTTTTCTGAGTCCTAACATGTAGGTTTCTACAAGCATAGATCACATTTCTGTGTTTCTTTGAAAAAACAAAAACTCCCCAAACTGGTAACATCTGGTTGATGGACCGCGCATGGGTGTTTGAACCTGGAGCACAGCCAGATCTGAGGCCCAGGCAAATATGCAGTTACACTGTAGCCATCACATCAAAGCCAGTTTTTGTCCTGCTCCAGTGTTAGGCTGGGCACATTGTTTCCTCTCGTTCTGCTCTAAAACTCTCAAATAGTATTAGAAAGAATGGATGCCAAAAGGCACTGTGCTTATCTCCCCCTTCAGCTCTCCCATTTATAGAAGTGCCCACCAAAGAAATGAAGCACATTCATCCCTTCCACATTCTTATTAATGGCAGTAGTTACCATGGACTGAGACGCTGACCCTGCGTCAAGAGCTGTGCTGGACTCTCTGTACACATCATCTCCTTTAACCCTCACCAGGCTATGGGTAGACATGAGTCTCCTGATGTTAAGTCCTTCGTGCATCTGTCAGCTACTGGGCCAGACACAGGACTGCAGCAGTAACAAAAGCAAACCTGATGTTCCACCCCCTGCACCCCCGCTGCACACTCTACACATACACAGATATCTCATGGAGTGGAAGTGGGAAAGAGACACCACAGTGCAGTGAGTATAGAGGAAGAGGAAACTAAGGAGCATATAATGGGGCTCTAGGTGCAGATGGGAGGGAAAATCTTACTGAGAAATGTTCAAGCCTAGATGTTAGTGGTTCTTCATGTACTCTGTGAGGAGTTACTGATGCTGAGGGTGGAAAGCATTCTGGGCAGAAGAACAAGATGTTGTTGAATATCACAGGGGCAAGAAAGTGCCAACTAGCACTTCTGAGGGCCTGAAAACAAGGCTCTGCTGCTGGAGCAAGAGAACCAGGATAGAACGGGAGAGAAGGTCAGGGGCCAGTCTGGTGGCCGTGACTGGGGCTTCATCCTAAAGGCAACATTCAAAGCAACAGATGTGATCATTGGGATGTGTGTGTGTGGCAGGAGGGTGGACAGAGAGGCTAATGATCAGATTTGAGCTGGGATTCAGAGAAATTGGGCCCTTTTGTCTGAAGTCGCCCTAGAGCTGCAATTGGAACCCAGTGTGCCTCACTCCCACCCTTAGCTCTTCACCCTTTGTTCTCTAACATCTTCTAGTTCTACCAGTTTCATTCCAGTCCGGGCAGCTTACCTATATCAAACGCACCAAAAGACCATTCAAAAGCACCTGTGCCTAGTGCTTTCTACGTGCCTGGGCCCGCATTAGGTGTAGGGGTTCAAAGGGCCCAGCCAGCAGTCATACCCTGCCTTCTGCTCCTTCTTGGTGGCTACAGGAGGATTTGGAATTCTGACCCCATCCATTTACAAATATCCCAAGGCCCACTTTATCTGTAACTGATAAAAACATTTTATCAAAGAGAAAGTTTAAGTGGGACCAGGGGCTGAGAGGAAAACCATTTTCCTTCTAGCAAAATCCCCACTGTCCAATTTCATTATGAGAGCAACCCTGTCACAGAGGACTGAGGTTCAGAAGGTGAAGCCACTACTCAAGAGGCACAGGTGGAATGTTCCAGAACCAGGAGATGAGCATCTGTCCCCCGGGAAATAAACCTCTCAAGCTCCACAGCCAAGCAGGCTCTGTTCTCCCAGATCGCCCACCCCATCATCTGTGTGAACCATCTGTTGCGATAACTGCTTGGTTAGCAATGTCTGTAGGCATTCCACCCATCAGAACAAAAGGGATCAGACTATGCATGCATTTCTTAGCATTTACTGTACTTCCACATCGAGGAGCTTTGTGATACTATTCTCATTTTTTACAATCATGTTCTTTGGGATACTGCCTTCTTCAAGTATCGTGCTAACCCCTCCCCTCATTTTTTAAAGTAAATTAACTATTGATCTTGCTAGATAATGTTTAAACAAGAAATAATACTGCACATTACTATGGATATTAAAGTGTTTCTTAACTGTGAAAAAGAGAACAAAGTAAATCAATATGATTTTGCTTTTAAAAAATAATTTGATTTTAACAACTGTCAGTTCTCAATTAAATTAAATTAAAACCCAAATATGGACAAAATCTGGTTCTTGAAAATGCAATAAAATTCCAGTTGAGTGTCATTAAATCCAGGAAATTGAAGGAGAAAGGTAAGGACAAGATTTGATAACATCATTCTGTTAAAGAACACTTTATGAAAAATACTGGAATGGAATCATAGCATTATTCGAATTTTATTTACACATTAGAGAAGAGTCAGAAGGCAAAGAAGAAACTGTGTTTGTGTGGGTGTGTGCATGCGTGTGTCCTTCCTCCTCCCGCAATTGTCCACAGTGGGCAGTGGTTCCACCATTTAAAAAGACAGTCCCTCGAGAAAGGAAAAAAGCCCTAACCTGAATCTCATCTCCTGGATCAGTTTGGAAACTCAGAATGGCGAGGGTTGGAAGGGTGGGAGGTGGTAAGATTTCTACTTATCACAATTCAGAAGGTCTCCAATCTTAATTGGAACTAGGTCCTTTTACCTATTTATCTCATTTAATTTTCATAAGCCCAGGAGGTAGATCTCACATTGATTATTCCCACCTAAGTGCTATTATTTGAAGACTCAATTCATCAAGTAACTTACTAGAGGTGACTCAGTTGGTAAACACAGGATCCAGAATTAGCCTTAGTCTTTTATTTTCCCTCTGGTCCTGAATATAATAACATAGGCTTCTATCATTTACCTTCTGGCAATAAATTATTTTCAGAAGAGAACACGTTGCTGAAAAGCATCCTTTACTGTGATGGTAGAGGCAGATTCTCTAGGGGAGGCTGATGTTCAAGTTGGGGACTTTCTGGGAGAATTGGTCAAATGGAGATGAGAGGAGGTACTGGGAGGTAAGAGAGGGATGAATGTAGGGGGTAGAAAACCACTTGTAAATTTTCCTTGGACCCTAGAGACCCCTATACCACCGTGAATATCATGTTGGTGTCTCCTTTGACGC
This sequence comes from Desmodus rotundus, assembly GCF_022682495.2. Classification (NCBI taxonomy): domain Eukaryota; kingdom Metazoa; phylum Chordata; class Mammalia; order Chiroptera; family Phyllostomidae; genus Desmodus; species Desmodus rotundus. The sequence goes on from NC_071387.1 coordinate 202,300,305, forward strand.
ACTGTCTCTGCCTGTGTGCCTAGCATAGCAAATAAAGGGAAAGCAGGAGCCCCGTTACAGTATATGTAACTGAGGACCTCCATTTAACCGGTACTCCGAAGGGCAAATACTCTTTCAATTGCAATAGTACATAATAAATGAACTGTCAGTTATGAAGTGCTTATTACACATTAACTTTCATCATCATCATCATTAAAAAACATTAACATTTATTGAGTCCTCACTATGTGCCCCTGTTCTAAGCTCTTTGCATGCATCATCTCACTTAATTTTCACAAGTATTCAATCAAGTAGACACTGTTATAACCCTCCCTTACAGACGAGGAAACTCAGACAAAGGCAGGACAGCTGCTTGTCCAAAAACACAGGATCCAGGCTCAGAGATATGACTCCAGCGACTGCAAATGGCTTACAGGTTTCATTCAAAAGATCTTTGTTGACTTTTCGCTTCATGCTCCGAGCAAGAGTTGACCCACTCCCTGCCCTCCTGGAACTTGCCGTTTAGGAAACCAAGACAATGCCTAATGCAATGGTGCGGAGGCTCTGAAGGCAGGGTTTGCCACGCTGGGCCCTGGCTTCGTGCAGTCACACAGCACCACACACGTGTGCATTCTGCACACGGGGCAGCAGAAGCAAAGCTTCAGGAGAGACGGAAGAAACACTTAGGCACTTGGCTGTGAACAATCTCTTCAGACCCTCCTGAGTTATGAATCAATTATTTCGCTCTGCCTCATGTCACATTTTAGTAGCCATTAGCAAATCAGTTAGCGTGGAAACCTAAGAGGTAATTATGTGCACATTAAGAGTTCCAGAACATGGATTTTACTCAGTACCAACTCCTCCTGTTCTTCTGTGCAAAAATGTGCTACTGCTTATAAAACAGAGACCGGGCATTTAGCTGACCACTCAGATGGGCGTGCACTCAGGAGATGCTCAGCCAGAGAGTCCACGCTTACTCTGACTTTCCATCTGTCTGGTGGAATGTAGAATTTGGCTTAATGACTGTGTTTATTTCTGTTCAAAGCACTGGAAATAAAAGGTTTGTGCAGATGTCTTAAGGAGACCATATACACTACTCACAAACTTGTGTGGTCCGCTGGAGACTCTAGCAGGACCAGCAACTCACTCTGAACTGGGTTCTGTTGGTTCTTAAAATGTTCTGGTCTCGTCCTTAGCAAAGTTGCTGTGTTCATCACCGACACTGCTAGTTGGGGAAGCGGGTAGTGGGGGTGGGGTTGTGTGAAATATTCTGGGTGACAAAACTGTGTTTCAACTTTCCCAATTATTCCCAGGCCACTTTTGATACCAGGAGCATCTTAATCTGAGAGACACTCTCAATTGGGGTATCTGGTCAAAACCCTGCCTTGTACGGAGGAGAAAGCTGAGTCGCTGGGAGATTAAGTAATAGGACCAAAGTCATGGGCCTGCTGCTTCATGGGACAGCTGTGCTCAGACCTCCGGCCTCCTGGGAGCCTGGTCCCTAGCTCCTTGCCCCAAGCTAACTCCTGGACGGAAGCCCTTCATGTGTTCAGATGGCACTGTCTCTGCTCTCCTTCCTTTTCATACCTTCAGTAGTGGGCTGCTTAACCCACTTCAGTGGTATCATTGACCCGCTAACAATGGCTGGTCACCATTGCCAACTGAGGCATTGGTTACATACTTCTACTGTGTTTCCTAGGAATACAGAGTTTTGAACAGATAACATTTTACAGAGGAAGACATAAAAAATGGATAGAAAAGGAATGCAGAAGAGCCTCATAAATGAAAGACCTTTTACAAGACATCTTAACGTGATGTGTAACAGAAGATGTGCGCATATTCGATGGTGATAAATGTGACAGAGATGGGAGCTGTGCGTTCCAGCAACGGGCTTGGACAGAATTCTGTGTCTTTTCTCACTAGTCAGCGGAGGTTCAAGAGGAAGGGAAGAATTTCAAGTATGAAGGTAAGGGGAAAGCTTATGAACTCTGTCAGAGTGGGTGGTCTGGGATAGGCAAACACCAAATCTGTGCTCTCCAACACAGTAGCCACTAGCCACATGGGGCTAAGTTGAAATTATTAAAACAAAATAGAATTTTACAATTCAGTTCCTCCATCGCAGTAGCTACATTTCAAGTGCTTGAGGGCCACGGGAAGCTAGAAGCTACTGTGCAGTCACACAGACGTCGAACATTTTGTCCCTGCAGGAAGTTCTCTGGTATAGCCCCACCATAAAAGATGCCTCAGAGAAGAGAAGGGATGGAGCAGTGGGAGAAGGGGGAGCAGAAGGTAACGCTTACCAAGAAAAGGGTGTATGAGAGACAGAGACACAGGAGATAGGATACACAGAAGTGACCCCAGGAAAGACCCTGAAGTGGGTTTGATTTTAGACTCTGGGACTTTGCTGAATTAAAAAAAAATGACGCACCTCTGGGCAGAAACATCCCTGTGAGTTTGGATGCCACGTATTCCTTTGTACAAAGAAGAAAGTGTACCTTCTGCAAAACTGTGAAGCAGTAAAAAGCCTGATGAATTCTAGGACCTGGGGAGGACAGAGGAGGGTGGGAGGGGTGAAGAGGCGAAGCCCAGCACATGGTTAAAGCAGCGAGATGATCCCGTATGATCAAAACATGGTGACTACATGTCATGATAGTGTCAAAACCTATAGAATGTACAACACAAGGGAGCATCTTCATCTAGACCGTGGATTCCAGTTTATCACAGTGTTATCTGCATTGGTTCATCCATTGCAACACATGTACCACTGTTCTGCAAGGTGTTAATAACAGGGGACCTGGAGGTGTGGCGGGAGGGGTGGGTAGGGGTATATGGGGGCTCTCTGTACTTTCTGCTCAGTTTATCTGTAAACCTAAAACTACTCTAAGAAGTAGAATCTATGGGTTAACTATTTCCCATAAAATATTTTCAAGTGCTCTAAAGCCTTCATTTTCGTGTAAACAATGAGATGACAATAAAATATAAATTTTGTCTCAGCTGATAGTCCAGTGTAATTAATTACATATGTAAATATTTGTCATGTAAAATAAGCAGTGCACCCCTTCCAGGTGTCCACGGCACAGTGCCAGGCGCTCATCTTGGTGAGCAGAGTGTGAGCTGGATTTCAGTCCACGCTTGTCCCTGTCCTCAGATGACTTTGTGCAAGTGCCCAAACTGTCCAGTGTACACGGTGGCACTGCTGGAACTCCACCCATTACTACTGTGCGGCTCCCAGCAGGGGCTGGTGTGCTAATATGGCTGGGGACAGACAATGGCCATCTCAGTAGGGTGCAAAGGACAGATTGGAGAAAGAGCCATTAAGAACAGATCACAGTCAGCCTTAAGAGAAGTGCTATTTTCATTAGTGGAGAACTAAGGTTAGAGCCCCAAGGGTCCCTCAGAACTGACATTGAAGTGGGGTGGGAAGAAGTCTAAAGGGAGAAGGGGGACAAGGCCAGGAGGGGACGAGGCAGACCACAGCAACACTGTGCCTGAAAGCTGACTTCTGAGCCATACAGTGTACTCTCTGAGCTGGGATTTGGAAGTTGGAGTGGTCCTGGTGAGTGCAGTTCTTTCTGTAGGGTGAGGGCCTGGGTACCTGGTGGGAGAGACAGCTTTTGGGAGAGAGGGTTAGGATCTGGGGATGTTCATAACCAGGAGGCTATATGCAAATCTCGAAGTCTGGGGGCTGGAGGGAAAGAGGAGAAGGAAAATGCATCTCAACAATGACTGGAATGCATCAGCTGTGCAAAACAAAACTCCTGGGAAAACCAAGCTGTGTCTTGGATTGTGGTTCACAGAACTGGTAATGGGATAAAAGCTTTTGCTCCCAGGCCAGCAGTGTGAGCCCAGCCCAGGTTAGGAGTTAGTGAAGTGCTTCAGATAGGTATCAGCAGCAATGGAGCTGACAGGGCCAGCCTCAGCTTCTAGAATTAGAGTAATCCTGAAAAAAATCACCTGCCACAACAGGTAATCAACCTTAGCAGCCAGCTTCACCAATGACTGGGAGGGAAGCTGAAATGTGATACTCCTTAGCCAGGAAGAGGGGCTCCTCAGAAGGATTGGCACAACCAGGAAAATGTTTACTGCCCCTGCGTATATAGGTCAGGGTTTCCCTAGGTGGGGACTCTCAACCCCTGCATCCAAATCACCCTAGGATGCTTATTAATGAGGCAAAGGCATGTCCAAGGTGGTGGCAAAGAAGACACCGAACTCACCCCTCCCATGAATGCTGAATCTAGACCTGCATATAGAGCAACTCCTCCCGAGAACAACTGAGGGCTGAGCGAACAGCTTTTGCATAATCAACGAGAGCCAGACCACGTAGAAAATGGTCAGGAGAGACAAAGAGAGAATAATTGTGGGAACCCCACCCCCAAAGGGATGACCTGCAGTGGGAGGGAGATCACTGAGGGGCTTGGGCTTGCAAGCCTGCTATACGGCACAGTGATAAATCTGCCATTTAAAGACTAGACTAGACGTGCTTGAAAAAAATCCACACTAACCCCAAGGCGCCTGCCAAAGGGATGGGGAACTGCAGGCACACTGCTTCATACCCAAAATATATTAAGAACTCATGCAACTCAAAATCAAAAAGCAAACAGTTCAATTAAAAAATGGGCAGAGGGGCTGAATAGACATACCTCCAAAGACAACACACAGACGGCCAATAGACACATGAAAAGATGCTCAGCCTCACTGATGGTCAGAGAGATGCCAATCCAAACCACAGTGAGGTAGCCACTCACACCCGTCAGAGTGGCCACTATCAAAAAGTCAACAAATAACAAGTGTCGGTGATGATGTGAAGATACGGCAACCCTTACATGCTGCGGATGACATTGTAAATTGGTGCAGCCACCTTGAAGAAAAGTATGGAGGTTCCTCAAAAAGTTAAAAATAGAACTACCACATGACCCAGCAATTCCACTTTTGGGCATTTATCCAAAGAAAACATAACCCCTAATTCAAAAAAACATAAGCCCCTTTATGTTCACTGCAGCGTTATTTGTGACAGTCAAGATACGGAAGCAACCTCAGGCTCCATCGACAGGAGTGGGTGAAGAGGAGGCGGCATACTCGCATATATACAATGGAATACTATTCAGCAATACAAGTAAATGAAGTCTTGCCATTTGTTACAGTACGGGTGGGCCAGAGGGTGTTAGGCTAAGTGAAATAAGTCAGAGAGAGACAAATACCATATGATTTCATTTATACATGGAATCTCAAAAAATAATACAAACAAACAAAAGAGAAACAGAAACAAAGAACAAACTGGTTGTTGCTAGAGGGGCAGGGGTGGGGGGTGTGGGAAGGTGAAGGCAGTTAAGAGGTGCAAACTTGCAGTTATGAAATCAATGAGTTACAGGGACGTAATGTGCAGCAGAGGGGGCGTAGTCAATAATTTCATGATACCTTTGCATGGTCCCAGACAGTGACTACAGTTGCGGAGATCATACGGAAAGGTATGCAAATGTAGAATTATTATGTTGTATACCTGAAACTAATAGGATGCTGTTGTCATCTGTCAGCTATATTTTAATAAAACAAACAAAAACACAGACAAAAAACCAGACAGACTTCCAGGCCTATCCTAGGCCAAGGGATCTGTGACCCCTGTCTTTAGGGACATTTGCATTTATTTACTTTTCTTTATTTATTTATTTTTATTCAGTTACAATTGTCTCTATTTTCTCCCCATCCTTCCACCCCACCCCAGCCAGTCCCACCTCCCTCACCCACCTCTACCCTCCCCCTTGGTTTTGTCCTTGTGTCCTTTATAGTAGCTCCTATAGACCCCTCTTCCCACTATCCACTACCCACTCCCCTCTGGCTATTGTTACATTGTTCTTAATTTCAATGCTCTAGTTATATTTTATTTGCTTTTTTCTTTTGTTGATTATGTTCCGTTAAAGGTGAGATCATATGGTATTTGTCCCTTACTGCCTGGCTTATTTCACTCAGCATAATGCTCTTCAGTTCCATCCATGCCATTGCAAAGGGTATAAGCTCCTTCTTTCTCTCTGCTGCGTAGAATTTTAATCAGCTTCTTAAGAGTTTCTCTGTGTGCCCTGCAGCTCCAGGGTGTTGATATGGATTGTCTCTTAACTCGCTTCGGAATCACCCAGAGGGCTTCTTGCCACATTGATTGCTGGCCCCACCTCCAAAGATGCCAGCTCAGCATCTCGGGTGGGGTCTGAGAACTGGCATTTGCCACAGGTCCGTGGTGATGCTGCTGGATTCAGGAACTGCCCTTTGAGAGCTGTAGACAGAAGGTCTAGCTTGACCTGGTGATTTCTTAAAAGCCAAGAAAATGTAAAATTCCACTGACATGCATCTACAGCATTGAACTAGCTTCCACCACCCTGTTACTCAGATGACTGACACCCATGACCTTTTGTTCACCTTGTTAAATAACTTGCAGGTTTTGAGTTGGCAATGTGAAAAGGGATCTCACCTGGCCAGCCCTAATCGTGCATTTTGTCCTGGTTCCAAGTGTTTATGTTATCATCAGTCCTGTTCTTTACTTCTGTTTGGCAGAGACCTGCAGAAAACCATTCAGCTTTGTATTACCTTTAAACTTCAAAAACCAAAATCAGCCCCTTTCTTCACTTGCCTTAAAGAGATACCCAACAAGAAATGCTTACAGAGAGAGAGAAACCTGAAAATAGTCTGAAATTCAGAAAGTGTTATTTTGGGGAGCTTTCTGGGACAGGACGTGCCCATCATTAGCTAAAGGAAGCCCAGCTTCTGATAAACACTGCTTTGCCTTGCACAGATCAAAGAGAGCCATTTACTGAAGGAAGGGATGGAAGTATTTGATGAGGCCCTTCTGCAGACTCCCAGTAAACAGGATAAGCCCTATCGATGAGGGCTCTCACACTGGGCCAGGCCCCGGTCCCCAGGAACAATGGAGCAGCAAGAACCCTCGGTCTGGACAAGATTGTTCTGCCAAGAGAATAGTTGTAAACAGGATTAGTTGTAATGGGATTATCAACTCCGAACAGGAGGTCTGCACTGGAGAGTTCAGTGTTGCTTAAAGAGAAGATGCAGGAGCAGTTTGTAGGGGAGAAGATTACAAAGCAAGGGCCAAGGGCTTTCCCTTCCCAGTCCTGCTGACCCAGGGATGCCATGACTCCTGGGCTGAAAAATTAGTCACGGCAACTGCAAACACTTCTGTGCACGAGAGGAGAGCCAGCAGCGAGAGCACTAAGGAAGTGGTTCTCAGTCAAGGGACACTGAAGATGTCTGGAGACATTTCGGTTGTCACAGCTGGGGAGGAAGGCGCTAATTGCATCTAGGGGCAGAGGCCAGAGGACAGTCCCCTTCAATATCCGTTCTGGGTCCTCTTCTGGGACCTAAACTTCACCCAGGTCTATGTCTAGGAAAGAGAGAATGAGCGGGCCTCCCGGTGAAAGAGCCTTACTTAGAAATGGGGCACAGGAAAAAACAGAGTAAGGACAGAAAGTGAGTTGGCAGTTTGGGTTTTTATAAATACAAGAACTTCCCATTCTCCTTTCTAAAAGATAAATCAGGGGCCATGCCTAAAACTATTGCCTCCAAGTCTTAGAGCTAAGATAAGCGTTTTAGGTAAAGTGGCCCCAAATTGGGCTTTCAGTGTCTGGCACCAATACTAAGGGTCAGCAGCTCCTAACTGAATCCAGGGGGCATAAGAATACTAGCGGAGATAGAAGACCCCAGTTTGCAGGCAGAAGCATGCATCTGGAGACTGGAGGGCAGGCTGGGAGCTAAGGTGCAGTGTAGAGGGCTTATGTCACAGGTGGTCTTTAAAAAATGATATATATATATATATTTCTTTTATTGATTCCAGAGAGAAGGGAGGAGAGGGAGAAAGAGAGGGGGAAAAACATTGATGTGAGAGGAAAACATTGATTGGTTGCCTCCTGCTCATGCCCTGACAGGGACCAAACCTGCAACCCAGGCGTGTGCTCTGAGCAGGACTCAAACCTGCAACCTTTCCGTCTGCAGGATGATGTCCAGCCCACTGAGCCACACTGGCCACGGCTCACAGGGGGTCTTCGACGCTGTGGGTGTGGATGAAAGGGAGGAAAGCAGAGCAAGAAGAGGGCCGAGCACAGAAAATGGCAAATGATTCCACAATGTCTTTTGTTTATTTTCACTTATGTTCCCAATTCTATTGCGGATTTCTTGGTGTTAGCTTCAGACACTTAAAAAAAATTTTTTTTTTATCACTTTCATGGTTTCGACAGAGCAGATGCTTAAGAATTAAGCATATTAAGTGAATTAATTAAATGTTTTCTCCATTATTTCACTTCAGGAAAGAGCCTTCTTTTTGCCTCCGTTCCCTTTACTTTTAACTGTTTGAGTTCTGCCACTGTCGTGGGACCGAAATGACTCTTCAGCAAATTGCCTGACTTTGGAATTGTCAAATCTGTTGGCTTCTCCTCCATCTCCTTCTGCCAACTCTGCAGCATTCGGCGCTGCGGACACCCCTCCTTCGTTTATCAGTTCCCTCCTGTGGCTTCCACATCACTATGTGTTCTTGTTTTTTTCCCCCCCCAATCTTCTTGAATGTTACTCTTCAGCCTCCCTCACTAGCCCTGTTCCTCCCTGGGTTCTCTGAAAGCAGATGATTGCTCACAATTCTTTTTGTCTCTTTTCTCTTCTTTACAAAGTCTACCTTGACAGTCTCACCCACGGTCTCAGTTAATGGCTGCTGTGATGGTACCTTCGAAATCTAAGGCTCAAACACTATGTGTTTTCTGATCATTTAGCACCTGGTCCCCCGGAATTGAGAGAAGGAACCGAGTACAGGCACCTTTTCGCAAAGTGGCCAGCAGCCCAGTGTGGATGCTGGAAGCCAACTGGTCTGATGGAGTAGCAAGGACAGAGGCAGAGCAGGGGACAAGGCAGGGAGGGTGGCATTGGAGGCGGGGAGTCAACCCGTACACAAACCTGAAGGACTGGGGCAAAAATAGGAAGAAGGAGACAGACAGAAGGTACTGGCAGGTCTGCTGTCAGTGCAAGACTTCTCGCAGGGACCCAGAGTTCTGATCATGTCACGGCTCTTCTGTGGGTCCGTGTACTCCTCGTGAGGTCAGGAATGACCTGTGAGTATGGCCCATGAGCATGGGGTTTCAGGCCATGCTTCCATGGGGCTTTGCCACATCCCTCTGCTGGGCCTCCTTCCTCCTTTTTCCATGTCCCCCTGGCATTTGTTCTCCAGGGTTCAGCGCTTGGCTTGCTTCTTTTCCTTTTTGACTTTTTTGGGTGATCTCATCCACTCCTACATCTTGAGACACTATTTTTAGGTAGACAACTCCCCAAAAGGTAACTCTAGCCTAAAATCCAGACCTGTAGGGCTACCTATAGATTCCACAAAAACCCTAGGATCAGCAGTCCCCAGACTGAAGCCATTGTCTTCTCCTCCAAGCTGACTCTGCCCCTCTGCCTGCATTTTCTCCCCTTATAATGATACCAGCAGCCACCTGGTCACCCAAGCCAGAAATGGGGGACTCATCTTTGAATCACCTCCCTCTGCCTGTAAGTCATCTTTGCTTCAACCACACACTTTTCCTCATCTACTACCAGTTTCTGGCTATTTCAGCAGTTTCCCAGCCAGTCACTTGTGTCCAGTTTTACAAGCCCCCAAACCACCCCCCAGGCCACTCTGGAATTTTCTTTTCAAAGTGGGAAGTTGATGATCTTCCTCCACAGTTCGATGGCTTCTCACTGCCTACCACCAGATGAAACGTGAACACAATCCCTGGCACACAGTCTCCTTCCTGATTCGCCGTCTTCCTTCTCTGTTTACTGACAGCCATTTTCCCAGTGCTACCTCGTGCTTCATCGGCCGCCAGGGGCGACCTCCTAAACAGCTGTGCTCTCCTCGTTCCCGGCCTTTACACAGGGGTGCCCACGGCTGGAATGCCCTTTCTTTTCTTTTTTAACATTGTTTAAGCACAATTTTTTATTAGGGACTTTAAAGGTAATTAATTCCTTAAAATTTTTTTTTAGTTACAGCTGACATTCAATACTACATCAATTTCAGGCATTTTTTTGGATATGTCTCCTCAGGCAAGAGAAACAAAAGAAAAAATAAAGAAATGGGACTACATCAAACTAAAAAGAAAATCGTGCAGCAAAGGAAATCATCAACAAAATGAAAAGACAACCTACTGAATGGAAGATGATATTTGCCAATGATATATCCAATAAGAGATTAATATCAAAGTGTATAAAGAACTCATACAACTGAACACCAAAAAATAAACAATCTGATTAATAAATGGGCAGAACGCTTGAAAGGACATTTCTCCAAAGAGGGCACACAGATGGTCAACAGATATATGAAATATTGCTCAACATCATTAATCATGAGAGAAACACAAATCCAAACCACAATGAGATTTCCCTGCACACCTGTCAGATTGGCCACCATCAATAAATCAACAAACAAGTGTTGGCGAGGATGTGGAGAAAGGGGAACGCTCGAGCACTGTTCGGGGGGAATGCAGATTGGTGCAGCCACTGTGGAAAACATCATGGAGATACCTCCAAAAATTAAAAATAGAACTCTCATGCGACCTGGCAATCCCACTTCTGGGTATTCATCCAAAGAAATCCAAAACACTAATTCTAAAAGAGATACTAATCTCTTTGTTCATTGCAGCATTATTTACAATAGCCAAGGTACAGAGACAAAGGCCAACTCATCCTTGGAAACTCAGTTCTTGCATCAGCTTCTCTTTGAAGATTTCCCTGACATTTTCTTGTTTTTTTTTTTTCCTAGACCTTTCCATTACCTCATTCCTTGGGCCTACCTGTAATCTAGCACTTAGTGGACTGATTATAATTCTTTGCTTAGGCTTTTATCTTCTCCACTAAAACCTGAACTCCTGGAGGACAGAGCCTTGTCTCGGGATTGCTCCCTCCTCTGAAGCCAGTGCAGTGCTTGTACAACTATGCTCTTCAGAGTTCTAGTCCTGTGAGTTGTTAAAAGGCATTTCCCACATGAGAATCTGTGGTCAATATGTTTGAGGAAAGCTGTATGTTGACAATACACATTAGCTCAGGGAAGCCTTTGAACAGAAACCCGTCTGACCTGGTTTAACTCAGTCTCTCCAAACCCCAGGGAAGGGGAAGACCTTTAGCAGACCTGTACAACGCATGTGCAAGGGCCCAGGTGAAGATGTGCCCAGGGTGACCTGGGGGAACAGAGGTGGGCTAGCCCAGGCTCAGGGGCTGCCGCAGCACTTCTGAGGGAAGTGACCTCCATCACTTACAATAGGATAATCAGCAATTTATTCCCAGGAGGGAAAGGCTCTGGTTTCCTAACGCTTCCAGAGCCTTAACTTCAGGATTGGATGTGAACATCAGATGAGTTTTATTATGTAAAGAAAGTCAAGTCTTCCAGGATGTCCGGGTCTCATATTCATTCCTGTGGTCAGACTCAGCTTTGAACTGGCCTGCCTTGGGCTGAATCACATCCCTAAACTCAACTCACTTAAGGCCTCACATCTATAATCGTGTTGTTGGTATTTTCCTGTGTATGGCCTAGTGGTCTCCAATTACAATACTCTAGGCCTCCCGAAGTTCTCCCATGGACTCTGTGAGTCCCAAGCACATGGGGCACCAAGCGAATGCTTGCCAAATGCAGGAAACACAAGTATAATTTAATATTTCCTATTTGCATTGAGGCCGTAGGTAGAGGCACAAATGTGATGATTCAGAGCCTGAGCTCCTATGTGTTGAAGTCAAAGTCGAAGTCAAAGTCAAAGCCCTGGGGGGCATTTTCTGCAACTGCTGAGGCTGAGGGGAGCAGTTTTCCTTTGCTTCTACCCAGAAGACAGTGAATTCACTAGTTCCTCTCTAATGCCCAGACCCAGACGCAAGGATGGGAGAAAGAGGCCCATTAACGTCTCTGACTTGGAATTCTACACAGCAGAGAGAAAGAAGGAGCTTATACCCTTTGCAATGGCATGGGTGGAACTGGAGAGCATTATGCTAAGTGAAATAAGCCAGGCGGTGAGGGACAAATACCATATGATCTCACCTTTAACTGGAACATAATCAACAAAAGAAAAAAGCAAACAAAATATAACCAGAGACATTGAAGTTAAGAACAATGTAACAATAGCCAGAGGGGAGTGGGAAGGGGATGGATAGTGGGGAGAGGGGTTTTCAGGAACTACTATAAAGGACACATGGACAAAACCAAGGGGGAGGGTGGAGGCGGGGGAGGGAGGTGGGTTTGGCTGGGGTGGGGTAGAGGGGTGGGGAGAAAATGCAGACAACTGTAACTGAACAACAACAACAACAAAATAAAAATAAAATAAAAATAACTTTGTTGTGTGTAGGTTCAAAAAACAAAATCTCTGACTTGGATATCCCACCCTTCCCCCAAAGAAAGCCAACTGTTTTAAAGACATCAAACTATATTTCCAGTTTTGCATGGAGGCAGCGCCATGCAGGGGGTTAAGGCTAGCACTGTGCCCAATGCGTGGACTGGAATCCTGGCTTCACCACTTGCTGCCTCTGTGCCTCTGTTTTCCCATCTGTAAAATGGGGGTAATAATCATAGTACCTACCTACTTGGATTCTTATGAGCACTAAATGAGTTACAACACATGTGGGACATAGAAGAGTGCTTGGCAGGTAGCAAGTGCTATATGTGTTTGTAAAATCAACTAATATCAGTGTTTAGGTTGGGGCAGATCCAGGATGAGGCAATTGGTAATGGCCAGAGAGTGCAAATTATCTCTAGTGCCAGCACCTACTGTTTAAAGGCAGAAATAACAGCTAGTACTTCTGTTGTCTGATTCCATCCCCCTGACAACTACAAAGTGGGTATCATTTTCATGTTTTTAGAGGAGCAGGCTCAGAAGCGGACACACTCAGTGCTGTGCAGCCCCACATTAGGCGAGGGAGCCAGCCCTCAAGTTCATGCCTGTTTCTCTCCCAAACCTAAGCCCTTCTCAACAAGGGACACTTTCCCCCATGCAGGTGTTTGGGGTCAAGGCTATCCAGTACTTCCCTGACTCTCTGGTCGGGAAGTGGTTCATAAACTTCTTAAATCACACAATTCATGCCGTATCCCACCTATAGGTCTGGAACTAATTAGCACTTTTATTAGAAGAGTTAAATTTGCACATGATCTTTTTATTTTTTGCACTCTACAATAAAAAGCAAGCCTCTTCCCTCCTCCGCCTTCTCCATTCCCCAAATCTTGGGCAATGTTTCACAAACAAATGCATAGATCGCTTTATTTACTTTATGGTTTACTGTGCATTAACTCTACAGCTATCTCTCAAGAGGATGTTTCTTTCAGAAATGATTTATGCATGTAGAGACAATTTAAATATGTGCACAAAAGAGATGATACTTTCCTAGTGTTACAGGCTTCCGCCCTTACATCCCCAATGTACAGAGGAGGAAAAGGAGGCCCAGGAGTGATGCAGCAGCACATGCAAATCTCCCCTGGATGTCTGCCTGGGCTTCTGTCTGAGCCACTTGGTTGAATTTCTGTTCAGTATTATTACTGAGCTCTTATTGTTAAGAATATGTTCTTTGGGTTTTCTGCTTATCTTTAAGTTAAAAAAAAACATTTTGTTTTCTTTTTTCCATTTGCTTTTTCAACCTTCAGCTTCCATGACCTTATTAAAAAAAAAAAAAAAGTAAGCGCAAGCTGAGCTGGTCTAAAAGCAGCCTGTTTGCAACATGATATGGGTCCTTGATCGTCACCAGCTAAACCTTGGTGTATGGTTCTCTGAACACTTTTCAACAATTCTTCCAAGTGGCAGTTGGTTTATTTCCATTGAAACACTCTGAGATGCTGAATTAACAGTACGTTTCCTAAACTATTGAACAAGCGGTGGTAAAATCATAGTTATACACGTAGAAGGGGAGCTAGACAGCTCATGAATTCTTTTTTAACTTTGAAATGTAGGCACCATTTAACATTCTTGCATTGAGCCAAATGCATTTTTAAGATTCGAATTGCTTAATACCACATTCTAATAGTCTCTAGTTTTTTATTGAGATTGATATTTGATGAACCAGATAATCTCTAACATCACTTTCTGCTTTAAAATTTATGATTCTCTATAAAAAGAAAGTCATTCGCTCCCTAAACCTGGAAAACCTGGTGAATTACGTAAACCAGTTCTGGAAAATATTTCTGAATTGTAAAAAAAAAAAAAAAAAAAGGGCATTGCATTACACATTGTTCGCCAAAGCCGTGTTCCTTTTGTCACTGTAGACGTAACTGGTGATCTTTCTGCATGAGACATTGTGGAAAAGCACAGATGAAAAAAATGATGGTCCCTTCCAAACACAGATGGTAGAATTATGTGATTTAAATTGTGAAGTCAGGACTAATCTCTTAGGCTTTGAAAATTACTCCCTCTCATCCTCTCTAACTCCCCTCCCCTCTTTCATCTAAGGAGGGAGAGTGAGGTAGGTAAATATGACTTTTAAAGGCCTAAATTAATGCCTATGACTAAAGAAACATTAATTATAGTGTTAAATAAATCTTGGGGATCCCAAAGCCAAGTCCATTCTTCTCATTCTATTAACTCACTCTCCAGCAGTCCCACCCTGTCAAGCATTGCTGCTTCTCCTTGGCTGTCCTCAACAGTCCAATCCAAAGGTGACATTGTAGTCCTTCAAAAGCGGCATTCAAGTCCCATCCAAACCCTTCAACATGCCTCTTCTTTCTCCCAGCCCCAGTCCAAGTTTGAGCAACAGGGTCCCTCTTCTTGAAGCGCCCGCAGCTGCTCCCGCCTCCTGGCTTCCTGGCACCACTCCCTCAAGCCAGAGCCTTCGCCAGCCAGCGGAGGTGTCTCCCACCACACCGCCCTGGCTGTGCGGCTCCGTCACTACGACCTCGGTTAGGGTTCTTGCTGCCTTGTCCCCATCTCCACCACTGTCTTCACCCACACGGGGATGCTTGCTTGCCTTCCTTTGCCAGTACTTAACAAAAGCCATTCCTCCCAGTCACCACCAAATTCTCCCACAGGCCTTCGGCTGCAATCTCTACACTATGTCAACTGGGCAATTTCCCTCCCCAAGGGGGTCATTTTGCAATGTCTGGGAGAAGTTGTTGGTTGCCACACCTGGGGCGGGGAGGGCCATTGGTGTCTAGCAGGCAGAGGCCAGGGCTGCCGCTGCACACCCTGCATGGGGCAAGACAGCCCCCACAACAAAGAAGCACCCAGCCCTAAATGTCCACAGAGCCGAGGCTGAAACTCCCTGCTCCAGCAGACAGTGGAAGCCTTTATTCTCTCTCTCTGCTTTTGGCAGAAAGACAAAAGCAAAACAAAACCTGTCCTCCAGGCACATACCTGGAGCTTGCTGTTCTCTTCCTCACAACTCAGCTCGGGACTGGAGAAAATAACAGGATCTTGGAGACCTAGCCTTTCCGTTCCCCTGCGGGCCCCTCCCCCGCCTGGCCAGGGCCTGGGCAGAGGGCTCCATCTGGGCAGGGAAGCTTTTCAGACCAGTGGCTTCATCCCTGGCTGCACATCCTGTTCCTGTCCTTTCAGATGTTTAGACTATTTAGAATACGGATACTCTGAACTCAAGTGAAATTGGCCCAGGTTGGGGTCTGGGGGACATGTTTTAGACACGCCCCAGATAGTAACTCTGTACAGCAGAGCTAATAAGGCCCAGGACTGGCACCCAATTCACTGGGGGCAGAACAGAGCTGCCCAAAAAGCTACAGGAAAGAGCTGCAGGGCATCCCCTCTTCCAGGGGGAGGAGAGTCTCCCAACTGTGTGGTCAGCCGGGGTTACCTGGGCAAATTCAGATTCTTTGAGGGTCTTTGTTTGGAGTCTTCCTATATCTCAAACTGGGGCTTACCCTAATTTTAACTATTTATCAAAATCAGGAAATGAGGGTAAATCAAAGGTTAAAAGCTATCTTCTTAATTAAGCACTCTCTGCTGGCTATTTACTTGTCATGGGGAAAAATGTTTTTATCCTCTTGTAGAAAGATAAAGTAACCCTAAACTACAGCTTGGAGATGAATTATGGTTTATGAAAAATAATGGGATAGTATCATAAATCACAAACATTGTCTCTATGAAATATGACCAGTCTAATTCTGTACATTTCCTCCCTGTTTCAACACAATGGAGTCTTCATAAGACAAATTAATCTAGCATTAACCTTGGAATCATCACTCTGCTTTCCCTAATGAAATTGATAAACAATACTTCTCGATGCTTAAGAATCTCACTAAATAATCTGTAGCTTAAGTAAATCCTATCTTATTTCTGTTTTTTTTTTTTTTTTAATTCTTCTGAAGCCACGCACAGCATTCTAGAGCAGAGTACACATTGGAGCCTGAGCGGAGGAGCCCGAAGGTCTAGTTCATGCCGTGTTCATGCCGTGGTGCCACTGCGGCAAGTCACTTATCTTGTCCAGACTGTCTGCTTGTTGGGGATGTTATGGTGTCGCCAGGTGATATGTAAAGTGATTACAAGTTTGAATCAGTAAGAAGGCAGATTACCAGTTTGACAAGCCTAAATAACAATTAAGCGCCTGGTTTATTGCCTTGGCTTTTAGTGTGGAAACACTCTGTATATCAGTCAACAAAAATGTCCTGAGTACTCTCTCGGCAAAAAAATGTGGGGCATTGCTATGGAGAATTCTAAGAAATAGTCATTATATCTCCATGGTTTTGCTATCAATAAGATTATAACTCAGCTAGAGAGATACAGTACATCAGATAAAAGTATTCCGAAGTGCCAATTGGTATTTGATTAAATCAGTGAACATTTATTGGGAACCTATTGCACTAGTTAGCTCCTAACTGAATGAGTATCACAAATAATAGTGCCGATGAGTTTAGGGAAAAGCTGTGACTTTTCTCCTTTCATGGAAACTATGGCAATACACTGCATTAGCACTTAAGTTAGTAGCAGGGGGTTATCTACTGTCAAAAGTACCTGTAAGTACCTATATTCCACCTTTCTCCTTATTTAAAAAAATTAATGTGAAACCATGCCCTGGCTGGTGTGGCTTGGTGGATTGAGTGCCGGCCTGTGAACCAGAGGGTTGCCAGTTTGATTCCCAGTCAGGGCACATGCCTGGGTTGCGGGTCAAGTCCCCAGTAGGGCGCACTTGAGAAGCAACCACACATTGATGTTTCTCTCCCTCTTTCTCCCTCCATTCCCCTCTGTCTAAAAATAAATAAATAAAATCTTTAAAAATTTTTTGATAGCTAATTTAATTAATTACACATTTATTGAGTACTTAGTAGGATAGATGTACTTGGAGCATCATCTTAAATGCTGGCAATACAGACAGTAAATATTATTTATAATTTGCATATATAGTTCATAGTCAAGCAGGGAAAGATACATGGAGATGATTAAATTATGGCACACTATGATAAATGTACAGTCCTAAGCCTGTTCAATATCACAGAGGGAGCTTATTCATTCATTTAACAAACACATACTTAGTGCCTTTTTCCTCCAGTCACTACCCAAGTAGTGTAGTAAATAGTCCCCCCACTGGGGGAAAAATAGACACTGCCTCTGACCTTATGGAACCTGCAGATCAACAGAATAATAGACAATAAACAAGTGGATGGACAAGTAGCAAAAACAGTGTGTGATTTCTGAAGACACTAAGTTCTATAAAGGAAACAAACAGGGCACAGTTGATAACAGAAGGGGTGGACTTCCACTCTTGACGGTTTCTCCAGTGTCTCAGCTGAGCCCTGAAGAACAGAAGGACCCATCTCACAAAGAGCCCTTCCTGCCTACCTCGCCCCCGCCCTGGTCAGGGGCACAAGCGTGGGCTGAGGTGGGGCGGGGGGTGGGGGCAGGAGTGAGCCAGGCGTGAACCCAATAAGAATCCTATGAAGGACACTAAATTGGGGCCGACAATGATCTATTTGGGTTTTAGAGAATTACTCTGGGTGCTAAACGGAGACTGTATTGGAGTGGAACGTTCGTGGTTACATGGAGACCATCCCGGAATCAGATGTGACACGGACCAGGCTGGGGGCAGCGGGCATGCAAAAGAAAAATACAGCTGGGTTCAAGGTTTATTTTGGACTGTGGTGGATGTGGGGAGTAAGGGAAAGAGAGGACACCTGTGAAGGGGACAAGCAGTTCACTGCACACACAAGCTTGTGTCTTGTGGAAGGGTACAGGGCTGCAGATGAAAATGAACAAGCTTCTGGCAACTACAAGACACCAAAGGATAGGCACAAATTAAGTCACTCCGGGAATTAAAAAGACAGGAAGCCCTGTCCTGAGTCATTGCAACATTCACAGGAGCTAAACAGTGTGCTATGGGCAAGGTCCCTTTAACAGTTTCGTGTCACCTGTGTATAAAAAGCAACATAGCGCGAACAAATCGGCCAGGGTATTACAGCCTCAATGCACCGGGGAGGAAGTGGGGCAGATTTCCCCGGAGGCTAAGAGAACACTCACTACAGGCTCCTTCTCTAGCATGGGCCCCTTGCAAGGCCCTAAATATAATTTTGTATTTGTAGTTTAGTACTTTTTTTTCTAGAGCGACTCCAAATTCCATAAGTTCAGGCCCCACAAAATCTGTCTCTGCCCCCGGTGGCAAAGATTAAGAAACAGAACATACAATTAAAAACTACCGGTGACCTAACAATGTGGCTGCCGATGGGGCCTTTTTAGTCTCCTCTACTGGATCAACCAGAAGTTGTGGGCACACATATTCTTTGAAGAAAAGCTTTCTTGTCCAGAGCTACTTCCTGACCTCTTCACGTGGGCCTTAACCAGAAGATGGGTTGGAGCTCTGTGCCGGAGAAGGGCAAGGCCAAAGGCAAGGCCTACGTCACAGCCCAGAAAGTGGAGCTGAGCCGTGGGCATCGCTCTGGCCGTGAGAACACCTTGCGGGTGGCTGGCAGAATGGACCACCCTGGCAACCAAGAGCACCCGTAGTTCTTCAAACCCAAAAAGTTTGCAAAAGGAGAAAAAGAGTAAAACAAAACAAAACAAAACAAAACAACCCCCAATAGGCAGACCGGCTACATAATTTGCAGGGTCCAGGGTAAAATGAAAATGTGGGTGGGCCTCTGCTTCAAAAAGTATTAAAACTGTCAAGATAATGACAGCAAAGCATAACCTCAAGAACCAGGACCCTTTAAACAGGGGGCCTGATTTGGTTCCACAGGCCGCACACCCTGAAGTCAGCTCTGGGGACAGAAGAAACCTTAGGGGCAGGGTCCTCACCTTTATCGGGCACGTGCCATATTCCAGACACAGAGCAAGACACTCACAACTCATTTTATCTTCCGAACAACTCTGTGAGAGAAATATTATTATCCACAGTTCACAGGAGAGAAAAAGGCTCAAAAAGGTTAAGTTATTTGCACGCACACACGCAGGTAGAGTGTTTATGTCCTAAAAGGGAGGGAGAGGAGAGACCCGGAGCCACTGCCCCCGTATTGGTGGAACCGGAAACATTCGGGCTGCTGTCATTGGGCTCAGTTCACAAAGCCGAGGTGTCAAAGTGGCTTGACTCCTATCGTTGCGAACCACAGTGGAGGCAGTAAACAGGAAATTGAAAACACTGTGGTCCTTTACCTTCTCCTTGGACTGTTTAGCTTTGAACTAATGCAAGGAGGTTGCCATTCCAGCCAGAGCAGGCACGTTTGCTTTCGAGAAAGCTCCCAGACTTTTGGGTTTTGTATTCAGCTGCTCTTGTTGGCATAGGGTTAAATGACTACTGTTTTACTTGCAATTTATTTATATTAAAAGTGAAAGGTCAAATTCACACAGGGTGAAATAAAGGACTCTTTATAAACATGCAAACAAATGCAAGTACTCGCTGCCAAAAAAATATCCAAACAAACCAAAGCAGAGACAAGAAATACCTCCTCAGCTCAGGTGGCACAGTTCTTCCACATAGAGGAAAGGAAATCCTGAAGGTCAAGACCAAACACAATCAAATACAAATTCAACGTTGCTCCTCAGTAGACACCGAGTGAAGGGAGAATTGCTACTTATATGGCTAATTTGAACACTGTGGATGCGCGCATTACAAACCGAGGCCAAGAAGACCTATTAGGAAATCAGAACCTTCTAGTATTTTGCTAACAGTCTTCAGAGTCCCTGGACCACTGTCCTGTCATCACTCATGCTTGTTTCTTTACACACATCTATAAAGTATAGTTAATATTCCTTTTATAAAAAGATTATTTACCTGAGTTCAAACGTACACACACATGCTTATACATGAACTTCAAACACATGTGTTCTTAGCCTTTATGATGTTTTAGCAAGGACAGTAACAGTAGGACCTTCATACTCCTGAATCCCAGTGATGACAGATATGTGACTTTTAAAGTACATGTGGATCCAACATGATTATCAATTACAAGGAGACATGGCCTTGGACCAATACAAGGAACTGGACGTGAGCCTGCCATTAGCCTGTGCCAACTCTGTGGCCCTAGGAACTGGTGAAACTGGTTTGGTGCTGGCTTTGACCTACACACATGAACCTCAGGGCTTCCACTGAGAGGACAGTTTACAGGGCTGTGGTTCTGGTACCTTTTCTGAGAAGGGTGGAACTGCCGTCTATACTTTCACCCATTGCCCTATCTGTAAATAGCAGGCAAGCTTACAAATTCAATTGCTCCATGTCAGGAAACAGTTCAGCAGGGAGGATATTATGCTAAGTGAAATAAAAGAGGAGAAAGACAAGTACTGTGTGATATCACTCACACGTGGAATCTAAAGAAGCTGAACTCATGGAGACCGAGGAGAATGGTGGTTGTCAGGGGCTCAGAGGTGGGGGAAAATGGGGTGGTGGTGGCCAGAGGCACAAATTGCCAGTTATAAGGTAAATATGCTCTGGGAATCTCACCTACAACATGATGACTATAGTTAACAACACATTATTATAGATTTGAAAGCTGAGAAGAGACTGGAATGTTTTCGCCACAGAAAAATGAAATGGTAGTGACGGGACAGGAAGGTGGTGTTAGCTGATTCTATCATTTGGCAATATATACATGCATCAAATGAACTCATTAAGTTACCAAATCAAAAACTTGAAATTACACAATGTTGTATGCCAATTATATCTCAATGAAGTAGAAAAAGAAGACTCATTAAAAAAAGAGAAAGGAGACTGCCAGGCTGTTTCCCAGAGTGGCTGAACCCGTGGCAGCCCCAGGAGCAGTGTATGGAGGTTACTGTGTCCGCACGTCCCTGCTGGTACTTGGTTCAGCCTTTTTCGTTGTTGCTGTTCCAGTAAGTGTGCTGCGGCATCTCACGATGTTTTGAATTTACATTTCCCTAATGACTAGTCAAGCTGAGCATCTTTTTATGCACTTATGTGCCATGTACATAACTTCTTTGGTGAAGTATCTTTTCAAATGTTTTGCTCATTTTTTTTAATCAGGTCAGTTGTTTTCTTATTATTGAAACTTTTTAACTTGGAAAAAGATTTTTACTGTGCATATATGCAATTTATACCTAGAATATTTTTATTTTTATTTATTTTATTTTTTTAGAATATTTTTAAATACTGTCTACAAATTAATGTTTAAAAAGCAGACTAATAAGAAAAATGGGCAAAAACTTTATCAGGTACTTTACAAAAGAGGATATTCAAGTGCTAAATAGCCTATGAAAGTTTGCTAGTTTTATTAGTACTTAGGGGTGTGAACACTGAAATTGCAATGAGAAATCGCAGACTCTTACTGTCCCGGGTATCAGTAAGAATGTGGAGCAGTAAGAACTCCCATAAACTACTGCTGAGGGCATGCATTTGTACAGCTATTTTTACTGAGTCTTTCGCATTCTTTATGCATTCCGGATACACGTCAGATATGCCTTTGTAAATATTTCCTTCCAATGTAAGGCTTATCTTTTCATTCTCTCAACGGTATCTTTTGAAGAAGACAAAGTCTTAGTTTTGATGAGGTCTGAGGTGTCAATCTTTTCTTTTATTGATTATGGTTTTGGTGTTATATCTAAGAAATATGCCCAACCCAAGTTTGTGAAGAATTTATTCTATGTTTTTTTAAAGAAGTGTTGTTTTGAGTCTTTATTTAGGTCTCTGATCTATTGGTATGTGGTATGAGGTATGGATTTCGATAGTTCAATTATTTTTTGCATATGAGTATCCAGTTTCCCAACACCATTTGTTGAAAAGACTGTCCTTTCTCTGGTGAATTGCTTTTTTACCTTTGTCGAAAATCACTTGCCCGTGTAGGTGACTGAAGTCTACGTCAGACTTTCTAGTCTATTCCATCGACCTGTTCGTCTATCTTTACACCGATGCCACACTCTTGATTACTGAAGCCTTGTAATAAATCTTGAAATCAGTTGATAGTTCTCCAACTTTGTTCTTTTCTAAAGTTATTTTGGTTTGGGGTTTAACTTGCTTTTCTTTTCCTAGTGTCTCAGGTGGAAGCAGATATCACCGATTCAAGACCTTTCTTTTCTTCTAATACAGGTGAGTTTGTGCTATTAAAAAATCCCCCAAGCACTGCTTTAGAGGTATCCCATATATTTTGATGGGCTATTTTTAATTTTCTTCACTTCAAAATACTTTCTAAGGTTTTTGACGTCTTCTTTGTCCCATATGTTATTTAGATGTGTGCTATATAGTTTCCAAATATTTGGGGAAATTTCCAAAGGTGTTCTGTTATTAACATTTAATTTTGATTTAAACTAATTTAATTTAATTCCATTATGGTCATAGAATATACACAATTACACTGAGACTTGTTTCATGGCCCAGAATATAGTCTATCTTGGGCAAATGCTTTGTGTGCACTTTAACAAAATGTGTGCTCTGTTGTTAGTTGGAGTGTTCTATAAATAACAACTGGGTCAAGTTGATTGATAGAGTTGTTCATGTCTTGAAGTCTTCTGCTACTTGTTCTCTCAATTATTGAGAGAGTGATACTGAAATCCTTGCTAATTATGGATTTATCTCTTTCTCCTTCCACTTCTATCAGTTGTTGCTTTGCGTATTTTGATGCTCTCTTATTAGGTGCAGAAAAATTTAGGATTGTTATATTCTTGGTCAATCTTCATATTTGTGAAATTACCTCCCCTGTCTCAGGTAATATTCTTTGCTGTAATTCTACCTTGCCTGATATTAATATAGTCACCCCAGCTGTCTTTTGATGAACATTGACGTGGTATATCTTTTTATATTCTTTTACTTTCAACCAATTTGTGTCTTTCTATTTAAAGTGAGTTTCATTTAGGCAACAAACAGTTGAATCTTACTTTTTGTGAAATCTGATAATCTCTGCTTTTTAATTGGTGGGGGGGGAGGGTTTAAACCACTTGTGTTTTATACCGTTACTGATAGAGCTGGGTTTAAATAATTCATCTTATTTGTTTTCTATCTGTCCCACCCATGCTTTTCCTCTCTCTTATTCTGCCTTCTTTTGAATTATATATTTTTTAAAATTTCATTTTATCTCACCTTATCTTAACATTCTTGTTACTTTAGAGGTTGTTTCAGGGTTTGTCACACGCATCTTTAATGTATCACAACCCAGCTTGAAGGTATATACCTCTTCCGGAAGAGGTTGCTTCTCCCCTCCTGTCCTTTGTGCTTTTGTAGTCAAGCATTTTACTTTTACCTGAACCCCACACTGAATTGTTATTTTTTTGTTTAAATAGCAAATTATCTTTTTATATGATTTTGATATTTCTTAAAATCTTAAACATTTACCCATGTAGTTACAATTTCCAGTTTTCTTCATTTCTTTGTGCAGATGCACATTTCCATCTGGCATCATTTCCCCGCTGCCTCGAGGACGTCAGTTAACGTTCTCGGGGTGAAGTTCTGGTCTTCTGTCTGGAAAAGTCTTGACTTCATCTTTGCTGTGAAACACAATTTTTCTATTGACAGCTTTTACCCTTCAGGACTCTAAGGTATGGTGCCACTGTCTTCTTGCTTATATATTTTTTCTAACAAGAAATTTGCTGTCATCTGTATCTTTGTTGGTGAATCTTTTCTTACTCATTGCTTTTAAGGTATTCTTACTGTTACTTGATTAGAGTAATTGGAGAATGATCAGGTTTATTGTGGTTTTCATCATTGTTCTGTGCTTGGAGTTCACTGAGTTTCTTGGATCTGTGGTTTATAGTTTTCATCAAATTTGGAAACCTTTTGGCCATTATTTTATAAATATTATTTCCATATTAGTTATTTATTGCTGTGCACCAAATTTCTCCAAAATTTCGCAGCTGACAACAATAGAGGTGTATTATGTCACATTTTCGCTGGGTCTGTAATCAAGGTGCTGGCCTATAGCTACTGGTAGATCTCGGAAGATCCATTTGTACCTGACTCACATGCTCATTGGCAACCTTGGTTCCTTGCTAGGTACACCACTGTACAGAACTGCCCCGTGGCATAGCATCTGGCTTCCTCAGAGAAGAGGGAGCCAAAGGTGAGACAGAGAGCACCCAAAATAGAAAGCAGGGTCTTTCTTCAATCAAATATGGGCAGTTTACACCCCATCACTGCTGCCATACTTTCTTCTTTAGAGGTGAGTCAATAGATCCCGTCCACATTCAAGAGGTGGGGATTTAAGAAGATCAAGAGTACCAGGAGTCAAGGATCACGGCAGCCGGGGGTGGGGGGCAATGGGGGGTGGGATTTTAGAGGCTGCCTGCTGCTTCCACTCCTCCTTTGGCAACTGCAGCTACATACGTATTAGGCCACTTAAAGTCATCCCAGCTCACTGAAGCTCTGTTGACTGGTGTTTAATTTCATTTTTCTCTCTGTACTTTATTGGGTTAATTTATTTTGCTATGACTTCAAGTTCATTAATGTTTTCTTCTAAAATGTCTAATTAGTTATTAGTCTAATCCAGTATATTTTTCATCTCAGATATTATACTTTCATCTTTAAAAGTTAAATTTGGGTATTTATTATATCTTCCATATCTCTGTTTAACTTTTAGGACATAAGAATAGAATTATGATAACTGTTTTAATGTCCTTTGCTGTGATTCTACCACCTGTGTCAATTCCAATTGATTTTTTTCTCATGTTTTCCTACTTTTTGGCACTTTTTTATTGGATGCCAAACATTGTGAACTTTACCTTGTTGCATGCTGGATATTTTTGTATTCCTATAAACTTTTTATCGTTCATTTTGGAACAGAGCTAAGTTACTGGGAAACAGTCTGATCATTTTGGATATGCTCTTAAGATCTGTTAGGTGGGATCAGAACAGTGTTCTGTGTTCAATAATTAGGCCTGATTAGCTCTCGCTACGGAGGCAAGACTCATCTGTGTGCCCTACCCCATTCTCCACGTGCCATGGTGGCATTCGGTCTGTATTGTGAAAATAGGCGTGATTTCTGGCCCTATGTGACAGCTGACATTGTCACCTCTTCTCCTTTCAGTGGTTCTTTCTCTGGTCTCCAGCAGGTCCTCACATGCCTGCACTGGCCAGCTAAATACTTACTCAAAGGAGCAAGAATTCTCTCTGTGATTGCTCTCTCTCCTCTCTAGATTCTTTCCTGAGAAGCTACTGGTCTTGGTCTCTTTCCTCTTTCAACTTTATCTCCTCATTTCAGGACTTTCTCAGGGTTTTCGTCCCTGCTCTATGTCTATAAGTTATCTCAAAGCAGTGAGCTGGGACGATTGCAGGACTCACTTTGATTTTTCTGTCTCGCACAGATCACTATCTGTTCTTGCCTGATAATCAGCGTGAATACCATTGTTTCTTCCTTCTTTTCCCTTCCTCCCTCTTCCTTCCTTCCTTTCTTTCTTCCTTCCTTCCTTCCTTCCTTCCTTCCTTCCTTTCTTTCTTTCTTTCTTTCTTTCTTTCTTCCTTTCTTCCTTTCTTCCTTTCTTCCTTTCTTCCTTTCTTCCTTTCTTCCTTTCTTCCTTTCTTCCTTTCTTCCTTTCTTCCTTTCTTCCTTTCTTTCTTTCTTTCCTCCCTCCCTCCTTCCCTCCCTCCCTCCCTCCCTCCCTCCTTCCTTCCTTCTTTCCTTCTTTCTTTCTGTCTGTCTTGTTTTTAGTTGTTTCAAGCAGGAGTATAATTCTGGCTGGAAGCACAAGTCTGGTCTCCAAACAGAACATATATTTTTTTAATGTATATTTTTTATCCTCATCCAAGGACATTTTTTTTTCATTGCTATTCAGAGAGAAAGGAATGGGGGGAAGAGAGAGAGAAAAAAACAAACAAACAAAGATAGATCGGTTGCCTCTGGTACGCACCCCAACTGGGGACTGAACTCGTAACTTAGGTACGTGCCCTGACCTGGAATTGAACCTGCAACCTTTTGGAGTACAGCATGACATTCCAACCACCTGAGTCACTCCAGCCAGGGCTGCAGGCAAAACATCCTGAGTGGACATCAGTGAGCTCGCTGAAGTAATGTGCCAAACATGCAGAAGTTTATTCTTCTTTCCCTGGTATGTATGGGGACAGGTTAGAGGAGAAGGAAAGGAAGGATTCATTTTTTTCCCTGCAAGTGTAGACGTTGTTCTCCACATCCCCAACCCATGCGTCACCTCTCTCAAACAACTCGCATACTGTCCATGGATTTCCATCCTAGGCCGTCCCGCCGTGGTTTGAGGCCCACAGATGCTTGATTCTTTTGCTTAGAACCTGGCGCTATCTTAAGGCCAGACTCTGGCTAGTGTCTTGGAAGATAATCTTTCTTGGTTCATGTGTAGGAGGTTAAATTAAGGTTCTGATTTATCTCTAGCAGTTTCACCAAACCATTTGGTCCTGTTCACCAGCAGCCATTAATGTGTCAGCAGCTTCGCTGTATCACTCCCATCTTCTGTCTGTGAAAGGAATACTGATTAATTTGACTACACCACAATCCAATTAGCTTTCCCTCTTCTCATCTAATTTTTTAAATGCAATTTTGTTAATGTGAATTTTAATAGTGATTTATAGCAACAGCATTCCTTTACCTTCTCATGTAACCAGGTAACTTCTCTTTTGAGGCCAAAGTGCAATAAGAGCTTCCTTGCCCATAATTCTCATTCTTTTTCTTTCCTGTTGCAATATTTTTTGTTACACATTTAATCTTCTACTTTTAATCATATTTAACTGCACCCCATCCTCTGACTGACTTGGTGTGCTCTTAATGTTAGATTGTACAGAGCACACGTTTCCTGGAAAGGCTGTTCTTCATTAGCTGGGAAGGACAGGAAAAGTTCATGTCAGCGCTCTGAGAACCATGTCTCCCAGGCCAGAGGCAGCGAGGTCACACCAAGTTATGTAACCCAGAGGGCTGATCAAATGCTTGAGTTGGGATCGAGGGATGGTATCAGCTCGAGAGCAGCTTGGACATTTCTAAAGGGGGTGGTGAGGGGAAATGAGCCTTGATAAGCACATGTGATTAAATATGTTTTCTGCCCTGGAATTTGTTATGAATCCTGACATTCCACAGTCCACATAGATAAGTACCAAACAATTACCAGAAAAATGATGCTGCAGTGTGGGAAACAGCACCCTCCCAGGCTGGGGGAGCTGATGTGCCTTTACTGGAGATTCAGGAAAGCAGATAAAGATGAAGATGAAGACGTGACAGCCTGGAGGCAACTTCCTGGAGCTCTGGGAATCCGAAGCCATCCAGGTGGCCGTGGCTAAAAGCATGAATTCCAGAGCACGACAGCCTAGTTCAAACCTCGGCTCTGCTGCTGTCTCGCTGTGTGGCCTTGGGCAAATTCCTCCACACCTCTGTGCCTCCATCTTGCCGTGTGCAAGTTGGAGATGTACTGTAACATGATGCACTCCCATGTTTTTGGCCCAAACTTTTGGGAAAAACATGTTTCATTTTAGTATTTTAATTCAGTGTTTAATTTTTTATTTAGATACTTGATTTTCATATTATAAAGGACTTTTAATATTTATTTTTGAACACATTATGGCACAAAAAATTTATGTAATAAATAATTACAAAACACAAGAACAGAAACAAGGTATTGCAGGCACTACCCATGTATAATGAGCATCCTTATTTTCCCCTAAAAATGTGGGTAAAAGTGTGCATTATACACAGCAAAATACGGTAATAGTATCTACATAGAGTTGTTGTCCTGTGACAACTCAATGAAAATAAGTTAATATATGGAAACAGTTAGACCAGAGCCCAACATATACCACTGTTAGTTGCTACTATTCTTTTTTCCCTAATTGAAATATATCTGACATATAACAGTGTACAAACTGAAGGTGTGCAACATGTTAATTGGACACATTTATATACTGTGATTTGATTGACACTGTAAGGAGAGTTGGCACTCCACCATGCAGCATACTCATCATTTCTCTTCTGCGGTGGGAGTCACTAAGATCTGCTCTCAGCAAGTTCGGTGATTACGATACACTGGCGGCGTTCCTGCACTGTGCCTTAGGTCCCCGACTTGCTTGTCTACTAGTTGCAAGTCTATACCCTTAGGCAATATCTCTCCATTTCCCCCACCCCCAGCCCTGCTGTCCGCCATTCTACTCGTTTGTTTCATGAGTTTGACGGTTTCAGATTCCACAGAAGTGATATGGTTGGTATTCGTCCTCTCTGTCTGACTTCTCTTACTTGGCTAATGTCCTCGAGGTCTCACTGGGGGTTTGACCCTGGGGGGACCTGTGCTCCTCCTGACGGCGGCCCCCAGGCAGACACGTAGCTGTTAAGTGCTTCAATGCGCCTAATGTGGCAGAATAATGGAATTTTGAACTGCGTTTAATGTTAATTAATTTAAATTTAAACTAATACCCGATTCAGTTATTGGAATAATTTAGAGTATATTTGAAGAATTTGGATATGTGAACTTACTCTTTAAAGTATAAATTTTATGAAATCTAAGTACAGATTAAGGATTTCTGAGAGAAATTTGGTGCTTTGAAGATGAAGTACAAGAAAAAAGGCTGAAAAACATCTCATTGATATTTTTAAAATATGGATTGCATGCTAAATTAATAATAGTTTGAATATATTGGGTTAAATAAAAGATTAAAGTTACTTTTTCCTGTTTCTCTTTACTTTTTGAATATGGCTACTAGAACATCTTAACTAATATATGTGGCTGACATCATATTGAACAGCGCTGGGCCAGACTGTGAGGGAGTTTATTTGCTCTGCTAATATGTTTGGACTTTATCCTAGGAGCATTGGGAAGAAACAGGACCAAAGTTACATATTGCCTATTTACATATCAGCAAATTTACCCTGGCATCTGTGTGGGGAATGGATGTAAAAACCAGAGCTATGACGATCAACTAGTTGCAGCAATGTCTGCAAGGGAAAATTGTGGTCTGCATTGTGGGTGGCAGCGTGGATGGCCGAAGTGGCATTTTGGAGAGGTGGGTTCCCTCAGTCAGACCGGGTGAGGGGGGTCCAAGTTGACTCCAGGGGCTGAGGCTCAGGGAACTGGACAGATCCTCTGAGACAGCCCCTAGAGGACAAGAAGCTTTCAGAACACAATTGCACTGTCAGACTAAGTCTTTTTAAGAAAACTACCCCGATCCTTTCAGCTCAGTTAATCACATTGAAGAGGCTCCCAAAGCCAAAATATTGCTTTTAGGAACTACTGGCTCTTTTATTCTTTCCCAGATCTGCTCCTAAATGAAGAAGCCTGAAATTAAGTCCAAAAACTGTCTTTCTCTATCTGTCCTTTAAAAAAAACAAACAAACCAGACAAATCCCAACACGATCCTTGCCGATGGGTGAACGTAGTTAACAGTCCTTACTTGGTACTCAAAGAGCTCCCACAATTCAAAGGGAATATTTTTAAAATGAGGATGAAAGAGAAGAGCCTTTGGAGACATTCCTCCCTACGGGGAACAGCGCAGTTCCGAGGGAAGAGGGCTGGCTTGCAATCCAGGCCCATCTGCCCTGGCTCTGAGTTCCAGCCCACTCCAGTTCCAAGTCCTCAAACGTGAAAGGTTCACAATCACTATCTATTGAACAGAAGAAGTTTACTTAACACCTCTGAGCCTCAGCTTCCTGATCTTTATCAGCGGGATGATTCTTTCCACTGTGAAGAATAGTTTTGCAGAACATCGTCTCATACATAAAGTGTCTAGCACTTAACTGATACGCATTCAATGGCAGTAATTATGATTACATCTTGCACTAAAGTTAAAGCAGGGGGGAAGCTCTTCGTGGCTCATTTCAAGTACTGTTGTGACCCACTTTTCTTTCTGACTAGCGTGCTGTGTATTTCCAGTGCCATCAGGATGCGGCTGGCACACATCTCCTAAAGCTCAAGGGGATCCTAAACCTAAAACTTTCATTCTGACTATAACCTGCAGCCTTCTCTCCACCGAGTCTCCAAGCAGGGCGGTGTGACCACGAACAACATTGCCTTTGTTAATTGTCTTCTTTCCTCGTTCTTCTTTCCTATCCTGCATGCCTCTTGGGAGAGTGATCTTAGAAACTGAAAATGGCAAAAAGAGGACAGGAGGCATCTGAGCCAGAGCAAAGGTCTTGGATCACATACTGATTAACCAAGGTTGGCTGCTCTTGATATGGAAGCTGATGTTACTGTGTATTCACTGAAAAGGTCACTGACGGACCTCCCCTCCTTTCCATGCTGAGTGTATAGTCTCCAAATTCAGCTTACACAAATATTTATGTAATAAAGTACAAAAAGCCGGCCAGTTACTCTTCTCCATCTTTTAAGAACAGTGCAATTCTTCTTCTTACACCTTTTGCAAGGAGCGAACACGGGGCAGAGAAGGGAAGACTGCAGAGCCAGTAAGAAGCACGAGTCCGGGCTTTGTGGAGGTGCTGGGGAACTGTCTGAGAAACAGAAAGCTTCTCCAGTTGGGGGCACTCGGCACGATAACGTTCCCAGGGAAGCAAGGTCCTGAACTTTCAAGCTATCAAACCAGTATTTGCAAAGTGACTCCACTCTTTCGTGTCCCACTGGAGGATGCGATCCTGGTCTTCAAGGACCATGTCCTTCATCCAGATCAACAAAACACACGCTTAGAATAAATAGAAATCCATGAGCACTTAACCGGCTGATGCTATGAGTGGAAGCAGAGTTTCCAGAAAAGGAAATCAGCGTGGGATGATGGTGCGGGAAAGACTCCCATGAGGAAGGTAGAGGTGGAACAGGACTGTGAAGGATAAGTAAGGTTTCGGTCCAGGAGGGAAGGAAGGACATTGGCAAGTGAAGATGATGACGATGGGGGAGTGGGAGTCGCAGGCCAGGAAGTGCTGATAAGTTGGGTGCACGTGAGTCACTCAAAATCGTCACCCTCAGTCTATAGGACATCACACTCAGTCTTCTGTTCCCTTTTCCTCCTGTCTCGAGCCCCATCTCACAATTCTCTTTTGTATCTTCCCTTGTATCTTTGTCCACCATCCTTCCTAATACATGGACCTGAAATTATTTCTAATGCTTTACATATGAAAGTTGTAGCTTCCAAATCAAAGCGGAAGACCCCTGTGATCCCCCAGCACAGGGCTCCTGCCTGCTTGGTAACTACTCCCCAGCGGCTGACCTTGAACACGTTTCCCAGCAACTGCAAGCTTCTCAGAGCACCAGAGAGCCATGTCCTGGCGTCTTACAGAAAAGATGTGGGGGACCAAATTACTGCTAAGGACAGTCAAAGAATCCTCTGGGGGGAGACTGGCGCTCTGAAATTGTAGGGTTATTTGATAGCTAGCATTGAAAAGACTTATTTGTCTAGCTTTCTCTTTCTTTCCTCCCTCTTATTCTTTTATTTCCAGAATTTTCCACAAAGGGGTTCATTTACAAAGAAAAAGCCAAGTTTTGGCTATAACACCTTCACAAAATGAAGGCCTTTGACAGCGTTGGTTTGCAGGGAAGCACAGGCTCCACCCCTCCCCCACCCTGTCCCTAAATTACTCCCTGTAATTTCTTCGGCTTGATTCTACCCTGAGTGTCCAGGCGGTTGAAACCCACAGCCCCTTTGGCCCGTGAAGGGGAGGCATCTTTCCTCTCGCATCCTCTCGGAGGATCTGAGGCGGCTGGCCCTCTGCCCAGGGCTGTGCCAGAAAGTGGCATGACCACCGGGCGACCGTGGTCGGGGCAGGAAGAAAATCTCCAGTATTCACAGCTAAACGATGGTTTCAGAAATGCTGGCGACTGAGGGCTGGCAGGGAGAGGAGCAAGAATAGCAGCAGAAATGCCCTCTGTGACTCTGCTTCTCCCTCACACAGGCCCTGAAAGAACCAGAGAAAGGATCCCAATGTTTGCGGCTGGACAGGCCCCGGGTTTCCCCTCCCCCACATGGAGAGCCCGAGCTGGCCCAGCCCGGGAGCTGCTTCCTTTGGGGTCTTTCTAGGGTAACGTAGGAATTCTCGGGGCCCCTCCCACTTCTCAGTAACATTTTTGACCCTGAGAAAGACCCTCTGGAGCCCAGGACTTTCCAGTCTAGTTCAAAATTCCAGAGCCCGTGTCCACTGGAGGTAAGGAAGCAGCTCTGCTCCGAGGACTCACGCACCAGTCGCCGGCTGGTGCTGGGGAGGCCCCGGAGCTGCGTCACCCAGGGGAGGAAGGAATCTGCCCACGTCAGCTGAAGGTTTTCCTTCCATGGCTCCTCTTCGCAGTGAACAGAAGGAGGGCGGGCTTCTGTCACAGAACACGTGTCTGGCTCCTGGATCACTAACTTCTTCGTCCCAACTCACCGCCTCGCACAGGTCTGGGAAACAGAAGATCTCTCTTTCTGTTCCATCTTTTCTTTAAAGCAAATGGGAGTGGACACTGGCGACCATATTGGTAGCAAAGAAGGACTGCACGCTGGAATAGGGCCATGTGCTCTAGGCTCCCTGATTATTTTTATTCACTTAAGGAAACTGGAAAAGCACTGAGCCCTCAGGGCATGCAAATTCAAGGTGGCGGAGGTGGGAACTGGAGCAGCTTCCGCAGGCGGACCCCCTGCAGCCACAGCGTTTGAGAGGAGTGGTGCCGTTCCGACCAAACTGAAGGACGCCTGCGGAGCAGTTTAAACGAAGCAAGTCCTCTTTTCTTCGGCCCAAGCTTGTCTTCCAGCGGAAGAGAGCTGCAGCGTGGCGCGCTTGCTTTTGTAAAGGGCAGTTCAACGTGGATAACCGGTTTTTCTTCCGTAAAGACTGATATTTAAAGAAAATCTTTTGGCAGGCTCGTTGCAATCTTGTTTGTACCAGAGGAGGAGAGCTCTTGGTTATAAATATGCAAAGCATAATGGAAAGATTATGGCTCCGTGGCTGGGGTGCCAGTTGGCCTTGGCTGTTTACTGCAGGAGGAATGTCTCCATCCACTCTTCTCTCCCAGCGCGACCCCACCCACAGAGGGGAATCCGTGAAGTCAAACACCTCGCCATGCCCCACTTCTCTGGTCCCCACGGTTTGCTCCGCTGTGGCCCTGACCCCCAGGAAATGAGTATCCACATCTGCACAGGAAGGGCAGGTGGAGGGGGCAGTGAGGGCAATAGGCCCCCGGATGCAGGACTGGCCAGCCTGTGGGGGTCTCATCTGGTTCGGCATGATTTTTGGCTCCTACAGACAGGGTTGGTGTTAGACTGGCTGTGAATGTGGGTCTACGTCAACAATCTCTGAGAGCTAAGAGGAGGTCGTGTTGACTTTTCCCTATGTCCACTCTCACCTGGATGTGCCTCCGTAGGGCCAGGCCAAATCTGTTCCAGGAGGGGGTGATTAACTATATCATTAAGTCCCAGGTTTGGAATTCTTGCTCAGTCATTTACAAGCCCTGAGTCTTCAGGCAAGTCACTTGGCCTGTGTCCCCACACCAACTTTCTCTGTTCTGGGGAGCTGAAAGGAACCAATGGGTGGAAAGCTCCACTTGACTGGGATCTGAGAGGAGCTTAGTCAGTGGAGCTGCCCCTGGAACAGTAGACACTCGAGGGACAGAGAATGTAGGAATGGCCATTCACGGCACTGTCCATCTGTCTGTGGCTTCCTGGGAGCCTGAGTTTACCTAAAATTGCTTTCCTGGCTTTGCTCTGCTGAAGCCTCAGGTTTCACACTCCCCTCCTCCCGGGCCTGCTGCTACCTGCGGCCCTGATCACGCCAGGTGTTAGTGCTCACCACCCTCTCTTCACAGGCAGCTTAGTATGTTTAATCCTCTCTCCTCCTCACTCCTGCCTGGTCACTTTCTGCGGGACGACAACACTAGTACAGCAAAGCCCTGGCGGGAGGCGGAGGCGTTTCCTCGCTGGGTCCAGAGGTGTGTGTTAAATCTTGGAATGCCTGATCTGTGGTTGTGCTAGTGTAGGGGCAATTTGCACGTGGATGCTGAGCTTGTTCCATAAGAGCCAGGTCCACAACTGCCGTCTCCCAACCGTGAAGGAAATAGAAGGGAAATAACTCCCTCAGGGCCCTAGCAGGGGCACATGGGGATTGGATGGTGTGAGGGCTGGATGAAAAGACTGTTGACAAAGACATGAGCGGGAAACCATCAGGGAGAAGCAGTGCCTCCCAGCAGGTAATGACGTGGGGTAGTCAGCACCCCTGAGCGAAAAGGGGCTGGGCCAGGGAGCTGTCACCAGACCGTGGATCCATCAGGCTGTGCGGGAGGGGCTGTTCCACAGGACTGGTGACTTTCAGCAGAGGAATGCACCCAGCCTGCAGCAACCTCATGGAAAGGGAGCGAGGAAAATTACCCTGGCCTCTCTCCCCTCCCTCCTTCCACCTCCTCCTGTGCTCAGCTCCCAGGGGCTCAATCAGACCAGAGGCTGGAGGGAAAGAGACCCCTGTGGTCACATCTACAGTTGCCCTCCCTCCCAGGCAGAGAACAGGGTGGAGCAGGCAAAGAAAAGACGAGAAGTGTGTGGGGAAAATCAAAGTCCACAAAACGATTGCACTGATCTCAGTAAGTGTAAACTCTGGGTACACGTGTCAGCGAACCCTCGCCCTCTCCACCTACCACCCACTGACTCCTACTGGTCTCTCTCTCTTCTCTCAACATGTCAAATTTCCATGAAACTGTTTCTTCTTTTGAAGAGGCTACAAGTTGTTTAGTAATATATTGATGGAACTTACATATCACTAATAACTATACTAGAGCAATCACAACAGACCAAACATGGCAAGACAACGTGTCACTAAAGATGGCGAAGAGCCTGCCTGCAATGATTCTCACTCAGCCCCTCAGGGAAGCTGAGGTACATGAGCATCCTTACCCTGGCACCTTATTCTTTTCCACGCCTGTCTGTGGGAGAAGCAGACACGAGGCCCCCAGCCACTTCCTGCTCTGAGGACACGCTCAGTGTCTCTTTCTGGCCACTCGCAAGTCAGTCAGACTCACTGATGCCAAAATTTTCTCCTTCTTGCCATCACACAACTTGTTTGCCCTGTGTCACATGCCTTCATGACCACACCCTCCCAGGAAACTACTCAACTAATTGTCAACGAGACTTTAGGCCTCATAGTGCTTTCTGTAAGATCTTCCGTACTCAGCTTCCCCCTTGTCTTCCTAGCGCTTGTAGCCGTTAGTTTTCCTGTCTAGGGGGCTAATGATGAAGAGCATGGATTGCCCTCTGGCTTCATTTTTTTTTCCCCTGTGTGGATTGAAGTTTAAAATCTCTGTAGGTGTAGCTTTTAGGTTAGGGTTCCCTGGGAGCAGACTCTGAGACAGAGAGCTGCATGCAGGTTTTGGGGGGTGTGTCTTAAGACATTGACCTACAAGGACCTGAGGAAGGCAGGTGAGGAAGAGTGGAAGCTGATCCACAATGCAGCTGCAACAGGAGCCTCAGCCATTCCCATGGGAAGCTCTGTCCTAACCGTGGCAAATGCACCCACCTTTGTATCCTCACACCAACCAATCATTGGCCACCGGCTGTCCCTGGGAGGCAGCATAACTGCAGGTAAAGTGGCTTCCTGTATCCAGGGACAATCCTTGGTGAGCCACGTAGCTATGACTGGTCAGCAGCTGACAGTCTAGCCATTGAGGTGTGAATACAGTGTTCCTAAAGAAGGACATCAGTAGGACACTACAGCATTCACCACAGGCTACTCAGATCCACTTGCATCTAATGGTAATGTTGCCCCATCGGGAAACGATGTGTCCAGGGTTCTGGTTAGTGTTGCTTCTTAGGGAACCTTAGAAGTGCTAGTGGGATGAGCAAGAGCCCTGCTGCTGCAGTTGGCCGCACATTCATAACTGATGCGTGCTGTCCCGATCCTCCACCACTCACCTTAGGTGTCGGTCATCCTTAGCCATCAAGTCTACTGTTCTAGGTGGCTGGCCTGGTGGGGACCTGGACCAGCCTCCCATACTTGCCAAGTCCTTCTGAAGCTGTGGCTACTTGTTCCTGTGCATTAACAACTAAATCTAGGTGAAGAGGTACCAAAGACATTCAGCAAATCACTGTGGGCAACAAAAGTAAACCCATACCTGGACTATGAGACAGTCCTAGTCAGGATAAGCTGGTCCTTCTAGAATTGAAAAGATTCAAAGGAATTGATTTGCTGTGTAATGACTGACTGGGCTCCTTGAGTGAAGGTGCCATTGGAGACCTGAGGCACTCTTTGTTGCTGGCAGGTTAGATGGACACTCAGCAGCACTGTTAGCTAAGTCAGCCGTTGTGAGTGTGCTGCTGGGTCCCTGCATAAGCCTTCGTCTCTGCTGTCCCGGGTGCTCTATGCATGAGCCCACTGCATGAGCACTGGGTGGGGTGGGGGTGGGGGCGGGACAGAGGCTGGCTGACATCTGCTAGCTGAGTCACATGGTTATTTAACTCCTCTTTTACAGCACCTGCTGGTGGTGCCCACATAGGCCCATCCAAGTGCCTCCTCCCCAGACATCCTTGCCCCCATTGTTTACACTGCTCCCTTCCCAGGCCCTGGCAAACCAACCAGGCCATCTGCCATATGCTCTGCTTCCAAGGACCCTTCCAGGTGCCAACTGTGTCAGGATGAGTGCCCTGGAAGCTTGACTGAGATGGAGTTGCATGTAGAAGGTTTATTTTGGAGAGCATTCAGGAGACGCATCCTTAAGATACTGACGGAGGCAAGGTTGGGGAAAGGGACAGATCGAAGGAAGGGTGCTAGACATTTTTATCTCCGCATCGGTTCAGTCATCGGTCACAGGTTGCCCTAGGCAAGGGCCATAATTTTAGATAAGACATAACTTCAACTGAGAGCAATTTCTAGTGAGGGACATAGCTATGTGTTGCCACATATCAATGTCTTCAGGAGGTGGGGGAGGGTTATATCAGCCCCGAAGAAGCAATCTAGGCAGTGACAGCAGTGCTCACTACAGTGTCAGACCATCAGCTTGTTCTGATTCAGATCTCAGTGTTATTTATTGCTGTGTAAGAAAGTACCCAACACTTAGTGGCTTAAAACAACAGTAGGCATTTGTTATCTCATAGTTTGTGTGGATCAAGAATTGAGGAGCAGTTTAACTGGTTGGCCCTAGCTTGGGGTCTCTCACAGGGTTGTAGAGAAGATGTTGGCTGAGCCTACAGTCATCTTAAGACTTGACGAGGGCTGGAGAATCCACTTTCAAGATGGCTCACTCATGCTGTCAGCAAATTGACGGAGGGCAAGAAGCCTCGATGGCTGGTCACATGGACATTTCCATAGGGTTACCAGGAAAGTCCTCACAGCTGAGTGGCTGGTCCAGTGATCCAGCGGAGAGTAAGGCAGAAGCCACAATGTCTTTTATGGCTCAAAAGTTACACACTATCGTGTCTATGAATCCTATTGTTTATTCTGTCAGCCCTATTACTTCACCACAGGAAGAAACTGTACAAGAGCATGAATGCCGGAAGGCAGTGACCCCTGGGGGCTTCTTGGAGACTAGGTACCACAAAGAGGTTTCATAGATCTAGAGGGCTTGAGCCAAAGGTCCTTCTCAAATAAATGGTCAGGTCTTCTTATGATTTAACTCAGTATCTGAGGGGAGCTAAGGAGCAAGAAAAACTTGGGGGTGGTTGAGATTCACTCTGCTTGAGGACTGTCACTTCTCTGCCTGCAGGAGATTACGTCACAGTGTAAAAATATATTCTTTACCATCCTAGAAGTGGGGGAAATCATGTCGGTGTTCTGTAAAAGCTTGTGCCATGATTGCCGTCTTCATCTTCCGTGTCATCAGCTTGTAGATCTAGATACCAAAGGATGATGTTGGGATTATTTCTCACTTTTACTCAAGAAAGGTATGTATGTTTATGATTGGTAACTATATTCACACACGATTATTAACATCTGTTAGCCAGCACTCCGAGAGTAGACAGCTGAGCTTGAGGGATACTACAAAGAAGAAAACCACATGGCTCCTGCTCTTAAAGACATTTTGTATCTTGTGAGGGAAACAGCATGAACCCATAATGAGTCCATAAGAACTACACCGATGTAGCAACCAAACCAGAAACTTCCATGGGAATAAAATGTTAGCAAAGTTCTCTTTGGCCTCCATCTCTCCACAGATGCTTTTCTGACCTAGAAAAAACCACCCGACTGGAAAACAGAAGAGCTAATCCCTTCTGTTAGCATCATGTCAGGGATGGACTGAATGAGAGGAAAGCAGGGATAAGTCCTCACTACCCATCGCCTTAGTGGTTCGGAGGAGTCAACACCAGTTATAAATAGAATGCTGCCTCCAAGACGCCCTCTCTACCCACCAGATCATACCACATCCCCTTGACTGAGGGATGCCCTTTTGCCCAAGGCTGTAATTCGTTTCCATGACTACCAAGAAGGCCAGAACAAACACATTACTCCCACCAGGAACCATGTTTATTTTGAAGATAGAAAATCAATATCCAAGGTATTTACTTTGTGGAGAATGTGCACTTGGTTTAGAAGCATTGTACTCAGGTCTGATAGGAAAAGTCTATGTGACCTGAACTTAGTTTACTTGCTGGACTTGGAATCAGGAGGAATGAGGTCTTTCATTTATTCACTCGTTCATTCAACAAATTTATTGCTCATGCAGGTACAGTGGAGGCAGGGAGTCTAGAGAGCTTAAAAGAGTAAATAAGTAAGAGTTCTTGTCTTAAGGAACTCAAACTCCAATGGGAAAAACAGACAAAAACACTACAAATTAATAAACCCTCTGATAGAAATGGATGCTGAGCATTGGGAGAAAAATCTTAGAATCTAAGATTCTAAGATTAGGTAAAGAGAGGGGAAGAAAGTGTCCTTTGAACAAAGGAAACAATGTTTTCTAAAACAGGGAAGCCAGAAAGAGTGGGATTTGTTCAGTGAATTGCTCATTCAGTGAACTGGAGTTTAGAGAATTTGTAGGGAAGGGAAAAGAGATGAAGCTAACAGGAGTGTGTGATCAGGAGGGGTTTGGTAAACTCTGTCCAGGAGTCAGGATTTATTCTGAGGGTCACTGAGAGCGTCTGAAAGGCCTTCGGGAGAGTGAAAGGATTCTATTTGCCTAAAAAAAGAAAACTCACTCTGGGAACAGTGAAGAAGGACAAGAATGCATCAGAATAGATCCCCAGGGAACTCCCACATGTATGAGGGAAACAGAGCCAAGAGGAAGGCGGACAAGGAGAAGCCAAAGAATTCAAAGGAAATCCAAGAGTGAGTGGTTTTGTGGACTAGAAGGAGAGTGTTTCAAGAAATAGGAAGAGACAAGAGTGCCCAATGCCACAGAGAGGTCAGGAAAGGCAAAGATTACAACACGTCCAAGAGACTGGCCACCAGAAAGGCCTGAGAGCCCTTAGGGACCGTAATGTCTGTGAGCCTAGAGAGGTGGGTGGTGAGGAAGGAGGATAAATGGGAGTAAGGAAAGGGAGATGCCACCTCGTCCAAAATCCTAGCCCTAAAGCAATTAAGGTCCCTTGTTAGAGGAATGTACAATTGAGGAATTTTATTTTACTTTTCTAAAGATGGGGAGATTCAAGCGCATGGTTTTTTAAAAGTATATTTTATTGATTATGCTATTACAGTTGTCCCATTTTTTTCCTCCACTTTATCCCCCTCTGCCCTGCACACCCCTCATGGGTCATACATACAAGTTCTTTGGCTTCTCCATTTCTTATACTGTTCTTAACCTCCTCCTGTCTATTTTCTGCCTATCAATTACACCTCTTCTTCTCTGTACCTTTTCCTCCATTCTCCCCCCTCTTCCTCCCCACTGATAACAGTCCTTGTGATCTCCATTTCTGTGATTCTCTTCCTGTTCTAGTTTTTTGCTTAGTTTGTTTTTGTTTTTGTTTTCTAGGTTCAGTTGTTAATAGTTGTAAATTTGTTGTCATTTTATTGTTCATAGCTTTGATCTTCTTTTTCTTAGATAAGTCCCTTCAACATTTCATATGATAAGGGCTTGGTGATGGTGAACTCCTTTAACTTGACCTTATCTGGGAAGCACTTTGTCTGCCCTTCCATTCTAAATGATAGCTTTGGTGGATAGAGCAATCTTGGATGTAGGTCCTTGCCTTTCATGACTTTGAATACTTCTTTCCAGCCCCTTCTTGCCTGTAAGGTTTCCTTTGAGAAATCAGCCGACAGTCTTATGGGAACTCCTTTGTAGGTCACTGTCTCCTTTTCTCTTGCTGCTTTTAAGATGTGAGCAGAGGATACAGGAAAAAGTATGGATGGCTAAAGGAGCAAATTCCTGTAGACGTGGGAAGACATGGATGGAGGGGACAGGTTGAAGGGTTCTGTGACACTGGAGGAAAGTCACCTGTCCAATTGTCTAATGAGAGCCCAGAGGAAGATGGTGATAGCCAAGTGGGGGCAGTTCCCTCTGAGGCTTCTCCATTACCTGTGAGGTAGAAGATTCAGTCTCTGTGGGGTGGGTGGGAAGCTGTTGTTGGGCTTGAAGACATGGGAGAAAGAGGTTGTCCAGGTAGACCTGGAAGAACTCTTGTGTTAAGATGAGGGCTCTTCTTCCCAGGGCCCAGGGAAGAAAAGAGAGCCCAAGGTTGCCAGACTCCGCGACATTGGGCAATGCAGTTGACTTCCCACACCTCCTTCTTCCTTGTGTGAATTGTCTTTGAGGTTTCTGTAGTGGTAGGTCTCGATTCTGTTTTTTGTCTTCTGTTTTTAAAAAGAAGTAAGTATACATCAACAAACGGGCAGTGTGTCATAACTGAGGGGAGACAGCACTTCCTCTCTGTGTGCCTGAAAAAACAAAGTGATTCAGCCTCTGGTGTATGAATTAGCATCCAGTTTACTTCCATGAAAATAGAGCCCATTGTACCATCTTTATATATTTCAACCCTTGGTGCCAGCAGCTCTTGGAATGCAGCCAGAGCAAAGTGCCGGTGAGACCCCAAAGCCGCTGCAGTACTTGTTTGTGGAACGCATCCACGCTCCATTCGATGCAATAAGTGTTTCTGAAGCCCCGTCTCTACACCTGCAGCTATCTACCCAGTTGTCTGGGGGACGTCAATAACAACTCTGCCCCTCTGTCTACCCCTCTGTCTGCCACTCTGTCGCCCATTCGTGGAAAGCATGATGGCCACCGTCATGGTACAATTCTTACCATTTTACTTTTTCCCCATTTTTCCTTCCAAATGTCCTCTACGATTTATAAACAAAACAAAACCTCAGCTAACACTGTTCCCTCTGCTGGCACCCCAAGGGGTGCAACGGGAGTGGGGGGAAGAGGCTTGAAGATGAAATCAGTGAGAATGGAGAAGAAAACAATAACCTTGAATCCCCAAACCAATTCTCTCTCAGAAACAAACCGTGTGTCTCTCTGGCCTTGCTTTCATTTTGGGAAACATGGAATCCCTGCGCATCTGCCCTTTCCTTTGACTTAATGTGTGGCCGCACCTACTAAGAGCTCAGGGACACACCACAGCTACTCCCCTTGCCTTTGGGGAGTCAACTCCCCGGCAGGGCCTGAGCAATGGCAGCCCCTTGCTTTGTGCAGCCTGCATTTACTCATTCTTCTTATATGAAGGGATAGAGCGTGCACGTTACGGCCCACAGAGCAGCCTTGTGTTGCCTTCACCCTGCAGACAGGATTGGGAATGGGCTCTTCGGCTTTTTCTAGTGCCTGGGCTCTATGGTTTGAGCAATATATAAAATATATTTCACAATCTGTTAATGACTGTACTTCATCACTAACCTGTTCTCTTGTTGGGTTCACTGTCTGTCTCCCAGTGAAACTGTAAGTACCACGAAGATGGGATTAAGTCTCTTCCCTTTTTAAAACATTTTTGTTGAATTTATTGGGTTACATTGATTAATACAATTAAATAGGTTTCAAGTGTACGATTCTACAATACTTCATCTGTATAGTGTCTTGTATGTTTACCATCCACAGTTAAGTCTCCTTCCATCATCATTTAGCCCCTTTACCCTCTTCCAGTTCCCTTTACCCCCCTTTCCCTCTGGGGATCACCATACTGTTGTCTTGTCTCTGAGGAGTTTTTTTTTTTTAAGATTTTATTTACAAAAAAAAAAAGATTTTATTTACTTCTTTTTGGAGAGCGAGGAAGGGAGGGAGAAAGAAAGGGAGAGAAACATCAAGGTGTGGCTGCCTCTCATATGCCCCCAACTAGGGACCTGGCCCATGACCCAGGCATGTGCCCTGACTGGGAATCAAACCAGCGACCCTTTGGTTTGCAGGCAGGCACTCAATCCACTGAGCCACACCAGCCAGGGCGAGTATATATTTTTTTCACTTAATCCTTTCACTTTCTTCAGCTAGCTCCCTATTCCTTTCCCCACTGACAACTGTCAGTCTTTCTCTGTATCTATGAATTTGTTTCTATTTTTTCCTTTATTTTGTTCCTTAGATTTCACATATAAGTAATGTCATATGGTATTTGTCTTTCTTTGACTGCCTTATTTCACTTAGTATAATACTCTCCAAGTCCATCCATTCTGTAGCAAAAGGTAAAATTTCCTTCTCTTTTACAACTGAGTAGTATTCCCCTGTGTAAATGTATAACAGCTTTTTTATCCACTCATCTACTGATGGGCACTTGGGTTGCTTCCAAATCTTGCTATTGTAAATGATGCTGTAATGAACATAGGGGTGCATATACTCTTTCAAATGAATGTTTTGGGTTTCTTCAGGTATATTCCCAAAAGTTGAATCGCAAAGACATCAGGCAGTTCAATTTTTAATTTTTTGAGAAAACTCCATATTGTGTTCCATAGTGGCTGAACCAGTTGCATTTCCACAAACAGTGCATGAGGGTTCCCTTTCCTCCACATCCTCGCCAACATTTGTTGTTTGTTGATTTATTGATGATGGCCATTCTGAGAGGTGTGAGGGGATATTGCATTGTGTTTTTGATTTGCATTTCTCTGATGATTAGTGATATCGAGCATCTTTTCATATGTCTATTGGCCATCTGCATGTCCTCTTTGGAGAAATGTCTATTCACATCCTTTGCCCATTTTTTATTTGTATTATTTTTTTTTTTGGTGTTGTGTTATACAAGGTCTTTATAAATCTGCCAAACCCGTATTACAAAAAAATAAAGGGTCTTCTTGGAGGTAGAAGAGGAGGAGGAGGAGGCAACAGAGGAACATAGTTATAAAGAATAAACTAACAATAAATAAGTGCCTATCAATAATCACTTTAAATGTAAATTGTTTAAATGCTCCAGTCAAAAGACATAGGGTGGCTGAATGGATAAGAAAACAAGACCCATATATATGCTGCCTATAAGAGACCCACCTCAGAATGACAGATACACACAGACTAAAAGTAAAGGGATGGGAAAAGATACTTCATGATGTAAAAGACCTGTATTAGGAAAAATATGACAGTAAAGAAAGTAATTGAACAAGATACAAATAAGTGGAAGCATATACTGTGTTCATGGACAGGAAGAATTAACATCATTAAAATGTCCATCCTGCCCAAAGCAATGTACAGATTCAATGCAATTCTTATCAAGCTGGTAATGGAGTACTTCACAGAACTAGAACAAATATTCCAAAAATGTATATGGAACCAAAAAAGACCATGCATAGCAACAGTGATCTTGAGAAAGAAGAATAAAGTTGTAGGAATCATGCTACCTGATATCAAACTATACTGCAAGGCCATAGTAATGAAAACAGCATGGTACTGGCATAAGAACAGACCCACAGATCAATGGGACAGAAGAGAGAGCCCAGAAATAAACCCACACCTTTATAGTTAATATTTGACAAAGGAAACAAAAACATACAATGGGATAAGGAAAGTTTATTCAATAAATGGTGATGTGAAAATTGGACAGACACATGCCAGAAAAAATGAAACTAGACCACTTTCTCGCACAAGAATAAACTCAAAATGGATTACAGACTTAAATATAAGATTCAAAACCATAAAAATCTTAGAAGAAAACATAGGCAGTAAAATCTGAGACATTTCTCATAGCAATTATTTTTTTCTGATATATTTCTTCAGGCAAGGGAAACAAAAGATACTATTATTAGACCCAAGTGCACAGACTCCAAGACTGATAGGGCCGGAAGGGCCTCCGATGGGCAGGTGCAACGCCCTCTTCACTGTACGGATGAGCGAACCAGATAGCAGCTTCTTCTTGTCAAGACAGGCCTCGGAGAAGATGGAACAAGGTGTCTCCAAACATCACTTTTGTTTTAATAAAGTCTGTGGCTCTTCATCTGACATGATTCCTTCCCCAAAGCAAGAACTCTTCCTACCTTCCAGATCTCTTCCAAGGCAGTAATTTGAGTAAGGTGCTAAAGAAAAATGCATCTAAGATCTCTTTAAACTGAAGTCTTCTACTAGGCAAATAAAACCAGCACTCCACATTTTTATTCAAGTTTCAACAAGCAGCTAAACATTGAATCTTATATCTGCCTCTTTTTACAAAGTAGATGGGTTCCAGAAAAGTTTGGGGAGCGCTGAACTACCTTACAAGGCTAAGGGAAGT
The DNA here is from genome assembly GCF_022682495.2 of Desmodus rotundus. Lineage (NCBI taxonomy): Eukaryota > Metazoa > Chordata > Mammalia > Chiroptera > Phyllostomidae > Desmodus > Desmodus rotundus. The sequence continues at coordinate 202,345,005 of NC_071387.1, forward strand.
TTGTCGTTGCGATATACTTGTAGAGATCTTTTCGTAAAAGAAGGAATTCCTTACTCTGTCCCCTTTACTTTCTGTCATTGATGTTTTATAAATTATACAGGGTGGGGCAAAAGTAGTTTTGCAGTCAATCATATGGAAAATGATACAATAATTAATAAATAATAATACAAGAGTAAACTGTGTTTCATGCACTCACAGGCATATATCACCTTTTGCCCGCCCTGTATTTTCAGACACCACGGTTGTGCAATGCGAAGAATATGTGTACTGTTCATAAGTCTGAAGTTTATACTTAAAAATAACTGGTGGGGCCAAGGATGCAGAGGTTTTTCTTCCCTCCGCGCTCTTCTTCTGCAGGGTTTTATCTTCTTCCCCGCCTGCCTGCCTCTCCTGCCCCAGATGCAGATTGAAGACTGACTTTCTCGGATGGCAAAATCAGGGTAGGAACAATCACTTTCGCTGTGCGCCTCCCAGGCTCCTGGCCCATTCATTCTGAGCTTCCGTGGGCAGATGTCTGAGAAGCAGGCTTTGCTCAGTCAGCCGCACAGCCTGCAAGTACATTTGAGCCCTGTCGTGGACCGAAAGCTTACTCCTGCCAGCGGGAATGGCCCCAGATCTTATCAGAAACAGAAACATAGAAACTGAAATCGTGCGGCCTCCCTCAGTAGAGTTTTTAAATCGGACCGAGAAGGAACAGGCTTCATACTTGAGCAGCTTGTCTCCTCGGGTCCGGGAGCCCAGTTCCTCACTCGCGACACCTGGTGCTCCTCTGGCAATACACTGGCAGGCACAGGCAAGTCCAGTGATGGAGAGCGTTCCGCATTTTACAATCTTAACACTACGTTCTGGCAGACCTGGGCCAGGAAGTTTCCTCAGTTTGAGTGAAGCAGACCCATGCGGGCTCTGCGTTGGCCTGCAAGTTCAGGTACATTTCTTCCCTCCCTCTTTCTTGTTCTCTCTCTCCTTTCCTTCTTTCTTTCTATCCCTCTTTGCACTTTTTTTAAAAAGAGAAAATTGTGGTGATGGGCAGAGAATAGAAAGAAACTACAGTCTCCGGAAAACCTCATTAGTGGCGTAGCAACCTGAGAATTTGCCGAATTCTGCAAAGGCCAGATGATGCCAAAGTTATTGACTGGTTCCTTTTATTCTCTCAAGGATAAAAATACCTAAAAGGCAGAGAAGAGATCCCTTCTACATGAGACTCAATATGAGCTGGTTGTGGGAGGTTGATAAATAAAGTCTGTTGGGGTTTTAGAGCATTTGTTGGTAGCTTCCCAAGCTCCCATGGACTAATTCCACCTTGTCAGTTTCAGTGTGGGGACCCATATCACCCTGGGGCAGCCAGCTTATGGGAATTTGTGTATCCAGGGAGTGACTGTGCAATTTAAGTCCATCTAGGCAATGATACTTAGGACTTTGGTTGTGAATGCTGGGGCACAGATGCTCTCTGTCCTCTGGATGTGAACAAGGATACACACTTTGTCCCAGGAACTATTAACAGCCATCCTGCAACAACAACAAAAAATCACAGGATACAGCCAGTTTCATGGAGAGTAAGCAGAGCAACAGAAAGAAACCAGGTCTGTTTTGACATCCTTAAGCCCCTGGATCAAACCTCACTTGAATCCAAACCAACAACGAGACTTTTGGGGTTACACTGAGCCAATAAAATCCTTTCACTGTTTAAGCTGAGTCACATTGAAATTTCTGGTATACACAACCCAAATACTATTAATTTAGATAAACCATGTCTTTGATTAAAGGAACCAGTGGGCGACGGGGTGGGGAACACACACAGTACTTGATCTCTGCACAGTGCACTAGAACTCTCCTTGGAGAACACACAACGTGTAGAACATACTTGGAGGTCTACTTGTGACATAAGTTGATGCATGTGTAGCTGTTAGAAATAATATTCAGATAGCAGTCAGTACAAAAGGTAGTGCTTTTAGAAGATCACTGAAGGAGGATGGGAGGCCTCATGGAGGAGGTGAGATTGAGGCAAGAACATGTAGGAGGCAGATGGATGAAGGGAAGATAAGCCAAGATTGCAATGGGAGCCCAGAGGCCCTGGACTCGAAACCAGCTTTCCAGCACTCTGATCCTTGATTGGCTTTAAGTAGTATTTAGCATCATTTCTGGTGATGTGATAATAATGAGCTGAAGCTCACCCTCTTTATTAGGAAAACCAATACGAGTTCTCTCTGAGTGTACACACCATCACTTCCCCATATGCCAAAGTCTGGATGAAATTCAGCTGTCTGGTCCCTTCCCGTTCAGTTCCCTGCATAATTTCTGCCTCTGAGTTACAGGAAATTTCTTTCTGAAAAGCCATTTGGAGACAGATTGTAACATAATGCTCTTGAACATTCCACTCTAACAATCGATAAAGGCCGCACTTGCTGCAGAAATCATCAAACACGGGATGGAATCTAATATGCATAAGGCTGATATTTTAACTAGACCCGAGAAGCTCACTGATTCTGTGCTCAAAGCAGTGGCCTGGTTTGTTTTCCTGCCTTTGTCTTATTTTTTATATACTTTTTTTAAGGTCAAGCTTTTTGAAGTAGCTTATAGTTATTTTATTCTATTTTAGTTGTTCAAGGTTGCAACCAAGGTCAAATCTACATAAAAATAAGCGTGCTGGCAACCAGCAGAGAAAATGTTATTCTAGGAAGAAATAAAATGGCAGTGGTGACCTCGGATCCCCTGCCACACCCTCCTCCCACTCTCCTTTTGACTCCTTAAGGAAGAAGGCTGAACACTGGGGCCTTGACGTGCCAAGCAAATCAGAACTGCTTTCTTGGGAAAGATAAGCTTTCACAAGTAAAAAGACATCCTGTTCCTTCTGAATCACCATTGGGTGGGGGATGGGAGACAGTGTGGGGACATCGTTTTCATTCTATAGTCTGGATTAGGGGCAAGATGAAAAACAGAGTTTTTCCTCACCACAGTCATGTTCATTCACCTTCCCTTTCTGGAGCTGTTCTCTGTGAATGTGTCTCACGATTATTAGATCACCATTCGGAGCTTGTGCTTAAAAACCACATTCGAAGGGCACTTTGTGTATCTTAAATAACGATGAGTCATTAACAACAGCAGCCTCTGCATCAGATTTGAAGACATTCATTCTCACTATGTGTCATTGTTCCAATCTTGAGAAAAGGTAAAGGAATTTATATCACAGTCGTAAAGAAATAAGACCCTTCAAATATTCTAGACCTTAAGGCAGCATTCATAACCCTGGTGGGTAAAGGGATTTCGGTGTTGCCTTGAAGTGAAATTTGTTGCCCTGATGATTTATTAAATGGCTGTGACTCTTCCCCTGACCCCACCCACGCCCAGCACCCCCACCTACATACTCCTGTGATTACAGACTGGAAGAGGACATTGCCCTCAGGTCCCTCTTTCTCTGAACCGGGGTCAGGGGAGTTCAAGAAGGGAATCCTAGGACAAGAGTTTGTTCTCTTATGAGTAGGTTTACTGAGCAAGTGCCATTTGACCAAAGGCCAGTGTGTCATCGGAAGTACTGAGCCACTGAAGACCCAAGAGAACTTTAAGGAGTCTCCTTCTAACCTTTACCATGGTTAATCGGGAACAGAATACGACCAAATGTGATGCACTGCTGATACTCAGCACATATTGATGAATTGCAAAATAATTACATTCAATGAAAGAAGCCAGGCAAGAGCATGTACTGTATGACTCCATACACATAAATTTCTGGAAAATGCAAATGAATCTATAGCAACAGTAGTCAGATGGGTGGTTGTCTGGAGGGGGAGAAGGAGGGAGGGAGGAATTACAATGTGGTATCTGGAAACTTCAGGTTGAATTACATGATCATCACATTAAATATGTGCACCTTATTATATGTTGCCTTAATAAAGCTGTTTTTCAAACTCAGTGATAGAAAAAATAGGTAACAAGGGATGAGAGAGTGGACCCAGAGAAAAAAATGGGCAACGGATGGACTATTTCTCCAAGTGCCGCCCGGACGGGTTGTTGGTGGCACTTCCAGTTCCAACTTGCTGCCTCTAGACCAAGTTCTTGTCCCATTGAAGGAAACTTTTACTGGGTGGCCATGAGAGTTTTGGTGGAGAGGTTTACCCCCTCTCAGTGCCAAATAATACATGTAATTGTGATACAACAATGAGCATCTGAACGGTTGACTTTGTTCCTCCAAAACAAATTGTGGCAGGGAAGAAAAAGAAAGGCAGACAGAAGATATGACTTGCAATGAGGGGTCCTTCAAGAATCCTTCTTCCGCCAAATCCATTGCAAACAGACTTTTAGGACAGCTGGGAACATGCAGATAGAAGAGTTGAAAAGATGTCACTAAGGAATTTCGTGAGTGGGAAAACAGCATGTCCACACATGAAAGTGTCTACTTTGCTCAGAGATGCGCATGGAAGTGTAGAGGTGATGGGACGGAGGTGTGGCATTTGCTCTCAAATACTTTAGTAGAGAAAAGTGGGGGTGACATGGGGCAACCTGAGTGATGGCCCATGAGGATCTGGATAATGTTCTTTTTAGCTTTGCATATATTTGCAGTTTTCATAATAAACCATGTTTAAGGACTTTGTTAAAGTGCTGATCGCCTTTTAAAAAGAGGAGAGGAATCTAAACCACAGGGGTGAGCAAAGAGGAAAGGAAAGACTGACCCACCCATTAGAAGATGGGGCAGGTGGGGGAGGAGGTAGGTGGTGGGTCCGGAGCTGCCTCAGACCTGTTTGGAGAACTGACCTAGCCTGACTGAGTTACCTTGGAGAAAGTTCCTTCCCCAAGTGAAATTGGGAAAGTGCTTGCCTGCCAGGTGTGGGAATTGAGGGCCTGCTCAGCATCCCCAGGGAAGGGGTGAAGCTATTCAAGGGCCTCTGTTCTCCTAAGTCTTTGGGAGTTTCATGGCCCTACCCTGTCCAGGCGTCTCCTAGACCAGATGACAGGCAGGCTGTCCCCAGGTTCTGCTTCTGGCCCCAGGGAAGCTGACTTTGTAGGAGCCCCTTCAGCTCAGAAAAGGGCAGCTTTTTCTTTTTTGAAGCTGGAAATCTGTCTCTCTATGGTGGGGCTTTTTATTCCTGTGGTCCCCCTCCCTGTAGCTGACAAGAACCAGGAGACAAGAAAAAGTGAGCCGACCCCAAACAAGCTTGCCCTCTCCATTTACAGGGCAAACCATAACTTTTTCAAGGCCCACAAATTACAGGGAGGCTAAGGGTGGAAAAATTCAGGAAAAAAAAAAGCACCCAAGCCATACCACCCATAAAAATATGCCACATGGGAGGGGAAGATGCCTACAGTTCTACTGGCTTTCAAATGTATTCAGTTCAGTCATTTATGAAACAAAACCCAGAAATTCCAGGCATCTCTCCTAAACAAAAGAACCACTAATGTTTGCTTCTGGTCAGCATGTGAAACTTGGTTAAAACCCAAATGTGAGACATAGGTTCCCAAGGAAGGGCCCTTACAGGCCAGAGCTCAGATAAGGAGGGCCTGTGACAGGCTTTCTCACCTCGCTGTCAAACTAAGAGTCCAACCCAGAGTTACCAACAGCTGGGAAAATATGCGGGACACGTTCTTCCTACCTGTGTCAAGGGAAACTTACTCCAGAACAGTGACACACAAAAACGTAACGGTCACTGAAAAAAGAACTGAAGATAATCCTTCAAACCATGGCAAGACTAAGATTTTCTAGCTGACCCAAGCCCCCTGCCCCCCAAAATCTCGATGGAGACCATCTAGATATCACAATGTTATCAGTCATCAGCAGCTTTCAACCTTCCTTGAAAGGGCTTCCAATTGTTTTAGTGGCTAAAGAGACCTAAATCAACACTGGATATAGCAAAAAAAACAAACCACTTATAAACGTTCCCATACCTGCCAAAACTGGAATGCTATAAATAGGGGGTAGCAAACACTGTGCAAAAAATATTTCTCGGGGAGAAAACAGGCGGAAAAGAGTGAATAATTTTCAAAGAAGTAGGGATTTTTTTTTTTTTTTTAAAGCAAGTTCATTTTGCAACCTGGAATTTCTGGGGCCATAAGAAAGAAAGGAAAATATAACTCAGCCATGATAATATGTTTCCCACACCAACAGAATGCTGGAACGTCATCGGCTTATTTGCAGCAATTGTATTATATGCCATGTTGATGTGTTACGTTTTATTTTATTTTTTGTCATTCTTCCTATTGTTTCCGAGAGAAGGCTGTTTTTTCAATACCATTAGCACTTTTGTACTTTTAAGAAAATAGGCTCTTTTCTCCCCGGAGAAAGCTCTGTTTGTGAAGCTCATTTAACAACTGAACCAGAACTCAGGTTCAAATGTGTAATAATTTTGCATATGGAATTGCCTGACTATCTCAATAATCCTACAGTTTGTTATTTGTTTTTCAAACATTTAACTGTATTGTTAAGTGCTCACTCTTACTGTTCTAAGGAACAGAAATTTGGGGGGCTTAACAATTTCGAGGGTGAATCTTGGTTCTCTGGCCTTGCTGGCGGTGGAACCCAGGACAAGTTCTTAAACTCTGCCTGGCTTGGTCGTTCCAGAAGTGTCCCAGGTGGTTCTCTCCTTAGAACCTTAGGATTAGTTGATTTGCTTACTGGTTTAATGATTCAAGATAAATTCATTTAGAAAAAACTCAGAGAGTAAAATGGTCTTTGGTGGGCAGAATCCTCTCCTATCTCATAACCTCATCTTCCGTAAACTGGAAATAAGTGAAAAGTGTGGGCGTGCATATGTGGAGTATTCAACACACGCTCAAGCATCCAATAAGCGCTGCAGTTATGTTCATAATGAATACTTTCTGATTAGATTGTAGAGCAATCATTTCAGAGATTTAAAAGGGCTTCATTTGTAGTACGTATGTGACTAAAAATGACAATAAACACCACATCCATGTCAACGACACAACTTTTCCAATGAACAGTTTGATCCCAGCGTGTTGGTGCAGCCACGAACTTCATCTTCACCTTCCACAGCACAGCTTCGGCAACCTCACTTCAAAGCCGACGCTTTGTCCATTCTCTCACTATTTTTCTCCTTTTTGTTCGGCACACAAAACATTTCCTTTTGGTTTCTGACCCTATGAATGAGAGCATTCAGAGCCTGGGGTTAACGCAGAGGTGCCCTGGCCTTTATGAGTAAGAGTGTGACCTTGCCGAGGTCACGGAAGGACTCATCACTACGTAAAATGGTTCTCAAAGTCAAGAAGAAATTCAGCAGGACTAGGGACTACCTATGGACCCAGCGTGTTGACCCGTTTCATTCCTTTCTGTGGGCATTTCACAAAAACATGCCATTGCTTAATTTGTGTAAGAGCTACATATTGTGTGTGGTCCATCTGAGGCAGGACAGTAATAAGCCAGGAAAATTCCTTGGCAATCGGAATGGAGAACCTGAGACAGATGGCTGAATAAAACGGGCCTGCCCCAGCACCCTGACTCACCTGCCTCCTGCTCCCCTGCATGTCCACTCCCTTAAGGGTTATGCCCTCAGCACAATGTGGTTCTGGTCAGCATGAAATAACCTTAGGAACAGAGCCTCGGGTCTACTGGCCACAGGGACGGAGTTTCCGTAAAACTAGAGATAGCATCTAAGGCTCAGTTGTGTTTCAGCTCCAGGCCCAGAAAAGCAGCAGAACAAGATGAAGAAACACCATGGCTGACAGGAGAGCCAGATACGATAACCTATGACCCTCTACCCCAGTGCCGACCAATCAGTGGAGACCACAGCCCTAAAAGGACATACCTGGGAAGCTGACAAATATTCTACTGAGATCCTCCTCTGAGATCTCCCCTAAAATTTCCACCTTTAGAAAACAGAAAAAAACCCTTAAGGCAAAGGACCCAGTGAGTTTTCTCTCTAGAGCACGCCTACGCCTTCTCCCAACTGGTTTTTCCTGAGGCACGCATCTTTGCTTTCTTTCTCCAAGGGCACTTCTTTTGCCTCAGTAACTTGCTTCCTGAGTCCACACAGTGAGCTGACTCACTTCTTCTGCCTCTGTGACTTTTTTTCTAAAGGGCCAAGGCAGCTCCACCTAGGCTCACTCCTGTTGCTGTGATCTTGCCTCTTCTATCTTAAGCCCTTCTTTTGTTTCATTGTCCCCAGCTTCAATAAATGTGCTCTCAAAATCACTTGGACTCATGTTGTGAAATCTTTCTTGCATGAGATCAAGAAGTGAGATCTGAGATCCAACATTGCTGCTAACACATCCATATTCTACACATAAAACTACACTGTATATGTGTAGTTTTAAATGCTTTCTTCTCATTCTCTTATCTCAAATGCATGGTTGGAAATCTTTGCTGTTATTGGCTTGTTGCTCTTCTAGAGATGGGTAGGAAGATGAATTAATGTGGGTCGTTTGAGAAGTGGATGCTAAAATGGGATCGAACATGCCAGGATTTAATAGGGGAAATGCCTGGGAGAAGCTGTGTGTAGGGTGCTGGTGTGGCTGGCAGTGGCAATGCTAATCTGACCCAAATAGAGGAAAGAGGGAAAGAAGGTTGGGTGGGTGCGCCCCAAAGTGCCCTGCAGTCCCCAGAGGTGCATCCCGATGGTCAGGAGGCCCTTGAGTGAAAGTTGGCTGTCAGAGGAGCTCTGTGTCGCCCATGAACAAGCCTGCCCTGGCACTGCTGCTGTGGACAGTGTCTGCTGGGACCAACCTGATGAAAGTGTGATCTTAGGGCAGACAGGAGAGGGCTCTCAGAGGGCAGCAGCTGGGCTCAGTGTCGTTCCCCGAGGCAGGAGGTCTGCCATGCTCTCGTGACCACCCCAGGAAAGGTGGCTGCTAACTGCCCAGCACCTCTTACAGAGACCTCAGGCAGCTGGAGGAGTGAGAGAGGCCGCCTGTGGGAAATAGGGGCTGACCCCTCTCCAGGCCCCGTGCACACACACACACACACACATTCATACACACACGTGCATGAAAGCACACACTATGAAACACACTGTGGACACACACACTATTGGAGATCTACATATTCAGAAAGGCACAGATAGATACCTTTCTACAGAGCGGTGCGATCAGAGAACACCACCCTAGTTTGATGGGCATGGTGTGCTGGCTTGGGGCTCACTCTGTCCTGTTGATCTGGTTAGTCACCACCAGCTGCTAAGGACAGGGTTTGGTGTGTACTTCCCCTGGAAGGGAAGAATGTCTTAGGACTGGCATTAGTTGAGAAATTAAGGAGGAAAGAGAAGAGGAGGAAAAGGAGAGAAGGGCAGAGATAGAGAGGGAGAGAAGGCCAAGAGATTCTGATTTATATTATAGTCTTCATTTCTGCGCTCTGCCTGAAGCCCAGAAAGAGCCAGGAAGTCCTAGTAAGCTCAGTTGAATTCCCCAAACTGGGGTGGCATTGGCAGCTTGGGGACAGGGATGTTCCTAAAGTAGTTATATCAGTGAAGTGGGTCTGGGGAGGGTAGGGGGCCTCTGTGGTGCCGTGTTAGTGATGGGTCCTTCCAGCCATGGCACCCACCTCGGTGGTGTCATGCTCTGGGAGAGGCACAGAGTGGAGTGGAAGAACAAGCCTTCACAGGGGAGGAGCTGGGTAAACCGAGAAGCCAAGAGGAGCTGAAGAGGAACAGCCTGGAGTGGAAGTAACAATACAGGGGTGGATGCCTGAGGACCGTGCAATCCAACCAACAATTACAGACCACCTGCTAATCTTTACATCAGACACTGTGAGCAGAAACAGAGGTGGTCCTTGCACACATAGGGATACATCGTCACTGGGGAGACAGGTATCAATAAAGTAACCCACCACATTGTCAAGTTGTGACATTGGTAAGTGCTCTGAAGGGGGATGTGCATTGGTGCTGTGAAGAGATGTAACTGAGAGCCTCATATTCCAGAAAGCCAGACGGCATCCCTGAGGAAGTGACTGCCAGCTGAGACCTGAAGTGTCAGACAGCCTCCCACCTGCAGCAGAGGGCACAGCACAGCAAGCAGAGAAAGTTCATTTGTCCCAGCCCTTTGGTGGGAGGAGAATGGTGCCCAGGAGCCTGGGATGCAGAAGGTGTGAGCAGAGCTGGACAAAGGGGTGGATGAGGCAAGGGCAAGGAAAAGGTACAGTGGGTCATTGCAGGGTCTTCATTTTTGTCCCAGGAGGAAGAGAGGGCTATTAAAAGGCTTTGAAGTGGAGAAAGACAATGATGAGATCTGCATTCTGAAAAGGAAAAACTTCATTCCAGCTGCAGGGTGGAGCTAAACTGGAGGCAGGGCGAGGGGAATGCACAATAGTTAGGGCCAGACGTGATGGTGGCACTGACCAGGATGGTCGTCAAGGGGACTCAAAAGATAATGAGGGGACAACATCAGCCTGAGTTGGCAATGCCTTAAGGAGGGGCTGAGACAGCAGGAGTGACTCCTAGGTTTCTGGCTCACACAGCAGCCTGGGTGGGGATGACTTCATTGACTTGGTGAACACTGCGGAAGGACCGGGCTTGGGATGCAGGTGAGGGATGTCCCTTTGAGAGATCTAGAGAGAAATACCAAGTAGGCAGTTGCATATAAGGCTCCAGTTTCTGACACTCTCTGCATTGCGTATGTGAGCAGGCCACCTATGTTGCATTGGTGGCACTAGCTTCCGGATGGGCCAATGGCAGAGGCGGGTATATTGGAGAAGACAGTCAGTGAAACCTGGCACGATGGTCTTTGCAAAAATTGCGACTCTCTCTAGAGCAACTAGAGCAGCGCTCTACCCTGGGTACTTGGGTTAGGCTGGTCAAGAATTCCTGACACTGTGCAAACAGGGCTTGAATGAGCCCAGTTAGCAAAGGCCCAGTGGGGACTGGGAGGGGGCTCTTGAGCCTTGATGAAAGGAAGTTCTGGGGCCTCATGTTTGTCCTTCATACCCTAAAGGTAATCTATTCACAGTCTAACAGCACCATTGACTTTGACTGGGATTTAGCAGTGTATTCCTATGCAGGGACTCAGTGTTATCTCTGGCTTGGCCCGAGGCTGCCCAGGAGCAAGATGGTCCAGGGTGCTTCTGCCCCCTGGAGGACAGAAGCGGAGGTGGTACCTGGTCCTCCTGCCTCTCTCCCTCCTAGTGCAGGTGTATGGAGGGGGTGGGTTTGGGGGTAGGATGAGGACCTGATTTCCCTAGGAAGTTGAGCACATCAGTGCCAACAGGTCCAATGAGGCTTCCTGGGGGCCAGGCATGGGCACAGGTGTGTTCCATGGAAGCCTGGGAAACAACTGGACCCCTTCGTTCACAGATGACCCCTGGGTGCTGCCGTCAGGAAGGGGGTCAGGAAGTGGATGAACCCCGACCCTGGCGGATTTGTCTGTTTTCACCCTCCTCTAAACGTTGTTGGAACTCTTCCCACCAGGGGACGAGGACAGACTTATCCCCCAAGTTTGGGAAAAGGAACAAGGTTGGTGCCTCAGCTCCTGCCTCTCCTCTGTTGGGCTCTGTCCATTGGTGTGAAGCCTGGATTTTCATCTGCTCAAAAGCGGAGCAGTGAAGACGCTGCCCCTGTGGCCCAGACCCACAGTCCCCGGCCTTGACCCTGGCCGAGGGAGCACTCTGTGTTCCTCAGCAGCCTTGGGAAACCCATTTGGCTTTTCCCCTAAACTTTGCTTGCCAATAGCACCTTTGTCAATACTAAAGGCAACTTAAACATTGTTTTATCTGCCCAATTCCTGTCTATGTTGAGCAAGGAACGGAAATGTTACTTACCGGGCCCCTTAAAACTCCAGCACACACAGAAGACTATTGAGGACATGATCCTTTGGGGATCTTTGATGGCTTAGGAGTGAAACATCTTCCAAGTTGCGAGAATTCAGCTCCTTGAGAGAACTGAGCATAACTCTGCAATTGCCACATCTAGTAAGACCTGGTGCAAGTATATAGTAGATACTTTTTCCCATCAATAAGGGTGAGTGAGTCATAGAGCCATTATCATGCAGGAAAAACTGAAGAAGAATGGTTTTGTGCCTCTCCTTGTGCTCACAGGCTGCCCATGCAGAGTTATTTCCCACGTGCCCTTCCAAGTCCATTTCTACCTTTTCTCACTTTGCCGGGCACCTGGGAGGCTGGCCCATGCAGACACATCAGTGGGGTTCTGTCGGGTTCCATCAATGGCAGCCACTAGAAGGAGGTCAGATGGTGAGAGTGAGCTCAGGGTATTTTTGACCTCTCTCTGCTGGCTGTGGTGGCCCTGTTCACCTACTGATGGTCAAACTATCAGACGGCCCCTCTCCCACCTCACAGCTTTTACTAGGTTCTGGTAACCACATCTTCTCCCCTTGGCCCTTCAAGCTCAGGAGTAGTGATGGTCGCTCACTGCTGTCAGCCCCTTGGTGCCTCATTATCCTTTTGGACTCCATTTTCCGGTCCATACTACCTCTAAAAACAGTCCTCTCTTTAACCCTCTTCAGTGGCCACCTTGGACACACTCTCCGTTTTCTGTTGAGACCTGAGAACTGCACTACACTACCAATGGTGGAAGCAAAGACATCTGCATTTCTCTCCAGACTCTTGGCCACATTCACACATCCCTGGCCGCGTACAGCAGCCAGTTAGTCTCTCCAGAGAAGGTGACTTTGGGAAGCTCTGCCCCTCGCAGACACAGACACAGTTCACAGTGGGGATGGGGCAGAACTTATGACTTCCTATTTGACTGGAAACGCTTTGCATCTTTGCAGTGTGCAAAACTAGATGAATTGTTGGAAGCAGATGTAGTACCAATTAGTCTTGGTCCATGCCACACATGAGCTGCTTTCTAGGGTTTGTTGAGGTAGGCAGGGGTGAGCTAAAGGATCATTGTTTTTATTGGACATTTTTCTGCTTTTCCGGCCTTGCTGATTATGGATAATAGAGAATAATGCACTTAACTATCATATATTGAGCACATATTATAAGATAGATGCTGTGCTATGTATTTTACATGTAAAATTTCCCAATATCCACAACAATGGTGCAAAAGGTTATCATTCCCATTTTACAGATGAAGAAACTGAGGCCCAGGGAATGAAGATGAAGCTAGTTAGTGTTGGTCAGGATGGGGACCCAGGTTAAAAACGTCTAAAGTTCTAAAATGCTCCCATTCTGTCACTTTAGTTCCTTGTTTCTGAGGGGGAAAAATGGTTTACACTTTGTTGCTAACTAGCCCTGTGATCTTGGGCAATTCTCTTTACCTCTCTGTGAGTCAATGACCTCAACTGTGAAATATAAAACCAAGAGGCAGGGCTAAAAGAAGTTTAAGCTCTAAAATAATGCGATTTTAACATTTATATAAAAATATTCCTCAATCATGGCCTGTATCAGTCTGGATTCAGAAGTCACTCTGGTTATGTCAGCCAGAAGAAAGTTAATACAGGGAGATGGGTGCTTACAAAGGTGATTGAAGGGGCTGGAGGAGCAGGTACTGGATGGGTCTACCCACAGCGACTCCCAAAACAACTCTACTGACTAACAGGCTGGGCGGTGGGGCCCCCGAGACTAGAGGCAGGTGTTGCACCAAAACTATGATGGGTCCAGAGTCAAATGGTCCTTGCTAATAACAGCTTTTCCACTTAGCCTTATTTGAGAATTGAGACCAAAAAAGATGTGCAAACTAGAATAACAGGAAATGGTAAGGAAGTAAGAGGAGGCCGGAGAACGAAAGTTTTCTTTTAAAAGGGTGGGAGTGGGTAAAAAGGACTGATGGCAGTTTTTGGATGGAAAATGAGATGAGAAATTTGCTGTTCTGGCTAAAATATGGCAGCCATATTTACAAGGAGCAAGTTGTTCTCACAATGGTTAATAAGAGACGCATGCTTTTGCCAACCTCTTTAAAAGAACGATCCTTCCAATTTCATGGAAAATGCCCTTTGGGAAGCCACAGGAGTAGACTGAAACCCTTATTTAGTGGGAAACATTTAATTGAAACAATGCCTTTCACTGTTAAGCTTAGAAGTAGTGTGTATCCTCCCGATAGGAACAGTAAGGTTGGCCTGGGACATACGCCCCCTGAGTGATGGGGGAAGGGCTGAGAAACAGACTGGCTCAGTAAGTCAGGGCTGATCTAACTCTGATGGGACTGTGTCCCCCACAGTACCACTCTGGAAATGCAGAGATAAGAGAAACTCTGTGGAAATGCAGAGATGAGAGAATGGGTGTGAGTTTGGAGCTGAGAAAACACAAGATGTCTTTGTAAAATGGCAACTGTGAAATCACTCAAATGATTACAATTCAAATGACCTTGAAAATACAAAAACAAAGTTTGTAATTCCTTCCAATGTCAAGAAATTAAACTAAAATATACCTTGGAGTGTGTTTAGTAGCTGCTCAGTAGATTATAGCCTCCCAACAGGTCATTAAAGTAGATGGTCAATAAAATTAGGGTGAACAGATCTTGTACCCCAAAGCCCTAATGTTCTAAGTGAGATAACTAAGCCCAAAGGATTAAGTAATTGCCACAAGGTCACCAGCTACATAGTGGCGGAGTCGGGACTAGAATTCAAGTTTCCTGACTTTCAGTTAATTGTTTTTAGCCCTCACTCCACATGGCTGTTGGCTCTTATTCCTGAAGAAACTGGGTCTACAGGCATCAAGATGTTTTATGAGAAGTATTTAGTCAATCAGGCCTTTATAACCATCTTCCTGGGCCTCTCTGAAGTTCTTGTGACCCAGAGGTCTCCACGATAACATCTGGAGGGGAAGCATCACTTCTGTAACACACTGGAGAGTCATGCCAAGAACATGGCTCATTCAGCCATGTATGACATGTAGGACAGAGGCTGGCTTGGTATGCACGGATTTCGTCTGAACCCTTTCCTATTACTGAAAGTATGAATCACTTCTTCTGGCTTCCTTTGGTGTCAAAACATGAACACCACAGGGGCAAACCAAGGTCTTGAAATAGTACTGACAAATCCAATGCATAGAAGGGACCAAGAAAGCGAGGACCGAGGAAGGAAGAAAGGGAGGGAGAGAAGAAAGGGAGGCAGGGACAGAGACAAAGATAGACATAGAGATAGAGGAGATACACACAAAAAAATAAGGACTAGAGGAGGGAGAGAACAGACTCGTGCCAATGAAGCCATTTTTTTCCTGGGCCACACCCTCCATCAGAAATCTGAAAGCGGGGCTCTAATTCAGGAGCTCTCATCTGTTTTGAGTTTCTTTTCACAGTTTCTAGGCATCTGATTCTTACCAAGGATTCCCAGGGGGAAATTGTTATTTTTCTCAACTTAATAAGGATGATTGACACAAACCAAGTCTCTCTGTCTTTCGCTGTAGGTGAAGCACTATCCCATTGTGGCTGAGGGAGAAAGTCTAACATCTCTGAGAGTTAAGACGTCCCAGCCCCCAGGCTAACCATTTGTCACAGCAGGCCCCCCACCAGTGAGAGCATCTGGACACAGTTCCCTCAGTGGCTTCATAGAGGGTGGCCCTTAGTGACATCATCTAGGAACAGTGACCTCTCCCACAGACCGCTAAAGCTCCTCTAACAAATGGAGACAACTGTCAGCATGCCCGGGTGCCAGTGCCTCTTTCGGGCCTCGAGGCCACTTCTGTCTTCCAGCAGCATCTGTACTGTTCAGCAGGAGGAACACTGCACGCGCCTCTCTCTGCCCCACCTCTGGAGACCACCGCCCAGCAAGTCCTTGGTGCCCTGTGACCAACAGTTCCACGCTCACATGTGAATCTTAGAGGGAAATTGCACACCTGCTCACAAGGAGACCTGGCAAGGCTATGCACTGGAGCACTGTCTGTCATGGTAAAAGCCTGGAAACAACTTAAATATCGACCCATAAGAGATAGTGAACATATGTTGCTGCATTCATAGGAGGGAACAAATACAGCAGATAAAATAAATGATACAGGGATAAATGTAGCAACCTGGAGGAACTGCAAAAATATAATAATAAAGAAGAAAAGCTATATAGAGCAGGATATCATTTACATAAGGTTGGAAAGCATGCAAAATGATGCTTTTTAGGATACATTGAGGGAGTGAGCAGAGACCTGAAGAAAGTCAGAAAAGAAGTCACGGAGACATTTGTGGAAAGAGGCTTCTAGTGGAGGGAAAAGCAAGGGCCTGGGGCCTGAGGTCAAACCCTGTTGGATGGGGTTTGAGTAAGAACAAACAGGTCAGTGTGGCTGGTGTAGAGTACTTGGGGTGGAGGGGGTAGAATAGGAAATAAGGGCAGAGGAGCCTTCTAGTTGCCACTGGAAAGTTTTGACCAGGAAGCCTGTGGTCTGAGGCCTAAAATTAAGGCCTGGCAATATCATGTTCTGCATTGAGATCTGGCAGAAGACCTCACGTGGCTACCTACAAGCTCCCCTTTTCATTTTCCTCCTGCACAAAAGATCCCCTAACCAAATAACCCTTTTATCAAACCATCAAGGTGCAGTTCCTGCGTATCCTTCAATCATTAGAACAACCAATCACACTCTCCTGTGAGAACCAGGGGGCAGTGCACCCTCAGTTCTACAAAGCCTGCCCCCTGCCTCGCCTGGTTGCTCACTCTATTCCTGATCAACCCCCGTGTGGTGATGTACGGTGGGCCGTGCACTCTCCCACAGGCTATGAGCATATGTGACTAATAAACTGCTATCAATGTCACCTGTCCAGTGTTGGGAGTCATGTCTTTGGCCATTAGCCATGCCTATAAGTTGAGGTGGGAATGCCTTCTTCATCAGTGGGCTGAATAGGAGGCAATGATGATAGTCATGTGAGCTGATTTACACTTTAACTGGATGCCAGCTAGTGTTGAGAATGAACTTCAAGGAGAGGAAAACAAAAACAAGACCAGATGGGGGTTCTGGCATCATCTAGACATACTTAGCACATCACAGAGATGTGAGTGGAAGTGGTGGCGGGGAGATGGGGCTGGGTTTGGGACACACCGTGAAGGTACCACCAGTACAATTGGCTCTGAAATCGAACATGGGTGTAAAGGAAAGAGAGGAGTCTGTTCTGATAACTGGTTGCAATTTATTCATGTGAAGAAAATGGAGAGGGGAACTTCTTTAACCTAATAAAGGCTTTCTATTGATGATCTACGATCATCAAATTTAATTTCAAAAACTTAGATGCAATTCCTCTAAAGTTAAGAAGACCGGAATGCCTTGGTCTTACTGCCACTCTCCAACAGGTACAGGAAGTCCCGGTCAACGCATTAAGACCAAGAAAGAAGGACACCTAATTGTTATTATTTGCAGTTACAACACGATGATCAAGTGAACAGAAAACTGAGGAAAACTAGTAAACTACTAAAATTAAAAGAGTTCAGCAAGCCTGTTAAATGTAAAAACAATATACAAAACTCAATAGTATTCTCATAAACAAGCACTAACCCAATGGCAAATATAACAGAATATAAGACACCATTTATACTAGCACCAAAAGCTACAAAGTATGTAGATGTTAACCAAAGAAAACACAAGCTCTTTATAAAGAATAAAGTTAAAACTATGAAAGCACACACCAAGAAACCTAAATACATGGAACATTAAGAGCTGCCAGTCAAGATGGCGGCACAGGCAGACATGGCTCGCCTCTTCGCACAACCACATCAAAATTACAACTAAAATACAGAACAGCCACCACTCAAAACCATCAGAAATTGAGTTGAGAGGAAGTCTGATAACTATGGAATTAAAGAAACCACATCCATCAAGACTAGTAGGAAAGGCACAGATGAGGAATGGGCTGGTCTCTTACCCATGTGTGGTGGATAAAAATTTGGGATGGATATCTCAGGAGCAAGCAGGCCAAACCCCATACCAGGTCCCCCAGCCCAGGGTTCCAGTGCCAGGAAGATAAGTCCCCACAACGTCTGGCTACGAAAACCAATGGGGATTGAGTCGGTGGAAGAAACTTCTGGAGCCCCAAGCAGTTCCACTTAAAGAATACACACATGGACTCACCTACTCAGACTTACTCCCTCTGAGCTCGAGCGCTGGGGTGGCAGCTTGAAGGGCACAAGTGGCATACTGGGAGAGGCCGAAGTGTCTGGCATTGGGGCGAGCAGAGGCCATTGTCCCTTTCCTGAGCCCTCCCTCCCACGGAGCCACCGAGCAGGCAGGCTGGTGCCACATCTTGAGACTCCATCAACCTGGCTAACACTGTTTGACCTGCTTTGGAGATCCCCAGAGACTCTGTCCCACCCAACTTACAGGCCCACCCAAGCTACTTTTCCATATGAATGGCTGGTCATGGCTCATGCTTCACAACTTCCTAAATCCTATCAAAGAAGCAACAGCTGGCCTCAGTGAGCTGCAGGCCAGGCACTAACAGTAGCCAGATTAGGGTCACAGCTTGGGTTCACCTGGGAATCTCCAAGCCCAGCACAAGTAGCAGCCATCTCAAGTTGCTTTATAGCTCAGGAAGGGCAGCCCCAGGCAAACACAGGTAGGGGCTGCCCTTGGCCTACACCACCTGGGAAGCCTCAGGGCCCACACAACCAGTGGACAGCTACCGACTATTTTGGAGCACCGTCACCTGGCCCCTGCCCAGCTGTTCCTCCACAGAGGGCAGAGGTTGCTGGTCAGTGGTCACAGCCAATCCCTGCAGCTGATTGGCCTGGGTAAATCCCTCCCATTGATCTGCCAAAAGCAACCAGGCTCAGCTACAAGAGGAGAGTGTACTCAGCCCACATGAAGGGTATACCTCGAATACCCAGCTTGGGTGATAGAGGAGGCTGTGCCTCTGGACCCCACAGGACACCTATTACATTAGGCCACACAACCAAGACATGGAGTCAAAGCAGCTCTACCTAATACATTGAAACAAACACAGGGAGGCTGCCAAAATAAGGAGACAAAGAAACATGGCCCGAATGAAAGAACAGATCAAAACTCCAGAAAGACAGCTAAACAAAATGGAGATAAGCAATCTATCAGATGCAGAGTTCAAAACTGGTTATAAGGATGCTCAAGGAACTTAGTGAGGACTTCACCAGCATAAAAAAGATCTGGTCAGAAACAAAAGACTCACTAATTGAAAAATACAGAACAATTTAAAGGGAAACAACACTAGAGTGGATGAAGCCAAAAATCAAATCAATGATTTGGAACATAAGGAAGCAAAAAACAACCAATCAGAACAACAAGAAAAAAGACACCGCCCCCTCCCCCCAAATGAGGGTAGTGTAAGCAGCCTCTGGGGCAACTTCAAAAGGTCCAACATTCACATCATATGGATGCCAGAAGGAGAAGAGAAAAAGCAAGACATTGGAAATCTATTTGAAAATATAATGAAAGAAAACTTTCTTAATTTGGCAAAGGAAATAAACATGCAAGCCCAGGAAGCACAGAGAGTCCCAATCAAGCTGGACCCAAAGAGGACCATATCAAGACACATCATAATTAAAATGCCAAGGGTTAAATATAAAGAGAGAATCTTACAAGCAGCAAGAGAAAAGCAGCTAGTTATCTACAAAGGAGTTCCCATAAGACTGTCAGCTGATTTCTCACAAGAAACTGCAGACAAGAAGGGCCTGGCAAGAAATATTCAAAGTGATGAAAAGCAAGGACCTACAACCAAAATTACTCTATCCAGCAGAGCTATCCTTTAGAATGGAAGGGCAGATAAAGTGCTTCCTAGACAAGGTAAAGCTAAAGGAATTCATCATCACCAAGCCATTATTACATGAAATGTTAAAAATGTCTTATTTAAGAAAAAGATAAAAACTATGAACATTAAAATGTCAACAAACTCACAACTATCAACAACTAAACCTAAAAAATAAAAACAAAACCAAACTAAGCAAACAAGCAGAACAGGAATAGAATCATAGGTATGGGGATCATTTGGAGGGTTATCAGATGGGAGGGGGTTGGGGGAGAGAGGGGAAAATGGTGCAGGGATCAAGAAGCATAAATGGTAGGTACAAAATAGACAGGGGGATGTTAAGAACAGTATAGAAATGGAGAAGCCAAATAACTTATACACATGACCCATGGACATGAACTAAAGGAGGGGATTGCTGGAGGGAAGGGGGTACTGGGCAGTAGGGGGTAAAGGGTGAAAAAAATGGGACAACTGTAATAGTATAATCAATAAAATATACTTTTAAAGAAGGAACATTGAATACCACATAGATTAACAGCTTGTTTTAACATCATATAGAGTTTACTTTTCCTTGATTAATTTCTAAATTCAAGACAATTACAATCAAAATCCCCAAAGGATTTTTTAAGTATAAAATAGATTCTAGAATTGATGTAGGAAAATAAAAATTCTCAAAGAGCCATGGCAATACCAAAAAAGAGTTGTATCAGCTGTTAGGGTACATTATTTATAAAACCAATAAAAGTGGCAGACTGTGAGAAAATAATGACAATAGCTAAAACCCACACATAATTAAATTTTAAAATATATAAAGAAACTCTTGCAATCTAGTTAAATCAATACTGAAAGTGAAGTTCAAAGCAGAGAACATGGAGAGAATAACCTCCCCTATAGATAATATGAAATTCAAAAGCTAAATGATCAAAACCAGTCAGGTTAAGAAACACAGTAAGAAAAAAGAAATGGGTCAAGGTTTAAATAGAGAAATCACATGTGGAAAAACCAAATGTCTCGTCATTACAGGAAGAATGGGGTCCCTCACTAGAAATCAGATGAATGTAAATTAAAACAAGAACGCTATACCACCTAATACACAGAGATCGGCAAAAAGGAGAAAATAGCAACGGCTGGAGTGCACACCAGTGGAGGATGCACAAAACCTCACCGCCTTCCTAGAAGGCAACGCAGCGATACTTACTGAAATTAAGAGTGCATGCACACGATGGACGGCCCTAAACTCCTACTCCTGCCTCTTATCTAAGTGAGTATGTAGACATGTTAGAGGATGCTCATGCTAAGCTGTTGGTGGGAGCAAGGACTTGGGAGCAATCTAAATGTCCATGGATAAGGGGGACTGATAGAGAAAAGGTATGATAGGATATGATGGAATCCTGCATGGCCATCAGGCATAACAAGATTTACAAGTGACAGCATGGATGGATCTCAAAACAAAATGCTGAGTAACAAAATAAAAATAAAAAAGGATGAGATTCAAAGCTTGATAGCATTTACATAATTCAAAAATGCAGATACAGAACAACATTGTTTTTAAAGGATCTACATGTCTCAATAAACAACAGGAAGACATATCGCAAAGATGCAGATTAAGTCCACTGTAGTGGGTGCACAGAAAGGAAGGGTGGGAAAGAGGGAATGAAGGGGAAAACTATAAAGACAGTCAGAGGGGCCTTGCATGGACTGATGTTGGTAATGGATCAGGAAGAGAAGGATTTTAATAACTCAGTTCTGCATACCTGAGGCCTAAGAAAGACAAAGTGAAGAAAGGAAAAGGAGCCAAGGGTGTGTTGAAAAAACCTTCTGGCTGATCTCTGTCTCTGGGTGTTTGGAAACGTCTGTCTTGCTTCTCCAGAAAAAAAAAATTAACCACTACCTAGGACCCAGTCAAAGAAAAGTCATCTTCCTTAGGCCAGTCACTTAACTCTGAAGGCTCGGTGTTGTTACCTATGAATAAGAGTGCCCATCTTCCAGGCTGGATGGATGCACAAAAAATGCTGACCCTTGCCCATCCCCACATAGTGTCTGGTTCAGAGTAAGTGCTCAGTCCTCAGCCATCACTATTATTTGAGATCAGAGAATGTCAGAACTTGACCAAATCTGAGAGGGGAGTGAGTCAACTCTTGATTCATTACTGTGAGGCTGGACAATGAGATGAGTTAGGTGACTTGCCCACAGCCCGGGGACAAGGGGGAGAACAGAAAGGACACGCCTGCTCAACTCATTCATCACCGGGCCTTGGCCACTGCCCCTCCTTCCTCCTTAGGCTTCCTTGAGAAGACACACACAAACTCGTGTTTCTGGGACTAACAAGAATTTTTGCTGCCGATGTTTAAATCCACAGGATGTCAACATTTCTGGCCAATGAAGCACTGTGAAGAGAATTTCTTTAAAGAAATATTATTGTAGTCCTAGTTTTTCCACTCTCATATTTCAATTTTATCCCAAGCTGCAGCATAGCATTAAAATCTTTATTTTCTTTCCTTATTCCTGCCATTGTATATTCTCAGCAACCACAATGCAACCAATTACTGTCATACTTGAAAAAGTAATACTTAAAAGGCTTGTTTTCAACACCCACTCTTGCAACTGAGAGGCCATTCCCCCAAGTGGAAGAATAATTACATAGTATTAAAGTTCACGGATTTCACTTATAAACATCAGAATCTTGCATTGATTAAGGGTGTTTTAGGATAATGTGTCTTCTCTGAAAAGAAGTGTTATTTGAAATAAAATAATGAGAACCCCCTCTAGTAGGGGACTCTGAATAGAAGATGATTCTTTTTCCAAAAGAATGACTTCGGGGAAAACCTTGCTTGGTGTTTGAGTGTGCATGGAGCTTATGATTTGGTCTTCATTACCCAACAAAGATTGGGCCTCTTTCTGAATTTTCATGTCTCCTGAAAGGGTGAAAACAGATCACCGACAAAAACTAATATATAAATGATATTAACATATCAATTTTATAAGTGCATACAACCATTTGTATATATGTAGCTAAATTGATAAAGTATTTATAAGTAAATAATTAGTGATCTTTAGCTACACCTCTAACATTTTTGGTGAGGGGAAGGAGAGCACTTGGAAAATGGAAGCGGGTCTCATGTTTGGCATTGCCTTATACTAGGGCATATACAGTAGACCCATTGACAATGGCCCAGTCCTCAGCAAAGTTTGTGGGGGAAGAACAACCCACACTTTCACAGCAAGTTTTTTCCTTTCTTTGTTGTTATTGAGAAAGTATGTTTACCTAAGTTTTTACCTTGACTCCGAATCCTTAGCAAATGATGGCTCTTCTCTACACATGACCAGGCAGGCTAGTCTGTGCAGAAAAAGCACTCTGCATTTTATAGAAGCAAGCGAGTGTTTGAAGTGCTCCTTCAAAAGCAGCCACTTTAGGAGGCTATACATATATTCCAAGAATGCTTGGGAACGCCTCTCCCAGGACGGCCTTCAAAGCATCAGTTCACAGGCCCCGGTGGCCAGCCTCTGCGCTGCGCTTTGCTTGGTAGACAGCCTCTTTCTTTTTCGTTTTTAACCCCAAATGGTTATATACTCATGTCATTTACCAGATTGGCCTCTGGATGACTCTTGGCTCTTTTCAGAAATCATTAACTCCACTCCCTTCCATGGCTCCCATCCCCCACCCCACCCCAAAGGATGGAGACTTGGCACAGAGCAGGGCTCTCAGAAAAATGCTTTGCAGGCTCCGAAGACAATTCCACAAGAGGAGTTCCACATGTTTAGAAGCAAAACAACACAATTAGACTGAGTATATGGCCTCCCGATGAGAATGTGCTGAAAAGAGACAACATTCCTTTGGATTCTGGGAGATTTTTTTTTTTAAAGAATCATTTTATATTCCTACCTCATGATCGAAATATACAAGTCTTGCATTTCATACCACATAGCCAAGTTTAGCAAGTAATTTCATTTACGTACTATTTAATCAAAATGAAAGCCTTAAGCTTTTCTTTTTTCTTTCTTTTTTTTTTTTCGAGAATAACCCTATAAACAGAAGTACGGTTTACAAACTTACTACGCACATTAGCCAGAATTGATGAAGTACAACGAATATTCAATCTTGGATTCTTTAGCCAAACAGTGAAACCGTCAGTCCAAGTCACATTGCTAAACCAGGGATGGCCTGCAAGCAGGGATGCGGCTTAGGAGTAATGAATGAGCGTCTTGGGTTAGTCACCTGCAGAGCGGCTGAAAGCTAAAGTTACGCGGACCTGTCTCATTTGCAGGCCTGGTTAACGCATCTTTCCTCTTCCATTCTGGCTCCAGCATGTTACACTGTCTCCATATATCACATTCTGGTTTCAGTCTTCTGGGCAGTTATTTTGTTGTGAACTCATCACTGTGCAGTTTTCCATAGTCTTCCAGCATGTAAACTATTCCCAGTTTGGAAATTAGGCTGTTTTCAAAACTTGCTTTAACTCTTTCAAGCCGCTAGGGTATTATTCAGTAAGTTCACTGAGGCAGTAATTTCCCAATAGGAGTAGCTGACCCTTTAAATGCTGTCAAGCAGCCAGCTTGCGAGTTGGTAAGATCCAATAAATGCAGACAAAATGCAACCCAAACCAGTTAAGAAATAAGTTACTTTGGGAATTTAAAAAGAGAAAGTGAATCCTGGGAAATTTGCTAATGCTTTTGGACAGAACTTGAAAATTAAGGAATGAAGGAAAACAAATTGGACTTCACATATTTGGGTATCAGAAGAGCATTTGATTCAGAAAAGCAATTTTATGCTTAGATTAATTCAAGCTGGGTTGACTATCTGGAGCCTAAAATGCATTAATTCTAATATGATACTCATTAAATTCACATTTCCCATTACCTCGGGAGAGTGCATAGTGCCAAAGGCAGACATTTCAAATAAGTCCTCTCACTGGGCAAAAGTTTGAGGAAACTTTTCCAGGAATTTAACCCGGAGGAAAACCCACAGAAACAACAGCAATCTGCATTTGCCCACCCTGCAGCATTTCTCCAGGTCCTGCCAGGCATTTTTCAGATATCTCATATCTACTTTTCATCCCTACTTCCAGCGCCCACTCTAGCAACACCAGACACCGGTTGTGCGTTCACAGCCATCAAATGCTTTCTTTGTCCGTGACCTGCACAACCGTTCTGTGGGTTTAAGTACACTTCTCCACCTGAATGTGAGCTCCAAGACGGAGGAGTGTTGTCTCTCTGGTCTGCTGCCACACCCTGGGAGCCCAGAGGAGCGCTTGGCACTTGGAAGGCATCAGCAATGAAGTACTGACCTTCTGTAAGTGAGGAAACTCCGGGACCTCCAGGGGAGTAACAATGACATGTTTGTTAAGACCCCTACAATCTTCAGACAGTTGTCTTATTTATTCCGGTTTTGCAGAATCCCATATTTTATGAGAACACTACTTTCCTTTTTTTGCCATAATTACACATCACACCCCCCCTCCACACCCCCTCACACATCTCATTGTGTGGTGGTGGCCAGCAGCAAGCTGACTTTTAAGAATTGGTGGAAGCTCCTTAATTAGGAACATTTAAAACCAGAAGAGATTCAACATCAAAAGGAAACAAAGCCAATTTTGAAGTAATAACACTTTATGCTTATTCCTCTCATAGTTCCAAAAGAAAGTCATGGGTGTGTTCTTATTTACTCGTTGAATTTTTAGCCCTTCATTATGGCAATTTTCAAGCATACAAAAAATAAAGGGAATAGTGTACTGAATCCTTGCGGACACAAATACAGTTCCTAAACCTCAAAAATGGAAAACTCCAAAACACAGTTCAACACATCGTCTCAGCTCAACCCTGTCTCACCTGCCACACGCCCACATGTCCGTCCCACCTTTGCCGGATTATTGTGATGCAAATCCGACATTATGTCATTTCATGGATAAATATTGTTTAGACATATAATGTCTCAATGATAAGAATTCTTTAAAAATTACATGTAAAAGCATTTGAAATAACTCCTTAGTGTCATAAATCCAATTAGTGTTCCAATTTCCTTCAGTTGTTTTAATCATATTGTTTTTATAATTGCTTTACTGAAACCAGGATTCAGAAAGTTCCACCCATTTGATTTGGTTGACGTGTCTCAGGCTCACAGTCTGTAGCCCCTCTCCTTTTTCTTTTGTTTTTTGCAATTTATTTGTTGAAGACACCAGGTTACTTATTTTGCAGAGCTTCCCACTGTCTAGATTCTGTTAATTTTGTTTCCATGCTTCATAGGAGGTGCTCCTCTGCCCCCTAATTTCATGTAAGCTGAAGGTTGGGGCTAGAGGTACCATCAGATTTGGGGTGGGTTCTTTGGTTGCGAGTACCTCACAGATGGTGTCACGTACAGTCTTTAGGAGGCACATCAGCATTATCTCTCTTTCTACGAAGCGAACAGCCATCATTTATTCTTAAAAACTCTTTACACCCAAGTTTTTTGGGGGTGATACTAGACATATTTTGAAAGAGTCATTAAAATACCTGCAAGTTTTATAGTGGTCTTAGCCCATTTCCATTTCCATTAGTCGTCTAGCACTTTTTCCTGGAGCATCAGCTTCCAAAATCCCATCGGTCACGCTAGTGTATCATTTCTTCTGCAAGGAGGTAGCTGCTCTTCCTTCCTCTGCTTCCTGGGCAGCCCTCGCCCCCAGGAAGGGAACATGGACGTCATGATGGTGCAGTGGATTCTGCAACAGTTCTTTCAGAATGTTGCCTTGTTTTCACAGCATTTTCCTCTGCCTGCCCCATGGTGCCTTATTTCCTGGGCCATTAAACTCGCCTTCGAAGATTCTGCTCACGAATTCCCATGAGGAGGTTTTTCCCTCACACCACGGAGCAATCTTCTGACACCAGCTGAGTGTTCCACCATTCAGCTCAGTTCTGACAAAATCTGATAGCATCAGATCCCACAGGTTAAGGGCTCAGTCCTGCAAGATTGCCACCCCCCACTGCAGATGCCAACTGCATGTCTAGGTGGTCGCCTGTCCTTCCAATGAACTGACTATAAACCAGAGGTTCCAAGACCCACTCTGGTTTGGATTGATTTGCTAGAGTGGCTCTCAGAACTCAGGAAACCCATTTACTCGTTAGATGACCAGTTTATTACAAAGGATATTAAAGGATACAAATCAACAGCCAGATGAAGAGATACATAGGGCAAAGTCCACACAAAAGAGTGTCTCTCCTGTGGCGTTGGGGCCCAGCACAGTGGCACAGGGCAGTGTTCTGGTTCACCAACTTGCAATCTCCCCAAGGCTGGTACTTTGGGTTTTTATGGACGCTTCTCTACCCCAGCAAGATCTATTCCATCATTGGCCATCGGTGCTGCATTCAACCTCCAGTGTGTCTCCCCCCACTCTCATCCCACAGGTCTGGGGTGAGACTGAAATTTCCAACCCTTAGTCACAGGGTTGTTTTCCCTGGCAACCAGCCCCCATCCTTAGGTGCTTTCCGGAAGTCACCTGATTACCTAAACTTGGGTGTAATTGAAAGAGGTTTGTTATAAATATCAAGACAACTTTATTGCTGTTATCAGAAAATTCCAAGGGTTTTAGGAACTTTGTGCCAGAAATGGGATAAGATCAAAAATAGATTTCTTACTATAAATCACAATATCATACCTTCCTTTATCATTTTTATGTTTTCCCTCCCTCAGTGTTCACAATATAGGAATATGTTTCATTTCTTTGCAGCTGATACCTGAAGTCCCACGCATCAGAGTGTTTGGCTGAGCCTTGCCTTGTTTGTTACCAGGTTCTTGGCTAATCTAGTGATGTTGACCACTCCCTCCTCATCAGAAAGTCCTTCCTTTGCGAGGCACCACTCCTGGTTTTCCCCTACCCCTCAGATTACTCCTTCTTGGTCTCCTTCAAAGTTGCCTCTTCCCCTGCCCGTCCCTGACATGTGATTGCCGCCCAGTCTTGGCCCTCTTCTCCCTTCACATGAGGATGAGTGATCTGATTCACACCCTTGGCTTTGACAGCTGACATAGGAGGATGACTCCCAATTCCAGACCTTCAGCCAAGGCTTCTCTTGTTGGCTCTAGAACTGTGTATCCGACTGTTCACTAGAAATCGCTCCCAGACAATTCCTCCTCTGTAGGTTTGGAACAGAACCCATTACCTATTACTTCCAGTCTGCCGTCCCCCTACCCCAAACCTGTCTTGCTTCATTTTCTCACTCTGTGAATTGTATCACTGTCAACCACAACCATCAGAGAAGAACACAACTCATCACTGCCAGGTGATCCATCAGCACTTGTGTGGATGGCTCCCATTCCTGCTTTCTCACACCTGTTTCCTTTGCTATTCCCATTACCTCACTGTTGCCTAACTTGTTTGCCTGCTTCCTGAATTGTGCCCCTTCCACCCATCCTTCATGCTGCTGCCAGAATAATCTAAAATACAAATCTGGTTTACGGCACATTTTCATTTAACATCCAAAGTCCTTGATATGACAGTCTTCTTTCAACCTTTGGCCATGGTCCTCTAGCCCATGCTACATATAACCCATGACTCATATGCAGTCACACATGCTAATTTACTGAGATGGAGACTAGCTCAATAGATAGCAACTACTTTCCATTTTGGGCCTAGATATTTGTTCTTCCTCTTAGGTCGAATGCCATTCCATGCGGTTGTGTGTTTGTACACACTCTCCCATTCTCCCCTCTCCCTCCTGGTTCTGTCTTCCCCTTTTCCAGCTGGGTGGTGCCTACTTAATCTAGCCTCAGCTCAAGCTTATTTATTTCAGGAAGCCCTTTTTTGAGATGATATGTAATTAAACACCCCTTCCCTGTGCTTCTGAAGGTACCTCTGTTGCCTCTGTCTTGGTCCCCATGTGGTTTGGTGTTGGTTTACTTGCCTCATTGACTGTAAGCAAGTGTGGTAGGTCTTGGGGCTTAATATTTGTATCCCTAATAACAGACATAGTGCCTGTCCCACTGTGTGCGTTCAGTGAAGGCAAAAATGAGAGAAGCCCAGACATTTCTACCTTGACACACTGCAGGTGAGTTCCGGCCCTCATTGTCTCTACCTGGACAACCATAATCACTGCAAGTCTCCATCCTGGTCATTTCATCCCCTGGCTCAGATCCCACCATCTTCCTCCCTCCAGTTCCGATACGATCCCAGTGCCTATTGAAAGCTGGGAATTTATATTGTGCTCATAAATGGTGCGGAGGCAGAAAACCAGTTGAGAAACTCTAGCCTATCAAATAGAACCCAGATTCCTCAACAAGGTTCCAAAATGCCATGTGACCTGGTTTCCCTTTAAACTTCCAAAGAGCCTTCGGCCCGGCTATCCCGGATTTCCGCTCCGGCACCTGAACCGAAATGCCCTGGGCTCTCCTGCCTCCATGCTTCTCCTAAGAAGGCACATGACAGAGTTTTGCATTCCTTTCTTTCACTCATCCTCATCCTTCAAGATCCATCTGAAATGCCACCTCCTCTGTGAAAACTTCCTTGACTCTCCCCATGTCCCCAGCACGTTATGAATCCCATTACCCCCCACTTAGGGTCCAACCTCCTATTTTAGTGACCACATTTCATATTTAGGCCACTCTGTATCATGGTACAGAGTGAGATGTTGATAACACTACCTCACGAGGGCACCGACTCCTTAGTGTAGACGGCAGGTGTCTATTGTGCTCATTTAAGTAGCATTATCCCTGCTCACTCCCTCCTCTAGCCCCAGGCACCCAGCACAGTTCTTGACTGTCAATATTTGTGGATCCAATTGTGCAAAAGTGGCTCTTTCATAGCTCAGGGCTAATGGGACTCACTGTTCCCTCCATTTGTGAATACCGGTTCTCTAAGTCTCTTGCTTCTCCCTTTCTTCCCACAGTGGACCTTTGGCCTTATCTCATCTTCAATCCCCTAAGACTTTACATTGCCCTCCGCTGGAATTCTCTTTTGCTCGGAAAGTAACAGGCTATCCTAATTACTTTTGGAAGTATTATCATCTTAGCATGTTCAAGATTTCTTTCATCTTATTTCCAGTGTGCCTCAGACCCTACATCTGTTCCCTTTAAGAGAGCCTTCATATTTTGAGCCATTAACACCTCTCCATCTCTGCCTTCCATCCCCAATGAATCACCTCCATCATCTGATTTTTAGATCTTCACTCTCTGAAACTTCTTATCCACCATCCATTCTTACGTTGTCTTCCCAGCACAAGACTGGGAAGCAGACTCCTCTTCTCTGATTAAATGACCTTGCACAGAGAAAGCCCTGGCTCCCACACTGCAGCTTCCTTTGCCAGAGCTCAAGTGCCCTCACGGCCTTTAGTCATGTTTATTTTATGGCATCCATAAAGCAATAACATATTTCAATCCACACACTATGCAAACAGTTGGCTGCAGCCAGTGATGACTTGTGAAGATAAAAACTGGTTCCTGAGCTCTTTATGAGGCAGGTGGCAGAGGACATGTGTCCTGGGCTTCTCCTGTCACTCACCTTCTATGTTATGGTCCTTCTGTTGCCTGGCTTTTTTACGTTTGCTCTTGCAACGTGCTTCCTCACCATTTGGATTCTAAATGGGCCTTCCTTTCCCTTTCATGCTCTTTAACTTGCCTCCGCCTTGCGCATCTCAGACTGCACTGATGTGAAAGGTCTCGGGTCTCCTCTCTGTATGCTCACTGTAGATTTCACGTGGTCCATTTACAGAGTATAGCATGGAGAGCAAGGGTCCTGGCTAGGTCTGCATTTGGATGCTCTGCTCTGCCATGTTCTAGGTGTGTAATCCCAGGCAAGTAGTTCCACATCTCTGAGACCTGAGCTCCTCATCTGTAAAGCAGGGGCAATAGGAGTACTCAGCTCATGATGAACAGTGACAGTGGCCGTCATTGTCATCAACAGTTTAGCTCCAGCGTTTTCATAACCATATAGGCTCTTATTCAACCACCGCCAACACAACCACTTTTAAAACCAATGGGTATGTATTTGACACAGGGCATCTCTGGCAAAGGAAAAAATAGTTGGTTGTACAACCATCTCTGTTTTGAACCAACTGACCCAAGAATTCAGGGGTCTCTTAGGTGTCTGGGTCTATCCCAGAACTTTGAAGCCACCTAGGATGCCTTTGGACTTTGTGCCTGTTTTACTAAGTTCTCCTGAGAGTATACTGGGCCACCTTAGTGCCCATGAGCAGCAGGGCTGAATGTGGGTAGAAAGATCCAGAATCCTCCTCCCTCTGCCATTGGTCCTGCAGGAACAAAAAGAACCCACACTTCCAGAGGGGCCCTACAAGGCATGAGAGCCTCCAGAGCTGGGTCCATAATAAGCACAAAGTTGGGTCAACAAGTGTCCTTGACCAATTTTTTAAGGGCCAGGAGGCTAGGCCTTCAATTGGAGAGGGAAAGGACAATTCAGAAGGTTAGGTGACCAGGGCATATGAACTGAGTGACTCTAGGCAAGTCGAGTGCCCTCTCAGGACCTTGGTTTCCCAATGTGTGGAGGGGAGCACTGGGTCTAAGAGGACTGGACCAGTTGATTACTTATCAGGGTCCCTTCCATTGTGAGCATTGCATGACTTTACAGAGCAGTTCTTCCTCAGCAGGCCAGTCAAGGCACAAGCATCCACACCCATCCTGGATTTTCCAGCACAGCAAAGACGGCGAATATTTTCCCTCCTTCTCAAAGCACGTGCACAACTTTCACTTTAGAAAGTACTGTCAGTTCGAGAGGGGTTCCTGCCCCCTGATGATAACATCAGCCTGCACGGCACATGTTCCAGGGCAGCCCACTCGGCCAGTGTTTGATCGAACGCTGAGCCCCACTCACACCCTCATCCCCAGCAGCCAGCCATGCCCAGCTTGGGAGCGAGGGTTTTTATTTACATAACCAGCATGTACCTGGCATTTACAGTATGCTGGGCACTGTTCTAAGACCATACAGATATCAATTCATTTCATGTTCATAACCATATGAATTGAGAATTTTTATTATTCCCCTTTTACTAATGGGAAGCTGAGGCACAGAGAAGTTAAGTAGGTGGCTCAAGTCACACAGCCATTGGGTAGCTGGGCCAGCTCTTAGTCCTGCCCTGAGGCAAGCCTGCCACTAAGCTGCTGCTGTCAGCTCCAAGCATGTGGAAGGGGCAGTGGGCACAGCAGACACTCAGCCCTGAGTCACTGTCCATGTCTCGTCTCATCTTGCCTGTTGCCAGTTTCTAAGGACCTGTCACAGTGACTCTCTTCCCAGAGCTCAAGCTTCAACCTCTTAGGGGCTGTGGTCCTCAGGGACCACAGTCAAAACACATGGTTTGCATCCCCACTCTACCTTTTACTGGGTCTGTGGCTTCAGGCACCTGTCACCAGCCTCCACGAGCTCCTTTTAACATGAGGCTATTAGTACCTGCTCAGCCACAGAGGGAAATCCCCTGAGACTACAGATAGTGAAGTGCCTGGAAAATTACAAAGTAAAATACAAATGAAGGGATAAGTGTCAGCATCTGGCACCTTGCATGTCACAGTCACTTATGACACACATTTGTTGAGCTGACCATAGACAAAGGCAGAACAAACAGTGGCGTGTGATAGCATCTAGAAGGCAGCGGCAGCCGCGGCTTGGTTCACAGCAGAGGAAACTCATCCATGGTTTCCCTAAGGCTCTGTCCCTTTAAACTGATCCGTTCTGCACAGGCACATTTTCCACCAAAACGCTTGAAGTGGGATGCTCTACAACCCATGTGTGTTTCCTTGGAGCTGGGTGATGAGTTGGGCCACTGGCCTGGGCTTTGGGGAAGAAAGCAGAAGAAGCTGCGGGTGTGGTCAGGGGAGGGAGGTCTGTGAACGCCGAGGGCAGCAGTTCCCTCAAGCTGTCCCATGGGCTTGGTGACAAAGACCAAAATCAGTGCCAGCCAGAGCCAAGCTTTAGCTAAATCTAAATAAGAGATTTCAAACACCTATCTCTTTTATCCCTGAAAACAGAAGCTTGAAATCCATAACCCCAACTCCTGCTGAGTCCAAGGGTAAGGTCGGCCCAGGTGGTCCCTCCTGATGACAAGAGTGGGTGCCCCAGCCAGAGCCGGGCACTGCTGGGGCGCCCAGTTCCAGCACTGCGCAACTCCATGGCCTTGAAAGAATCAGTGAGTCTCTGAATGTGAGCAGTGTCCCGCTTTCAATGAAAAAAAAATTTTTTAATAATAAAATAAACATGTCCTGCTGGTTTAGAGGAATCCTTGTGAGCTTCCAGGAACCAACATTCCCCAACTCTAGTTCATGTTCAGGAGGGAAGCCTAGGCTGGTGCAATAGCGGTGACTTGTTTAGACACATCTGCTCTGTGTAAAGTTAGCAGGAGCGGGCACACTGGGGCAGCGAGGGCTACTGAGAAACCACACACATATTCAAGGAAGAGAAAGTGTGGGCTGGAGGTGAGAAATGTGGAGTCAGCATCAATGAATCCCCAAATATTTTTATAGGGGGGTTGAAAGCAAAAAAAAAATCACCAAAAACTCCCCACAAGCCCAAACAAAGCCACAGTGTGTTCCCATTTACCGCCAGACCCACAATCACACCCTGCACATCTCACAGTTAGGCTGGAACTCAGTGAGTGGAAGGCACTTCCTGTAAACAGAGGCCAGCAGAGATCACATGCCTTCCTCCTCCTCCTGCAGCTCCTGCCCTGCCCCCTCCGCTCAACCAGGAGGTCAAGCAAGTGCTTGACCTTTGGTGTTAATTAACATTTGGCTCACTTTTGCAAATTAGGAGCCAGAGATAAATGATACATAAGGCGACCTTTGGAACTCACGGAGAGAAGCTTGTGGGCAGGCCAAGGACTGCTCTGTATCACCACCCCCTGTCCCCAGTGCTGGGTCTGTGCACACTGAGTCTGGGGCTGATCCCACCATTAAGCCTACAAGGCTTGCCTCGCCATAGGTCTCAGCATCACTTTGGCCACCAGACCCCAAAGCAAGGGGCTACAGTCTTAGAAGACAGTGGAAACTCTGAATTCTAACTGACAGCCAAACTGGGAAGAGAACTGCAAGCTACTTCTGAACCCTTCCTCCCCCTCCCAGCCTGTACTCCCCAAGGAGACCTCTCACTCCATTCCCTTCCCTGTTCCTTTTGTGCAACCTCCTCCTAACCCCAAAGTCAAGCTCAGTTTCCAGCCTTCCCACTTCTGCGCCATCCCTGTGGGCCGCTTGTGTTCTCCGTCACTTCTCAAGTGAGTGATGTGGCTGTTGTTTGAGACTCTGTAGATCCCTCTTGGCATCTCCAGTTGTCCCCTTTGTTGCTTACCTCCTACTGCGGGGGAGAATGATTTGCTTCCTAATGCTTTGCATTCTTCAACCCCCTCCTGCCCCCCAACAACTAGTGTGTAAGGTCTATGAAGCTGCTGTGTGACAGAATGTCTTATTAATGTATATCTGCCATAGCCTGTAAGTATAAAAAAAATTTAAATTCGTTTTTCAAGTTGAATGCTTCTTCAGTCAATGTCAGCCATCCATGTTCTCTCTTCCTCTCTCAAGGCCAAGCTTGGGTTCTGTTGCACCCATGTGATCCCCCACTGCCATCCACTGGTACCCATCTTCCACTCTCCTGTCTACTTCGTTCCTGGCCTCTTTGGTGCCTCTTGCCTCATAGGGTCTCTCAGGTTAGGGAGGGTACACAGAAGTCTTTTCTCCACCTCTCCAGCAAGCCATGGACTCCACGGCTGGTCACGCACCTGCTGCCTTGCTCTCTGTTGCTCCACAAGGTATGGGATTTTGTTGTGATAACTGTTTTCTGTGTGTATAGAAACCGTTTCCTTCAGGAGAGTGGATGGCAGTGATTTGCAACCTGCAGCACATTTAGATGTCACTTGGACACGCAGTCAAACACAGATTTTGGCCGCCACCCATAGAAACGGTAAGAGACACTTAACTGAGGCTGGAAGACTGCAAGCTCCTCTGAGTGGACCAGGCCTTAAACTGTACCTGTGTCATCCATGGTGTCCAACAGCACAGCCACCAGCTGGCTGGTTAAAATGATGTGGGATGTCCACCCTAAGAGCCAGCCTCCATTCCACTGCAGGGTTAAGAACTGTCACCTGGGCCTCTCCAGATCCGATGACCTCCACAAAACACATTAGGAAAATCCCTTGGATTCCAAGCTAATTGACAGAGATTCCAGGGATAGTTAGGAAATACTTCTCTCTTCTCTACTGAGAATCAGCAAGAACAATAGTTGGCTCTTGGCCCATCTAGCAAATATCATTCCACCAGAGTTCTCTGCAACTTTTCAGCACCTTACCGCAACATCTAAAAGAATAGAATTTCTCTAAAATAGAATTCCAGGCCTAAACGAGACAATTTTATGATACCTGGAGGCAGACCATTCAGATGTTTTAAGTCAATTTGGCTTGGCTGAAAGAACTCTCACATTCACAAAAATATCAAAGTTCATTTTTGGCCTCCAAAGAGCTGAAATATAGCTCTGTTTTCAAACTCTAATGAATTTGGCAAGAACACCATTTCTCAAAATGTGATTTTTGGAAAACTAAAAAAAAAAAAAAGAAAGGGAGTGTGAAGTGATGTAATAACAGATTTCAGAATCACAGAATGCTGGAACTTAAACAATGCCAGACACAACCTAGTCCAGACCCAATTTTTGTAGGTGAGGAAACTAAGGTTTTGTTAGGTAAAAAACCAACAAGAAAAACCACAGTTTCTAAAGGCTACATTATCCTTGGTAGAGGGTTTAAGCAAAATATAAATGAAGTCTGTGTAAAGTTGGGACAACATAGGACAATATAAAGTACTTTTAATGGGGCAAGAGCTTCTATGAATGCATGGTGTTCATAGAGATTGTGGTAGAGCAGAAAGAATGCTGGATTTGGAGACAGAATATATGAGTTCAATGTCCCATGTTGGCCATGTAAAAACCTGAAGACCCTGGGCAAGTCATGACTGAGCTTTAGCGCCTTCCTCTGCAAAATCAAGGTGATAACATGGGTGGTTTTAAGGATGAAGCGAAGCATGGTTGCAAAAGTACACTACACACTCTCAAGTTCTTCTCTCTCAGTGGGAAACAACCCTCATGGAATTACATCCAGATGGTCTGCTTAGAGGTAAGCCTTCGTGTCCCCTTATTTTATCGTCCCTTCTTCCTGGTCACCGAAGTTTGCATCCAGTTTTTGGTTCCTGGTTGTTTGTGGCCTTTTTGTCTTCTCTGATCCCACTCTGTCCCTCAACCCCTCCCAGAAAAAAGGTACCACTCAGCTCAATGAGGCCCATTTCCAGTCCGATCCCGAAGAACAGAGAAGAACAAGTCATTTCTTCCATTTCTGTCTCCCAGCACCTAACACAGTTCCCCGACCTACCACAGCTCCTTGGTGGTTATCAAATTGTGCAGAAGGGAACAGCATTGAATGGGAAGGAAAGAAACTGAAATCCTAAAGTGAGTTCAACTCTCTCCCTCCCCAAACTCGGGTCCACCTTAAAGAGAAGACCTAACTTAAAGGGTCTCATGAGACACAGATTTTCAACAGGTGAGTTCTACCTACAGCCAGAAAGTTGGAGTTTTTCTTTTCTTTTTTAAAAACTGGGCTCTTCTCAGGTCTCCTGCCTGCCTTTCCTAATAGGAAACAGTCCTCTTTCTTTCAGAAGGAAATGTGTACCTGGGTCTACGTGGTGGGGGCGGGGGGTGCTGATGCACCACAGATTTTGTTTGCAAACTCTCATGATGGGCAATTATCAGTAATTATCTTTTGTGGATCTGGGATTTTTTTTTTAACAGCTGTGATAAGGAAATCCGTAGAAAAGGAAGAGAGGAACTCAAACTAGTCGTTTTCCTGCTTGGCTTTAACTGTCTGCTCTAGAAACTATGGCTCTTGCCACGTTCCTTTTTCAGGACCAGGTTGATTCTCCTCCAAAAGAGGTTCTCACTTAAACCGCAGAGACGCTTCCCCCACCCCCGCCCCCAATCCCTTTCCCGCTTCCTGTGTGTCAGGCAGGAGCTAGATATTTCCTCTACATTTTCTCACTGAAGTCCCCCAACTCAGACTTCCAGCTCCCACACCTGTCAACAGTGCGGCTGTTTAGGCAGGTTACAACTCAGTCTGGCCTTGGTCTCATCACACACGTGTCCTTGTGAGGTTCAAACGAGGTAATCCATGAGAACACACAGCCTTGTTCTAAGTAGGAACTCACTACACATCCCCGACTATCACCCTTATTTCCCTCCATTTTACACAGGAAGGAAGAATGCTCGTGCAGATTGAGAACAGTGCTGAGATTGGAACCTGAATTTGTCTCCAAAGACCTCCTTCATGCTGCCGTCATGTACCTTAGACTTCCCTTCTCCACTCCTTTTCCTCCTCTTGGACCTTTCCACCTTGGGAGGCATCCCACTGTGCTTTGCGGTGTTTCTGATCCTAGGCAGCCTGCATCAGAATTATCTGAGACTCTGCCCACGTGGACCGAGTCAGAATTTCTGGAGCCATGACCAGGACTCTGTATTCTCACAAGGAGCCTGGCTGATTCTTCTGTACCTGAGAAGGTTATGAGCCACTGACCCACCCAGTCCTCCCACCGCCCCTTTCACCTAGGAAGTAGCCTGAATCTACCTGCCTGCACAGCCTTCCTCCCCTGCACACCCCCATCTGCTCTTCCATGATTAGCAACTCAAGGCTGATGCCAGCTCACTGTGTGCACTCCTCATTGCAACCCACTTTGAATAATGGCTGGTTGAAGTAATGGCTCATCTTGCCTGGGAGTCTGGCAGGCTCATCAGAGAAGGTAGGGGCTAGAGAGGAGGAAGGAGAGGCAGAGGGTTGGGCTACATCCACTCCATACACAAGACCCACCACGTAAAAAGATGCAACAGCTTTCCACCTAGAAAATCTCAAGCTGAACTAGCATCAATTGTACAAAACTAAGAATCCAGCTGAGCAAGCAAACACAGAAGAGGAGAAACAAAATCAATATTATTTCTGTTAGAGTTTTATCTTATCTCATAAGCACAGCAGATTGTTTTCAGAGAGGAGGCCAGGTGTCATTTACCATCTGCTTTCACTTAATCCAGTTTTGCAAGGAATACCCAGCCAACTTCTCCTACCCCAACCCCTCCGAGGCTGGTGACGCTGGACCTGAGCACCTAACCCCAAGGCATACACCATTTCTGGTCTTCCTGTCAGGACAATTATTTTCTTTGCCCAATTT
The DNA here is from genome assembly GCF_022682495.2 of Desmodus rotundus. Classification (NCBI taxonomy): domain Eukaryota; kingdom Metazoa; phylum Chordata; class Mammalia; order Chiroptera; family Phyllostomidae; genus Desmodus; species Desmodus rotundus. The sequence continues at coordinate 202,382,667 of NC_071387.1, forward strand.
TCTTAAGAGTAGACTTACTCTCTGGTTATGTAAACAAGTCAAGATTCTCTAATTGCTGAGAGGATATCAAAGCTCTGCACTTGAGTATGGGAAGGAGTTGGGGGGTGGGGAAGAATGGAAGGAAAACAAGGATTAATTATTAAACACAAGAGTCCTGAAATCACATACTATTTGGCACTGCTCCTCTCTGAGTACTGCATCCCCATTAAATGGGAGGAAAGTCAGGCTTCTCGCCACGGCAAATTTGCTTAATTATGTTTTCTCTCTCCTCAAGTGGGTAGGGTTGCCACAGCCTGGCTGAAAAACACACTTCCTCTGGGTGTGTCTGCTCCAAATGGGAATGCAGTGGCCCTGTCTTCACTGATTTGCTGCAATTTCTTATTTTTACAAACCAGACTTGGAACCACTTGACAGAAAGTGACATGAATACTATGCAAATCAGCTATACCACCCAGAATCCTAGGGATGCTTTGATAACAGGACAGAAACACTGCCTTCAGCTCTGTCTTGCTTGTTGGAGCCTGGGGCAGGGGAACAGTGCAGGGTCTGGGTGTCGAAGGAGAGAGAGGGGGATAGAAGTAAAGATGTTCCTGATGCTCCACACTGTTCACGAGAGGGTCGGTCCAGGTTTGTCCGCCATGTTTTCCATGTTGTTGAATTTCTGGGACAGATTTAATGTCACTGTTATTAGATGTGTCGTCACCCACTGGTTCAGACCATGGGTGTGCTCATTTAGAACTGGCAATCCAGTCCTTGCAGTCAGGGGTGTTGTCCTTCCGGCACTCAGAGCCCAGGTGGGGACCACCTGGGTAGGTCATGTTGTACAGCCCCTCTCAGACCCCGGACAGCCACCCAGTGTCCGAGGCCAAATCCTCCTCAGGGACCATCTCACCCAACTCCCTCATTTTACAGATGGCAAAACTGAGGCCCGGGGGCCCAGCGTCACTCTGATTCAGTGAGCTGGGGTCCACATAGAGCTGAGAATCAGGGCCCTGTGAGCCTTGGCCCGGGAACTACCAGGCTGCTCTTCAAGAGTTTACAGAGAGTAGAGATGATATGAATACATTTTGTAAAGTCTCCGTCATCCTAAAAAGGAGAGAGACCAAGAAGATAGAGGTAGGGAAGGAAGTTATGTGTAACAGAGGGGTGGGGGTGGGTGGAGTGGTCTTGAGTTCAGGCTCTGAGATAAGACTCGACAGGGACCGCCACTCAGCTGATGTGTGGACTTGGCAATTTAACTCGCCTCACTAAGCCTTAGCCCTCATCTTTAGAACAGAGATAATAGTGCCTCCTTCGCGGGGTTGTGTAAGGATTAAGGGGGATAATGCACACACAGGTCCTGGCACACACCAAGTGCTTAATAAATGTTGGCTCTTGCTATAAGCCCAGAGCGGACATCCAAGGACTTGAATCAACTGCCAAGGCAACCGTCCTGGGAGACCTGTCCTTACGGCAAACTTCCTGCCAGCGCCTCTCTTCCAGCCCTGGGCCCTGGCTGGCCAACCCCCACCCCTCCATCCCTCCAAACAAAAGACAGTCATGACAACTTTAGTACTGAGCCCCATGGATCTTTCCAGAAGAGTGGCAGGGCACAGAACAGAAACGAAGTTGCAAAAGGACGGGGGATAAAGGGAGCTCGGCAGGCATTGAAAATCGGACGGGAGGGAGAGCTCCAAACAGGACTCCTTTCATCCGTTATCCCATGCCGGACTGTGAAATTAAGCCGTGATAAATGTAGGGAATGCGAAACACCATCCCCAGGGGCTCGGTCCTCTGTGGAAGTCACACAGGTAGCAGAATTGCTTTCCTCTCACCTCGCATAAGTCATCAGACAGCCCAGGTTAGTGCAAAAGCTTGTTTTTCTCCCCCCAGGACCATCAAAACCATGTCGCATGAAAGCTGAAGTCAGTGGCATTTGGATCACTGACTCTCAGCTTGGTTCCTGTACTATGGTCATTAATATTTATAAAGCTGACCCTGACTCAACAAAGAAAGATCAAGTAAGAGTCCATGTGAATTCCATGAGAAATACATTGGATCCGAGTCTCCGAAACTCAGCCATATATCTTTCCTGCATGTGAATCAAAACGCCCTATTTTCTGTCCATATCAGAAAATACAGTTCACTCTCTTCCTTAACTCCGGATCTACACTTTTCCTTTCGAGTCCCATTTATCTTCTTGGGAAACACAGACCCAAAAGAACAACAGGATAACATTTTCTCAAGACAATGTTTGTTTTGCAGAGTGTGTCCCTGACACTGGACACCACCCAGCTGCCGGGGACCCTGGAGGCCCAGAGACTGAGGTTCCGACACCACTGTTCAAACCTCCAGAGCCCAGCAGATCTTCGTCCTGCTTTCAGAGAAGTCATTATCCTCATTTTTCCCTTCTGGACCCTGCAGCTGAGCCCCTGGCCCCTCCCCCGAGACAAGAACAAACAGAATGTGTTCTCTCTCCCCCAAGATTGCTGCATCGGCATATATTTCCCACTTAGAGCTTTTAAGCATTTGACTTCCGCGTTTGTGAACACCCCCCAGTGGACTGTTAGGGTTTGGTTTAATCTCCAAGAAAACTGGCGTTAAAATAGACCTTTTCCCAGCAATAATAATCTCATTTACGATAAATTATTCTATTCTCAGTACCTTTGAGACACATGAGAGCTTTTATGTAATAGAGAAGCCATTTATTTCTGAATATTTTAATGCATGTTTCCATATTTTTCTCATTTTTTAATGCAAGGGCCATTGACAGTATCGTAAGAGAATGTCTTTTAAAAGCAAATTTATGGTGCATGTTCTAGCGGAGCAGACAGCTGCACCACCGCAGAGCCATTCTGCTGGAGGAAGCAAGGCAGAGATGTTCTCTCATTTACGTGCATAACAGAGTAACCTCTACAGAGAGAGACACTGTTCTCGGGTGAGTTGATAAGACGTGGGAGACCCCGCTTCCATTTGGGCTCCATCCTTTAATTTGCTGTATGTGCTTAGTTATTGCTGCGTCTCAGAGGCCTCTACTGAAATACAGGGGCAAAGAACTGGCGGCGGAGGAATCCAGGAGGACTATTGGGCAGAGAAAGTTAAGGCAGGGCCCTTGTGTGTTGACTAGCATAAGGGGCTGCTCCAAAAAGGCAGAGAATTGAGGAACAGGCGTTTGACTGTTTTGGTCCTCTCAACGTTCATCTCCAGGGCTGCCTGGTGGAATGCCGTCTCTCTGAAAAGCCACTGTGTGGAGGCCCTTGATGGGGAAGGTGGTCGCAGGGTCTGCAAGGGGCACAGTATCACAATCAGAACATACACATCCCTGGTGCTGGGATTTTAATTTATGCTAGGCTCTCAGGGCAGAAGATGTTCTGAGAAGTCTCCTTGGAGGTGTAATTCTGATAAACTGCCTGATTAAAAACCACTGCTTAGTGTAAGTATGAGATTTAGCCTCAGTTATATATACTCACCAGAGATAGGAAAGCAGGTCCTTTACATGAGCAATATAGCCCTTCTGGGATAAGAAACCAGCTCATGGATAGCTTCCCGATGTTCTTTTGATAAAATGCGCTGTGCATTCTCGGGACATTAATACGGCTCATCAGTAAGGGTTTTCTGCTGTCTGTGGGTCTAGCTAGTGCACAGTCACTCTGGAGAAACTAGGGAAGGGCTGGGTGGAGGGTCTACAGAGCAGGGATCTAGTTATAGTTCTGGAAAGCTGAGCTACTTCGGCCTTGGAGATGTCACCTTCCAAGCACCTGAAAAAGGGAGAGTGGATATAACAAGGTACGAGGTAAAGAAGCTGGTTGGAGAATGATTAAGAGCCACAGCCACGAGGCAGGATAACTCATGCAGTGCCTTCCTCCCACATGCCAGGCTCTGCGCTGCAGGCTCTCGCCGTGAGAACGCGGACCTCCTCTAGGCCCGGGCTCAGTTACGCTCTGTCTAATAGGGTAACCAGTGGCCTCGTGCAGCTACTGAGCACTTGACACGTGGTCAGTGTGCATGAGGATGTGCCGTGCATGTCAACCACACACTGGATTTTAAAGGTTTAGTACCAATGAAAAAACTGTAAGTTATCTTGTTAATAATTTTTGTATTGAAATATGTTGATCTGATCATATCTTGGATATTAGGTTAAATACAGTATAGTATTAAAATAACTCCCCTCCTTCTTTTTACCCTGTTAAAAGCAATGCCACAGAAAACTTGAGACGGCAGATGTGAGGCTTGCCTTCGCGGCTCTCGTTATACTTCTGTCGGGTAGCGCCGGCTCCGACTGGTAGTAAAACTCAGTCGGAGACAACGCTGAGGAGGGGAAACAAACAGTTCTTAGTTAAGGCGATGACTGATTCCCCAACCCAAATCCCTGGAGTCCTTTTCGGGATGGTGTTATGGGCTGGGACCATGACAAAAGGAGACTAAAGCAGGGAGCTGGAGTTGAGACTCTGCATTTTGGTGACTTGGGCAAGAAATCCTAGTACAACATAGCTACTTAGGGTGGGGACTCTGGAGACCAGCTGCCTGCGTTTGAATCACGGCTCAACCACTTCCTAACTGTGTATCCAAAGGCACAGTTCCCCCAGCTATAAAAACTGGTTAATTCTAGTGTCTGCCTCCAAGGGTTGGGAGAATTAAATGAGATGCATGGAAAGCGCTTAGTAAGTATGCACAGTGAGTCCAGCAATAAATATTGGCTGTTGCAGTATAAAGTTCTAAAGTCTGGCTCCCTGTGACCTTCACAGTGGCCTCCCCCCTCCCCAAGGGCAGTGAATCAGCATGTTTAGCACCTTTGAAATGCAGAAGTACTCCAGAGCAAGCCAGCTTTGTCCTGGGGCTGAAAGAACAGCAGTGAAAGAAAAGGGCTGGAACCTTGGGCCTTCTTCCTCAGAGAGTGGCAGGAAGTTGAGATTTGTGAGGACATCTCCCGTTCTCTCATCAGCCAAGAAGTTGCGGACAGTTTGACCCCCTTTGCCCGTGGTAAAGAAAGAATCCTTTGCCCTAAGTGGGTGAACCATCTTTCTGAGAAAGAGGATGTCCCAGGTCTCCCAGGACACCACACGGGGTACAGCTCCAAGGCCTGGCAGAGCAGGGCAGGCCAGCAGGGTACCAGGAACTGTATCGGATGCCGCGTGGGTGGGGCCAGCATGAAGAGCAGAGCAAGACTGGAGGGCTTCTGCTCACAGTGGTCAGGAGGGGAGTGGTCACAGAGGCCACAGAGCAGGAGGGACACTGGAGGTTTCTTGAGTAGAGACCCCTTGTCTTTATAATTCATTCATTGTCCTTCCCTGTTTTTGAAAGGGATGTTTGGAAGCCAGAGAGATGTACATGTGATTTCCCCATGCTTGGTGCATCTCCCGGGGATTCCTCTGAAGCTCAGGCCAAGATGACCATGGGGAGGAAGTTTTATTCTGGCCAGTGGAAGCCAGGAGCCCTTCAGAATGAGAGCATTGGCCGATTTGTTGCACGATGGAGGAGTCAGGTGGGGGTTCACCTTCAGTTGGAACTAAGGAGAAAGGGAGTTTGGGGTCAGACCTTGAGAATTGGTCTTTCCTTCCTTCCTGTTTCTCTATCAAAGATTATGTGGTGCAGGCAGCCTAGACTCTGAGCAGAGAAAAGCAGGCAGGCGCCTGGCTACTGCTGGCAAGAATCACAACACCCCGTCGAGGAAGAGATTCTCTACCACAACAGGGAGTCTCAAATTAGCCCAAGTCTTGGAGTGGTTTCCTGATAAGTGAAATGTAATCAATTATGATGGCTTCTTTTTGGGATGTTATATGTCTTGTTCCTTTCTCCTTGTTTACTTTGGATTGCCCCTGAGGTCAAGTGCGAAGTTGTTGATTTCACCCCAACTGCCCAGAATCCATGAGCACATCTGCAGCCCAGGACACAGCACTCAGCTGACCAGATGCACAACGTGGTGCTAAGTGAACCAAACCATTGAGGAGACACAATCTGGCAACAATCTTCAGCCATTATGATGTGATTTGTACTTTTTAAAATGACATTTTAATGTCTCCGGTTATATTTTGCTGCATTGAATGAAGAACAAACTGACAGTAACCAGAGGGGAAGGGAGAGCAGATAATGGGGGGAAAGGGGGGAAGGGTTGTCAAGGAACATGTATAAAAGACACATGGACAAAGCCAAAGGGGTGGGAAATGGGGATGGCTGGGGTGAGGGAAAATAGAGACAATGGTATTTGAACAGCAGTGAAAAAGAGGAAAAAATATTGCATGTAACTACTTACAGAAAAAGATAAAATAAAAAAATAGCATGTTAAACAAATTTAAACAATAAAGTGACATTTTCAAAAGAGATATGACAACACAGAATGTTGAGGCAACTTCAGTGGAAATAAATGGCTGCCTTAGAAAACTGGCTGGACAAGTAAATACATCACACTCCAGCAATTCCACTCCTGTGACGATGCCTAACGGAGCCATACGCACACATGCACCGGGGCATACGCACAAGAACGCCCACAGCCACACTATTCAAAAGCCAGTATGTGGACACTTCTTTTGTACAACTTCAGAATCGGCTTGGCCCCAGCTTGCTGTCACTACTGATTTCCTGCAGGCTCTGGCTTCTAGCAGGAGCCATGAGTAATGTCTCTGAAGGGCCTGCACCACACACATCGGACTTCCTGCAATGCAGCTTCTCTGACTTGGGATTTCCCTGGAAGGCTTTTGTATGCATGACCTGGAAGAACAGGAGAATGTTCTTGAAGGAATTCTGGTGGGATCATCCTCAGCCAATGGGAGGTAGAAGCCAATGGACAACAGAAAAAGATTTCTACTCTCTGTTCCCCTAGTGAATAGTTCTAAAGTGTATTTCATCCGTCCCCTTACAAGACGAGGGTAGGACAGAACAGCAGCTAACTGTAGAAGTGGTTAACTTCATAGGACATCCACATATTGGCCTCCATGCCTCTCCTATTTCACTTGCCCTGCCCTGCACACCTGCTCCCAGGAAAAATATTTCCACATAAAGTGTCAGCAGGCAAACTTCTGTCTTGAGCCTTCCTTTGGGGGGAACCCAGACTGAGATAGCTCAATTTGCAAACCACCCAATAGTAGAATGCATACATAAATGGTGGATATTTATAGAAAGAACCATGGAACTCATCCATTCCAAAAAATAGGTGGATCTCACAAATATAATGTCAAGTCAAAGAGGCTAGACATAAAAGGATATATACTCTAGATTCTATTGATACAAAGTTCAAAAGCAGGCAAGATCATAGTGTTAAGAAGTTGGGAGAATGGTTTCTTTTGGGGAGGGGGCAGGAGGCAGTCATTGGGACAGGCTAAGAGGGGCTTCTGGGTACACTGTCAGCATTCTCGTCCTTGAACTGGACAGCGGTGAGTGGAGTTCACTTTATGAGAACTCCTTGAGCTGGCCTTTTAGGTTGTGCACAATTGTGTGAGACCTGAACTTTAAAACAGGTTATAAAATCAAGAGAGAGTGATGACCAACCCTTTTTCCTTCCTCCACAGCAATGTGCAAGCCTGCTTCAGGAAGAGCACCATTCATTTCCTTAGTCTATTATAGGAGATGCAACTCCAGCCCCTTCCTCACCCAGGGGGTAACTTAAATAAAGAGAAGATGGCCCAGCAGGACTGTGTTTCTTCTAAACAGAGGGAGTTCTCTTTAGTTCCAGCCAGTGATAGTGGTGGGAAACTGGCACTCCAAAAAAAAAGCAAGTAGTCAAGCAAGAGAGGAAGGGTTAGGGAAAGATGAAGGGAGAGAGGAGAGGAGAAGGAAGGAAACAGGAAGGAAGGAAGGAAGGAAGGGGAATGGGAGGGCTGGGCAGGGAAGGGAAGGGGACATAAAAGCCCTAATTTGTAGTTTGGCCAATGCCCATGGTGTAAATAATCTAGTTATGGCCAATTTCAGACTATCAACTACTTAACAATTGGCTCACAACATTTCTGAACACTTTATAATTGGCTCCAGTGAGCCAGTCTGAGCTGGCCTCAGCACACCAGCTCCAGCCAGTAGCTGGCATATGTGAAAATGTTTGCAGTGCATTCTCATCTTGGAACTTTTCAAAAGAAGCCAGAAATCTGGATTTGTATGTGAAAACTCCTGAATTTTTAATGTTATCAACTAGTTCACATTTTTCAAAAACACTTTCCAAAACAGAAGAAAAAAAACACATCTGCAAATTAGATTTGGCCCATAAAAATGCCAGTCTTCGAACTGCGGTTTGTAGGCTAAATCTTTTAAGCACAGACAGTGTCTCAGGCTCACTGATGCAGCATCACCTCCGCATGGAATGGCGGGCGCACTCAGAGTGCCAGTATGGTGTGGTGAATGGAGTTCTACCTGGGGGCTGAGAAAAGTGCGTTCAGTCCCGGCTTTACTATAGAAATTGTGTTAGTTACCTGGGCCTCAGTTTACCCATCCGTTTTAGAATGCCTTTTGCAGAGATTTTCTCATACCGGAATTTACTAGTTTGTGTTAACAGCTACAAAAGCATGTGAGGCTGGCCTTTGGGACTAGACATCGCAGCATGGCAGGAACACTTCAGGGGCACCGGTCATGGGACAGCCATTGCAGGGTGGAAGGTCACTGCTCAAAGAGAGGGTGAGGCCACCAGTATGACAACGTCCGTAGGCCTGCTGGGGAGTCCTGTCCTGATGCTCTGTGTTACTCAGGCCTCTTGTCTTCAAGGCAGAACACATCCACTTTCTGCACACAACCTGAAAGGAAACAGGGAAGCAGGGGACTTCAACCTGGGAGTCTGTCAGACCTGGGCTTGCGCTGTGGCTCTGCCACTTCCTAACCAGGGACCTTAACCCTGCTTCCGTGGGTTCTCAACTCACAGGGGCTGTAAGAAGAAGCGTCAGCTGTTTAAAGTGTCTAACTCAGTCTCTGGCACACAGCGTCCAATCAATGTTACTTGCCATTACCATCACTATGATTTATCAAGGCATCTATTTAGAGGTGCTGGACGGCCGGCAGCCCAGATAGTCATTAAAATTTAATCTTATGTCTGCTTGTGTTTCATTTGGTCTCTGTTACTCTGTTATTTTAGATATCCAGCCAGAGCTAATATTTCTGCAAGATCCAGGCAGGTCTGGACATGGATACTCTGATCTAATCCAAGTTTACGAGCCCAGGAGTGCTCACAGAGAGATGCTGTAGCATTCTGCTGGAGAAAATTCACGTGCCAGGAGGAAAACCATTCAAACTTTGAATATCTGAGGAGGAAATTAGGTAGCTTAATCTGTGCTATTAATTTATTTCAAAGTCATATGGATAAGTTCCTTAAAGACTAAATCAGTAGCTATACTGGAGTTTGAGATAAAGGGAAAAATCAGTCATACTGAGCCTGTTTTCATTTAAAATTTTGATATTTCCTTCATCAAGAATTTTTTTATTAACTTTAATTTTTAAACCATTGCATTAAAATATTATATTGATTCCCACATATTTTGACAACCTTTAAATTTTGTTACTTCCTCCTCCTACTCCCAGCTCTGCTCACAGTACTGTGAGGACCCAAAGCCAACAGCCACTTCATAAAAGATTTTCTAAATGTTTTTGAGAATTTCTAGTTGAATTGAATCAAGACTGTGACTCAAGTCTCCTTGTATAACGAGGCAGGTTTTTGTGAAGAAAGCACAAAATGAGGAGCCAGAATGCCTGGTTCTAGCTTTAATCTGGGTGTTATGAATCACTTGAGCACAGTACTAGGTGTCTCTGAGACTCTTCCTTTAACTTTAAAATGAAGGTAAACACATGCATACATTTTGCAAGGTTGGAATTCCTAAATGTTTATTGAAATATTCATTTTGACCACTGACTTTTTGTTTTTTTGGCATCCCTATATGTGCAAGGAGTATTAGGAAGAGTTCTTGGTTGTTCATTGTAGCAACCGCAATTCTATTCACTGAACTATACTGGCCAGGACACAGAGTGCCTGGCAAGGCTAGAGAATTAGGCCTGGAGTCCACTCGGTAGGACCAGCACTCTAATTATTGCTCCGGGAGGGACACTGCTGTCACAGTGCTGCAGTGGACAGCCATGGGAACCACCACAACATCTGCAGTGTCTCTCTGTCACCCTCACTGGAAGTCTTCTACTGAGCACTCTTGACTCCATAAATGCTTCTCCTAATCAGAGTCCTGCATGGGTGCATCTGAGGAGGCCAGGCCCAGGCCTCTCTCTGGTCGCAAAGGAATTTGGGAAAATGAATTTCTGGCTCCTTCCTGGGGAAATAGAATCATAAATCTGAAAATTTTCAGACAGAGGAAGGCTTCTGGAAAGTACTGGGCAGCCATATGGCATGATGGATGTGCACTGGATTTTACAGGCGTAGCCTTCACGGGGATACGTGCGTACACGGGGGCAGGGGATTAAATGTACACTTGGAAAATCACCTCCCTGTTCCCTGAAGTCACACTCACGCTTGAAGCCCTCCTCTTTCCCAGCCTCTCCTGGAAGCAAACGTGTGCACGAGGGATCCGGCTGATGCTCACTCCTGATGTCCCCGTCGCTCACTCACACCCTTAGATTGCCCCATTTCCTTACCATCATCTGGTAACACCGTGACTGCCCTGCCCCTGGGGACGCTCTCTGGACTCATTAAGCCTGAAAATGCTCGGGAAGTGCATCTGCGAAGGCCCGCAGCCAACTGCCATCGCAGTCAGCATCCAGACACTCGGGCAGCAAACTGCTTTCGAGTTCTAAGCTCCAGGGCTCAGCCCATGCCTTTACTTCCACTTACCTAGCTGGCTAGACCCTCCACCTAGGACTCAAGCACTCAGAAGAAATGTCCTGTCTGCCTCCTTTTCAGAGATGACCGGTGCCCACAGCACCAGCACGATGAGGTGTGCTGTGAAATGAGACAGTGAGCTCCGTGGGGGGGTTTCCTCCTCTGAAGGCATCTGACTTCAGTTCTCTGATGCTTTTCTCTTCTTTGGCCCCTGAGAATGGAGCGCTGGCCTGAGAGGCAAGGTCTTTTCATTGGTGGAGCCATTAGTCTGAATTCAAATGGACAGCTGGCACCCGCTTCGGTTTGAAATTTGAGGCTGCCCCCATTGCGTGTGTGTGTGTGCGTGAGTGTGCACAAGTGTGCATGGGTGTGTTTAGTTGCTCTGCCCCCTGTTTTTCATTGTGACTTGATTGACACTGGACACCAGGACTTATCTTTGCCTTTCCCTCCACAATGACTCAGGAAAAATGCAGTTTAATGAATATTTTTGGAAATAACTGCTAATTTTATGCGATAATTTTTCTTTGCTCCTTCCTTCCATCCTTTCATCATAAATCAGGTGGTTTTCCCACCTAAACAATGTAATAAGTGCTGATTATATCCTAAGGGTAACATCACAAATGGCTATGTAATTAATAGTGTTGGTGAAAGATGTTTATTACAGAGGAAATGAATAAGAAAGCCCTTTTAAAAATACTACTTGAACAAATCAGGTAAACAGTAACCTCAGGGAAGACATTATTTTGGAAATACTCTGTAACATGAAGGAGCCTAGAACTCGAAGAAGAGCAGGTGACTCATAGGAGGAGAAAGTGGCAATGGGAACAACCGCAGGGACGCTGCGAGGACTCTCAGGCATGAGGTCCTGAGGTCCCGGCCAACCAGAAGACACCAGTGCTGGTCCTTCGTTTTATCTAATTTCATTCCTGACACAAGGGCAGTTAATTGAGAATACAATTTATAGGTTTATTAGACTTCATACAGCTTGTCTTTTGACTCACATATGAGACCAAGAGAGGAGAAGAAAAAACACACACTTCAGCATGATAAGCAAGAGTTGAAAGAAAGTGGGAGAGAGATCAAAGTGCGTGTCTCACCACGTACAAGGAAGAAATGAGCTGGCGTGGCACTCACCAAAGTAGGAGGGTTACCATTATGCTTCTGCTGGTGTCTGGGCTCCTCCTGGTGTGGGCCGGGGCCAGGTCCTGTGGGGCCTTGCAGAACGTGGGTGATGAGAAGAGCACGGGTGTGATCGGCTGCGGTTTACATTCTTGAAAAGATCCTTCTGGCTGCTGTGTTTGTTGGGGGTCGAGAATAGAAAGTGGACACTGGTCTGGGCAGTGTCAGGGGAGGTGGTAAGCAGTGGTTATCTGCTGGATGTATCTTCCAGGTAGAGCCATCAAGATTAGCTGGTGGTTGGTGGCACCTTCAGCCCTGTGGATTGGTTCACTGCAGAAGGGTAGAAGGTAAAATAAGGAGGAGGCTCCTTGGCTGGAGTGTATGGAAAATGTGGATGCTGGGAGTCCTTCATTCAGGGGCCTATTGTCCTTGTTGACTCTCAGTGGCCTGGGGAACTTCAGGGTTGTTGACTGGACTCATCCCTTGGCATGATGGGAGAGAATGGTCATCATTCGAGACTTTTACTCAACAAATACAGGGTAGGGTAAAAGTAGGTTTAGAGCTGTTTGTATGAAAAATACTACAACAATTAACAAATAATAATACAAGAATGAAAGCTGTTTTTTGTACTCACAACTGTAAACTGACTTTTACCCAGCTGTATTTATTGTGTGCCTCCTGTGTACCATGCACAGTGTTGAAGAGACACCGGCTGATACATAAGGTTTCTGACCTCATGGAGCTTACACTGTAACTACTAAATAGCTTTATGGACCTGAGTGTAAAATTTCCCTAACTTGTGCTTTCTCACTTCTCAGTTTTTCTCATGTCATTTACTCCTGTTGAAATGCTCTCCTTCCTCTGAGGTCATTTTCACCTTTCAGAGAGGCCAGGTGTCTTCTTCATGAAACCTCCTTGATTTTCTACCTTCAATATTAAAACCTTTTTTTATTCCTTTCCTGTAGTCCTCATTATTCTGGAATATGCTCTTTATACAAGGTCTGTCCAGAAGGTATCCAGCCATGTACTATAAAAAATAAAGACATTTATTGAAGAAGATACAAGACACATTGTACATAAGACAATGACGTCTCAGTACTCTTCAAAGTAGGCACCTTGGGACCTCACACAGTTCTCCCAGTTGCCGTCAGCTGCCTGTCATGTTTTCCTGAATCTTATCAATGGTCTGAAATCTCTTCCCTTTCAAAGGTAATTTTACTTTTGGGAAAAGCAAGAAGTCACAGGGCACCAAATCTGGGCTGTAGGGAGGCTGAGTCACTTGGGTGATTTGATGTTTCACCAAAAAACTCTGCACGAGATGTGATGCATGAGCAGGCGTGTTGTTGTGATGAAGCTGCCAATCACCAGTTGCCCATACCTGCGGCCTTCTGAATCATCTGAATAGTTTCCACAGAAGAATGTTCAAACTTAATGCAAAATCTGATGCAGATTCGTTGCTCTACTCACTTAGTCATTTTGAATGCAATGGCTACACAGTACACATGCTCACTCAACGGCGTCTACTGCCCCCCTGACTAGTACAGTGAAGTCGTCATTGTTCACTCATGCGCACTCCAGTCCACTCTCCTTGGCTGCCAGGTTACATCAGTGTGGTGCAAACCACTCTCATTATATTAACAATGGCTGGGCCTTTTTCCAGACAGACTTTGTATATCTGACTTACTGCTCTTACTAAACTGTAAATTCCTAGAGGACAAGTATAAGTCTGGCCACGCATCTTTACACGGCCCATTCACATACTTGACAATCAGGAAGTGACAAAAGAAAGAATCAACATACTTTCCTGAAGGAGGGAGTACAAAAATAAAAGTGCAAAGGGTCAAGGCTTAGGCAGTTTGATAGGGTAGAAGCAAAGAGAATTCAGAGGAAAGAGAGACAAGGAGCAGTGTGGAAAGAGCAGGTGCAGGAGGAAAGAGTATTAAGGAAGGGGAAAGCGGTCACTAAGGTGAGTCCCTGCAAGGATGAGGACACTGGATATCAATGATAGGACATTGGGTGATGGAGCAGAGGCCAACTTGTGGGAGGCCAGCAAATGGATGCAGTGAAAGTGACCAGACCAAAGCAGCTGAAACTTTCTCCATGTACTATTTACCCACAGGAGTTGGTAACTGCCATTCAAGACGTCTCTATTTCTCAGGGGCCAGTGCAGGACACAGAAACCACGGCAGACATTTCAGACTGGGAGTGCCGCAGGAGCAGAAGTCAGGAAGCTGCCAATAGACTTTGGGTTTCAAGATCAACCCACTGGTTGCATCCAGAGAACAGGCTGCCGCAAGCTGTGAGCTGCTGTTTGGACACTCACATCTGTTGGAGTTGACTCGTCGGCCACCACCAGAGAGGACAGCTTCTGCTTCACATCTTCCATCCAAACCTCATGCCAGGGCAGCTCCCAGGAAGACTAATTCTCACATAGGGTTCTGGCTGCGAGGAGGCCTGGAAGAGCTCTTTTCAGCCTTCCAACCTCTCCTTATAAAAGAGGGCAAAATGGGGGTTGAGAGCACTCATCCAAAGATGGATGTAGCACAGCATCCTAGGTGTCAGCTGAGAGGTGAGGGCCACTGCCAGGTTCCTGTTCCTTTGAGTGGCAGTTGGCTGTGCCTGGGCTACCAACACAAACATTCTTCAGGAAACATTTCCCTTCTCTTGCCTCCAACTTCAGGATTCATGTCTCCCTCCTGTGCAAGTTCATTGCATTTTTTTTCTTATAGTATTGATTACATCCTCCTATGCTTTATTGTTAATTAGGTATATCTTGTTCTTCCTTGCCAGATGACATTTTCCAAAACATACAAGGGCTCATGTCTTAGTCCGTTCAGGCTGCTCTAACAAGAATATCACAGACTGGGAGGCTCATAAACAACAGAAACTTGTTTCTCACAGTTCTGGAGGCTGGGGAGCCCAAGAGCACGATGCTGGCAGGTTAGGTGTCCGATGAGAGCCAGCTTCCCTGCTGATGGCTGTCTTCTTACTGTGTCCTTATGTGGTGGAAGGGACAAGGGAGCTCTCTGGGATCTCTTTGATAAAGGCACTAATTTCATTAATGAGTGCTCAGCCCTCATGGCCTACTCATCTCCCAGTAGCCCCATCTCCTAATACCGTTACCTTGGGGCTCAGTTTTAACATATGGATTTTGGAGGAACAGAAACACTCAAACCACAGCAGCTTGGAATGGACTTTAGTCATGAAAGTGCTCTGTTATCGCTATTAATATTGTCTCAATTCACATCACCCCTAAATCTTAGTAGTCCTGTGGGTGTTCGGTCTTGGCTTGCTACATGAATGAGTGGATTAATGCTCTTTGTAAACAGTAATTCTTCCTTCTGGGGTCCCACCCCCACCCCAACAGAAACACACACACAACACACTCTCTTCCAGAGCTCCCCTCACATCAGCTCCCCTACCCCATGTACACATTTCTGGGTAAATAACCGTGAGCACTACTTTACAAAAAAAGTGAGGACATGTGTTTCAATGAAATAAGATGCTTAATTTTCCCGGAGTGACCAAAACGTTATCAGGCCACACTGACTCCAGGGAGTGACCGACTCTAAGTTGCCAGGGGTTGACTGGCTGAGGAGGATTTGCAGCCACACAGCTGTTCCTTACTCTGCGTTTTGGGGAATATTGCTAAAGATTAATGAAGGCTTTACTGACATCAACATCCTCTCCCTTGTCCCACGCAAGACCTTAGTTTGGCAGTTAATACTTCTCAAATTAGCTTTCTACTGAGTTGCTGCAACATGCTTTTATAAAACTGAATACAGTTTACTGAAAACTATATGAAAACTTTGTACTCTGAAGTTCAATCACATCAAACACATATTCATTAGCTGCCTGTGTGGCTGCCTAAGATGATCTTCCATATGGTGAGGGAAGCAGAGAGCCCTTCAGGGAGCAGGGGCCAGCCCTTGTCCCTTACAAGAGAGGCAGTGTGGTGTTTTATGTGTTCCCAGTGCCTCGAGGGTGTTTTCTCAGTGTCATGGGATGCAATGACAATACAGTGGCAGCTGAATGTGGAGACGAAGTCCAGACAGTTTGATCAGTGTCTCTCTGACTGAGGTGGCTGCTGTGCCAGTGTATAAATTTAGTTCCAGCTGGAAGTGGGTACTTGCTGTGTTTGAGGGCTCTTGACATCGACTTCTTCAATGAAATCTAGAGCAAAGGTGAGTCCATGGAAGGGCTGCTGGGAAAGTGGGCTTTGTCCTTAGGGAAGAGACTGTGTCCTCTGAGTGGGGAAGAAAGCCCACGGCCAAGCCGTGCAGGCAGAAATGAGGTCCAGCAAGTCCATGGGATTCCCACGCCAGCCAACCCGCTTTCCAGTGACAGTCCCCCCTCATTTGTCCTCTCAGGTCAATGCAAATGCCAGAGAGGGAGTCAGCTGGCTCCTTCTCGCCTGCCTGTCTCCAGCTCAGTTTTGAAGGTCCTCCAGGGCTTTTCAGCAGCCGACATTCATTCCCTTGTCTGAAAAGGAGCAGGGTCTCCAGGGGAGCCTGGCAGGATGAGTGCCAGGGACGCTGAGGAGGATACGAGTTGGAACAAGAATTCAGCCCCATGGTACCCCACCAGGATGTCACTGCTCCGACCGAGCTGGCCTATGCTACAGAGCCCACTTACTAACCATTAACTTGAATTATTCATCACCTCTCACAGGGAAACAAAGGGCAGAGTCATTTCATCTTCCCCAGAACTGATCAGCTTAGTCTCTGACCTCAGGGAACCTTAAAATTCACCACTGGCATCCTGAACTCTCCCAGGCACCTTGGGAAGGGACAGCAAAGGGCCACGTCACCTTCCCTTTCCACACGGGCTGAGTCCTGCTGAGTGGGTGTCTCTTCCTACTTGGTGGTGCAGGCTGAGCTTTGTTTCCTCCTCTTCTCACCACAGGCCAGGTCCCCAGGGTTCCCCTTGGATGGCCTTGACATCTAATAGGCACCAGGAACCGGGACAAATGTCCGGCTTTGACTCTAGCGCCATGCTCAGCCTCCTGCCCCCCTCCCCAGCTTTCCTTTGGAGAAGTTCCACGCTCCTGGTCCTGGATGGCCCGCTTCACACAACCACAGAAAAGGGAGAAACAAAAGGGACTTTGTCCCCATCACCACTGAACTTAAGCCCTCTTCCAACCCCACCCCCTTCTTGCAACCCAAGTTTTTGATCCCTGCTTCACCAAAGACAGCGAATCCATCTGGCAGATCCTGCCTCGAAATTTACCTGAAGAGGTGCCCGTGTCATCCCACATCACCCACCCCGTTCCTGACTCGAAGGAATCTTTCCTCTGGGCTACACCTTATGCCTAAGCACCCCACCCTCGCTAATATCTGCTCACTCTGTTCCACCCCCCCTTAGAAGCAGGCAGTGCAGCACGCCCCCGGGGAGCTGGAGGCTAGGGGCCAAGCATTGGTGTGGCCACCTTCCAGCCATGTGACAAAGGGCTGTGGCACGCAGCACTGGGGTAGACAATTGTCTGGGTTTCTGGTGATTAGAGGGGCATGTTACCAAGACAGAAAGTCTTAGGTCACATTCTACAGGGGCAAAGGTTTATCAACAAGCAGGCACAAAATTGTCCCCCGCCCCCACCTGTGTTTCAAGCCCGGTGTGGCCCTGCTCAGTCCCAAACACTCCAACAAGTGCCTTGCCCGAGAGCCACTTGGAGGCTGATCAGCGCTCTGAGAGCAGCACCAGCCAGTGGGGCTGGGGAGAGAGGTCTGTGGGGCAGGACCAGCTCTGGGGTGTGGACTCCTGAGCAAGAGCCTTCAATTGCACCTACCTGCCCAGAGGGGCAAAGTTAACTTACACATACAAACGTCACACGCAAGTTTATGCTGAAATATCTTAAAGCAAATCATCATGCAAACAGCCTAACAGGAAAAGGCTTCTCTCTGGGCTTCAGCTTCTTCACTCTGGCAAATGGCCATAATAATGACCTACCTTATAGGGGTGCTGGGAGGAGTGAACGAGTTAATACACATAAAACATTTAAAGTAGAGTTAGACACATAGTACACACTCAAATTTTTTGTTATTGTTACATTTCTGTGACGAATTCTTTCTTAGACCTTGCCTTTCCATCCGTTACAACCTCTTTGCTGCAAAACTTCTTCAAAGACTAACTTTCCCTGTATGTCTCTATTTGACCAACTCTATATTATATTAATTTTCCACTTGATTCTACCCTTTCGTCATCATTTCTTAATTAATCCCTCAAACATTTGTTAAACTTCTAACACATGTCTGGGACATGCTGTGTGTGTGTGCAGGTGTCGGTGCAAGAGACATATCTGACGCAATGCGACCCTCTAAGAAGCTCAGGATAGAGCTAGAGAAAAGAACGCATAGGTATAAACTCCTTGGAGGCCAGGGCCATGTCTTAAACGTGATTTTAAAGTAGAGGCAGGGCTGTTCATTTGTCACAGGTGGACGTGACTCACTACCCTTGGTAGAACACACATCAACATCTTGCTGTTCCTAAGAGTCGGGAGGTTCTAAAACAGGGGAAATCAAACAGGGCAGGACTCTCTCAATTCAAGGGTGTTTGTTTGACATCAAAAACTTTTCCATATCTCAAGATCCAACAAAAAGTAAAATCCCATCAAGTGACCAGTTTTAGTAAAAGTTGAACTTTTCTTCGAGCAGCAGCGGAATTAGTGATTGCCTGACTTGACAGTAAAAGCCACACCTGGGACACCACGTGGAGTGTCCTTGATATCAAGGCCACAGGTCAGGGTCTAGTCAGGGTCTGGGCCATGTGCACCTCCAGGAGGCTGAGACAGCAACCCCCAAATTCCATGGGAAGGTCACCCCCAGGGGATGGTAGGGTGATCTATCTAAATCATTCCCTAATTTGTCTTTGTTCAGAAAGAATTAAAAAACGAACATAGAAATGGTTAAGACTATCAAAACAATAAGTATTAATATTTTGCCTTAGGAATCTATGCATATTTGGTATTTTAGATGTGTGAACATGTAGGATAATTTGGCCTGAGTTATAAACAGGTTAAGTATTGAAATTCTGATTTAAAACAAGTAACAGTAATTTAGACTTTCAATTTTAAGTTGAAATCTCACTGTTTTATATACTATTGAAGCATCTAAGAAAAATTAAGCTTCATCACACTCATAAGATTGTGATTTGTTAATTCTTTAAGAGGTTATTTGCATGCTCAGGACTTTTTTTTTAAGTCAGGCAATTGAGTTACTTAAAAAGGTAATCAAATATATTAAATTTATATATGTAGTTTTAAATGTTTAAAGTAGTTTAACTGAATTTGTAAGTAATACAACGTATTAATCTAAGGTCTTCCAAAATGATTTTTAAAATTTTCCAGATTTACCAATCTTAATCTGTGTATAAATAGAATTTAAGATGAAAAACTTCAGCTTTAAATGTGTAGCTTGATTAGTGTCGCAACGGGAACCCAAGAAGTGAGTCCAACAGCCCTTGCCTATTCCCGTCTGACGGCCCCCTTCAGTCCAGACTGCATCTGCTGCGGACCAGTCCACCACAGCCGGCACTCCAGCCTCCTCCGCTCCTGTCCCAACCTGACCCGCTCCCCGGCTCCATGCACAGAAACCTCACATCCTTCAGCGAGGAGCACAAACAAACCCTCCTTTGCCAATTTTCCTAATACTAGTGGCCTCCTGTAGTGTT
This sequence comes from Desmodus rotundus, assembly GCF_022682495.2. Taxonomy (NCBI): domain Eukaryota; kingdom Metazoa; phylum Chordata; class Mammalia; order Chiroptera; family Phyllostomidae; genus Desmodus; species Desmodus rotundus. Next base: position 202,402,159 of record NC_071387.1, read on the forward strand.
GTTTTGCTGCGCTCTCATATTAAGAGACCCCTTCCTCCCCTGGGGGGTGAAGAGGGAGGCAGGAGGTAAAGGGACAGAAAGCCCCTGCCCTATATAATTGCAGAGAAGTAAGCCCTTGGATGAGTTGCACTGCTGCGGCCAGTGGTTAATGAGCAAAGGGACCTGGGCAGTGTGGTGTGGACAGCTTTCTTCCTGGCCCTGCCTCAAGCTTTGGGTGACTTTGAGCAGCTCACCCCTCTCTTTGGGACCTCCTTCTCCAAATCCACAAAACAGGCGCTGAGATGTAAGCTCCAAGGCAGCAGCTCTCAAACTTCTTGGTCTTAAGACCCTTTAGCACTCTTAAAAATAATTAAGACTCTCAAACAGCTATCATTCTATCTATGGGGTTGTATCTATGGATCTTTACCATAATAAAGATTAGGACTGGGAAGTCTTTAAAACATATGAATCCAAAGCACACATTCTCTTTGTCATCGGAGCAAAGATGTCATCGTATGTCATAGAGCCTCTGGAAAAGTCCACACTACACTTGAAAGAAGCCAGAATATGTCACCCCAGAATGTGCCTCTTTGACATAAAAATTATTTTGAGCTGAAGGCAATGAAGAAGCAGTAAACACAGAAAAAGCTCCTTGGTCTCTACCTAAATGAAGGCTGTAAAATCTCCCGGGCCTGAAGACTGTCATCAGCCCAGAGAGGCCTCCAGAGTCTGCGGTCAAACCCGGTTCAGCTAACCCTTCTCTTTCCAGGCACTTCTTCAGCATGCCTACGCACAGCGCAAACATCTTCGTCCTATCAGTTCTTCACAAACTTATTATTTCTTTGTCTGAAGGGTATAAAAGCTTCCTGCTCTGGCCAGTTCTTTGGGCTTTATTCTCTTGTGAAGGCTCCCACACACATAGGAAAATTCAGCATCACGGGTGGGCTTTTCTCCTGTTAATCTGTCTGTGTGAGTTTAATTTTCAGACCCAGCCGGAAACCCTCACCCAAGAGGGCAGATGGAAATGTTTTCCTCTCCTCCACACTCTTAGAGAATAAACATTTAGGAAAAAATCTTAATATCATTATGGAAATAGTGTTAACCTCACAGACCTCACAGTGATGCCCTCCCATCATAAACGCAACTTGGAGTTTCATTACGGAAAGAGCAAACTGAGGAGGTTATTATTTTAACTTTTAACTGCAGGGGCCACTTCACACACTCTCATGCTTTCTCTTTGACCTTCAGAGCTGTGGGGACCACAGGCGGTGGCTGTCCGAGAACTCCCTTCGTTTCCACTTGCCAACAGGGTGTCTCAACAGGCCTGAGAGGGTCCCTCCCACCTGCCCGTTCCCGCCAGGCCCCGCCCAGAGTCAACACTCCAGGACACAGCCTGTCCTTGTGAGGACTGGGCAAACCACACAGAATAACTTCTGGAGCCGCTGGGAAGCGACTGGCATTTCCTTAGACCCAGAGGACCCAGCGTGCCTTCTGCCCAAACAGCCCTGGCTGGCAAACATCTAAGCTGGTGGTGCGGGCTGGAGTGCTGCAGGGGAAGAGATGAAATGGACCGTGCGGGCAGCACTGGCAGATGCGAGATGAGGTCACGGAGAGGGGCAGCCATCGCCACCAACAGGGGCTGAGAGCCCCATTGCTGCCGGGGTGCCTGGGCGCCTGGCACAGACGCCCGCTGCCTGCTCTTCGGCTCTTCAAGGACTCTGGGCCCCAAGGGCTCAGAGGATAAACCACGTCTCCTCCCCAGTCCATCATGCACTTTTCATACCATATCTTTTCACTGAAATGGCCGCGCCATCGAGATGCTAGCACTCCAGGGGGCTGGCTAGCTAGCCATGCCATGTCCCACCCCACCACCTGCTTCTCTAGTAGAGCTGTGGCCACTACAGGATGAGTGGCCAGGCACACTGCAGTCGGGACACCAACTGCAGGCCATCGTGACGTCAGGTCCACCTGAGCATGCTCTGGAGGATGAAATGTCTTCTAGCTCAGGGTCTCTCTGTTTCACCTTCTCTTGGAAAGCCAGTCAAGACATCCTGACACCAAGGCAAGACAGCCCAGAAGTGACGATGGGCCCAACGCCACCCCCACCAAATCACAGAGGGCTGACACCTCCTCCCCACGCACCCCCATTCTGCATTCATCTCCCACCACCTAGGACAGATATAGGGAAACACTTTGTTTCGGGCTCTCCTGACGTTTGCAGGGAAGCTCTCGGTCCTCCTCACAGCTCCTTAAGTTAACTTACACAATTTCTACTGCAAGTTTAAGTAACTGATAAACATATACCTTCGGACACTTCGACTTTTAAAATTGTTAAATCACTTGATTAAATGTATTGAATACCCACCTTCATCTATTCAAAAAGCTCTTTATCAGAAATAAACTCTTTAACAGCCAGAAATTTTCCATCATTTATTATTCCTCTTGGCACCTATATTCCCATCTATGTTACCCACAGAATTTTACCTTAATGTGATATACTTTTAAGCTAAAAAGTTTTTTATTGAACATCATTTCATAATTCTTGATAGCAAAATTCTACACTGATTTATCATTATAATTTATATTAGTATATAATTGGGTAAAATAAAATAATTATAATATAAAAATTTAAAAATAATCATTACACATAAAAAAGGAAACTTTTTTTTAAAGATTAGTTCATGCATCATGGATGGATATTGCTTATTGCTAGAATAAGACAATGTTTTGTGGAAATACCAGCACTAAATGTGCAGGAAAGTTGAAGCAAGCAGGAGACTGTTACCCACACTTAAGAAACAAATATGGATTTATAATTCACGAAGATCTTTTGTCATGAAGCTGAAGAAAACTGTTTCCTCATGAGTTTGAGTAAATGTTTGAGAAAATACTCTATATAATTTATTTTGAAACTATAATCTTAATCTTTCACTTCCTCCTACTTGAAATCAATGCAAAATATGGACTTAAGACACAGACATCAGTACTTCAAGGTGCCTAGAGGACTCCTGGGAGGCTGTCCCCATCAGGAGTGGCGGCCCTCGGGACAGGTAGCCCTCCCTCTTGAAAAGAGCCTCAGCAAAGGGGGATATGGGAGACGAGAACTCTCCTGGCACCGAGGTGTGCCTCGGAGGGGTCCATTTCAGAAGTGAGCACATGTGGAAAGGAACCTTGTCTCAGAAGGCCAAGCCAAGAGCTGGGATGAGATGGGGCTATGGACTGTGGCCCTGGTGGAATGCATCCGCCCTTCAGCAGGGGAGGCCTGGCAGCATGAGCCTGGAAGGATTCCAGGCCTGCTGTGCATCTTCCTTTAATTTCCTTTGAGAATGGAAGTGTTTACCATGATTGTCCCGTCTCTGTCTCCCACGGTGTGTTGACTGTGTGCAGAGCATACAGCTTGTCTCATTTATAGGTTTTGGATCCAGAGGAGCCCCAGACAAAGATGTGTCTCACCTGCACTTGGAGTTGATAGAAATCACAAGATCTGGGGCTCTGAACCTCATGCCATAGTTGAATGAGACTTGTGAGGGTCCTCAGAGAAAGAGAATATATTTTGCATATGAGAAGGGAATAATTGGAACTGGGGCGGATGGCTGTGGTCTACCTCTGTGGTAATGGCTACCAGTGATTCATACTTTCAGGTCACCCCTTCCCATGTTGACTTTGAACTTGAACGTGTGACTTACTTTGGCCAGTGGGATATCAGCAAATGTAAAGCAAACAGAAGCTTGAAGAGCCATGTATACATTAGGGCTTGCCCTCTCTTGCTGCTTCCGGAGAGTCTTTCCACCACCATATAAAGAAGCCCAGTTTAGCCAACTGGAGGATGAGAGATCACGTGGAGAGAGGCCCCAAGCTGTCCCAGCCACCCAAGCTGAGGTCTCAAAGATTTGAGTGAGTGCCACTCCACCCAGCTGGTCCAGACCAGAAGAAACATCCATTTATTCCAGAGAATCACGTTTGTTGTGTCAAGTTGCCAAGTTTCAAGGTGGCTTTTTAAGCAGCTTATACAGGGAGGCTCACGCAGGGATGAGTCCAGGATATGAAAGACGGGGGGAGGTGACCCTGAGGTAGAAAAGCTCTGGGAAGAGTGGACCCAGATTCACGGAGGGGGACCATACTGTGAAAAATGAGGAGCCAGGAAGAAGAAAATGACCAGAAGTCAAGTCCAATGGAAAAGTTCAAGATGGAAACTGGAGCCTGGCAACAAATTTGAACGTTTGTGGGATTAAGAAGAGGCAAAGCAGTGGGAGAAACGAACAGGTCAGGACAAGAGATTCAGAAATACAGCTTTGAACAGTCGAAAGACGCAGGCCCTCCTGTGAAGCCTTTAACAGGGAATGAGCGTGATGTGCAGCAGAAACACTGCAGCAGAAGCTGGGACGGTGCAGCCCTGACATCTGCGTGCTCACCAAGAGCCCCAGGAGTTTTCAATGTGTAATTTCTCCCCAGTGACGCAGCCTACACATCAAGGGGTACCGGAAGGGGTAAACTTTGTTAAATTGCCAACATTCCTGTTACATCCTTTCCCCAGAACAATGGGTGCTCATTCACCTCAAACATAACCAAGGATGATCAGTGAGTGATTCTCAAACCTAGGTGCACATTAGAATCATCTGGAAAACTTAAAAAAAATATGAAGGCGATGGGGGAAGACTCTGAAAGTGCTGATGTAATCCCTAAACCAAGAGCCCATCAGGTTTCTGAGAAACGAGTAATAAATCTCTGTGAACTTCCTCCTTTTCATATATTTTGCCATTGATCTCAACTGATGTTACACTCAAAAGAGCAATGCTAGGAATTTTTGTGACTAATGGCTGTTTCTGAGTCAAAAATGAAACAGCACTTATTTTCATGATGTAATAAAAGTCGGGGGAACATTAATTCAGACCCCATGAATCAGTGAGTGTGATCATCCGAAGAGTCTGAAGTCATCTATCAAAAGCTATTTTGCTTAATTTGTTAAGCAAGATTTCAAGATGTGTATTAAAAAAGATTTGGTAATAGAAATAAGCAAAGCCAACCGGAAATGTAAGACAATAAGGAGTAGTGGGGAGCTGTGACAAGTCAAACTGGCAGGGCAGGGTGGGGAGAACTTCTGCAGTGGCCACATGTAAAAAGGATTGAAGGTCGAGTTAGCCCGCAGGCTGCCAGAATGTAGACGTCTGAGTCTTAACAGAAACCACTTCATACAGAAGTAAACATAAGCATGGGATTACAATAGGTGAGGGGCCAGGGAAGGGTTTAGGGGAGGGGTGACCATGGGCATAGTTTAAAAGCTGAGAATTTTATTTTCACATTTTAAAATAATTTAAAAATATTTCAAGTGTTTTTACTGAAATGACTTCACTTGCAAATACATTACAAATAAAGACTTTCTGTGCACTCTTCGCCCAAATTCTCCAAATGTGTTAATATGTAATATAACTTCTGTAAAATAATCAAATTGAGACCTTTTTTCTGATATAATACTGTTACGTAGTCCACAGACCTCATTCAAGTATTACCTATTGCCCCACTAATGTCCTATTTCTGGTTCAAGACCTAATCCAGAATCACACTTTGTACTTGGTTGTCAGATCTCCTTAGTTTCCTTGAATCTGGAATTGTTTGTCTTTGTCCTTCATGACCTTGACATTTTGGAAACTGTTCATCCATTGTTTTGTAGAATGGCCCTCAATTTGGATTTGCCTGATGTTTGCTCATGATTTAAAATTAGGTCATATATTTTGGAACGAACACCACAAAGCTGTCCTGTGTCCATCCGAGTGCATCGTGACTAGAGGCGTGTGGTGGTGAGCTGGTCCACTATGGGGATGAAAACTTTGACCACTAAATTAAGGCGGCACCTGCCACGTTTCTCCATTATAATGTTGTTGAGGGATATTTTGAGATTATTTAAATATCCTATTTCTCATCATAATTTGTCTGTGAATTTTAGCATTTATTGATGAATCGTGTTACTGTGGTAGTTGTCAAATAGTAAAAATAGCTCCAGCAGTTTCTGTCTTTATTCCTTCCTCCTCTGGTTCTGAGGGGAAGAGCAGAAAAAAAGACCTTTGATACCAGGATTGCATGTCAGAGTCCCAAGGTTTACCCTGATTGGACTGTTTGGATCATATGATCATTCTAAACCAATGGGGAATGGGGTATGTTTCACCTAAGCCAACCCATGCCCACCCACATGGGTGGTGTGTGGCAACAGTAGACATCCAATTGAAAACAGCATATACCCTTAGAAAGGGAAAAGTGGATTCTAGCTAGACAACTAATAATAACCCATCACCAGGCCTTTTCAATTAAACTTGTCACCTGCTTTTTAAAAATAACTGCATATCACCGTTTTTTTTTTAAATAGCAGTAATCTCTATCTGAAATTATTTTATGTATATGTCTCACTTCGGAGAATCTAAGGTTCCCTGAGAATAGGGACCTTACTTGTCTTGTTCATTTCACTTGTAATACAATGCCTGACATTCAATAAATATTTGCTTAATGGATGAATGAATGTATTGTGTTTACCCTGCATCTCTGAGACCTTTCAGTGTGATGTCCCAAACCTCCAGGGCATGAATACTTCATTTGAGATGCTTGGGCTTTTAAACCATCACAGCTGGTAGGTGGACGTCCAAAACCTGAACTCATACTTGCTGACTCCACACTGTGCATTTCCGACTATTCCAAGCTGCCCCAATGTGTTAAACTAAGTCCTCAGAGCTTTAGCACAGCTGTGTTCAGAATACATGAAGGAAACACATAAAATATGCTGACAGCGAGTGTCCAGATAATAATTTGGAAGATTAACAGAAGCCTAAGACATGATGGAAATTTGCTTTTCTGATCTTGGGCTATCAACATTCTCCCAGTTAAAATCATGTTCTGCCTAACGGTATATGAAGGGATGGGACTGATCTGTTGCTGGTCTAGTTTCCCATTTTGGGGTAGCAATAATATAAGGCACAATATAATTTTGTTTATTGAATGTTGCCTTTATTGAAAAGAAACCCTTTTTATCTGACAGTGTTAGTAGAGAGGCCTGATCAACAGTAAAGAGAACTAACACTAACTAATTGTCTCTATGCTTCATTCATTCATTCACTTACATCTTTTCATTTGTGTCCATTCATTGACTACTACGGAATACCAGCCATGTGGTGGGCAGCATGCGAGGGGCTAGGGACACAGCATGTGGCTCAGGCGGGGGAGACACTGTAGTGCACTGATGAAGATAATGAACTCTGGGGTCAGAAAGATCCCGTTGTGTTTATTACCAGATGGTCCCTATCCTCAAGTTGCTTACAGTGAGTAGAGGAAACAGACTTAATTTTCCCCCAAATGCTCTGAGGTAAGTGTTATTTCTCCCATTACACAAGCAAGGGATTTGAGAGTTTCAATAGTTTACCCAAGTCCTCACAGAGAGAGTAAATGAAACAAAATTCAAAATCCAAAGATATGCGAGTCTGAAGCCCGTGTTCTGTCTGACGACCTGGGTGGGAACTTGAGAGACAGTGGTTCCAGTCCCTGTTTGGGACCAGTGGTCCTCAACCCTTGAGAGGTTTTATAACTCACCCCGCCCCAGGACCCGGTACTGATGCAGTTAACTCAGCCTCTCAGGATGGAGTTTCCCCAGGGGGGTCTGAGGGCACCCAGGCTTAAGAACTACTGCTTGAGACCCTTCCAGGCTTAACAGTCTGACCCCTCCACATTCAGCAGCAATGGTCAGAATGAAGTCAGGACTGTAGAAGCAGGGACATTCCAGAACTTTCCTCCACTGGGGCTCTTGTCATCATTGTGTACTTCAGGGGAAAGGCCAATGCAGGTAGTGTTCCCTTGGCTCAGGCCACCTCCGCAGGGGTGTGCGATACAGTGGGATATCCACATGGCACACCCAGCAGCTGCCCGGGCGCTGGTGAAGGACGGTGGTGGGAATCCAGCCCCCTTCTTCAATATCAAGTTCACAGATAACAGCATCCTTCACACATGGAGGAAGGAGCAGCCTGGGACACGTCCCAGACAAATGCAGCTGTTCTTTGTTTCTGGAGAGGATGCCAATAACATTTTGTTCCTTGGGGTTCTCAAGAATGAAAATGTGTGCATAGCTATAAAAACAAACAAACCCATAGGGATAATGATCACACTAACCGGTATGTCATACTTAGTTAAGTAGATTAAGTGATAATGTATACTCAGGTCTGTATTCTCTAACAGATTTTATATTGAGATATTCTACACAAAAGGAAGAAGAACAGTTCATCCACCACTGGACATTCTCTGTCATTCTTCAGTCACTCAGAGTCGAAGCTTCTGCCCTTCCCCAAACTCGGTTATTTTCAGGAACTCATCTCAGAGTCTGGTCCACATAAATCTAACCTTCTACCCTCTGATTTGCTCCTCATAGCAATTCTATGAAATACATGGTTGAGCAACATCATCCCCATTCTACAGAGTTGGAAACTGAGGCTTAGGAAGGTTAAGCAAGTTGTTCAAAGACCAGAAAAATGCACAGCCTATTTTCAGGCGTGCATCTCATACGTTTCACATGCACAGTAGCCACACGGAGCACGTGGCTCCTGCACGGACTGTGCCGCCCTAGAACGTCTCAGGACAATCCTTAGACTGGGGTACTTACTCTATAGAGTTAGTTTGATGATGCTTTCTCATTATTTGAAGTTAATTTGCAGCACGATAGGCTCTGATTAAACATGAAAGGTAAGGTTTCGAATGATAAGACAGCAGAGATTTTTATTGAATTCTGCTAGTGCCACATGCTGCTGGGAACACAGAGGCGAGCAAACACAGAGCCCTGGCATCCTCTCAGTGGAGATATTTAAGGATAATGATCCACCCATCTGAAATTCTGGGGATACAATTCTAATTGGAAGCTCATGGGGATTCAGGGAGAGCTACTGAATGATGGAGATAATTCAGAATTAAAAATCAACACATACTTGAGCTCCTACTGTGAGCTCTGTACCTCCTACAGGTTGTGGATAACACAACAAACATCTAAGATAGAATGATTTGTAAGGATCTAGGAAACTTACATGCACAATAAAGGAGCTGTCTTAGTTTTGGTTCTCCCAATGCCCCCCATTAAAATAAGGATTTAAGCTTATGCCATTTGTTTTGGAGGTGATCTTAGAAAATTGATGAAGGAGTGGGGAGGTGAGACTGAGAAGGGAGGCAAGCCAGTATGGGGTGTGTGAACGCACGGGTGAGTGCTATGGACAAGCGGAGCTCCATCCTGCCGAGGGTCCTCCCCAAGAGCACGCAGAGTGTTCCTCAGAATCCACCCCTGAGGGGTACAGGAGCTGGGGCACTTGTCCTCCAGCCCCGGCCCTCACTGGTTAAGAGTTCCTTCTGGGGCACCAACTCCAGGCACTTTTGACCTGCTGTGCACTTGAGTGAAGCTCACTGCTGCTGCTAGGGAACACCCTCAGGAAAGGAAGTAAGGGACAGGAACCTCGGGTGTGCATGGGAACTCTCCAAGGCAATTCTGGAGCGGGGATCCGACAGTGTCTGTGGCAATGATGAACACTCCTAGGTGCTGACCACACAAGATGGCGTTCTTAGCACTTACACGTGGTATCTCACACAGCTCTGTGAGATAGGTACCCATCACTATCCCCACTTTTCAAAGGAGGAAGTTAGGGCACAGAGTGGTTATGCAATTTCCTCAAGGTCACATAGTTACGAAGTGACAGAGCCAGGTTCCGGGTTTGATGTCTGCATCACTGTGCTCTTGGCTACCAAATACCAGGGGTTCTATTAAAGTCAAACCTGCCTAGCAGAGGAAGGCTCTCCAGTACCTTTCATTTCAACAGAAAACTTGCCTTTCAAGGTCTCATTGTACATTCTGGACCAGCTCCACAGCTCTGAGCATCAACATATCTGCAGAGTGAGTGGAGGAGAGCTCTTGAAACCCAGAACCAGACTAGATCATTTTATCAAAGACAGAGGTCTGCCCAGGCGTGTGCAGTAGAAATGGAAGGAATAGTTTTATACACCAAGAACCAAGATGGCTTGTCTCCAAAACTGAGCAGACCCGCAGACCCCTTGGGCAGGGTCCTTTCATGGCAACGAGAGCCCAGCTTTCATCTGAGATGTCCCCCTTGACCCAGGGGTGACAGGATGACCCACACCCTTGCCACCACAGGGGAAGTGTTATTTGCTGTCCCCTCAGTCTTAGTATCAGGAACAATTCCGTTGATCTTTCTTCCCCTTTAGCCTTTTGCTGCCTCTCTGCCCTTCCAACTCCGCAGGACACTCGTCCAGTTCTCCTAAGCATTCTCTCTAAATCCATGGCAGCCTTGGGTTTCTGCAGGTAGGCAAGCAACTAGTTGGAGGGCGAGTGGGCAAGATTTAGTCTCCTCTCCTGGCCAACACCCCCATGCCCCTACCCTTTCTCATCCCCCTTCACACATTTCTTTTGAGTGGGAGCAGGGGAGGAGATATTCTGGGTTCAGAGAAATCCTCTCTCATTAACCTTCCTTCAGCATTGTTGTTACCTTGTCTATGTGTAGGTAAAGGTGGGTGATACACTGTGGGTAGCAAAACTGGTTCAAATCTCTCATGGAACCAGTCTGCTGATGGTCCAGCAGCCGCTGCCCTCAGCTTTGGAGCCTGAGCCATGAGGACCATCTTATTTCCTCTGGAAAGTTCTGGCCACCCCTGTGGGCTGGCTTACATGCAGTCACACTGACAATAATTAAATTAGGTCAAGATGTCTTTGACATTTGGGTTTCATATTCATAAACGTAAGCTTTGTTTGCTGTTTTTTTTTTCTAACATAGGACAATTCCTAAAAATGCTTGAAAAGTGGGAAGAATACTTTAAAAAATTTTTAAGTATATGGGAAAATAAGCCAAATATAAAATAGAAAAGCAAATCAAGGACCCATAGTTCCACTACTGTAGAACTCTACCAACCAACTACTGTGCCAACCATTTCACAATGAGTGATACCAAAATACCGATCATTTAACAATAAAGAAGTCTTAACAAAAGTGTGATCAGAATACAAGCTTTTGAAAGCAGTCCTCCTGTCCCCCACTAGTGCTTAGCTATAGGAGAAACTTAAACTAAGCTGAATTCCCAGACTAAATAATTCCTATTTCCATTCCTGGGGAGAGAGAGGGAGGGAAGAACCAAGAGAATATGTTTTTAAGTGCTTAGTGAAGCTTCAAATTTGGAGAAATATGAATCTCTCTCTCTCTGATTTTATATATAAAATTTCCTCTACTTGAGAAGGTTGATCTCAAAGCCATTCCTTCTGTGTCATTTTTCCCCTCTGCTTACCGAGAATCTGTGTGAATCATTACCGCCATAAAACTATATGACCGAACGCTGATAATTACATGACTTTTAACTGGAAGAGAACAATGGCTTCAGTTTCCTGATGGAGCCATCCTACTCAGCCATAGATTTTGCTGTCAAAGTGCAGCCAAGAGCTGGGCTTTGCTAGTTAGAAGGTTTGACTGTCTGTCTTTGTGGGGGATTTAGGCACAACCGACAAGACTCTGAGGGCCAGCGCGCCACAGCTTCCCAGAATCCCTGTTCGGACTGCGCTCCTGCCTGGCCACCCGGGCAGCCCTTTCCCAGAGCTGGCAGTGCCCCAGACTCCAGCACCCCTAGGGGCTCCCCCCATCTAGAGCCCGATTCTTTTGCCTGGGCCTGGATGGCGGCAGGACGCCCAGGCGTGTAGAGACAAACCTTCTTCCCACTGCTCTCACACTGCATCAGTAGGCACAAGAAGTGCCCAAGTGCAGGAGATTGGTTTAATCACTGTGATTTAGTCTCCTCCCCCCAAATAAAAGCAACGTGCCTTCAAAGGATAGGCTCCCTGGATCATACTGAATGCAATATTACCTAACAGCAGCTCCAGCTGTGGTACCCAGCTTAGTCCCCTCCTCCCACTGCTCTCACCTGTGTTAGCTCGCTGCCGGTAGGGGAGACTGCACTGACACTCTGACCCCTCTTTGAAGCCGTGACAATGGCCGTCCGGCTGGATGTAACATGCCTGAGTCACAAAGTTAGTTATGTCCAGGGTCAGCGTGGACAGCCGGGTTCCTCGCACTCAAGAGACTTTAATCAAGGAGAAAGCTGTACAGCAATTTTTAAAAAGTGGTTTATTACTTTCCAATTATGAAAGTATTTGTATTTGTCAAAACAATTGGAAAAATGCAGAAAGCACTGGGAAGGAAAGAAAACTCACTCGTGCCTCCAGGCAGACGCGATGGCTGCTACCAGCACACGGGTGTGCGATCTCCTGTGTACACGTGTAAAAATGGTTACATGCTGTGCGGGCTGTTTTCTAGTGGTGTTTCTTCCATTATCTTTGCAAATATAGAGGTAATACAGGCTAGTACAGGAAAACCAGAAAACAGAGACGATGTTAGGAATGTCAAAATCACCCTGTAGTCCCACCCACCAAGAGGCAAGCATCAGAAAGCAATTTGATCTGATTTGACATTTAGAAAGCTCATAAAGTTGCAACGTGCTGCTAAGGCAAGGGTAGGGTGTTTTGGGGGAAATGAGGGAAATACTCTGCCATTATCTTTACTAGGATCTAGGCTGATTTGTTTAAAACGAGCGTCTCTTATTTCAACCTCCCTGTTCATCAGCACAGGCAAGAGTTTCCAATCAACTTCACAAGAATATTTTGGGGATTAATAACGTGTCATTGATTGGCAATTTCGAATGCTCTGACAGAAATCGGTGATCTCCAGGCCACGGCCCACGCTCATTCAGTCTGAGTTGCCCCTTGCCAGGCCAGACCACACGGAATCTGGGCTGCATGAAAGTAGGAGAAGGTGGTTTGGCCGGAGATACACTCACTCTCCAGCTCTGTCTGGGCCAGAGGATGAAAGGAGTGGACAGCACAGAGGAGAATGTGCACGCTCGTGTCCCTCCGCACAGTCAGACCCACGCAGGCCAAGTCCCCGTGCAGGTGTCCCTGGTTTGGGGAGGGAAACAGCTCTCTTCGCTAGGCCATTTGTACTGGCTTTTCTTTGATATCTGTTTTTGCTTTTCATTTTGTTTTTTGAGATGTCTCTAAAGTGCCTTGAAAATGGTAGTTGGCATGTGGAAAGGTCCACCATCTGACCCAGTAACTGTCTTCATGCTGTCCCTGCGTAAACTGAGTCGACACAATGTCTTCACCAGCTAAATGGTGGCGACACCAAGGAGGGAAAATTCTACAGAACATGATGTCTCAATTGTAACGTACAAGACGGGTGGAGGTTTGACCATGGCTGCAAAGAGGCCCCAGAAGCAAGCGCTCGGGCGGGTGCTACCTAGCTGAAGTAAAGCAGAGCAGACCAGTCAGACCGAGAGCATTAAGTGCACTCACGACCTGTGTCAACCATGGTCACCTCACTGTCCTCACGCCATGTGCCTCCCAAGCCTGTCCCTCCTCCTGCTGTCCCTATGTACATGACAATGGCGCCATTGTCTACCTGGCTGCCCCTAAGCCAAATTCCTCAGCATCATCCTTGACTCTTTTCTCTCCCTCATTTCCCATACCTAATTCATTACCAAGCCCTGCTGATTCTACTTTCTAAATACGTCTCAAATCCTCTGCTTTTTTCCATCCCCACTCTTACTGCAGTCCAAGCTGCAGTCATCTCTCACCTGGTCCACTGCGGGCTCCCCCCTGGGCTCCCCTGTCCATTCTTGCTATCCCCGCTGCGGGAGCGACCTTCTGGAAACACGGATCTGACAGTGTCATTCCTCCACTGCACACCTTCCAATGGCTTCCTACGGCTCTCTTAACTAAGAAGCCATTTTCATGCAGAAAAACCACTCTTTCGAATGTATGATTATGCAGATTTTGATAAACACGTGCAGCTGTGTCACCAGCACGGAATTCAAAATATAGAACAGTTCTTTTTGGTGATAAAGAATAAAGCTTCTATAAAAACTTATAGAAGCTTTTGTGTGAAAGTACGTTTTTGTTTCACTCATGTAACTACCTGGAGTGGTATTTCTGGGTTTTATGATAAGGGCATATTTAACTTTGTGAGTAACTGCCACGCTGTTATCCAAAGCGGCCATACCATTTGGCACCCCTGTTTGTAGGATGAAGTCGGAGCTCCAGAGTGGGTCTTCAGGGCCCTCCACGTCTGCCTCCACCTGTCTCTCCACCCACAGCACTCTTCCTTACCCTCACTTTATCACTCAGCCACACTCCGCTTCTTTCACTCTTGCGACAGGCCCTCCCTCATCTCCAGGACTTCTGCCCCAAATACGTGCATCCCCCCTCCTGCTGAACAACTCCTTTATCTGACCAACCTGCTGGCTTAAACATCACCTCTGCCAGAAAGCTTTCCCTGAACCGCATCAAGTACTCATGTTTTCCCCTCGCTTACTCATTCAACAAGCATTTGAAGAATAACACCTAGGATCGCGGCTGTGTTCCAAGTCCCGGGGAGCTAGCCCTGAATGAAAGAGTCAGAAATCCAGGTTCCATGAAGCTGCAGACAATGAACACACAACAACAATAACAAATCTATACTAGAATGTCAAGTGCAGAAAAATGATAAAGCAGAGCCACAGGCACCAGAGAAGGACGCGGACCTGCTCTTTTAGATGGAGCAGTTGGAGGACGCCTCTCTGAGGCAGGTGTGAGTGAAAGAAAGGAAATATCTGGAAAGATAATTCCAGGCTGAGTGAACAGCAAGGACAGAGAAGGTAAGACCGGAAAGCGGTGGGCATGAAGAGGTGTGGCATGTTCAGGAAGTAGCTGGGACACTTGTGGGGAGGACACAGGAAGGGGGCAGAGGTGAGGAAGATGGAGCCAGGTCACGTGGTGGCTTCCACTGCACATCCACCCCCGAAGTTGTCTGTCCTTCCCTCTCAGCTGTGTGTTCTCTGAGGCCCAGGACTCTGTTTATTCTGTGCATTACTGATAGCAAGCACTTAGCACAGTGCTTGCTGCGTGGTAGGTTTCTAATAAATATTTGAATGAATGAATGAGTGGATGAGCACCTCAGGAACATGAAGCGTCTTGACTGAATGACTAATCCCTGAGAAGATGGCAGGAGCCCCATATCACCAGGGGTAAAAAAGGAGGCTCAGATCGCTTTAATGGCTTCGCTGGAGGGAGAGAGGCGTGGCAGCTGGAACTGAGCACCCTCTCATCACAGATGCCTCACTGCATCTTCTCTGCCTTGCCTGATCCGAGAAGTAACCAGCTCTGGTATCCAGACACCTCTCTGCCCATCCTCGTTCTCTGTCCCCCGCTAACCTCGGGTTTCAAAGAATATCTCTGGACCATCCTTTAGGGCAGCAGTTAGAAAAAAAAAAACAACAGCTCAAGACCCACACACATTTTTTATTTGACCCACAGAATGATTTCAAAAAACTGGGAAATATTGCCTTAAAAAATTAAGATTTCTGGCTTATCTTAAAAACCATCTCAAGATGTTGCAATGTTGGGTCTGTGCTCCCCTCCATGGAGAAACCCTTGGAGCAGAACAGCGACGGCCCCTTTATGTAGCATGTGCCCTCTCCAATGTGCCCCAGCCCTCAGGACTCTGTGGTGCCTTGTACCTGGTCCGCTTCACTTGCCTGGAGGGTGATAAAGTCTGGTTGATGCCCCGTAACACTTGCAGTTAGTGCCCAGGGTTTAGTGGGTTTGGAGGCGGGGCTAGTCCCCTTGTGCATTCCATTTCTCCTTCCAGCACATTTTGGTTGGATTCATAATGGACTGACTCTCCGGAGTAGCCTATGAATCAGGAAGTCAGGAAGAAAAGCGATGCCTCAAAGGACTGTGCGCAGCAAGGGAGATCTAAGAGGCCTGCAGGGAAGACAGAGGTGAAGGCTGCATTTCGCCACCCAAAGCAGGGCACTGGTGCCCAAAGTCGCAGCTCAGGGTCTTCCCTGCGTCCACGCCCACATGGTGGTGTGCCAGCTGCCAGAGCCCTCGCTGCTCCTGTGACCATTCAACTCGGCACTCCAGCCATCCTGCACAGCCCCGATTAATGTTCTGCTGAAGACACAGATGCACATCCGGCAGCACTGGGTCAATTACCGTCTGGCTTGGGAGCGCTCTAGAAGAGAGCTTGAAGAAATTTTCCACGGCGTGTTATGTAATCCACGGTCTGCCACAAACCCTGGCACGGTCACCTAATACTTGTTGAAAATGAATGAACCCTGTGCAAGTTACTTCTCCTCCCACTTCATTTATAAAGTGAGGGGTTTTCACTTAACTAATCCTTAAGAACTCACAGTGCTCTGAAATTCTACAGTGCTGTGGATTTCCAAGCGGTCCCATGCAGAGTAGAGGTCAGCCATAAATACCAGGGGTCCCATCCATTTCCTGGGCACGGTGAAACAGACTTTAACGATGGAAGGAAGAGAATAAGGAAGGCTCTGGTTTTCCACCGCTGAGCTGAAATAATGCCATTAGTCATAGCTGTTGTTTCTCAGCATGGGTGTTACAGCGCATATATCAAGAGCTTGCATTTTGAATATGAGTGGAGTTTATTTGCCAGAATGAATTAATCAAAAATTTGCCTCCAACACTCAAGAAACGTGTCTGTGATGGATGTGATACACAGGTGAGACCAGCCTGCACAGACTGGGGCTTCCTGGCCAGTGTAATTTAAAGAGCATCCACAGGGCTCGGCCCAATAATTCTGCTTTGGTGCCTAAAATCTCCGCATTTAGTCATACCCTCGAGTTAAGGCCTTGAAAGATGTTGATCCACAGAGAAGAATTTTAAAGAAAAACATTTATGTTTGTTACCACAATCAGAGAATAATTTTCTCAAACAATAATGATGATTCTTGCAATTTATCATTGAAAATAACCTTATGCCGAGCACTTTACACACTTCTGAGTGCTTTCTCATCACATCCACACAACTTCCTATGTGGCAGGTGACATAGCTGTTCCTGTGTACAAGAACAAATGTGGTCTTGGCAAGAGCAGAGGTCACATAACCCTAAGTGGATGCAAACTCGGATCTGCTGATCGTAGATATTCTCCCCCCGCTCCCGCCCTCGAGGTATAACTTCCACATGGTGAAGGACACAGTCTTCAGTGTACAGTTTAGTGAATATTTTTACATGTGCATGCCCTCACACAACCCCACTCAGACCAAGGTGGAGAATATTTCCAGCACCCCAGGAAGCTCCCTGTGTCCCTTCCCAGTCGATCTTCCAGCATCCCCAGCTGAAAAAGGAACAGAACAAAAGGACTCATGGACACGGACAGCAGCGTGGTCATTGCAGGGAAGGGGGAGGGTATAAAAAGGGACTAAATGGTAATGGAGAAAAATACAATAAAAAAATGAGCAGAACTCTAATGCTTCACTGTTTGGCTATGTGAAGAAAGGTGGTAGCCCAGGTAAGCTCAGGAAGAAAGGAAATGGTCCAAGGCAAAAAAAAAAAAAAAAAAAAAGTGGAATGGGGAGGGTTAGCTAGACAATATGAGGGGATTGCCTCTGGAAAAAGGCAAGAGTTTGTCCCCAGGTGCCACCAGCCCCTGAAACACACTCAGCTTCTGCCCAGGTGGCTGGGACTACCATCAGCATCTCCAAAGCATAGAGAAGCAAGTGCGCAGAGATCATTGCAGAAGCTCAGGTCTTGCATTTTAAGCAGTGCTGATCTCTCCCACTGCCGGGAATCCCAGTCTCTAACAAGAAAACGAATGCTGACAAGTGAAAAGGAGATGTATTCGCTGGCACAGAGTCAACAGGCGGAGCAAACAGGCCAACTCAGGGCTCCCACAGGAAGTTTCTAACCCACTTTCTAATTCTTAGTTTAGCTACCATTAACTCTTCCCAGATCCAATGTTGTGTTTTTATTTTGCTTTGTTTAAATCTATCTTCTCCTATTGTCTGCCCTGCCCTTCAGGATGCTAGTTTCAAATTTTATAACCTCCTCTGGCTTCTGTACAGCATTATTTCCATTCTCTTTAAGAGAGCTCTTCTGCAAGCTGCCAAGTGTTGACAGGCAGCTTGTATCTGATTGTTCTTATCAGTTCTTCTCTAAATATGCATCACTGTATCTCCAGATCTGAAGTCTTAAATAGTTGGCAGGCTTAGGGGACACACCTCAGGGAAACCCTATGACTTACACTACAGGGCAACTTTAAAGATTACTGGATACGTATGAGGTTTTTGCTGATGGAGAGAGGACTAAGATTATTCAAAGGGAGAGAAAGCGGAAGAAAGAGGGAGCAAGGGAGATGGAAGAATAAAGAGTGGAAGGAGATAAGAAGAAAGGAAAGGGGGAAGAAGAAAAATAGGAGAAAAGAGCATGGTGGGAGAAAGAGAGGAAAATAGTGAAAAAATAGGAGGGAAAAGAGAGGAAGGAAGGAAGAAAAATATAGGGAACAAGTCCAGGGAGGAGTGAGAAGATGCAGTTCAGGTTTCAGAGGACAAGAGAGGAGGCTATAAGACAAGCAAAATTGACTTCTGAAAGTTTAGTTACCTATGATAATTTTCTGCAATAACTAATGAACTAAATACTGCCAAACATCCGCCTCATCCACCTATAAAAAACTACACACCAAAGATTGCAAGTATTAAATATTGTGAAAGAGTTACCCAAGATGGTGGTACAGGAAGACCCTGAACTCACATGAACACACCAAATGTAAACCTACATATACGGAAATTCCTCCTGAAATACAGCTAAGGGCTAACTGAGTAGCTTCTGCACAACAAAAAGAGAATAGGAAGGTGGCCTCGCAAATGCTGGGGAACCACAAGAACCCTCGGGATCTCGAGATATGCAGGATCCACAAGATCAGAGGTGCCTGTGAGTGAGTGCCATTGTTTATGTTCCCTCTCCACCTATATTGCATGGGGAGCTCTGTGCGAAGATGCTGGACGGCCTGCGAGGGTGCCTCAGTGTGCCCTGGGCTGCCCCAACCTGAGCCCACTCCAGCCCCAGACCACCAGGCCTTCGAAGCATCGCCACGCCCACACGCCCTGGGCCTCCCTGCACCAAGCCTGCTCCAACCTGGCCAGCCAGGTCCCCAGGGTGCTCCAGGCACTGCACCTACCCTCTCAGGCTCCAGCAGCCTGCCAACACCACCCAGCAGTCCCGGTCCACAGGGAGGTTGCTCATACGTAAGGCCACTCCTTCAGGATCAGGAGAGGTATTTGTTTTGTCTAATTCACAGAAACAAACACAGAAAATTAAACAAAGTGAGAAGACAGAGGAATATGTTTCAAATGAGGAAACAAGAAAAACAAACCAGAAAAAAAAATCCTAATAAAATGGAGATAATTAATTAGGTTGATAAAGAATTCATTCAACCAGAACAGCAAGAAGAAACAAGAATTCAAAAAAAAACAAGGATAGTATAAGAAGCCTCTGGGACATCTCCAAATGTACCAACCTCCAAATCATAGGGATGCCAGACGGAGAGGAATAAGAGCAAGAAATCAAAAACTTACTTGAAAAAATAATGAAAAAAAACTTCCCTGATTTGGCAAAAGAAATAGACATAGAGTCCAGGAAGCACAGAGAGTCTCAAACAAGTTGGATCCAAACAGGACCATACCAAGACACATTATAATTTAAATGCCTAAGGTTAAAGATAAAGAGAGAATCTTAAAAGCAGCAAGAGAAAGGCAGAGAGTTACCTACAGACAAACACACAAACAGAACAGAAACAGATTCATGGATGCAGAGAACAGACCAATGGTTGCCTGAGGGGACAAGGTTAGGAAGATGGGTGAAAAGGTAAAGGGACATAAGAGGTACAAACTTCCAGTTATAAAGTAGACAAGTCACAGGGATATAGTGGACAGCACACGGAATATAGTCAATAATATCACAGTCAGTTTGCCCGGTGACAGATGGTTACTAGATTTAACATGGTGATTACGTGGTAAGGTATATAAATGTCCAATCACTGTGTTATAAACCTGGAACTAATATAATATTGCATGTCAACTATACTTTAATAAAAAAAATTATAAAAATAGTCT
The DNA here is from genome assembly GCF_022682495.2 of Desmodus rotundus. Classification (NCBI taxonomy): domain Eukaryota; kingdom Metazoa; phylum Chordata; class Mammalia; order Chiroptera; family Phyllostomidae; genus Desmodus; species Desmodus rotundus. The sequence goes on from NC_071387.1 coordinate 202,422,088, forward strand.
TCCCTGTCATGTTCATAAATACACTTATACTTAGCAGATAATGGGGTAGATAAATAGATAACTAGCTATATGAGGTCTGTCTGGAAAAAGTCCAGCCATTGTTAATATAACAAGAATGGTTTGAGCCACGTCGACGTAACCTGGCAGCCAAGGAGAGTGGACTGGAGTGGGCACGTGCGAACAATGATGACATTACTGTACTAGTCAGTGGGGTTGGTAGACGCTGTTGAGTGAGCATGTGTACTGTGTGGCCATCACATTCAGAAAGACTGGGTGAGCACAGCAATGAATCCGCATCAAATTTTGAGTTAAGCTTGATCATTCCTCTTCAGAAACTATTCTGATGACTCAGAAGGCCACAGCTATGGGCAACTGGTGATTGGCAGCTTCATCACAACAACATGCCTGCTCATGTATCACATCTTGTCCAGAGTTTTTTGGTGAAACATCAAATCACCCAGGTGACTCAGCACCACTACAGCCCAGATTTGGCACCCTGCGACTTCTGCCTTTTCCCCAAAGTAAAATCACATTTGAAAGGGAAGAGATTTCAGACCATGAATGAGATTCAGGAAAATACAATGGGGCAGCTGGTGGTGATTGGGAGAACTGTGTGAGGTCCCAAGGTGCCCACTTTAAAGGGGACTGGGGCATCATTCTCCTCTGTACAGTGTTTCTTGTATCTTCTTCAATAAGTGTCTTCTTTTTCATAGTATGTGGCTGGATACTTGCTGGACAGACCTCCATATTTCCAGATTATATCTTGTTGGTCATGTCCAACGTCTGAGAAACTATTACTGATGAGGGAAATAGGAGCAAACAGAAACAGTGCATGGCTGCCCACTCCCTTCTTTACACCTTCAACTGGAGGGATTTCTTTAGCTGTCATTCACTGTGCTAAAACTGGGCAGTCTGCATTTTCAGAACATTCTAACTAAGGGAGACATGTAATCCATCTTGAAAAAAGTCCTATCTGAACTGCTTACAATTTTTGTTTGGATGTTTATAGGAGGTAAACCTTCAGTTACAGCTGAGCTTCCCAGAGGGTTGTATCCCCACGCCTTCTCCTCCTGGAGCTCTGCAGAGCCCCCGCTTTCCCGGAGGCATCCACCATTAGAGTTGGAGAAGGCCTCAGGTAGCTGCTCACTGGCAGGTCTGTTGGCTTGGGGGCAATGTAGCATTTTACTTTTTAGCATTTACTTAACATTTCATAACACCCCTTACTCATCAAAAGATCCCTACAGTTTAAAAAAATTAAACCTCTACAAATAAAGGAACTCACTTTATAATACATAAAAATAGTGGTTCAAATGTATAGATATTATTCTATTTGCACATTTTCTAAATTTAGAAACACAGATGTGCTCATATCATCACATAAAAGTTAGAATTCTGAACCTCGTAATCTAAGTTCCAATCTTAGAAAACCCATTTAAAGAAGGCATCTTAGTGAACTAGAAAAACTAGAAATTAGATGACTGTAGTTTTAGTACTTTCTCAGCCACTAAACAGATATTCTCCTGCCATACATTTATTTATTCATTAATTCCAGAAGTATTTTATTGGGCACTTAGTATGTGCCAGACTCTTGTGATTCTGCAGGCTGCGGAGAGGGAAAGCTCACGGCTAACCATCCTGTGCTTCCCCACAGAACGTACTAAGTCACCCCTAATTATCCCAAACCTACTTATGTGACACCTGTCCCCCACGCCCCACTGTGTGCTCCACAGGAGAAGCACCTGTGCTGCTGCTCATCCTTCTTTCTCCATCAGTTGGTTCACTCCAGGCCACATGGCATCTACTCAGCAAATACCCATCAGGTGAACGTGTTTATCATAAGTTAACACTTAAATGGCATTTTCATCCATTATCTCATTTAATCTGCACAACAGCCCTGGAAGGTAGGTCCCGCTTGATCCATTTTACAGTTGAAGAAACGGAGAAACAGAGAAGTGAAGAAACTTGCTGTGGGTCCCTTAGCCTAACAGGAATTCAAATCCAGGCAGTCTGGTGCCAGAATCGCTATTTGTCCCCACCACGCCCCGTTGTCTACGGTGTATCGCTAAATGAATTAATGAGCGAATGGACGGGTGAATTTAAGTAGTTCACAGCACTGAGCTTTAGGTTTGGTAATTGCAATATGAGGATGTTGGACAGTGCTTCAAAATGTTCCCACCGAAGTTTGGCACAAGTTCTTTTAACGAAGCACTTCCCCAGGTTATCCTCGGGGGCCCTCTGTTTGTTATTTAAGGCGCCCTGCCGGCCGTACGGGACAGCTGGGGCTAGTGGCCCGTATGCTCTCCAGAATGCCCCTGCATGCCGTTCCTGCCACTTGAGTTGTATCATTTCCAAACATGTTGGTGACTTTTGCACTTTACTCCAATTACAGAATTTAATTAAATATTATTGAAATGCACAGAATATGATTACAAAAAGAAGTAGAGCTGTTGTTTCTATGTAAATTATGCAGATTAATTGGTAGATATGCAGGAATGGATTCTTGCCTATAGGTTTGAAATCTTTCAAAATAAATAGTAAATGCTGGAAAAATAAGTTAAAAACTTTGGAAACATTTAACAAATGCAAATCACTTGCACTTGGAAATTGCTCACAAATAACATATGAAAGAGACAAGAGTGAAAGAGTTATAAAATATCATGAAGTGTTTTCCCCTCAGATGGTTTTGCTGGTGGCTTTAGATTCTTGCATAGACCAAGGACTTAGGTATAAAAGACAGTAGGAAACTCCAATCAAGGAACTCACTCTCACAGAAATCCCCTTAGACTGACCTCAAAAGATAAGGCGATGAATATACATTTATATATCTTATATACAATGCATATATTTATGTATATTACAAGACAAAATATTTCAGGCAAGCATGCATCATTTTCTAGGATTCGCCTGCTTAATCAACCTTTAAATGGATGCACGCATGTTGCAAGAAACTTCTTCTAAGTCTTGTATTTCATCCTGAAGTTTCTATGGACTTTGCACCTCATTCTGTGGTAGATGTTAATACGTTCAGCAAATGTTTCTAGTTCTTCTGGGCACATAGCAGGACTGCACTTCCCTGCCCCACTTTGCAACATATGGGTCAACCTGGCGTGCTTTGGCCAGTGAAGTTTGTGTGGAGATGACATCTGCTGCTCTCAGGTGAATGTAGTAAGACCCAGCCCATGATTCCTCTAGTTGTCATTCCCTGTACTAAGACCATGGGCAAAGTTCTATGGAGTCCACTCCATGAATCTGGATCCGGGAAAGAGGGCAGCGTGGAACACAGGCCCCGGCTGACCCTCGTGGGCTTGTTGCATGAATGAAAAGTAAGCTTTGTTGTTTTAAGTCACTGAGATTGGGAATTTTTTGTTACCACCGCATAATCTAATTTATTGTGACTAATACATGTTTCATGACAGATTTGTACTTGTTTAAATATGTAAATGTATCTCCTTCCAAATTCGAGGATACGCTTAGCACTCCAGAGAGACAGACCGCATTTATCCCGTGACTTCGTACACTGTCAACACTCTCTCCCGTGGGGGAGGCACAGAAGCAGGCGTCTGTAGGATCCCTTCAAATGCTAACATGATGTCATGCTATGTATGCAGGGGGAGAACAGGCACCCATGATGGCTGTGCCTATGTCACTTAACTAAACCAAATAAAATTAAATTAATTGGATTGGGAAGTTGTTACATCTGATTTTGGAGCAATTGATTAGATTTTCACAGAGTGAATCTGATTTGGCTGTTATTGTTTCAGTTGTCTTAATGAGGCAATTGGATTGCACGGCGACCCTACTGATTGGTTGGGGAGGTGGCCTGCCAACTGCTGTCCATTCAGCCAGCACCACAGTTTGACCCTGGGACGGGATGTGACATTCATTCACTTGCACGCTAGATTCGAGCACTTTTTCCGGCAAGCTGCTATGTGTCAAGGACCGTCATACAATTAAAAATATTTATCAGCTATAAATATTTAAAATGTACAATGGCCCCTGTATACATGCCACACTGAGAAGTCTAAATATTTTATGATGCTATAAACTTTGATTGGGTCAAGCTTCCACTTTAAACTCTGTGCAAGCCTCTACTTCCATCTAGGGCTTCATTCCAGCATTCCTCAGGATCAAAAATTGATTGTAACTTGCTCTTAAAACCAAGTGATTCTGATTCCATCGGTTCAAAACGAAAGTACTTAGGCAATGGTGGAGAAAAGGATGCTAGGCTCTGGGACACCAGTCACTTGTCTATTCTATTTGCTGTTGGGTGCACTCAAACAATGCTTGGGCTTGCTGTGGGTGCTTAAAGATATTGGATAAATAAATGGATGAACAATCAACTAATGATTGAGGAGCACCAATACTCTACTTTCCTCTACATTGCAAAAGTGAAGAAACTGCTCTTCCGAACACGTGAAGCAAACCGACGTCATGGGTGAGCGCTTTGGGTTCACAGTCAGCCGAGGCTGAACCTGATGTGTGGTCTTGCCATTGCGGCAGACTGTGTTTTCCAGAGACGGTCACAGAGGTCTCTCCCACCCACACGTTCTTGTGCAATATGAACTTGCCACTCCCCTGACATAAGGTAGTTGATGTCTCCTCAACCCGTATTCAGTCTGGGTGAACTCAGTGACTGGTTTGAGCAATGTAGTCTACTGGAAGTGAGGATGCTCCAATTGCAGACACAGCCCTGACCTGACCTGGCCTGGCCACATCTGCTCCCTGCCTCCTTGACACCAGCCACCAGGTGAAAAGCTGAAATATTAAGGTCTAGATTGGATCATCACATGGATGATTAAAAAGCATGGAAAAAGGACACCTTTTTGAGAGAAATTAGGACAGATTCATTATTGGACATGTTGAGTTTGTTTTGCCTTTGGGGCACTATTTTAGTAGGGAATTGGGTGCACAGGTTTGAAACTTAAAAGAGAGATACATATTGAAGAGACAGACTTGGGAGTTCACAACAAATAGATGGTAACTGGAACACGGACTCAAGTGAGGTTATCTGAACACACACACACGATAGGATAAAGAAAAAAATGAGCCTGGGGCATAATAAACACAAGGAACATCATCATTTGAGGAAAGAACAGCCCTGGCCAGCCTGGCTCAGTTGATCAGGCATTGTTCCACAAAGCAAAAGGTCGCTGGTTAGATTCCCAGTCAGGGCATCTGCCTGAGCTGTGGGTTCAGTTCCCAGTTGGGGGCGCATATGAGAGGCACTCAGTCCATGTTTCTCTCTCACATCAATGTTTCTCTCCCTGTCTTTCTCCCTCCCTTCCCCTCTCTTTAAAAATAAATAAATAAAAATCTTAAAAAAAAAAAAAAAAACAGAGCAGATGAAGAACATCCACAGAAGAAACTGAGAAGGAGGTCCAGAAAGGTGCCTGCCTTCCAAACCTTTCTCTGAAGGACCTAGAAAAAGGAATTGATAATCTTCATTCTCTTTGGGCTAAATTATGCAAGGTTAAATAATTCACTGAGGTCATAGCAGATGCAATCTTAAGACTTACATAAATTGCTACATAATTCTGGAGACCTCCCAAGTACACAGTTGTTCGCATTTTTAAAGGACTCTATCTCATTGCATTCTTGTCACAACCCTCCAAGTAAAACAAGGCAAATGTTCGCACTCATTTCCACTTTACAGATGAGGAAACTGCTATCCTAGCGAGTTCTGCTTAAGTAGTTCATAGCACTAAAAGCAGCAAAGCAAAGGTAGAAACTTGGCTTTCTCTCTCCTGGTCTTTTGGTGAATGGTGTAGGCTGAGATTAAGCAACTTGATCTTCAAAAGTTGGGGTTCACACAGTTATTGAGCCTATCAAATCCACAGAAAATAACCAAGAAACACACTCCGGAACAGCCTGGACTCCAAGGTCAAGAGAAATATCAGTGCTGTTCTATTCAAGCTGGGAAAGTAACAGCCAATTTGATATGCTGAAAAAACAGATGATCTGGGAAGCATTTTATCTGCCCCTCCATTCTAAATGATAGCTTTGCTGGAGAGAGTAATCTTGGAGGTAGGTCTCAGATGAGGCCAAGTTCAAGCAGTTCATCATCACTAAGCCCTTATTTTATGAAATGTTAAAGGGACTTATCTAAGAAAAACAAGAAGATCAAAGCTATGAATAGTAAAATGACAACAAACAACTATCAACAACTACACCTAAAAAACAAAAACTAAGCAAACAACTACAACAGGAAGAGAATCACAGAAATGGAGATCACGTGGAGGGTTATCAGTGGGGAGGGGGAGTGGGGGGAATGGGGGAAAAGGTACAGGGAATAAGTAGCATAAATGGTAGGTAGAAAATAGACAGGGGGAGGTTAAGAATAGTATACGAAATGGAGAAGCCAAAGAACTTATATGTATGACCCATGGACATGAACTAAAGAGGGGGATGGGGGGCGGTGGTGAAGGGCAGAGAGGAATAAAGGGGAGAAAAAATGGGACAACTGTAATAGCATAATCAATAAAATATATTAAAAAAACAGAAAAACAGACGATCATGTACAAATGTAGTTCAATAGTTCATGGTTCAACACTAAATGTCAACTAAAACCACCTCGACTTCTTGGTAACCCAAGGTTCCCCAGCCCCGTGTGAGGAGTCTGCAGGCTCAGGCGGGCCCCTGTGTTCCTCAGGAACTGCTCCTCGCTCGCCTGTCTCGCCACTCTGTGGGCGCACTCTCCCCTCCTCCTGTGACACCGAATTATAATTCAGCACCACTATGAAATATGCACAATCATTTTTCACCGCCTTTCCTTTCGCCTCTATCAGAGACCAGGTTTTGGCATCTTTATTGTGTCATTAATTTTAGTTATGGTCTAAACATGGAGTAAGGAGGTCTTCAAGGCTACGGGTGACTGACAGTGTTTAGACAAGTCCAATTAAGTTTCTTGTGTTTGGAGAGTCTTGGGAAGATAAATAAATCACTGAAACTTTCATTATGAAAACCATCCTTTGGCAATTGGCGATGCTTCTCCTGGGGATGCGATGAAGATTTACGTTGGAGGACGGTACAGACACCGGAACACACTGCTGGGAGCAGCGTCCCTGTCATGGAATGAGCTCGACGAAGCATCCAGTTTGGCTCCGTGTGTGCCCATCACCTTCACCCTGTCCCCAGATGCCTTTGCCAGCTCTCTTCCTGGTAAAGCTGGGGACTGAAGATGTTTCCTTCACCCGTGTTCTTCAGGCAGACTGGCAGGGAGGAGGCAGTGCCCAAAGGCTATCGATAATTCCATGGCCAACACATCTGCATCCTGCTGTTCGATTCCCAGGACTGCCTACTTCCCCCCGCTCAGCCCTTCCAGTCCTGTCTTTTCCCAGGACTCCTTCCTACCCTAGGTGTAGCCTTCATGCAAGTGAAAAGTTTGCTCGTACTCTTGGAATTCTCATGGAATCCTCACCAGGAGCAGGCAGTGAACAATCCTCACAAGCGTGCAAGTCCCCCCTCTCCACCCCGTTGCCTCCCTCCATCCCAAAGGCATCTGTGAATGATGTTAGGAAGATCTCAGAAGTCATTAGGAAGATCCAGGAAATTTGTATACAAAATAATTTTTAAATGGCATTAAGGAATTACTGTTAATGTTGCTGTTTGTTCACACCACAGTGGGTATGTACAAATTCTAAATGCATGTAACTTGGAGGATACAGACTGAGGCACTTACAGATAAAATGGCACAAGGTCTGAATTTGCTTTTAAAATACTTCAGAAAAAAAGAAAGGGAGGAGGGGCTTATCAGTCAGGACCCTGCTAGGAGGCAGAAACCATGCCATTCATCCTAACAGAGACTTGAAACGAGGTCACTGAAAGGCTCGGTGGTGGCTGCCACGTCTTCACGGAGCGTGTGCGGCTGGCTGGTGTGTTAGACAAAGTGCAAACCGGGTGTTACTGTGGCTCCGGGATGGCTGGTCGCCGCCAGGGTGAAGCAGCATCACGGGGGTGATCCCCCAACCCCCATCCTGCCTCGTTAGCAGAGTCACCCGGGGAAAACAGAAGTGCGGTGTGCAGAGCCCCAGCCTGTGGGGAACTGTTCCAAGCGTGGGAAATGTGGCTCAGCCCCCACTTGGAAAAACCAGTGGGGAGCGAGGTTGGCGGGCAGGACCCATGTCCTTGGATAAGTTCTCCAGTGGGAAATCAGGCCTGCATTGTACTTAGACTGCTATGAGACTTGCTCTTGGTGAAACTCCCTCACCCTGAATTGAGAAAGCAAATGTTTACTGAGTATCTTTATCTTTACAGAATCTGGGCTAGACCCTCCAGGTATGGGACAAAGCCATTTGGACCACTTCTCTCTTTACATTGCAAATGTCCTCCTTTGATATATTCAGCGACACCCTCTCCTGTGTCTGCAAAGATAACCACCCAAAACAAACCTTTGCATAGTAAAAGAGGACCTTCTTTGATGTTAAGGGCCTGAAAAACCTATAAAGGCTGGTCAAGGCAAGGGTCGGGGGCTCCCCCTTGAGGGAGTGGCCCAGGTGATCAGAGGCACTCTCCTCTTGAGAGAGTGGCCACACCGTCCCTTTTCCCCCACAGGACCTCTGTAGTCTGTGCGTATGTGTATTGGAATACTGAAACCTCAACAGCAGATCTTTGTGGGCCAAGGTCTGCATCACCAGCCCCCAGCACCGCAGACAGAACCTGGAAGGAAGGGTCTGGAGCTGAGCTCTTGGCTTAACCACCCGTATGAGGGCGACACCCTGAACGGGCTGGTTGTTGAAACCGGGCAGCACGCACAGTGGTCGCAGGTTTGAACACTTTCTGTGATAGGAAGTTAAGGTAAAAAACGAGGTGACAGGCTCAATTTTTAAAAAAATTTTTTTAAACTGTTGATATTATGACTATGAACATATCAAAATTTTAATGGAAAGTAAAATTTTTAAACAATATATCTACAATTCTGCCATTCAAGAAGAAATTCTTTCTTTTTTAGACAGCATGTTAAAGATTTGTTTTATTAAGAATCACAAACCCAGGACAACTGGCCCACTCAGTGCATTGAGAATTCTATTCTAACCCTCTCTATGCTTTCTCTATAGTTACTTTTCTACTTAAAAAGTATGAGTTCCCAGCTTCAGTCTGCACTTAAGGGTGTGACTTTGCTCATCGTCAGACTGCCAAAAGTATAGTTTAACAACTTTAGCTCTTCTCCATATATCTTTCCCTTCATTCTTTCATTATTCCCACTCTTTTGAACCCCCTGCAGTTAGCCCCTGGACACAGCATTCTCCCAGGGTTCCACCGGGTCACCACGAGAGGCTGTCAGGGAGAATGACCACTCAGCCCACAAGACGCCGTCTGTGCCCCGCCCCCGGCCGAGGCTGGGCATTTCGCTCGTTTTCTCCAGGCGGCAGGCTGCCTCCCAGGCCCAACCTGGGAATGGTCAGAAAGTGGGCTGGGTCGCAACTGGAAGAACATGAATGATTCCATGCGAACCCCACCCCAGTCACGTGTGAACAGCTTAATGTTTCAGAAAGATCGCCCTTGCTAGAGTGTGGAGAGTGGGCTAAAGAGGAGCAAACCCGGAGCCACGGGGAGAAGTCAGGCTTCGGAAACAATGATTCAGGTGAAAGTGGACCATCGCCGGGCATAAGCTGATGGCGGCGAGGGGTGGAAAGAACTGAACTGCTCGGAGAAACACGGCAGAGACGGAAACAACGGGACTTGACCATAGACTGGAAGTGGAGCCACAAGGTAGAAAAGTCAAACACGACTTCCACGTTTCTTGTTTGTGTGATTGGGGAAGGGGGTGATGCTCTCGTTCGCTGAGAGAGCAAATACAGGAAAAAGAACTGGAGGGGCGAAATGTTGGATCTGCTCCACGGGCACTTGAGGGAGAAGATTCTGAGAGATATCTACTCAGAGGTGCACAGCACGGTTACCTAGGTATGTGGTCCTGAAGCCCAGGTTTTGAAGGATGTTGCATGAAGGTGTAGAGAAAGAGTTATTTTTTGGTTATCATGATTGTATTTGTTTTTAATTCCACAAAGATACACAGATATATCTGAGTTGGAACAAATTCAGACAATACACCTAAAGTGTCTCTTGAATACCCTCCCCCAAGCCTAGTCTCTCCCTAAATGTAACTGCTATTGTCTCTTCACTTACACTCTTCTGAACGTTTCCCTGCCTTACCATACATACCTGGACTTACAGAACTATGTGTTGTCTGTTTACCTGAAAGGTACGTGGCTGTCTTTGGTCAGGTTCTCCAGGAAGCAGACTTGGAGGCAGAGATTTGCAGGCAGGAGAGTTAATGGGGGCAGGGCATGCATTGCTGGAACGCACTTGTGAGGGAGCTGGGCTGGGCAGGACAGGTTGAACTGTGATGCAGGCACAGCAGACGTCTCTGCCATGGGAACGGGGCACTCCAGTATGAAAGGACAGGCCTTCAGAGTTGACCCAAATTGAGACGAAGGGACCAGGCTATTGTACCCTCCCATTAAACCCAGTCACTGACTGAGAGCTGCCCCTGCGGAGGGACTGAGGGCAATTCCTGGAGAGACACCCGCCAGTGATCCTCCAGAGGCTGGAGCGCCCACTGCTGGAGAAATGAGTGCAGTGACTGGAAGGGCAGACCTGGAGGTGCCTCACCGCATCCACTCTACAGGCTGTACGTATAGTCCTCAAACTTGCTTGTGAACCTCAGAAGTGTCCTGGAAATCATTCCTTCTCAGTAGATTGACCTTTTTCCCTTCTCTTCTCTTCCCTCCCCTCCCCTCGCCTCCCCTCCCCTCCCCTCCCCTCGCCTCCCCTCCCCTCCCCTCGCCTCCCCTCCCCTCCCCTCGCCTCCCCTCCCCTCCCCTCCCCTCCCCTCCCCTCCCCTCCCCCCTCCCCCCTCCCCTCCCCTTCCCCCCCTCCCCCCTCCCCTCCCCTCCCCTCCCCCCTCCCCTCCCCCCTCCCCTCCCCTCCCCTCCCCTCCCCTCCCCTCCCCTCCCCTCCCCTCCCCTCCCCTCCCCTCCCCTCCCCTCCCCTCCCCTCCCCTCCCCTCCCCTTCTCTTCTCTTCTCTTCTCTTCTCTTCTCTTCTTTTTAAAGCCTACAGTACCCAGTATTCCCAGGTGGTCTCCTACCCAAGTACTAACCAGGCTCGACCCTGCTTAGCTTCTGAGATCAGAGGAGATCAGGCGCGTTGACCTTAATCTTTTCAATGGGTACATAGTATTCCACCCGATGATGTACCGTGGTCTCTATAATCATTCTTGGTAACGGGTACTCCAGTTGTTGCCAACTCCTTGCTGGTAGAAACAATTCTGCAGGGAAAATTGACTTCCAGCTTCTGGTAATGACAGAAGAGTCCCTACCAGAGGAACCTGGACATGACAAAAAGCAACTACCTGAAGTCACTGGAGAGGGAACAGAAGCAGACAGACCCTGTGGGGAGTCAGTGCTGGGAGGAGGGCAGCGCTGTGGCGTAAGCTCCCCATTTCTGTGGCCTGTGGTCTGGGATTGGTGTGGTTCCTTTGGCATTTGGCACCTGGCTGGTGAGGGCACTGGTGGAAAAAGCCAGAGTCTTTCTGGGTAGCAGAATCGAAAAGTGAAGCTGGGAGACTGCAGCTGAAGTGATAAGTGAGTGGTGGAGTCTTGGAAGGGAAAAGAAAAGAGACAGGGAAGGGATCCCACAATTCTGTGTGCCCACGTCTCAGGCTGGCCTGTGGACCATGCATGCGTGGGGCAGAATAAAGCAACTGAAAGCGAATGATTCGAATCAAGGCCAGTGCTGCTGTCCAAAGAAACAAAACTGCAGTTCAGGCCTGCCCAAGAAAATTGCCGGCCGCAGCAAAGCAAATAATACACATCAGAGAATAATAACAAAAACCCAAGTCTTCATAATTTCACATTCAGAATATATGTGATACATTCCAAAATGACTTGACATATAAAGAATCCAGAAAAAGGAGCACATTTTCAAGAGAAAAGAAACTGAACCACTTTGTACCCTGAAGTGAACCAGAGGTTGAAATGAACTGATAATGTCAACCGGCTCTTAACCGTCCTCGATAAAGTAAAGCAAAATGTTCACTGAATGAAAGCATAGAAAAACTCAGCAGAGGTATCTAAACAACAAAAAAGTAGAAATTCTAAATCTGAAAAATATAACACCTAAAATATTTAAATTGCAGGGTGAATTTAACCAAATGGAGATACTAAAGAAAAACAGTAAATGAACTTGAAAACAAATCAAATAGATAAACAGGAAGAAAAAAGGTTAAAAAAACAAACAAAGGATCTCTCAGATAGTACCAAATCATTCAACACACAGTCAATTTCACAAGAAAAGAGAAAGAATAGAGAAGGAAAATATTTGAAGTAATAGTGGCCAAAATTTCCCGATTGTGTTGAAAAACAAATTTACAGATTCAAGATGCCTTGTCAACACTAGTTAGAATAACATGAAGACACTAACATTGAAATACATCAAACCGTTGAGCCAAAAATAAATAAAAACCCTTAGAAAGAGCAAAAGAAAAATATCACATTACATACAAGGAAACAGAATGGAATTGAGAAGTGAATTCTCATCAGAAACCATGAAAGCCAGAAAAGAGTGGAAAAATGTCTTTAAAGCACTGAAAGAAAAAAAAAACACATTTTATCCAGCAAAAATATCCTTCAAAGGTAAAGGCAAAATAAAAATAATCCTGGATAAAAGACAACTATGAGACTTCGTTTCCAGCCGATCCAGACTACGAGAAGTGCTAAGGGAGGTTTCTTAGGCTGAAGAAAAAAGATTCTAGATGACAATTTGGATCTTCAGAAAAGAATGAAGAGCATCAGAAATGGCAAAAATAAATAGCTGGGAAATAGGAATGCTGAAGTCCTAGACCCGGTACCTGTGAATGGGACCTTTGTTGGAAATAGGTAGGTTCTTTGCTGATGTGATCAAGGAGGTCACTGAGGATTAGGAGAGACCCTAATCCAACGATGAGTGCCCGTAGGAGACGAGGGAAACTTGGGCACAGGGGCACACAGCGAGAAGCAGGCTCTGTGAGGACATGGACAGAGACAGGAACGATACATGTACAAGCCAAGGACCACCGAGTACGGCAGGTGACCAAGAGAAGCTGGGAGGCACGAGGAAGGGTCCTTCCCTGGAGCCCCAAGAGCGAGGAGGGCCCTGCCAGCGCCTTGGTTTTGGACCTCTGGCCTCTGGAACCAAGAGAAATAAATCTCTTTTGTTTTAAACCACCAAGTTTGTGATACATTTTTATAGCGATCCTAGGAAACTAACATGCAAAACAAAAAGTATTATCACAGATAAAGAGGGATAGTTCATTTTAATAAAAGAGTCAACGCATGAGGAAGGATAATGATCATAAATATGTATATAAGTAATAAGAGATTCAAAATGCACGCAGGAGGTGGAAACAGAATTAAAGGGAGAAATTGACAATTCCATAAACTTAGAGATTTTATCAATCTTCTCTGAGCAATTAATAGACAGAAAAGTCAGCAAAGACATAGAAGATCTGAAAATATTACTACCAGCCACATGTAAAGGAAACCACATGTAAAGGAAAGAAGAGCTGTTAGCCTTGGAACATTCTTTTCTGCCTTTTCTGCAATTTTCCGGATGTCCTCAATTATAGTCTTCATCTTTCTTCCGATATGCAACATGTTTACCCCATTTCTCTGTCAAATTTGTGGTTGCAAATGTTTTTAACTTGCTTTTTAAAGATATCTTTCATCTTACATCATTTATGCTGCATTTTTTTTACTCTTTCTTCTTGGTCAGTCATTTTAAAGTTTCTGTTTCGTCTCAAGTATCTCTTCCACACACTGCTCTTTTCTGTTTTGTTCTAAATTCTTATTTCTTCTTGTAGATTTTTGATTTTCTTAAAATGGAATAATAATAGCAAATAGTTTCAATGCTCTAAATACATTCAGTCTTATAATCATTTGCCACAACCCTATGAAGAGGTACTACTATTAGTCCCATTTTATTGATCAGGACTATAAGGCACAGAGAAGGTAAGTAAGTTACCCTAGGTCACACAGCCAGTAAATGGTGGAACCAGATTCTAACCAGACAGTTGAGTCCTAGCTGTGGGCTCTTAACTAGTGGGCTCCGAAGCACATCTCCCTAGATAGCCAAACTGAATATCTTGCTTTTTTTAAATAATAACTTCTCTGTTATTTCCTCTTTATCAATGTCCTCATTTTCAAAGATTTTGCTCATTCTATCAGACATATTACTCTTTACCATATTTCTTTTATGAGGATAATCCCTTTATCATCAAAAAAGTTCTTTCTAAGCTTTCTGTGGCAGACTGAAAAATGCTCCCCCAACCAAAAGATATTCACGCCCTAATCTTCAGAACCTGTGAATGTTATTTTGTGTGGCAAAGTCTTGGCAAATGTGATTAAGTTAAGAATCTCAGATGGGAAGGTTATCCTGGGTTACCTGGGTGGGAGGTCAGTGTGATTACCCTTATCTTTAAGAAAGGAACAGAGGCAGATTTGACACACAGGGAGGAGGGAACATTGTGGAGGCGGAGCAGAGAGGGATGTAGAGATGATCGCCTTGAAGATTAAAGTGATGCAGCCACAAGGCAGGGAATGTTGGGAGTCGCCAGAAGCTGGGAAAAGCAAGGGCCAAATTCAGAAGCATGACTGTGCCCACCCCTAGATTTCCACCTGGTGAAACTCATTTCAGACCCTTACCGCCCAGGACCAGGAGAAAATACATTTCTGTTGTTTTAAGCCAGTGTACGGTCATTTGTTACAGCAGCCACAGGAAACTAACGCAACCCCTCTCTCAGCTACACTGTTAAAACCTTTCCCTTGTTGCCTTCTTTCATGAAGAGAGGTCATTTTATTCTTCTCTTTTACAAACTATTAGATATAGGCCCACTGTGGGCCAGGGTCTAGGCATAAACATGTGAAGCAGACAGTGTCTTTATTCGGAAAGCGCTTCGGTCAATGCTGGGCAGTGCTGGGCAGGGCAATTTCAAACAAACACATTAAAATAAGTAGCATGAGACGGAGAGAGGCTATGAGATCACACAGGAGGGGGTATGAATTTGAGAGGACCAGCCTGGCTTCTTCAAGGAGGCGACATCTAATCTGAGGCTTGCGTGGGAAGTACGGTGAACCAGGCAGAGAGTGGGGCTCCAGGCAGAAGGGACAGCGGGTGCAAAGGCAGAGATTAGTTCGGCCCTCAGGTCCTCTGGGTCTTACAGCACACTTGTTTTCCTTCAGCCAACTGATAAGACCCAGAAGATGTCTTTTCTTCTGTACCAAGGGCTTGGTAGTGCTCCACATATGTTTACTAATAACTCAAAGGATAAAGGATAATTTTAACATAACCAGTTCCCTTGCTTTCTCTTCTGACATGTCCTCAGCAAAAGAATCAGCAGCTAAGGGCTGGAGACGGGAGTTCCAGGTCCATTTCCACACCTCACATGCCCAGTGTGTGAAGCAGTTTCCCCACAGCTCATGAGTTTCTTGGTAGAACACACAGGACAAAACAAACATGTGGCCGAATGGATGTCGCTCTTACTCTCATTCGCCCCCTAAACATGACCTTCAGAAACTGACTTTATTTCACTTAGCATAAATCTCTCCAGAAATAAGCCAGACAGTGAAAAACAAATATCGTATCTCACCTATGAGTGGAACCTAATCAACGAAACAAACAAGCAAGAAAATATAACCAGAGACAATGAAATAAAGAACAAACTGACAGTAACTGGGGGGGGGGTGGAATAACAGGGGAAAGGAGGGGAAGGGTCATCAAGGAACATGTATAAAGGACCCATGGACAAAGCCAAAGAGGGGTAGGGTCGAGGGTGGGAAGTGGGGGTGGATGGAGCGGGGGAAACTGGTGGTGGAAAAATGGAGACAACCGTATTTGAACAACAATTTTTTAAAAAATAACTGACATTAAATTTTCAATGTTCCCAAAGCCTCAGGCAAGCCTCTGTACAATGATTCTGCCTCCATTTAAAAGGTCTTGGCCATCTCCAACGTTGGTGTGACCGCACCATCCAGCTAGACTGTCCACCAGTGTGGGCAGGAACAGACGCTCCATCTCACTGATGTCTGCCTGTCTCTCCAGCCAGAAACTGCACATAGAAGGTGAAGGAAAAAAATGTGTATACACAGCTGTGTTCTGTTTCTACTCTTACCTTTATTGAGAGAGAGACCCATACCTCGGTGCCTGTTCTGCACTCTTAGCTCCCGGGGAACCATCAGCAATGTCTGCTAAGATATTTCTTCACTGTCCTCATCTGCATCACTGTAATGATGTGATATATTTCGAGTGCAAGAAAAAACTGGACACCATGCCTGTGTGAGCTTTGTACTTGCCAAACCACTCTGAAGGTCAGAGGAAGCAGTTTGATAATAATGAGATCGAGAGTTAGAACATATTTTTTAAACTTTCTTTCCAAATTGAAGGCAGGAGGGGAGGAATACAGAGGTGCAGGAAGTGGGCCACGTGCAGAGAAAATGGGTGTCATTTCAGGGTACGGCTGGCGGTGTGGAGCTAAACCCCTGGTCCTCCTCGGTCTCACAAACATTCAGTTGGCTGACTCCACAGCTCCAGCTCTGCTCCAGAAGGTCTTTGTTTATCTTTGCAAGGACAATTAAGTGACAGGAATGTGTAATATGGTGAAGGCTGCCAAAACAAACAGCTCTCTTTAAACATTATGTAGAAGTGGCTATTGTTGCTGGTGTTTCTGCAAGAGTCAGAAACCACTTGCTAATAGTTTAATTCCATTTCTCTGCAGACTGGCTGATCCTATTGCAGAAGGGCCCATGTGGTCTGCTGGTTAGAAAGGAGCCACACAGCCCCGCATTTCACAGCATAGCTGAGCCACTGACTCATGGGCGGCAGGGCTGAACCTCATGGGGCTTGTTGGAAAGTTTGATAAGATGTGAGGCTGGACTGAAAATCATTTGTGGAACAGCTGATTCGCCTGACCACAGGGCAGAGTTTGAGACTGCTGGGGCTGACTGAGTGACAGGGCTGGGGACGGCAAGGCTCCCGCGATGCAAGGAGAGGCCAGGATGTTGAGAATGTGTATGAAGGACGGGGCCGCCTCTCTGCAGAGTCAGTGGGGGAGCATTGCTCGGCTCTGGCCCAGCCTCAGCCAATAATCACATTTCCCTCTAAAATGGATTCTGTGGACAAAAAACGGACCACATGCTAAACCCGGTGAGCACAGGGGAGGCCCGTGTGGCGGCCTCACAGACCCGGAGACTAAGGTGTTTACCACAGGACGGTCTGAAATGAAAACTTCCTAACTAAAAGCGGGTCATGGCGGGTAGTCATGTCCTGGGCCAGTGCTGTTCCCTAGCAGAGGTCAGTCTTTTCCTTAATTGAGTTGATCCTCTTTTTTTGCATCTACAATAACATACCTGGTAACATACTTTTGGAATATCAAAGTAATTTCCTTCCCTCCCCCTCCTCCCCTACCTCTCAAAGCACCATCACCCACCAAAGCAGAGACCATAAATCCCCTCATTGCTAATATTATCATGTTAATTGTTAACTGTTAAATATCCTATACACACCAATGTAAAACAAATACGTGTCTCTTTGTTTCACTTTTTACCCAATTCCAGAGATTTTTTCCATTTTGTTTTTTCCTGCTTCTGTAATTTATCACCAATGAATTTCCTGTAAGTCCCCCCCACCCACCACCATGTCTCCTCCTGTGACTGTGATGTATAAAATAAGGTGCAAAACTGCCATTCTCTGAAGCAGTTTCTCAATTTGTTGAGTTTTGCTCTCTGGCAATTGCCAGTTTGGCTCAAAGAAACTCATAAAAATTCTTACAGGTTTGGACGTTTCTTATGTTGCAGATCTTAAATGGGTCTTAGCTGTGTCCAGATCCCCCAGCTCACCGCACACAGTGACTAAGCTTACAGGGCACATGCTCTGCAGGGCCCTGTGCCTTCCTTGCTCCAGGGTCCACAGAGACTGTGGGGACTTGGTGTGAGATCAGCAATGCTGAGACAGGGGTTAACTTGAGGGAAATGAGCAGCAAGCCCTTCCCTGGGTCTTCAAAGGGAAGAGGGTGTACATAAAACACATGCACTTAAATAGAAAGATGATTGATTGAAAATTGGTGAGCTAAGTTAAAAGAGAAAACAATTTGAGGAAGGAACATTTATCTCATAGGAAACTGACATTTGGTATTGCCAATGGGTTTCTGAAAGATATTGAAGGCATCCCAGGGACGATGGCTTCAGATCTGGGGCCCGGAATTGACATTTTTGTCTTGCAGGCGTGGCCTTTGAAGGTGAGACTTCTGATAAAACCTATGAAAGTCTAGATCGGTAATACGCAGTTTACTCTAAGCCTCAAGGGAGTTTCCAAACTCTCTGGGAAACTGATAGACTGTGCATGAATTGACATTTTTACTTCCAATGTCAATAATAGTGGTTTGTGTTTAAAACGCCTTTTAGCTAGGCTAGCACTAAGCAGGTCAAAGGAGAATTGCTTTGGATAATGTACCTATAGGAGGGGATCAGAAATAATAAGCCAGACATGGCTGTTTGCTGCACTAACTGTTCACAGATCCACAGACAGTGCCTGAATTGAGTATATTTTTCCCTTCATCCTATTATGGATGAAAACTGACATCTTTGTAAGAGTGGCTGAGAAGACCCTCTGAGTGCCCATGTGAATCTGTCCTTTGCCTGCTGGTTCTGAACATGACTTTCAGGGCCTGCCTGGCTCAAAGTTGGAAGCCCTTGATGTCCTCCCTGGGAGGGGTACATGGTTCTACCATTAACTCCCAAAGAACCAAGAGGAAAACACGGCTATCATCATGGGTGAACGAGATGAATGGGAATGATGAGAACTGAGAATGAGAATGAGAAGATAAATTCAGAGGAAGACAAAAGACTAAAGGCTCGGTAGTAAGATTTGAACCTCTGTTACCTGAGTAGAGAGACTGGGATGACAGAGGACTTCCCAAGAACCCTGCACTCACAGGGTTACGACCCCCTGCCACTCACCCATTCATCTGGCAGACATTCACAGATTGCCACCCACTTGCTTGGCATCGCCAAGGGTACCACACAGAACTCAGAGATGACAGGTGACTTGACAACCTGAAACACACATTTGGGCACCTACCCAAAATGCATATCTTGCACAATAATATATACACGCCAAATTAGTAATTCTGAATGATATGGGCATTTTGATTTAAAGAGAGAGAGATCACTTACTCAAATGAGATTGAATTGGGAAGGAGAGAGAGAGAGCAGGTGTAATTCATGACTAAGAGAACAGCATAAAGAAGAGACCAGAAGTCGGATAATGCCAAGTGTGTTCTGTAGGTAGTGGTTCCTTTGCACAGCAGGGTCCATTTAGGTCAAAGTAGGATATAAGATTAGTAGGCAGCCTTGAATGATAGGCTTCACCCTAGAGACAATGGGAATATTTGAGTGTTTCAGTCATTCGTTTATTTATTCATTCAACAAACATTGCTGGAGTATGTTGTATGCACCAGATCCTTTTCCGGGCTTTGGGAATTGAGGAAAAAGAAGAATTAGTCACTGCTTTCACAGCACTTACATTCTGCAAACCAGTAATTTGCAAAAAGCGATACAGTAAGTGGTAAATACAGCCAACTTTGATGTCAGACAGAGCTGGGTTTAAACTTCATATACGCCATGTACCAGCTATTGAACTGAACATCTCAATACTGAACATTTCTCATCTGTAAAATGAGGTTAATAATGGTATCTGTTCCTTAGGGTTGTCATGGGGCTTAAGTAAAGTAATTAATATAAAGCATTTAACAATCCTGGGTACATGGAAACACTCAATAACACGTTTAGCATCATCACAACGATCATTTTCAGGACATTAGTATCCACAGAAAAGGAAAAATCAATGTTACTGGAGGAGGTAGAGATGTGTCTGTCGGGAAAGCTTTCCAGAAAAGATAACAACATGCCAGGTTTGGGGGCAGAAACTGAAATTCAGCAAACATGGCTCAGAGCCTTCTTGGCGGAGCTCAGAACATGCGTGGAGGCTGGGAGGCAGGTGGTGGCACATTCAAGGACTTATGATGAGTTTTATGTTGCCGACAATCAGAGTACAGTCAATAGCAGGGATTGGGGCTGGCAAATGTCTTGAGCCTGGTAGGGCTGAAAATCAGACCTCAGCCTTTCAGCTGCAGGTCCACTTGCGCTGGCCTGGGCTCACCTTCCTCCCAGCAGCAAGCCCAGGGCTCCGCTGCTCCTCGTTGGCTTTCACCCCAGCCCGCTGTCTGAGATTTCATTTTCTAGGTTACATAGGTAGTTGGCTCATGCCTGTTATCAGGGGGGAAATCCATCCCTGAATCCCCAGCAGACTTCCCCTTATGTTCCATTCGCATGCTCACTACAGATCATCTCCTCTGGCTGGACACATAACTGTCTGAACAAAGGTGGGGTCCCATTAAGAAGAAAGGATCAGGGGATCTACTGAGGGCCCGCCACACTCTGTTACCGGACTATAGATTCC
Organism: Desmodus rotundus; assembly: GCF_022682495.2. Lineage (NCBI taxonomy): Eukaryota > Metazoa > Chordata > Mammalia > Chiroptera > Phyllostomidae > Desmodus > Desmodus rotundus. Next base: position 202,442,574 of record NC_071387.1, read on the forward strand.
CAATGGCAGAAAGCGAGTCTTGATCATCCTGTTTGCACCTCTGCAAACAGGATGGGATATGGCACAGCACCTGACCACGCATGCTCGGTAAATGTTAAGTGAATGGAAATAAGCAAGCATGGAGTAATACAAAAAACATAAGCATGGGAAGTAACAAAGGCACAAAATTGTACAGATTCTTTTAATCTTGGCCTCTGACTCTCAGTTGCCTTCGTGGAAGGTCACATGAAGAGAGGACTGAAGCCATAAAAGGTGTTTTACATTTTAGGGTGGCAATCTGACATGAATAAAATGGAAAGTAGGGAGTTTATAGGCAGAGTGGCTGGTGTATCTGTTGAGAAGTTCGTATTTTAAAGTGCAGACAGCTGACCTGACACCTAACGAGAAGTGCGAGCTCCATGTGCCTCTCTCTCTCTCTCTCTCTCTCTCTCTCACACACACACACACACACACACACACACACACCACGGTACCTGGAGATCCTGCTGTCACATCCTGAGGAGGCGAAGACCCCAACTCTTCTGTGTTTTATGGGAGCAAGAACACCTTTCCCAGAAGGTGCATGGTGGACATCCCCTCACAGAATCGGGCCACGTGCCCATTCTAAGCCACTGCAAGGGGAATGGACTTCTGTGCCTGGTTCAGGTGTGCCGCTCCAGATAGGGTGAGCGCAGGTTAGAAAATCCACATGGCGACTGGTCCACTCAGGAGTCATGGCCATTCTGCAGGTTAAGAAGTTTCAAAAGCCTGAACTTGCTTTATTTATCATGGTAAAAATAGTTATGAAAATAGGGTGTCAGATATTTTGAAGAGAGAACAGTCATTAATTGAATAGATGGGAGAATCAAGGAGATTTCGAGGTGGAATTTCTCCTCAAAATTGATCTATAGCAACAACAGAAAGATGGGGAGCCACTGACTAGTTCCAGACACTTGGAAACTGTTCCCAGACTTGAAGTTCAGTTGTGGCTAACAATGAACAAACAGACAAAACCCAAAGACACCAGCAGAATGCAGGACTCAGAGCATTTTATTATGTGGCTAAGGCAGGGCCGAGTTCAGCTAAGAACAACATACACAACACATTCTTCATATGGCCTCACAGCCACCTCGTCTCCCGGGAGGGTGGAGAAGTGATAAGGGGGACCCTTGTTCTACCCTGAATTTTGAGCAGTTGCAACAAACTAAGAAGAAAAGAACAACTAGACAGTAAGCAGCAGCTTAATTTTTGGGAAAGGGCAGAGGGATAGCATCAGCTCAGTCACACGTGAGCTTTCAACATCAGTGGGGTGGAGTCTCAGAGTTCAAGGAAAACACAGAATGGTACTGACTCCCATTAAGACATTCTGACTAGAATCCCACCCGACACCGATGACCCAGGCCTGGGAGGGGTGGCCACAGGAGGTAAAGTGGCTGCCTCAGATGCTCTCTGATGACCCCAAATTTTAAAAGAATATCGATTAAAAGATGGAATGAGTCATCATCACATGGTGGATAAAACCTTGGCTGTGAAGTCGGAGGGAATGGGCAGGGTAAATCCGGGCACTGACTCTTGGTAGCTGTGTAGCCGTAGACAAGTTGTATAATTGACCTGTGCATTCTTTCCTCATCTTTAAACTTCCTCCCCTTCTCCCCATGTGCCCCTGTCTTTCTTTTTCTTTCCCCTGTGTCACGCTGTAGGGCTGAAGCTCACTGGCCTGAGAACTGAAGACCCATCCAAGGGAGGAGCTGGTGCAGTGCCTGGCAGATCTAAATGAGATCAAGCAGCAGGGCCCTGAGGAGTGTATCCCAGGGAGCTGGGAGAACGGGGGGCCGACATGGTGGAAACCCTGCTCCTTGTGTGTAAGGAAGTCTGGCCCCGAGAGGGGAACTGAAGCACAAATTTTGAAAAGTGCATCAATAAGGGATGCCCCCACAACTAGACTAGTCACCTCAGGAAGAACCCTGAGCCTCCTTCTAGAGTAGGTTATTACAGGAGACTCAGAGAGCCCAGACCGGACCTACATCATTCCCTCTCCTGACAGGTTTACTAGACCAAGAATCAGTAGACACGGTGGGTGTGGATGTCATGAGGCAAAGTTTCTTGTGCTATATGTCTAGGAACATAGAGAATGTGGCCTGGGGGCAAAGAGATTTATGTGACTTCATAATTAGCTGGACCACCAGAGGCAAAGGATGCAGAGGAATAGTCCATGCCAGCTGGAGGGGATCTGGAGGCTGGTATCCAGGCAAATGTCATCCACACTATCCTACTGGACAAGGACATGGTTGGCAGGAGACCTTAGCCTTATCTGATACCCCTTTTTAAGGGAAAACATGCTTTAATGCTGCATGCATGAATGAAAGATAATTTTAAAATTGGTAAATATTTTTTACAATATAACATTTTAATATAATTTTATAATAAATGTTAATCATTAAAATATAACCTTAATAATAAAATCTTATTTTGATATTTCCCCATCTTTGTCCAGAGAAATTCCAATCATCTAAGTTCCTGTGCTGCAGAAATGGCTTCAGTGACGTACCCTGTCCTACGTACACACCTTTTGCAACAAGACCTTGAAGCATCTCAGCATATCCCTGTTCCCTGAATGACGTGGACGGGTGACTTCCCACGGCTTATAACATGGGGCAGATGAGACTGCATGCCAGTTCCAAACCCAGGTCTTAGGTGGACGTGTGTGTTTCCGCTTCCTTTCTGTCCCCAGTGTACCAACGAGCCCAGGCAATCCTGATGTGTGAAAAGAAACACACGACCTCAACACCCAGCTGACAGCCGGGGAACTGCCAGCACGTGAGTGAGGCCAGCTGAGCCCAGCCGGTCTGCCACCTGACCCCTTACACGTGAGCAAGCCCAGTCAAGATCAGACAGGTCTGGGCCAGTTCAGCCAAACTTCCCAGCTGATCTGTTGACTCATGAGCATGAATAAAAGCTTATTGTATAAATCCCTGGTTTGGGGGGTGGTTTGTTACATAGCAACCGCCAACTGTTATAGCCCGCACAGACCTGTGCCTCTTCTTCTGTCTTACTGCCCTGGCGTGCACACTTTGCACCAGCCGTGCTCGGCACAACCCATCACGTCAGGTCCACAGCTCTGCACGCGCAAAGCCTGGGCCTGGCCTCCCACCCTGCCCACATTCTTCATCTGGCTGATAGCTACTCATCCTTGCAGACTCGTCTCAGGCACCCCTTTTGCAAGCAGCATTCCCAGAGCTCCCTTCCTGCAAACCTCTTGCCACCTCCCAGGGAGTACCTACCTCCGATGGTCCTTATCTAAGCCTTCCTCACGGCTCTTATCTTTGGTTACATTATGTGTTTGCTCAGCTCTCTATTCTTGCTCCACTCGGAATTCATCGAAAGTAGAAATCTGGCCCTTTATCTGTCATTCCAACTAGTACTTCCAACAACTAGTACAGGTCCTTGCAAGCAGTCAGTGCTCTCTAAATGCTTGTTAAAAATATGACTTAAATGGAGAGAAAGACATAGAGAGAATTCAGCCTGAAACAGATAAGATACAAAGGGGCAAACAAATTTATAATAATAAATAAACCATTAGCTTGGGACCAGCTACCGGTTACCAATTCGATCTTCCTTGGTCCAGAGTAACCAGCTGATGAGTTTTGGCTCTTTTGTCCATCTACCCCAGCAGGTAACATGCGTCCTCAAAGAGGATGTCCCCACTGATGAAAACTGTTGTATCTGTAAAGGGTGGTGGAAGAGATGCCGTGAGCATCCACCTGAACTTCCGAGGTGGAAATCTGGGTGTTGTGGGGTGGCTGCCTTCCCACATGCCCACAGGGCAGCACCCGAAGCTGTTCCGCAGACACATACAGAAGCAAACGCTGACTGAACGACGGCTAGGTGACAGACACTGTGCTAGGCATGGGAGCCCACTGGGAACAAACCAGGCACAGTCCCTGCTTTTTGAAATGCACGCTTAGCAGAGTCCAGGAAACAAAGATGATAGGCGAAGAGAGAGAGCGAAAGATCAAGGCCAAGTTTCCTGGCAAGCCCGTGGGTGCTGCGAAAAACCCAGCATTCTCCGATAAACTTCCTGCTTGCTTATGCCAATTGGAGTTGCTTTTCAGTTATTGGCAAACCCAAGGGGCTTAACGAAGACTCCCTATGGAATGCATTTGACTCCTTATCCACTCTCTTCACAACCGCTCTGGGGCAGGGGAGGAAGGGAAGTTTTTAAGGTCGATAGGTCAGAAGCTGGTGGAAGAGAATGAATGTTTTTCTTGCCACCTTTCCATGTATCCGTTCTCAAATTTAGGGTCTCTAGGTTTCTAGTTCCCATAACAAGGAAGACCGAGAGAAGCTGCTTCCCTAGATATTCAGCATGGCCGAGCAAAGGTTATACGATAGGCCAGGCTTTATGGTCTCTACCGCATCCAGGTATTATTATTAGTTAATATTTCTACATAGCCGTGCGATAAGCAAGGAAGTACACACTCCACCCAGGCTTACAATAATAAATAAAATCATTCCAAAACAAGAAGAGAAAAAAAAACCCTTTCCCCCAGGAGTTTAGAGGGGAGAGGCAAGTCCAACAACACAGGACAGAAACATGGCCTTAGATGAGTTCAGGAAGTTTTAAATAGACCGTGTCGCGGCGCAGTCGGGCTTCCAGGGGCTTTTGGAGAGAGCAAAGGAAAAGCTCTTTGGACGGTGACCAGGCTGGCGTGCGGCGCAGAGGGGTGCGTGTCCCGGGACAGTGTGTGCCCCGTCCTCCAAGCAGCCTGTGTTCCCTGGGCTTTCACTTCTGGAATCTTCAACTTACTAAGAGGGTACAGAGAGATAAAACAGCTTTGCAAAAGTACCTTGCCATGTGGCCAAATCTGCTTTTATTTTAATGACTCCTGCAGCGAGATGCAGATCTTCTTCCCATTTTCCACTCGCTGATTAATTTCCTGTTGACTCTGAAGGTAACTGAAAACCTTTTGGATGAAGCAGAAATAGCCTTAATGTGAGTGATTCTTAGCAATAGATTGAGTCACTTGGGGCCAGCCTCAGGGGCTTCCTTTGAGCTCTGGGTGGGAGGGTGGTTTTGGCACTTGGTGACTTAAAATGTGTCCGCCAATAAAGACACGCAGCACAAAGCCGTCTTCTCCCCGGCCCGGTGTGCTGGACAGGTGCGCCTGGGGTCCAACTCTGGGGACCCAGTGCTGGTCTCAGCTGTGAAATCGGCTCTGCCTGCCCTCCCCGGACCCAGCCCCCTACTTTAGACTTTTCCCATCAGTCTGGATACCTTCCTCTCTCTCTTCACATTCAGGTTCCTAAATTTCATGCATTTCCCAAGTTGGCAAAACCCACTGAAAAGAAAATACTTTTCTATGAGTCACGTATACTCGAGTGTGAACTTAAGTCAGACCACGTCTGTGAAAGGCAGCCGCGTATTGACTCTTGCCTTTGAAGGGCAGGGAGGTTTACGGGGAAAGCAACGGGCTGGTTGTTCAAAGACTCTGCTCTTGTCTTGGCTTTATGCACAAAGGATGGGTTTTCGGGGCCAGGCACGTCACTTCTCAGTCTTAATATTTAAAAAATTTCGATTAACATCAGAAGTTTCACTAGGTAAGTTCTAAAGTTCATCCTGCTCTTAAAGCAGCGGGTTCCCAGTGTTAGACAGGGCTATCTGAGGAGAGCTGGAGCCTCCCAGGTCCCTGAGCCAACCACATGGTGTTCGACCTCTCGTCTCCATGCCAGGGGATCCAAGGCGCCTTCCAGCAACTGACATCCAATGTCTGCGGGGGTTTCTCTCTGGGAAACTTCCTGCCAGGATTTTATGCAAGGAAAGCTCCATTCATTATTCTGAGTATCTACTCACACTTAAAATACCTAACGTTAATGTCCTAACGTGACCTAATACAGTGTGACCTCCAACAAATACGTTTAAAACTAAGAAATGTAGAAACACTCAAGCTTTAAGATTCAAGCAGATCCCTTTCTGCACAACTGCCAGCTCCCTCCGGTCCCCCCGGTCTGTGCTATGTGGCTACACGTGAATCCCCAGAGGGGCTTTGAGAAGTCCTGCGCCCAGGGCCCCTCCAGAACTCTACACCAGCCTTTCTCCCTGCAGCAGAACCGGAAGGCAGGACTCTGCACACACTTGGGGCTCTGCTTTCCTAGAACTGAGGCCTCCTTTCCTGACTACACGCAGAACCCGGGCAACACCTAGGGTGGAGCTGCAGCTCCCAGACCCTGCCCGGTGAAGGAGCTATTCTCCCTCACCGTTCTTCTCCTTTTCCTCCAACCCCATGTGGACTGGGGAGTCTCCACTCTACCACTGTGTGTTTCACTGGGGAGCCACACGTTGTGCCACCTTCTATCACGACCTCTTGCATTACCTTGTAGCCCACGTGTCAGCCTGCTGGCTGCCCCCACCCCTCTGACTCTCGGGCCGTCCTGTTTGTCACTAGGCTGAAGGAGATCTCTTCTAGCCCAGCGTTCACCCAATGCATCCGAGGACTCTTGAGGAGCCTAAGTGTCCCCGACAGCTCTCTTGCTTCCCCTACCCCATTCTGCTCCGCTCCCTACACTCTCTCCGGCAACCGGCAACCCCATCATCCTCACTGTTTTTCTGCATGATCAACACCATCCCGAGTCCTTCATTCCCTCAAAGCACCACTAAAGAAGACTGTGAGTGTAATTTAATGGCTAGTTTAGCACTAACGAAGGGTATTACCACACGGAATCGCAGGTGCCAACGAAAAATTGAACATCCGACTTCACCATCCTCAAATCCAGCAGCTGTGGGAAACTCCAGCGATGTAAAATTACTTTTTACTTCTGGGGTCACATCCACTCAAAAGAGTTTTGCATTTTTTCTCTCACTATGAGGCCCTATTCCCCCAAATTCCTGATATATATATATATATTTTTTTATGCAGGGAAGTTCTCTTTTCTACATCCTAGGCTAAACTAGCTCTGGTAACTGTAACTCACTCACTTGGTTAAACAGAAGGCCAAAAGCGTGGGCAGGTGGAGAGTGGTCAACATAACATTTTCTTTTCAGCCTGGTCACCTTTTTGAGCAGAGCCACCCTCCTAGGCCACAACTTCCTGTGCCCACCCCCTTGCTCTGCTGTGCCCACTAAGGCCTGAGGTCAATTCCTGCATTCACGGTGGGCTCTCAGCTTCCTGCGTTCACATCAACATGCACAGTAGGGTGGGCTTGGGCACGTTACTGACTCCTCTGTGCTGGTATTAGCTCTGAGGCTAAGAATAGAACCCATCTCAGCAGGCTGATAAAATAAATGAACTAATGCATGCAAAGTACTTGGAATAGTGTCTGGACACAGTACAACCTCAATCTCATGAAGAAAAACCAGATCCAGAGACTAAATCTTTCAACTTCCCGTCCTCTGTGCCTCTTACTTTGCCAGGCAATGAAAGATAACACAAAGGTGAGTCCACAGGACCTTGCCATGTAGCTGGGGACACAAAACCACTACCCCTGAAACCATCAAGGGCTTCCATAAAAAGATGGCTGAGGGGCCAAGGCAGTGATTCTCATCTTGGCTACATATTAGCATCATGTGGGGGATATTTCAAATTCTGATGCTCAAACCAATTAAGTCAGAATTCCTGGGAGTGGAACCCAAACGTCAATATGCTCTCAATCTCCCAGGCAATTTGAACATGCAGCCAAGGAAGAAAATCATTGGCTGGAGTAATCATGACAGCTTGATGGGCTGCCTCCATTCAAAGAGGTAATGCAATTTGCTTTTGATCACCCCCAGGACTTTGGAAGGCTTGACCTTGACCCAATCTTACGACTTCTCATCCAGTCATTATTCTTTCAGAGCTATCATTGGTTGGGCCTTTACCATGTTCCAGGTTGGAGACTTGCTTCACTGACCCAACACAGTAATCCCATGAGGCCAGTCCTATAACTAGCCCCACTTTGCAGATGTGAACACTAAGGCCTGAAGAGATGAGGCATTTGGCCAGTGTGACGCAGGTAGTGAACAATGGGCCTGGGACTCCGACCCAGGCCTTCTGATGTAGAGCCCATGGGACCAGACGGCGAGTCCTGCTCACTGCCCGGCCCTGGAAGCACCACTTCTCAGAAATGCGTCTCTCATCTGCCAGGCAATCTGAGGCCAGAACTCTCCCCAGCCACCGCCTCCACCTTCTCCAGCACCATGACCCAAGCCCCGGTGCTGGACGTGTTATAAAATATAGCTTTTCTTTTTTTGCCTTCACTTTAATCCCCAGCCTAAAAGGGATCAATCCCATTTTGCTGTCACAAATCTTTATACAGCATTTTTCTCTCTAATTCCCACAGTTAATGTCCTTTCGGCTTCTAGTTATCTTGTACCTGGGCTGTCGAACTTCCAGCCTTCTCTCCAGCCGCCCAGCCTCCTTCCACTTAAAAATATTCAGCAGAGTATAAAAGCAAATCTTCATCCTCATCTGCTGTGTTTCCATCCCTAGTCTTCCAGGGCATAATTATCTTGCTCTGAAAAATCTTCCTCGAAGGAATTTGCACTTTCTTTTCCTTTCTGAGGCCAAACTAATTATAGATATATTAATTATCTATTGCAGTGTAACAATATTACCACAAATTTACTAGCTTAAGACAACACACATTCATTATCTCGCAGTTCCTATGCATCAGGGCTGGGTCTTCTTGCTAGTGTCTCAAAGGCTGTAATCAAAGTGTTGTCTGGGGTGTGTGGCTCATCGAGGATCATGTGCAGAAGACTCCACTTCTGAGCTCACTCAGGTTGCTGGCAGCATTCAAGTCCTCGCAGTTGCAGGTTTGAGAACTTCAGCTTCCTGTTGGCCGGTTGCCAGAGGCTGCCCTGAACAACTTGTCACGCCACATTCTGCACAGAGAGCTCACAACAATGGCAGCTTTCTTCTCCAAAGGCAGCAAAGGACAGGGCGCCTCTCAAGGTGGGAATCGCAACTGTCCATGATGTGGTCACTCACATGAAACCGCAGTCTGATTCTGTTTGCTGTGCCCTGTTGGTTAGAAGCAAGCTGCAGGGCCTGTCCATACTCAAAGCGAGGGGTGAGGGCGTGAAGGGCAGGAGGCAAAGACCGTGAGCTGGTCTGCCTCATGGGTCATGGGCATGCACCTGCCCTGCTGCTCCTGCTGAATGTTCCCTCTTTCTCCACCTGCTCTTCCTACCTCCCAGTCTTTGCCCAGGTTGCCCCAATTTGGAGTACAAAGGAAGTAAAATTTCTTCCACCCCAACCTTTACACTAAGGCTAGGGAAAGGCATTTGGAAAGAAGCCCTTCATTGCCAATACAAGTCATACAATTTGGCAATGTAACCCAGAGCAAAAAGAGGCCAAAGTCCCCCTTAACATAAAGAGGTCTCTGCTCACTAGTTTGCATGAAATAGAGTCAAATGTATGTGACAGAGGGGATACAGGTTTTTCATCCTAATCAAATGCTTTTAGTTGGAAGGAAATTAATCCTCATTATAATGAGGTGGGTTTAATTTTGGACATTCAAAGAGAGAATAAGTGACAAGCCAGAGTGTAAGCCCTTTCACTCTGTCCCACTGGCCAAAGCTCGGCCCCATATGGACACTGCTCCCTCCCCAAGCCAGTCATGTCAGGCACCAGAATTTACTCTTTAGTTGCCTAACCAGCAGAAATTAGGCCAAGGAGGAAGATTGTTTAGAAGATGCAAAACCAGAAAGTACCAAATGATGTAGGATGTGATTATTTCTCTAGGGAGCAGTGGTAAAAGGTATAGAAACAGAGATATGAGGCTATAAATCAGAATCAGCTTCAGCTGTAAGACAGATAAAATTCCCAAATAAGAATGACTTAAACAAGAAAGAAGATTGCCTCTCTCACGTTCATAGGGTCTGGAGGTAGGCACAGAAAGGTTGGTAAACAATCCATGATGGTTAGGCAAGCAGGCTCCTTCCCTATGCTGCTCTGCCATGGGCAAGCTGATGGTCAAAGTGGTTGCTGGATCTCCAGCCATTGCATCTGTCTTCCAGTCAGTGGGAAGGAAAAGGGGAGAAGGAAGCCCCTGCTTCTCCATTTAAGAATACATCACGAAAAGTCATACCTGGCTCCCAGAGAACCTAGGAAATGCAGCCTTTATTCTAAGACAGTTTATTAAGTGCCTAGATGAAAATCAGGTACCTAAAACGGGATGACATGCCTACTAGTGGACAACAAGCAGACTCTCACACAGCTGTGGTGACAGAAAAATGCACCCCTGCCTTCAAGTCCATCCCTTCAAGAGAGGCCTTGCTGCCCCGGCTACAGCGGGTACCGCCAGTGTACAGCCCTCAGCTCCAGCCCCCCAAGGCCAGTCTCAGCTGCAGGGAGCTGTCTGGCCCAAGGACTTGCTCACATTTTGTGACTGAGACGGGAACAGGAAGGCAGGCATTCCCACCCAGTGTGGGACAATGTGAACAAGCTGTTTTAGCTCCAGAGCCCCCACGTGAAACTGGCTGAGGTTACCATTAGGGAGCTTTGGAGTTCTGTTTCTCCTTCCTCCCAATCCTGGTCCCCCTAATAAACAGCCAGTGCCCTAACCTCTGTTTCCCAGGACCCCCACCTGCACTAACAGGGGGAGAGGACTTAAAGAGGAAAGACTGCAGGAAGTCAAGAGAGAGGGAAGAGGAAGGAAATAGGTAAGTCCACGAGGAACACTACTGGCCGGGGGTCCCCAGGGAGAAGAGAACCTATACAGTGTGTTTGTATGTGTAAATACAGAGATTCATTCTAAGGAACTGGCTCACACAATTCAGAGGCTGGAGAGTCCGAAATCTGCAAGGTGGGCTGGCAGGCTTGGGACCCAGGAGAGCCAATGGTGACTTTTGAGATGAAGTCTGAAGTCAGGCTGCTGGAGAATTTCCTTTTGCTTGGGGAAGCTGGTCTTTTTGTTCTGCTTCAGCCTTCTACTGGCTGGATGAGGCCCACCCACATCATGGAGAGCAATCTGCTTTCTCCAAGTCCACAGACTAAACGACCATCTCATCCAAAACATTCTCCACGTTGGCACATAAAGTTAACCATTGGAGACATTCGTTCAAAGCCCAGGAGCCTCCCTTGTGGAGCCCGCATGGATCTCCCTTCACCTGCCCCCACCCCGTACATACACACAGGCGTGCACATGTACACAGGCTTTGGGGATGAGAGAGCAGGCGCCTGACTTCAGCCTCCCCTCCTGTGCCCTGTAGAGCTGTAGGACCCTACAGAACCCGTGGGTGAAGACATTTTAACACCAAGAGACATGAGCAAGTTTGGTATCCAAAAACACAAAGGGAAGGATGTCTCCCTTCATCCAGGACAGAGATGACGGCAGCTACTCAGCGGGGTTCTGGGCTGGGGAATACGTGTGCACAAATGCTGATCAAGCCAGGAAAGGCCCTTCTCTGCACTGTCCATGGCCAGGTGAGAAGAGGCTGTCACAACACCGAGGTAATATCAGAAAAGGGCTGAGCTCCCACCCAGCACACCCCCGGCTCTGGGCTGACTGAACACGACCCATTCTGTCCTGGTCAGATCTACGGTAAGTGTATGTTATGGCCATTTCCATCTTTTCTGTTCAATGACCGGCAGCCTGGGGGCTGTGAGGATTTCTACTCTAACATGCACCTTCATGGGCCAAGCACCCTTCAACTTCTCATGGGCCTTCCAAAAGGTCAGGGCTGAGAGCCTATCATTAGAAACACAGATGACACCAGAAAGCACGTTGGTAATGGCGCTGTACTCTTCCTGTCCAAAAAGTATATGCAGGGCGGGGAAAAAATGGGTTTACAGTTGTTCATATGGAGAATGCCACAATAATTAATGAATAATAACATGAGAATAAACTGTGTTCTGTGTACTCACAGCTGTAAACCTCTTTTTGCCCCACCCTGTATTTTATATAATGATAATGTGAGATTGAGAAAAAGTCAATTGCTTGTCCTCCATTCCTTGTTAGAATGTATCCAAAATACAATGAAAGAAACTTAGAAGACTCTGAAGACAGTTCAGAGCTGGGCAGGCTTGCACTGATTGAAAACCCACTCCTCCTGGGAAGCCGAGACCCAGGGAAATAGGATACATGTCCCCAAATAACTAGTTCATTATACAGCTGGATTTTAAGCATGTCTGGACCCTTATGATACATTGTAAACATTACTCAGGTATTCTTGGCTTCTTATGTCCTTTTAGTAAACCTGTCCTTTTCATAAAAACAGTATCACATGCAAGTGGGACTTTCCAGTGTTTTCTAATGGGTTAGCAGACAGTCCTTAGCTTCTCACTGAAACCCAAATTTTCTTCCCACTGCATCCATGGTGGGGCTGCCAGGGCCCTGCCAGGCGCAGAGCAGAAAGAGTCTTCTTCTCATGCTTCCTGGCTCCTGGGGGTTAGCCCAAGTTGCCCCAACCTTTAGGGATTTGCCCCAGCCTGACATTTCATCTGATTATATGATAGTCATCCCTCTCCACCCCAAACCCTGCCCCCATCAAAAGTGCAATCACATAGGAAAAGATGCTCAAGGTCACACCAAAGAAAAGTCCATCAAAACCACAACGAGATATCACCTCATGCCTGTCAGAATGATTATCACCAATAAACCAACACACAGCAAGTGCTGGCGAGGATGTGGAGAGAAGGGAACCCTCGTGCACCGTGGGTGGGAACGCAGACTGGCGCAGCCACTGTGGGAAACAGTACGGAGACACCTCAAAGAATCAAAAATGGAACTGCCTATGACACAGCGATTCCACTGCGGGAATTTATCTGAAGGAACCCAAAACACTAATTTGAAAGAGTATATGCACCCCTATATTCACAGCAGCATTATTCACAATAGCCAAAATTTTGAAGCAGCCCAGTGCCCCTCAGTAGATGAGTGGATAAAAAAGCTATGGTACATTTACACAATGGACTACTACTCAGCTGTAAAAAAGAAGGAAACATTACCTTTTGCGACAGCATGGATGGACCTGGAGAACATTACGCTAATTAAATAAGCCAGTCAGAGAAAGACAAGCACCATATGATCTCCCTCACATGTGGAATCTAATGAACAAAATAAATAAAAGCAAGAGACTCATGGAAACAGAGAACAGACCGACAGCTGTCAGAAGGGAGGAGGTTTGGGGGATTGGGCGAAAAAGGCGAAGAGATTAAGCCAAAAACCCAAACACCTCCTAGACACATCCCCCCTTGAGACGAATGCAGCTGTGCTTCCGCTGCTGCAAACCGACAGAGGCCCTCAGAGCCCCTCCCTCCAGGAAGATGAATAATATATAAGGATTTTCAGGAATTGCTAGAAGTACGACACCCACCCCACCCTTTCCAGATTTCCCGGAAGAACCCTCATTTCTTTCTGACAAATAAGTACATTAAGCATGTAATGAGATTTGCTTTGATTTTTAGACTTTTTGTAAAGGTTTCATGGTCATCAAACCATTCATCAGAAAAAATACCCCTGCACTGGAACTGGCGTCCTGACGGTTCATTTGGAAATGTGGGGGCTGCACCCCGGCATAAACAAGGACCCGGAAGGCGGACAGGAGAGCAGCTTGAACCACTCCATACCCCTCTGCCCCCACCCTAGGCCACGGGAGGCGGGCAGGGAGGGCAAACATCACCCCACTGGAGCCTCCTCCAGGCCACGGGGAGCCTCCTGCTTTCCTCCCTCAAAACCAATTTCCTTTTGCCTTTGGACGAAGATCAATCTGACTCACTTTCCCTTCTGAGGGTTACATGATGCCCTGCCGCAGGCCACAGATTCAACTGAGTCATCAGGGCCGAATCACCAGATGTGCACCTTCAATCACATTGAACACCCACAAGTGCTTGTCAATCAGCATCGAACAGCCAGATGCAACACGAAACCGGCAGAGCAACCTGACGGCAGGCTCGGACCAGCTCTGCAGTCCAGTCCGGGGGTCTCGCAGCTGCCCGCTCGCCATTTCTCCTGAGCTCCACCTGCCCCTTGGCCAGCTTCTCCTTTCATTCCCCTCACCTTTCAGCCTTCCCTCCCTTGCTCCGCCCCTGCATTTGCAGTCCCATCAAATGTGTGAGGCGGTACCTTCTGGCGGCAGGAGGAAGGATCTCACTAACAATCCCCAGCCAGAGTGTGTTGTGTTCCCCACCCTTCCTTCCTGTCCCCTTCCGATTTATTTCCTGCAAGCTGTGACCCTTTCTCGGGAACATTAATTAGCCATGATGCTCTTTTTTATTAGAATTCTAGGAAAGTGATATCTGCATGAGTCACGCTTTGCCGTTTAAAACAGTATTTACTATATTTGATTGAGGCAAATGAGTGTTTTGCTAGATGCTTACTATATGGGTTTACAACCAGCTGTAACCATTCTGGGAAAGAAAAAAAAAAAAGCACTGCTAGTTTTTAATGAGGCTTCGCCGTATCACTGAAACCCTGAGTGAAAACACATGGAATGAAAAATATCTTTAAATGATCTCGTAAATGTCTTTATTTAGGAAAACGACCCATTTCCTTAATAATGTTAGTTTTAAGAATAAAGCTCGTACCACCCTTAGAAATCATATTCTACCACTCTTTGTTTAATGAGGGTGCTTTTACAAACTACACTGTTATCTAAGAAATGTTATAATCTATGCAATCATGAGCTCTGTTAAATAAACTATGTAAATTTATGTGGGCCAGGGTCGACATTAATTCAGGCCTAAATAAATCAAGCTCTAGCTAGCCTATGATTTAATTAAAAATCGAAAATACGACTCAGGGCCCTTCAGTTTACTGATGCTTATTGCCCAAAGAGGCAGCACTGCTTTGAGGGAGACAAACGCAGGAAGGGCAGGTAGGTTCTTCAGGTCTGGAACACACAGCGGTCCAGGATGCACACGGCATGGGACGCGTTCCTGCCATTGCTCAGACGCATGTCTTTAGGGGGTTTCGGAACAAGTAACCTCTCACAATGTGGCCCTGAACATCCACAGCTGTCCATTTTTATTCTCAGCTTTTCTAGTTTTCGGTTTTTATGTTTGTCCTTACCTTCTTGTGAATATATATTTCAAATTGCATTTTCATTTCTGTTTTCACTTTTAATACATTACTTTTACGAAGTATTTTCTCCCTTCTATCTACAGTGTCCGGCAGAAGTCGGGAGTGTGGTTGGTAGGGTAATAATATGGGTGTAATAATTTATAGTTTTAATTGGAATATTTCACCTAAAACGTCCGATGGCGTGCTTGAGTGTGATAGCGTCACATTACAGGATTACTCGCTCATGATTTCGTAACAAGAGGGGCGTTGTCGGTGCTGGATCTGTGTGTTCTGAAGTGTGCCGTCTGTTGCTGGCAGCCCTGTTTGTGTCTCGGGCGTGGTGCAAGTTTGGCTGTTCCTGGAATACGTGCAGGGGATCTTCCCCTGGGCTGGGGCCTCTCCTCACCCTCTTGTCTGCCAGGTGCCCCTACGCCTGAAGCAGGAGAAGGCAAGCAGGGCAGGAAGTGTCAGAACCAACACGGGGATGCACGAGTGCAAACTCATGGAGGTGTCCGGACAGTCCGGAGCCCTGGGACCTTCAGGCACACAGGTGTGACTGAGGAAGCTGTGGCCCCCAGAGATGCTGAGTGTGTGGAGTTTGTCTCCATCCTAGCTCTTTCCTCTGGCATCCTGCAGCCCACCCACCCCATCCCACCCACGACTGGCTCCCCCCTGGGGTTCTCTCTGAATGAGGCCATGGTGCCACGAATTCGTCCTCCAACTTTTCCAATGAAAACTTTCCATCACATTTGTCATTTCAGGAGTCTTTCATGCCTTCTGGCAAAGGAGTAAGTAACCGGGGAGTCGGAGGCCTCTGGCAGTGGGGAAGAGGGGTTCTCTGAGGACAAAAGGACCTTGGAGTCCTCCAGACCACACCGAGCTTCAAGACCCAGCGCTGCGCCCAAAAGCCTGGCCTTCTATTCCTCCGCTATGGGCTGGCTCTGGGGGCTGAGGGATGGAGGAGGGTGTCCCAGTCCCCCAAGGAGGCTGAGACATACTGGGCTGTCAGGGGATTCTGGAGGCGGGGGCGTAGCTGGTGCCAACCTTTCGATTCTTGTCCTGTCCTTCCCTTCTTCAAGAAGAGCTTGGCTTTCCCCCCCAAATTCTGGAACAACTTCTGGGAGATTCAGACAGAGAGACACAGTATTTAAGGTCAGGTTTAAGATCCCCAGAGTTTTCCTCAAGAACAGACAAGACTCAGGGCCTAAAACCCTTCTCATGGCCAACTGTGAGCAACTGGGAAGGTGAAAGGAGACAAAAAGGGAAAGATTCCTAAAATGCTGGAGGCCAGAGCCTTGGCCCCTCATGGGGGGCAGCTCCTGTCAGTGTGGGGCCTGACTAGCTCTGGAGAGGCGAAGAGCCCTAGGAAGCCTCTGCCAGCCCTCCATCCCTTCCTAGCCCCACGGGCCCATGAGCTAGCCTGGGGCGCCACCTAGCAAAGCCAGAGGGGACTCCAGCCACACGGAGCTGGGAGGTTCAGGTTTTCTTTGTTTTTGTTTTTTCCACAACCAGAAAAGGGGGTTTCCATTTCATTCACTGAGTTCTGGGAAATGGAATTTGTATAAAACCTTTCTTGCATGTGATGGAAAATATTTATTAGCATCTAATGAGAAAATGTGGCCCAAAGGCAACTGTTATCAAAACTTATGAGGGTAAGAGTCTCGCTCTTCTAAACTTGCATTTTCCCCCAGCAACAGCTGCGATTGTGCAGTTTTTGCTGCCAGAGTAACCTGATTTTGCCTAAAGTTACAGAATTTATAGATTTTGAAACTGACAGAGAACCACCATGTCTCCTGTGGGTTTTTTTCCCCCTGCTTCCCTTTTTCTCTTCTCTCCCTGGTCAGATTTATCTCTGGGGGTTCCTGAGAAGTCTGAAGGGCTCCCGACCCCGGCAGGTTCTACGGGCAAACTTAGGCAGAGCGCAGTCCAGGGGTACTCTGGTGGCTTTGTGACGTCACTATGCTCCTGTGGGTTCAGCAAAGTGGACTGGGGCTTCCCCTGCTCCCCCAAACCCAGCCCCACAGGGAAACAGTTGTCATGCCTGCTGAGACTGCTGCAGAGCAAGAGACCCAGGCACACCCTGACCACCATGGCCCTGCCCAGCAGTGGATAGCCATTCCCACCCAAGACACAAAAGCTCGCGGGGAAACAGAGACTGAACCTGCATCTGAGGTTCCAGGCAAAAGCTGTTTTGATGGCCACACTGGGACAAGACAGTCTTTGCCTCCTAAAGGGTCGGAAGAGTGTGGCGGCTGGGCACGTGGACTCTGGGTTGCACGTTTGCTTCTCCGTTGTTGAAGCGCCACTTAAGTTTTCTATTCAATGAGGATAACTCTAGTACCGATTCCATAGGGCTCTGGTGAATGGCAAGTGAGATAAACCATGTAAAGTGCTTAGGATAAGGCCTGGCACGCGGCAGGCATTTAATATTAACTAGAATTTATTTATTTATTTATTTTTCAGGGGAGAGTGCGAATGCAGTCCCCCAGTACCACAAAGTACGCAGTTAAGTTTCCCACCTTCCAGAAATCGCAGGGGTCAGCACATCCGGAGTGCAATGGATAAGCCTTGTCCTGGGGAAACCACCTTGGTGATGGTGGTGTCTTCCCTGCTGGGTAAGTATTCAACTAGAGTTTAATTACCCTAGCATTTAAAGGAGCAAACCAAGTCTCCTCACACTCTAACCACCAGAGGTGTCTTCATTAATTAACATAGCAGATTGTGCCTGCGGAGCAGGCTCGGGGGCAGTTTACTTGGCTATCCCCACGCTGGCAGCACAAACAGGAGGAGGCAGACAGCTTTTAGTGCTTCTTGCAGGAAGAAGCAGGCCAAAAAGTTGACAGACCACTGATCCAAATGGATGCTGCACCGATGCCACAGGTGGATCAACACTCAGGGCTGTTTGTTTCCGCCTGCCACCGCGATCCTTCTCCAAAGCCACGACCACCTCAGGTTGATTCAGTGAGCAGTCCCCACCGGTCCTGTGGTAATAAGGTTTCCTTCATGTTTTATTCATTAATTGTAAGTTTCTTGAGTGCAAAGATCCGGCCTGGATCTCAAACAACTCACCCCCAAACAACTGCTACACACTGTTTTGTCATTTGGGGGTACACACCCACACGATTTGGAAAGTGATGCCTTTTCTGAATCATAGTACTACGATTAAGAGTTAGATGTTATTAGTCAACAGGATTGACACTAAGTCAAACGAACACGAGTCTTAGCTTTTGGAGCATCCGTTCAGGGTCTGGCTCTGTGTCTTGTCATTGATTCTGGGCCATTATCGTCTTCAGTGAACGGCTCACAAGAATCAGATTACAAAACAACATTAGGAAGGGACTACTTCTTAGGGAGTACTGAACTGATGTCTTTTCCCGCAAGGTGAGTGCCTGAAGAATTTACCGGAAAGCCTTTGACACCATGGGATACACAGCAACATTCAGGACTTTTAAAGGTGAAGCCACAGCACACGCTTCCTTGGGCTTCACTGACAAGGATGGATGAGGTTGTACCCAGGTCTCAGTGGTGGAGAAAATGGCTTGACAAGTTTCTGGTGCCTAGTATCTCTAGGCTACATGTGGCTTTTTAAAAATCAAGCCCTAATTGGACTGCAAAAAATACAATTATTAATTTAATTTAAGAGCAAGACTTTCTGTTTTTCTAGTCTCATCCTGCAGCCAGGTTGCATAATCTCACACTCAGCTGAACTGAGCCAATAGTCCTTGATCAAAATCTCTTATTAATAATTTATAGGTGGGAAGACATGAAATAGATATAAAAGGCTTTTTTTTTTCTTTTCTTTTTTACTGCTATGTTATACAGCATTTGCTTCCGGGTCTAGCTGCAGTGTTTTGTGGTAGGCATATACCCAGAAATAAAATCTTCACGGTTCAATAGGGTACTGGCAATGTACTTCTGTAATAGTAATTACAGTGCCTGATGTCTGACTTAGGCAATGGCTCTCTAAGCAAGAACTCTGGTCATGGTAGTATGGGTACAACTTCTTCCACAGTGTACTAGCGTTGGGGGAAAGGAAACCAGTGGCTTTCTGTACCTCCACGTGAGACCACCTCCCGGCCCCGATGTGCGCCGATGATCGAATGCGGTGCAATGCGGTATGAGTGACCCATTGGTCTGCGGATGGGATCGAGTACACGTGCACAGACATGCGAAGATCCACGGCTTTTTGAATTCAATATAATTCCAATCAAAATTTCTCTGAGCTCTGGAGAAACTTGGCAAGCTGATTCTAAAATGTATGTGAAAGAACAGACAAGACAGTCAAAAAGAAGAACCACATGGGAGAATTTATCTTCCAGACACTAAGTTATCCCAGGGAGGGCTAAAGCAATTAAGGTAGTGTGACACTGGAGAGAAAGCACATCGACAAACCAGTGCAGAAAAATAGAGAGCCCAGGAAGAGGTTTAGACACGCACGGAAAGGAATGAAAACTCCTGGACACGGACAACAGCGTGGTGAACACCGGAGGGAAGAGGGTATAAGGGAACTAAATGGTAAAGGAAAAACATACAATGAAGATCAAATTTAAAAAACATGCAGAGAAATCTGTTTTCTTCTGGAGCTGATTTTGCAGATGCCTGGGGGAAATATCTCTTTTTTTGTTTGCTCATATCTGGGTAGAGAGGAAATGAATTACCTATATATTTCAAACATAAAATTGAACCCTTCACGTAACACATAAAAGCCATTTCTACTATATTAAAACATAAATGTAAAAGTAGAATTACAAAAGGCATTAAAATTAGTTATTGGAATTATTTTATGATTTTTCTGGTTTATAAAGATTTCTTTGAAAAAATATGTGCTATAAATAAAATTATTCTTAAAATGTGATAACTATTGTTTATGACCCTTAAAAGACACCAGTGAAAGAAAAAGGTAAGTTAGAAACTGGAAGAAAGTATTTGCAACACAAAGAATTAATCTCCAGAATGTATAAAGAACTCCCATAAATCAGTACATACTGGTAGGTACAGAATAGACAGGGGGATGTAAAGTACGGTATAGGAAATGGAGAAGCCAAAGAACTTATATGCATGACCCGTGAACATGAACGAAGGGGCAGACTGCTGGAGGGAATGGGGGTACCAGGCAGAGGGGGACAAAGGGAAAAAACTGGGACAACTGTAATAGTATAACCAATAAAATATATTAAAGAAGAAAAAGACAATCCAACTGATAAATGGGCAAAAGTGTTAAACGTGTATTTCACAGAAGAGAAAGAAATGGACAAACACATATGGAAAGTTCTCAATCTTATTAGAACTTACAAAAAAACATGCATATTAAAACCACAATAATCAGGTACCATTTTATACTTATACACAAGAAATAAGAATCCTGACAATATCAAATGTTACTGAGAATTCACAGCAATAGTTACTTTAGAAAGTACTTTGCCATCAGCTAGTAAATTAGAAACTAGCTCAGCTTTCTGACCCAGTAATTCCACCCCCAGGTATAGTCAGTCCCTAGAAAAATGCTTGTGCTGCGGGCTAGGAGACATGTGGAGGAATGTTTATACTATTACTGTTCTTAATTGGGGAAAAATAATTGAAACCAGAGCAAACGTTAATAAACAGTAGCACAGATAAATAAATTGTGGTGTTTCACAATTAATACATCAGTGAACAAATCCAAAAGATACATACAACAGATGGAATTTGGAAAGGAAATATTGAGTAAAAAAGCAACTAGTGAAAGAATATATGCAGAATGATTTCATTTATATGACATTCAGGAACATGCAAAACTAATAATATATTCTTTGGGGAGAGAAACTTATAAGGTAAAACTATAAAGAAAAGAAAAGGGATGATGGAAACGAAAATGCAAGAAGTTTTTCCTGATGGGGGTGGAGAGGGAAGGAGCGGGGACAGAGTATTCTGAAGGCTTTCAGAAAAACGGTAAAGCTCTTTCCTGAAGTGGGTTGTTAGTGATGGATTTAGGTTGTGTTCTTATGTTTGAAACTCCTTCAATTTATAAAGCTCCTTATTTTAAAATAATGTTATACTCACGTAGAAATTTCAAAAAAAATTTCAGTGAGTTTCTATGCATCCTTGCCCTCCCTTCCCCTGGTGATACCATCCTACATCAGCCCAGTGCAGATGGTCTAAACCAGGAACTTCACCTTGGGGCCACACTACGAACTAGCTGCTTTCAGACTTCACTAGTTTTTACACGCCCTGTGTGTGTGTGTTGTGTATACAGGTCTACCAAGTTTTATCTTATGTGTATAGATTTGCATAATCACCACCACATTCACGATACAGAGCTATTCTGTTTCCACAAAGAAACTTGATATTCGCTCTCTCCCCAACCCTAGTCTCTGGCAACCACGAGTCTGTTAGTATCACTATAATTTTGTTACCCTACATATATTTTTAACATTTTTTTTGTATTTTGTTAATTTAAAAAAAACTCAGTACCTCAAAATTACAACTAAAATATAGAGCAACCATCACTCAGAACCATAGGAAATTGAGTTGAATGGCAGTCCGACAACTACGGAATTAAAGAGACCACATCCATCCAGACTGGTAGGAGAGGCAGAGATGCAGAAGAGATTTGTCCCACATCCACATGTGGTGGATAAAAATTGTGGAGGTATCTGTCAGGAGTGAGGAGTCCCAGCCCCACACCAGACCCTCCCAGCTCATGGCTCCTGTGCCAGGAAGATGAGTCCCCACAACTTCTGGCTGCAAAAACTAGCGGGGATTGAGTCGATGGAAGAAACATCTGGAGTCCCAGGCACTTCCTCTTAAAGAACCCCCACACCAACTTATACAGACTCACTCCCTCTGAGCTTCAGTACCAGGGTAGCAGCTTGAAAGGCTAAGCAAACAAGAAGAACAGAGACAGAATCATAGATACGGAGAGCATTTTGATGGTTGCCAGAAGGTATGGAGATGAGGAAGTGGGTAAAGAGGTGAGGGGATTAAGAAGTATGAATAAGTAGTTACAGAAGAGCCACGGGGATGTAAAGCACAGCATAGGAAATGGAGCAGCAAAGAATCCATATGCATGACCCAAGGACATGAACAATGGTGTGGGGACTGCCCGAGGGAGTTGGGGGTGCTGGGTGGAGGGGGGCAAAGGGGGAAAAGTTGGGACAATTGTAACAGCATAATCAATAAAATACAATTTTAGAAAAAAGCAAAACGAAACAAAGCAAAAAAGAAAAAGAAAACAGAAAAAAACTCAGTGCGTGCAAAGGTGATTCCCAGCATCTACCCTTAGCTCAGGTGGTAGAACTTCCCGGTGCTTGCTGAATTGCAGGGCACTTCATGTTCACCCCACCTCACCTTGTTCGCCCCCTCCTACGGACCAAGGGGAGAGAGATGTACACTTCTACTCCTCTTCAGAGGGTCATCTTAGAATCAGAAGACAACCCAGTCTCCTCCAACCTGCCCCTCCCCTTGACCTCAGGCACTACAACAGCATAAAAACTTATGGCAGTCTCGGCTTCAGACAGTGCAGTCAGCCCAGCATGGGGCCAGCTCACCGAACAAGTCAGACACAGAGGGGGAAAATACAGACACACTGAGAGTCGTTTGACCTTGCCTGACAGCTGCACATAGAAGGCATGCTTTTCAGTCAGCATCCTTCCCCCAGACTGGCTGGTTCCCCCGAAGCAGAGTCCCTGCGGGATCTCGAACTGCTGCTTTCTGGCTGCTCCACGACCAGCCAGTTTAGCTGGAAACCAAATGCCTTGGTGCACCTGAACCCCAGTCCCACGCCCGCCTCTCTGGGAATCTACCCCACCTGCTCTTCAGTGTGCCGCCTCTCCTCCACCCAGCCTTCTGGGGATTGAGCTTTCCCCTATTCCATTTTTTATTTAAAAACAAGCAAAGCTGTTCTCCATTTGGGCTCTTATAATTTCCCTTGATGCTTACTATATCTTCCAAACCTGTTTCAAAACAGCCTCCACCCCCTCCCTTGTATTTCCCCCCTATCCTCCTCCTTCTAGTTAGGTGTGTCTTGTTTTGTTTCCGTGTTATGGCGCTCGACCAGACACGTACAGGCAGACCCTGTTTCTGCCACAGTCAGTTGGAATCTTCCCCATACAAGGAATCATATTTCTTGTAAGAACAATGCCTTCATTGGAGGCTGTGTTCCTGAAGAAAGCCCAACCACAGTTAAAGTGTGTTCCTGAGGGTATGACCATGTGATCTGAAAGGCAGGTTGTGCACAAATACATCTGGGAAACACTGGATTTAATAAAGTTAATCCCCGACCCCTGCACTGCAAGAATGCTCAGACCTTCCTGTGGGACCCATAGACCTTTTCATGGGGAGAAAGTGGAGGTTTCTACGGGCAGGCTCCTTGAAAGTATAACCACCACCAAATTAAAGCATATGTGTGACAGTAATGTATCTTTTTATCGTTGTTAAATTTATTGGGATGGCAGTTAAAAGAGCCAGAGGCATATTCCCCAACTCCTATAAAACGAGCCTGTGTTGATTAGCTCCTGCACGCTCCTCTGATCTACCCTCCTCCGTGCCACCGCCCGCTAAGGGCTGACCTGTAGGAATGGGCTACCCTGCTCCTCACTCAGGTCTCTTCCCAAAATGCCGATCTCCAGAGCTCTCCCCAATACATGAGTCCAGACAACCCAACCTGTGATAGTCGTCAACTAAGTCTAAAGATCTTATAAGAAACAGCCCCTATACACGGAGTCTGGCAGAAGTAACACCTGCTTGAGTGTGGTTGGTAGGGTAATAATGTGGGTGTAAAAATTTATAGTTTTAATTTCAACATTTCACCTAAAATGTCATATGGTGTGCTTGAGTGTGAGATTGTTGTTACAGAATCACATGCTTATGATTTTGTAATGGGGGAGGGGGGGGCGTTATTTGTGCCAGACCCTGTCTATGGAGAGACAGGAAGAGAGAGAGAAAGAGGCCGGTTTTCGTAAACTGACTCACACGGTCGAGGGGATGGTGAATCTGGAATCTGCAGGGGGAGCCAGCAGGCTGGAGATTCAGAGGCATGTTGACTGTGCTGCAGTTCTGAGTCCCACGACCGGAAACAGGCAGAATTTCCATGTTGCATTCTAGAGGCAGAATTCCTTTCTTGGGAGACCTCGGTCTTCACCTTTCAAGCCTTTCATTGATTGGATAAGGCTTAGTCCCATTGTGAAGAGTTTCTTCATTACTCAAAATCTACTTATTTAAATACTAATCGTATCTGAAATATACCTTCACAGCATCATCTAGACTGGTGTTTGACCTAGCCATGTTGACTCAAAATTCACCGTCACACACAGTTCATAAAATTTGCTTAGAGCACGCAGTCAGTAGAGAGTGGTGAGGACGGGATCCAGAAAAGCAAACAGATAACAAGCTCCGGATGTATATTACTTTTTCTCCCTTTTTTAATGTCAACACATTGTCACTGCCGTCAGTCCAATGCCAACAGGATTCCCTACATGGAAAAACTTTATTCAGGTAAACGGTTTGCAAACCACGGAAACGCAACCTCGGGCGGAAACCTAAAATGCAGCCGGAGCAGAATGGGAGACTTGCTTGTATAGAGAGAATGCCTGCCCTATCACCTGATTGGTCCATTTCTCACAGTCTAATTGGTTCAAATAGCACTGTCCTGATTGGTTAAAATCTCAACCTCTGATTGGTTGCAATAGAGCTACTCTGATTCATTGGTGAAGGTGCAAATGAGAAGCTCCAACTGGATGGGGCAGATCTCAGCCAATTGGTGAAAATAGGATTCCAAGAACTCCTTTATAAGGTTCAGGTTAGACAGCAGGAACGCAGTGCAGGAGGCCTGGCAGCTCAGCCTGAGCCTTCGCCTGAAATGCTGGGTGTGTGAGAGGCCTCTGTAAACCGTGGCTGCTAGACTTTGACTACAAATCTGGGCCCTGTTAACCACAAGGGTTCCTTTTGGACATGTATATTCCTTCTCGGGGTCAGCAATACACAGGCAGTAATCCGTTACACACAGCATTTTAAACCTTGCTTTTTTCATGTTTTATATCTTGGAGATACTGTATTTTCACATTAGTATATGGCTTCCTCATTCTTCTTTTCTGATGGATAGGATTACATGTTGTGGCTGTAAAACAGTTTATTTAACCTGTTCGCTGCTTGTAAACATTTACATTTTCCTCTTTGGCGATCGCGAACAATGCTACCGTGGCTGCTACTGAAGCTGCCTCACTTGCATCTGTGCGGGGATGGTAAGTTCCCCAAAGTATAGTCACGGGGGAAACGAGCACAAATGTCTTGTCAAACTGCACTCTCTAGAGTCCCACCAATTTACACTCAACCAAAATATGTGGTTTCTTTCCTAATATAAACTGTCATTGAGCTGTTGGATCTTTGTGAATCATCTAACACGGTATTCTGCATTTTAAGTAGCATGAATATGAACTTACTACATGAAGAATCTTAATCATAACAAGAGATTTTGCAATACGTATCCATAGGATGGGATGGCAACAGGTCCAAATCCTCGAGATTTTCTGCGTATTATTGCAAATAAAATGCTTAGCGTAACATGTGACACACGGTTAGCTCTCAATAATTGTTTGCTTTTTGGATATTTGATGCCCCGAAAATGAAAATAGAGTGAGTTTGTCCTCCAAAATGAAGCAGTGAACATGGTTTTATAGGGAAATAAAGTTAAAAAAAAGTGTGCTTACTGAGAGAATATTTTCTAGGTTTTTTCCCCCATAAAACATGCAGTGACCATTATTTTGCACATTTTATAAAATAGTTTACAAATAAAATATTGCCAGCGCCCTATGCATGTGTCAGCTCTTGTTTGGGCCTCGGCTCTCTCTTCTGGGGTTCAGAAAGCCTCAGGGACAGGAGAAACAATCTGGGGTTGCCTGGGGTTGCCAGGGGTGGACCACTGAGGACTTTCAGGGGCGTGAAAACACTCTGTATGATAGTACAGTGGTGGATGTGTGTCATTATACATTTGTCCAAAGCTATAAAGTGCACACCGCCAAGTGAACCCTAATGTAAACTACGGACTTCGGGTGGTGATGACGTGTCAG
Source organism: Desmodus rotundus (assembly GCF_022682495.2). Taxonomy (NCBI): domain Eukaryota; kingdom Metazoa; phylum Chordata; class Mammalia; order Chiroptera; family Phyllostomidae; genus Desmodus; species Desmodus rotundus. The sequence goes on from NC_071387.1 coordinate 202,468,574, forward strand.
TGCAGGTTCATCAGCTGTAACAAGTGTACCACTCTGCTTGGTGGGGGTGGGGAGGGGGTGCGGGTGGAGATGCTGATAAAGGGGGAGGTGATGCATGTGTGGGGGCAGGGAGCATATGGGAAGTCTCTGTGCTTTCCTCTCAGTTTTGCTGCTCTATAAAAAACAGTCTTAAAAAATTATCTAAGGGATTTGCTGTTGGCAGACTACCCATTCCCCTCCCCATGCGCCATACCCGGCCTTGGAACAAACGGGAAGCCGAGTCACCAGTATAGCTCTATCTCTTATGTGCCAGCCAGTCCGTGAGGTATGGGATCTCTGTCACAACTTCTCAGCTGAGGGTGGAGGCGGTGATGGGTGTGTCTGGGGCACTGACAAGTGGCACAGCTGTGGCCCCTGGACGTGGTGCCTCAGACCTGCCGTCCTGGGCAGCACAGGGAGGGAGCACCTGGCTCTCCTTTGCATTTGTTGACATTTAAAAAAAGAATTTAGGCCAAGTGTCCTCTTTCTCTGCTCATTTTAAATGGTTTTCCACAGAAAATCTGCTCTGGGTCTCACATTCCCATTTATAAGGTGACATTTTCCACCGACAGCAGCATGTACCCGAGACGGTGATTTTAGCCTCTTCCATCTCAGGGCGCACGTAAATTAATCACGTAGGTTCTGCAGCACCCCCCCAAAAATATGTTTTTCTGGTCTGACAAAAACTAGGTATAATTTTAATTGAATTATCAAAAATAGTAATAATAGTAATTACCTACCCTTTTTGTTCCAAAGTGACATTTAAAAAAATCAGGTGCCTATACTTATATGTAAGGATTTCTGGTGCCAAGAACTAACCAATCAGCTGCAACCTTATTATGCCACGTGACCAATAAGATGCAGCTCAGTTACCTGACCTGTATATTTATGGCTCAAGACAGGGCATTCACACCAGACGGCTGTTGTCATTTTTTAATTCGACAATCTAATTTGGCAATCTAAGAGAAAAGAGGTCAGTGTCCCTGACTAAATAGTCAGGTATTGCATGTTTTAAACATTCTTGTGGCACCCTGGGTGAAAATCGCTGGCCTAAGAAGTTCAAAATTGACTGTCATGTTTGAACAAGACCGGGTAAAGCTGAGATGGCGCCATCAACGTTTGGACCTGATTGACGATACTATGTGACCGATAAACAGCAAGACTCATTTTAATCAACTCTGCACAGATCTGTGGACAGGTTCTGGCCTAATGTTAGCCTTGGCTTTCCATGTTCAATTAGCTTAATTACCATGAGCAGCCCTTCCCCACAGTCACTTAAACAGCCTTTCCTCCTCTACTCAGAGAACCTCTTCATCGGAATTTGTGCCTTTGTCTGGCAAAGCGACAGGGGCCCCTGCACTCTGGAGGTCGCTGTTGTCCCTGTCACCATGGCCTCTGTCGTGCGCACTGGGTGTCCTGACTGCATCCCCGTCTCCTGCCTTAGTTTCCTCCCGTAACCCATGTTGGGATCCCTCATGAAATGGATTTCCAAAAATGGTTCTTCTTACAAACACACAAAAAGAAGCAATCTAACAAAAAACAAGTCCCCAACTGTTTGAAAACGATCCATTTCCTAGATGAAGGAACTGGGGCTGGAAATGTTGGGACGGCAGAGTTTCCACTACCGAGGCTGAACTGAAGGGTGTTGGGACAGGAGTCATCCATCGGGCAGCAGGTGGTGTGGAGTAGCAGCCGGAGGGATGCACGGTGGACGGTGGACGGTGGACGGCTGGCTGCCAAGGTCGTGCGTGCGTCCTGGTGGAGTTCACCCACCTGTTCACTGTCCGGAGCCCCTTCCCACGTGGCCGCTGCCTGGCTGGGGTAGCAGCCGAGACTGCAGTTGTGAGCCCCCTTTGCCTCCCAGGAAAACGTGGGAACCCAGCTCTTCAGAAAGCACTTGAGTGATGCCAAAGGTGCCAGTCACACTGGACCCAGATAGGGTCTGATGTGACCCCGCCTGCAACTGCACCTGCTATGCCGCACTCACCTCCAGCCCCGCCTGGGCGCCACCGGCACACGTTTCCTTCTGCTCATCTCTGCCTCTCTCTGGCGGAAGGGGAGGGCCTGCCTCAACCTGCCATGTCGGGCAGCTCCTTGATGCTTGTGTTCTCCTGCCCTCCCTCGTCCCCTTGGGGTGACACTTCGACTGTGGGCAGTGGCCTCCAGAGGCCCTCAGAGACAGTCCTAGGAGGGTGATTCTAAACCTCGGGTCCGCTCCAAGATACCCAAGGGACAGGACACACTCCTAGAGGTGCCGGTGGTTTACTGGAGTGTCTTGGGGAACCAGAATCCTAGGGAGAAGCTGGGTGTGTAGTGAAAAGCCTCCCAGGATGAGATTATGACTCTCCTCCCTTCACCCCACCTGTTACTCCTGCTCCCGCCACAGAATTGGGGGTGGGGGAGCAGGGACCTGGGGACACTGGAAGACTTCAAGGCTGGGAAGGATGTCAGAGCCCATCCAGGCCAGCATTCACCCGAGAACTAGCCACACGCCACTTTAAATTTTTGAAACAGAAAAGTTTCAGGTACAGAAGGCAGAACTTCTTTCCCTGAACCACTTGAGAATCAGTGGTTCAAGAACCTGAAGCAGCCTCTCACTAGACACGGGATCTGCCAGCACCTTGACCTCTGACTTCCCAGCCTCCAGAACTCTGACAAACATGGTTTCTGCGGCTTATAAGCCACCTAGACTATGATATTCTGTTCTAGCAGCCCAAACACACTAAGACAAGGAGTTAAACAAGTCAGCAAAATGCCCAGCATTAAGTGGACATGCCAGGTAGAGAGATTTAGAAAGTTCTGAGAAGACATATTTCTTCATTATAAAGGCGCCTGTCCATGTCTTCATAATTTCTGAGTTATTGCTGCAATAAAGGTCAAGTTGCTTTAAAGAGAAACAAGAAAGTAGTATCCTGTGGCAATGAAAGTTTGTAGCGTTGATGGGTTTGTTTGTCTTTTCAATCAGTGGGCAGCTACCAATGCTTGAGGCTGAAATGGAAAAGCTGTTCACTGTCCTAAGCCTCTCCCACTACCTGCTCACACACACACACCACCGCCTCATTTTCGATAAGCCCCTTGGAGGACACTGATGATAACAGTGTTGAGTGTCTTGGAATTTAAACCTCTGAGACTTGTGGAAGGGGCACCGACAGAAGCCAGAGCGGGAGACCCACAGATTGCTGGCTGGTGAAACCACTGTGAAAATGTATCTTACTGTACAAGTGGAAAAGAAAGTCAGTTTGCAGGAAAATGTAAGGCTCAACAGATATTTTAACTAAGACGGGGAGAAGATATTATATTTGTAAGATAGATAATTCCTAGAAAATTATTCAAGAGCAGTAATAGGAAGAATTTCACAAACTGGCAGCTAAGAAGAATGTGGAAACCTTTTGTTATGAGTTCATTGAAACTTAAAAGAATCACTTATAACCAGAATCTAATGAACAAAATAAACTAACGAGAAAAATGAAACTGAGACGTGGAAACAAGGCACAGACTGACAGCTGTAGGAGGGGAGGTGGGAGAGGTAGAATGGGGGAAGGAGGGAGATGGGGTTGGTCCAAGAACACGTATGAGTAACTCATGGACATGGACAACGGAGAGGGGATGGACTGTGGGAGCAGGGGTGGGCTGGCTAGGGGGAAGGAAGGGAAAAACCTAGGAGAATTGTAATAAAGTAACCAATAAAATAATGAAGTAGTAAAAAAAGAAACTTAATAGAATCCAACCGTTCCCATTAAAGTGGGTAGCTGAAGTAACATGTTCAGTGCCAAGCTTCAGAGATTAATGCCTCTGGGGTTTACAGGTTCTGATACTCACAGAAGACAGTTTGTGTGGTTAAACTGTGTCTTATCAAAACGAAACAAAATAAAACAAATGGACGTTCTCTTTAACAGCAGTGCATACATTACACTTATTTAATATATAACACTGATCCCGACAATGGTAGTGGATACAGCCAGAGAGAATTAGGAGGACCTGGTGTCATAAAAATCATGATGAGAATGTGAAGAAGTGAACGGTTACTCGCTCAAATGACATGGAGCAACCATGTAAAAATGTAAAGAATCTACTGAATCGGGCAGTAGTCATGTCCCTGGAGACCAGAACAGGGGCTGCTTCATTGGCATGGCGACAAGATGAGAAGGGAGAGACTGTGAGTCCTGAAACAGCCCCCTTTCCAGGAGCTTGGTTGAGAAGGGGAGGAGGTGGATGTGGTTACCATCCCCGTGTTCTTGTGTAGAGTGACTCATTCCTCACCTAGGGCCTGGGAAACTCGGTCTGCCACAGATTGACCAGGAAAAGTCTCAGTCTCTCTCCTGTCATTTTTCCCCCTTGTCTTCTTCTTACTCCCTGGACCAAGGAACCTTCTTCCTGGTTCTCCTGAGTCTTCTGGTGAGTCATCAGAAGTGACTCTCAGATTCCCTTTGCACACGCTGGTTGTCCGGTTGCCATAGCCCACAGCTGCGGGAAAGTGCCCTGAATCTGCAGCCGTGGTGCGTCCGTGCTCTGCCTTCCCCTGGCCCCGCGGAGCCTGTGTCTCACTGCCTCTTGGCAAGGGCTGTGTCTCTTGCTCACCTCCTTGCCCTCCAACTCACGCTGATTCCCACGTAGTACTCACAGACCTCAGGCCTCCCAGTTTCCAAGGTTAAACCATCCTTGGCTTATGGCGTTGGTAGAGGCTGCTAGTAATCTCCCAAGGTCCACCTTCCTTTCCTCCTTTTAGTCAAAGAAGCTCCTCTGAGTCAAAGAAGAGACTCATTGCTCAGCTTCTTGGGCAACCAGGTATGACCAGGCAATAATATCTGAACAGGGGACGCTCACCGTCCCTTCCTTCTGGGTGGAGAAAGGCTGTGGCTGCAGCATCTCAGGAGCCATGATGTGCACGCCAGAGCTGCCCTGGATGCCCAGGCCACGCCCCTCTAGACTGTTCAATCACATACATTTAAACTTTGGGTAACCCGCGGTGTTTTGCTGTAGACTGTGCGTGCAGTAGTACAATGGCCGTAGGATGGGTATCAGGCTGGTTTCACAACGACTGCTGCATCTCTCAGGTCTGAACCTCAGAATTTGTTCTCTTATCAGTCTCCGCTGATTAGAGCAGGTAAAGATTTTTCTCCTTCAGGCTTCACACAATTTGGATAATTCGGGGCACGAATGCCCAGCCCCTGGCAGAGTTCCCCTGGAAGCTTCGCCCCCTTGCAGACGACATACACTTTATCATCTTCCTGCACTTCCAGAATCAGCCTGCAACAAATCCACACTCCCACTGGACAGTGATGCCACTTAACCTTTCCAGGTCCCAGTGGTAAAGCGCAGATAATAATTATACTTGCCTCCGAAAGTTGTTACGACGATAGTTTTAAGTAATTATATTGAAATTATAGTACTTCTGCAAACTTTAGGACAAAATACGACTATGTGAATCATGCGTGGGCCACTCACGGATCTTGAGAAAGTCTGTGTCACTAGCTCCACAGTAATCCACCACTGCCTACCTTATGGGGCCAAGAGAGGGTGATGCAGAGTCCGGGGCCAAGTGCACATGTGGCACCTTTGCACGCCTCCAGACCGGCACGGGCTCCGGGCTAACGCAGCAGAGCAAGGTGGGATTTCAGCCCTCGCTCTTCCCCTGACTGGTGCCTTTGACCTTGCCAAAACTCAAAACTGCTGATACATCTGTGCAGGTAGTGGACACCCCCAAGGTGCCGGGACAGCAGGATGAACACGAGTGGGAATTACACTCAAGTCCCTTCTCTGGCCAAATCGTGTGTCAGCACACGGGGACATATGCCTGCAAATAGGGCACTTTTGGCTTCATACAAAGACTCTGTCTCTCTGTCCAGCCCCCCACCCACAGTTTGCTAATGTGCACAGAGGTCCCTAAGCACTGTACGTGGCCTAGCACACGTGGCAGCCGTGACACACAATGAGCACTCTGCACATATAAACACTGCTCTGTCGCCCCCCCTCCCCAACCATTTTCCCTATCCGTGTAACCTCTTTCTTACTTGCTCAATCTTGTCTAACTCAAAATCACTTAAAAAGTTAATTTGCACCCTGGCTGGTGTGGCTCAGTGCATTGAGCCTGCGAACCAAACAGTCACTGGTTTGATTCCCAGTCAGGGCACATGCCTGGGTTGCGGGCCAGGTCCCCAGTATGGGACACTCGAGAGGCAACCACACATTGATGTTTCTCTCCCTCGTTTCTCCATCCCTTCTTTTCTCTAAAAAATAAATAACATCTTTTTAAAAAGTTAATTTACATACTTTCAAGAAAGCAATTGGAAACCTAAGTTGCCCTATGGACTGCCTTACTGCTGTGTCCCTGGGTTTTATGGGGGGGGGGGTCCACACAAGACAGCATCTTTTGGGATTTTGCCACATTCCTTGGCTCTCTGCATTAGCACACTGGTGGGTAGGAATTTGGGGTTGCACCACCCAGAGAACACCCAGATCTCATTCTGGGCAGATTCAAGCCAGGGAACTGTTCCTAGACAGTACCAGAGCCTGGGGGTGGGGAGGGATGGGGGGGTCAAGCATCAATGCCCTGCCATAGCCGACTCACCTTTGGTGCTGTGGTAGGAAGGCTTGAAGCAAATTCCTGAAGGAGACTGTTCTCTAAAAAGCGGCCACTAGAGGGCTCTTCAGGGTTTCTCTCCTCCCCTTGTCCTGCTGGGAGCTGACAGGTTCAGGGAGAGGCTTTGGACCTTTACAAGACCTGCCGAGGGGCTGAATGCAGCTCTACCGTCCAGGTTAGGGTGTTGAACCTAGTTCTGTCGTCTAGGTTACGATAGGAAGATGGATAGCAGGACAGCAGAGGACCTTATTTCTGCTGGATGAGTCCCTCTGAGGCAAAGGGGCTTCTGAGAAGCTCAATTTCTCCATTAAAGTAAATATACATCTAGTAGTTTGCTAATTAATATTGACGTAAGAAATATTCACACCTGTAGAGGATGTTTAGGAGTTTATTTGAACCAAACTGATGACAATTGCCAGGAAGCAACAGACTGAGAAAACGCTCCGGAGAATGGCAGTTTTGCGGGATTTAAAAAACATTTCTTATTAAAGGTATTGGGGGGACATTGGTTAACACAGCTACATTGGTTTCAAGTGTAGAATTCTATGGTTCATCATCTGAGTATTGCCTTGTGTGTTTACCAGCCAAAGTCCAATCTCCTCCCGTCACATTACATTCGACCCCGTTACCCTTCACTCCCCCCACCCCCTTCTCCGGTAGCCACTGTCCTTTGCGTCTGTGAGTTTCTATTTGTTTGTTCGTCTTTGTTTGTTTACCTGTTGCTTTCAGTTTTATATCCCACATATGAAGTTATACGGTTCTCGACTTTATCCTCTGACTTATTTCGCTTAGCATGAAATTCTCAAGATCCATCCATGTCGTCGCAAATGGCAGTATTTCCTCCTGTCTCGTGGCCGAGTGGTACCCCATTGTATATGTACCACCTAGTCCTCTATCGAAGAACGTTTCAGTGTCCACGTCTCGGCCACCGTGAATAATGCTGCAATGAACATGGGGAGGGGGGACGTATATTCTTACAGACAAATTATTTTAATTTTGGGGACAGATACCCAGAAGAGAAATTGCTGGGCCGTATGGTAACTCCATTCTTAATTTTTTGAGGAACCGCTATACTGTTGTCCCGTCTACATTCCCACCAGCAGTGAGTGAGGGTTCCTTTTTCTCCACAAACTCTCCAACGCTTGTTATTACCTGTTTTGTTAATAATAGCCTTTCCCACAGGTGTGAGGTGGTCTCTCATTGCAGTTTGGATATGCACTTCCCTGACAGCTAGTGAGGTTGGGCACCTTTTCCTATGTCTGTTGACCATTTGTATGTTTCTTGGGAGAAGGGTCTGTTCACGTCCTCTGCCCATTTTGTAATTGCTTTGGTTTTTGGTTCTTGAGTTGTGTGACTTCTTTATATATTTTGGATATTAACCTTATTGGAGGTGCTCTTTGCAAATATCTTCTCCCATTCGGTTCATTGCCGTTTTGTTTTGTTGACAGTTTCTTTTACTGTGTGTAAAATGCCTTTTAGTTGGATACAGTCCCATTCGCTTATTTTTGCTTTTACTTCCCTTGCTTTTGAGGTCAAACTCATCAAACCCTCTCTAAGACCAAAGTCCTAACCCATGATTTTGTCTCTGTAGTTTATTGTTCCAGGTTTTACATTTAGGACTTTGATCCATTTTGAGTTAATTTTTGTGTGTGGTGATAAATAGCCAAGCAGTTTCATCCTTTTGCATGTGGCTTTCCAATTTTCCCAGCAACATATATTGAAAAGGCTTTCTTTTCCCCACTGTATGTTTTTGGCTCCTGTATTGAAAATCATTTGCCCATGTACAGGTGAGTTTATTTCTGAGCTCTCGCTTCTGTTCCGTTGGTCTGCATGCCAGTTCTTCTGCCAGCCCCATGCATTGTTTACTGTCACTTTGTAATACTATTGAAGTCAGAGAGTGCAACGCCTCCAGCTTTGTTCTTCTTCCTCAGGATTGCTTTGGCTACTGGGGTCTCTTGTGGTTCTGAACAAATCTGATGATTTTTGTTCTACTAGTGTAAAGATGCCATTGGGATTTTGATGGGGATTATGTTAAATCTGTATATTGCTTTGGGTGATAGGGCAATTTTAACTGTGTTTATTCTTCCACTCTGTGAACACGGAAGATCTTTCCATTGCATTGTGTTTTTTTCAATCTCTTTTAGTAATGCTGTGTAGTTTTCAGTGTCTAGGTCCTTCTCATCCTTTGTTTATTCCTGGGTACTTTCTTCACTTTGCTGCGATCACAAAAGGGATTTTTTTTTTTTAATTTCTTTTTCTGAAATTTCACTGTTAGTGTATAGGAATGCAGTGGGCTCTTGTATATTGGTTTTGTAGCCAATCCTGTGACTATTTGTTTGCTGTTTCTAATAGTTTTTTGGCAGCATCTTTAGGGTTTTCTACGTAAAGAATCATGTCACCTGCAAAAAGTGACAATTTTACTTCTTCATTACCAATTTGGGTGCCTTTTGATTCCTTCTCGTGCCTGATTGCTCTGGTGAAGACTTCTGGAACTGTGTTGAATTGCAGTGGCCTTGTCTGGTCTCTGATCTAAGAGGAAAAGCTTTCCGTTTTCCACCACTGAGTACATTCGCTGAGGGTTTGTCATATCTGGTCTTTATTATGTTGAGGTACTTTCCTTCTATACCCATTCTATTGAGTGTTTTAATCATCAGTGGATGTCGTATCTTGTCAAATGCTTTTTCTGCATCTATTGATATGATCTTACAGTTTTCATTCTTTATTTTGTTACTGTGGTGTATCTCATCGATCGACTTGCATATGTTTAACCATCCTTGTGCCCTGGAATGAACCCCTCTCGATTGTGACATGAGGGGATGTAAGGACAGTTACCTGAGATCCACTGGTGACAGATTAGGGAGGCGGGAGAAAGCAAAGCAGGAACATCTCTGGGATTGGACAAAAAGTAAAACAGAGAGACCCATCCTTCTTTCCCATTGGTGCGTACAGGGCAGTTACCGATGAACACTTATAGTGCCGGGAGCAAGACAGGGGTGAGGGTTCTGTGGTTTCAGCTCCAGCGCCAAAGGGTCTGGAAACAAGGATGATTCTGACATTTCAAAGGCGTGTCACCTTAGATGCAAACGACGATAGACAGGCTCACCTACGGTAAAGATTGACTTTGCCAAAGAAGCTGCAGACCTAGCACGTGACTGCCCGCCGTGACCAGCTTTCCAAAAGGAGTTTTCATGTTGGGACCATCGCACGCGGTTAATGTCTGGTCTCTGAGTTTGTAGGGCCTTCCATGCTGGCCTCCCCTGAGCCTTCCAGGTTTAGCATGTGGCTGCTTTTTCATCCACACCAGTACAAAGTCTGACTAATGTGCACTCCCATCAGCAGCACTTGAGAATTAACCGTGCAGCCACGCCCACATTAACATTGGACATGATCAATCTTGTCCCTTTTACTGACAAGATGGATTAAAAATACATACGGAGCACGTGTTTTTAATGAGCTCCTGCATTTTGTCTGTTCCTGTCCTGTCAGTAATCTTTGCCCGGTGTGGATAGTAATAAGTGATGCGTATTTTAATCCAGAAAGTCTCCCTGTATAATAGACATACAGTTTCCCTACAGCCCTTCCTCCTGGCCCGTCTGAGCGCCTCGGCCTGGCCTGCGTTCTCTCCTTCTCACGAGGACGCGCAGGCTGTGTGCAGTGCTCTCCTCTCTCGTTCGGGACTGAGCCTGTCCATACGTTAGTACCACCTGCCGCAGGTTAACACCTCCCGGAGAAGCGGACCTGTTGGCCCTGTTTGTTGTGTTCAGCAAAATGTGTCCCTTTCGGTGTGATGCAATGGACAAAGGCGGGTTTCAGACTTGGCTTTTTCTCCCGGAGGAATAAATCTAATGCATGGTTTGACCACAATGTGGGCAACGGGGGACATGTCTAGCATCTATGCTATGAGAAAAAGTAAGCACTAAAGCAGAGAGGGGCCTTGTGCTGCTTTAAAAAAAATCCTTACTAGCATAACTTCATATTCACAGTCTGTAACAACTTATAAAGGAATTTTAAGTGTCAGCTCTGGTTTCAGATGACCTGAGGAATTTGCTGTTCAGATTATACATATTTCTTTGAAAAGCATAAAGTTAGCAATTTCTTCAAAATTATAAAAATGACTTATAACCCTACCATTTAGAGATAACCACAAATAACATATTTTAATTTCCTTTTGAGAGCACACACACAGGAATATTGTGTTTTGCCAAAATTAGAAACATAAGATTCTGTATCTTGCTTTTTCACTTATCATTGGCATTTTCTTGCCATTAAATACTCTTTGAAACCTGATTTTCAATGGCTGAATGACATGCCATTGTAAAGATTATCATAATTTATTAACAAACTTCCTTCTTTGCCCAAACAATGTCCTCATGCCTCCATGCTATTTATGTCCTCTCCCGGGCACACAGGATGCTCCCATTTCCCAGCCTCCCTTCCAGTTCGGTTAGGACCAGGCGACTGAGTTCCAGACAATTCATTGTGGGTGACATTGACTCGCCCTGGCCTTGAAACCCACCCACGTCATCCTCCTGCCATCTCTCCTGCTGCTGCAGCCACTCGGGAACCACGTGTGGCAGATGGCGTGGCTGAAGCATGGAAGCAGCCTCCATCCTCAGTCCATGCCTGGAAGAGGAAAGAGCATCCGGTCGGCATCAGACTATGGCCTGAGTGCAAACCGAACCCCTGTGGGCTCCTGCCCACAGCTCAGCAACGCCTTGGGAAATAAGCAGAGGGAAGACCCGCAAGTTGTTTCCAACTTTCTATTATTGTAAGGGAATGCCACCACCTGGGGCCGGTCTTGCCAGTTATGTTGCCAAAATAAGTAAGACATGTCAGGTTGGTTTTGCCCCTATTTTAAATAACCAGATAGCTGTTTTCTCTTTTATATTTTGGTATGATTTTATAGTTCTCTGCAGAGAGATATTTTTTTAAAAATGTGTAAAAGACAAGCAGAAGTGTCTGGAGGATGACCCAAAAGGCTGAACTCGTCCAGCGGAGGGCTGCCCAGCACAAGGGCTCGCTCTTCCCCTGGGAGGGTGTGTGTCCCCACCCAGCCCCTGTGGGTTAGGGGCTCTAGTTCACCCAGCTCTTGGAAGTCAACTTCTAAAATTCGCCAGGGGCCAGGAGCTGGCACTCTCAGTGTACTGCCCCACAGCTGGCATCTAAACTCAGACACCTGGAGCCTAAGGTCTGTCTGTTCGCGCTAGAGGAACCCTGCTAGTTGACAAGCTTGGCCCACACATACCCTTCAGGTCAGTGTCTCACATTCTTCATCATGGGGGGGGTATTTTAACTGATACCTACTGATACCTATATTCATATGGATAAAAATTCAAGAAATACGAAAGGAGAGTTAGAACTCTCCCCTAGACCCCTCAGTCACCCAGTTCTCTTCCCCAAAGGCAACTGATTTTGTTCCTTCTATGTCCTTAAAGAGATTACAATTGATTACAAATTGAGCATAACAACCAAAAAAAATGACGTTCTTTCTGAATCAAGTAATGCATTCTTTGCTTTTTAAAATTACTACTTTTTAAAAATGAAAAACACATGATAAAAAACTAATCTGCAGTCTAAAATAAAAAGTGCAAGACTTCCTTACACACCAGCCCCATTTTTAGACATTCTCCTCAAGAACAACCACAGGTACCTTATAATCCAACTCAAAACATGCTTATGTACATATCTCATACATATTAACAAATAGATGCATGAACATACCGAGTACACGTTTCTCGTTCGTATTTCTGTCAATTATATATCTTGGACATATTTGCATAACAGCAAGTAATCTTCCTTCTTTTGATTTTTATGAATCATAAAAAGCTTTCAGTTTTCCATTAGAAGATCTTTAGGTCGTTACTAGTTTTTTGTTATTACAGTGTTCTTTTTTTTTTTCTATCATCTCTCCATTTCTCCCACAAAGTTTTTCTAATGAGCATCTGTGTGTGTATTATAATTTTGCACGTATGAATGTTCGTAAGCCTACATTTTTAGTCAAGTAAAAATTCTTTTTTTTTCCTAATAATGGAGGAGAGTGGGGAATTTTCAAAAGAAATTCTCTATTAGCGACCTTTTTAAAAACATTTATACCTTCATCTTCAATAAATTCTAGGAAGATGAGTTCTTACAATTATTTCTGCTACAAGCTTTTGATAACATTGATTTAGTAACATGTCTCTCCTTCTTGGGTGTTTCCCCTTATTCTAGTTTAGCTTGGTTATTTTATGTAGAGTTTGAATCAACGTTTATCCCTGGCTTGTTCCCCACAAAGTGCCTCAGAAGTGTGGAAATTACCTGCACATTAGCCCAGAGTGACTAAGCATCTTCTGATCATATTCAGTAATGGACAAAGTAATTGCTGCTGTGTTAGAACTGGAGGAAAGAGGCTCCAGTTAAGAAGCTAAGACTGAAGATGAAAGTGAATGCTTTTAGGAAGTTTTCAGTTTAATCTAGATAAAATTAATTTAGGCACAAATGGAGTCAGAAAGATAAAGGTGCAGCTTACTGTAACTCCTTCAAATAAAATTTGTTTTTGGCATTTGAACAAAGTTCAGGGGAAACTCAAAGACAAGTGAACAGTCAAAATTAAGGATCCATGTTGTAACTTAAAGAGCAGACGCCAAAAATCCTGCAAAGAGGAATAACAAAAAAGGCTAATTAAAATTGAATTCTAAAAAAAATCATATAATGTAAAAGAAGGTAGAAAAGGAGAAATAGAAGAACAAAAAAAGAGGAAACAAAACAGAAAACAAATAGTAAAATGGGAGGCTGAACTCCACCAGATCAATGGCTGCCTTGAATGCGAGCATGCTAAACACTTCCTATCACATTAAAATGCAGAGATTTGCAGAATAAACTTTTTAGCGTCCCGACTACATGCTGTCTGTAAGTGATGCTGTTTAAATATAAATACAAGAGGGACTGAGAAAAAAGGAAAAAGGACTCGTGGGCATGGACAACAATGTGGTGATTGCGGGTGGAGGGGAGTATAAGGGGGATAAGTGGTACTGGAAAAAGTAAAATAAAAAATAAACAAATGAAAATACAACTATACATATTTCAGATCAAACTTAGCAAATAGTTTTCAAAAGTCCCCAAAGTTTCCATCTAATTCCTCCCCAAAGTACTTCCCTCCTTACTGTATTAATGTTCTGTTTTTTTGCATTAACTGCTGCATTCATATTTATTAATTCCCATAACCATTGGCCAAGAGAATCAAAGCAACTGTCTAAACAAACACATATTCAACATTCTCCCTAAACCCAGGGGAGAAAAAATAAAAGATCCAAAAAAGTCCTCCCATTGTCTGGTTTCTGCTAATTTCTGGAACCAGGGGGTGAACACAATTACAATGTCTAGGAGAGGGAGGAATGTGTAAAATCAATCCATCAGTTAGTCTTCAAGTAATATCGACTTCAAGCAAGAAAGGCCTTTAGAACTCTTAAGGATGATGTTACACCTCGTTTAAATTTACTTTGCAGATATCGGGAGGGGAGCAATTCATAATGAAGTAAGAACAGGAAATCCCTGAAATCATCAAATGTGAAAGTTCCATACAATTGCTGGCTCCCTCCACCCTTTTGGGGGAAAAGGGGATATTTGGAAGTGATACATGTCTCTTAACTAATCAAGCTGTATGATATTTTTAGACTTAAAAATTTTCAGAAGGCCTATTTCTTTTTTCATTAAGTTTTCTTAATTTCATTTTAAGTTTTCTTAGAAATAATGCCAGTATCACCAACAGTCATAATCACAGCAGCATGCTTTAAGGCCTAAAAGTGAATCTTGTAAAATATCAAATGTGATACTATGCATCCCCCCAAAAAAAATTCTTATCCCTGAGGGTGATTGATTGTAAGTCGTCATCCACTGCTTAAGTGATGAAGTCACATTCTTCAGAAAACTCCCAATTCCTTCACACCCCGTCAGTTTGGTTACCAAATACTGCCAAACATGTGATTATAGATATTTGTAGTAGATGAACAAATAGAATCATAATTAAATAGCTGATTTCATATATCTATATCCATATTTATACCTATACCCATATCTACATCAGTATAATGTTATATCCAACATTGCAATTACGGTTTAGATCCATTTCCCCTGACAAGTTGGACGGGTTAGGGATATATTCCACTGAGGCCTCCCCTGTAAAATTACAGTTACATACTTGAGACTTTCCCGGGGAAGATAAGAGGATGATGGAGGATGGATCAAGGATCATTCCCAGGTGTTTTGATTTGGTATCTAAATTAAAGGTTGGGCCATTCACATAATATAAGAGAATCAGATAGGGAAAAGTGATGAGTTTGAACTTGGCCCTACTGACTTTGATGTACAAAGTTGGTCTGGGGTTCAGATGAAATAATTGCAACAGAAAGGAAGATTCTAGGGTCGTCGGTGCACAAGTGATCGTGAAATCAGGACCGCGCATGTGGTCTTTCAGGAGACTGTATTCAGCGAGAATGTCAAGGATGGAGCCCTGGGACACACCAACACCTAAGGGACCCATAGAGAACAAGAAACCCAAGGTGACAGAGAAGAGAGTCAGGGAAATAGAGGAACGTGGGGAGAGTTGTGCCACTGAAATCAAAAGCAAGAGGAAACATCGGGGTACTGCGGTCCTTAGCTTAATAGGCAGTTGGTATTTTTCATCTTTTTCTTTTTCTTTTTTTTAAAGAGGGAGAGAAACATCAATGTATGTTTGCCTCTTGAGCGCCCCCTACCGGGGGCCTGGTCCACAACCCAAGCATATGCCCTGTCTGGGAATCAAACCAGTGACCCTTTGGTTCACAGGCCGGCACTCAATCCACTGAGCCACACCAGCCAGGGCTCATCTTTTTCATTTCAGCTATTTTCAGGATAATTATTCAAAGTGACCTTTAGAATATGTATCACATGCACACCTTGCTAGAGATGCTGTTACAAATCACCACAAATTTAGTGGCTTAAAAATTACAGGAATTTGATTTCTCACAGTTCTAGAGTCCTACCGTCTGAAATCAAGGTGAAGGCAGGTGAGATCCTTCCCAAGGGCTGGGGGGTGGGGCGTTGCCTACCTTCCCCCTAACTTCTGCTGAAGGCCAGCAGTCCTTGGCGTTCCTCGGTGTGAGGCACAGTAACGCCAGTCTCTGCCGCAGTAGTCACATGGGTGTCTTCCCACTATTCTTCCCGAGTGTCTGCGTCCAAACTGCCCTCTTCCTATGAGGACAGCGGTCATTGGATTCACCCAGTAGGACCTCTCTTGCCTTGATTAAATCTGCAAAAACAATCTTCTCAAGTAGGCTCATATTCTGAGGTTCTGGGGGGACACGAATTTTTGGAGGACATTGTTCAACCCGCCATCCTAAGGGTCTGATCACAAAGTTGCAAGTATTACAGCAGCTAGACTCTAGAAAGAGGGGTAAAGGGCAATGAAAGTGGCGCACACGGTAATTGAATTTTATGTGGGCACCTTGGAAGAGGTCATGACTCCCACCTGACCCCAGGCCCAGACCTAGGCAATCAGAGGTTCCTCGCCCCTTCCCATTTCCTTAGGAGACACCTGCAAAGGACGCTGCCTCAAGAGGGACTGTGTTACTGAGACCAACAGGATGGGATACTTCACTGAGCCCATTAGGGCCTCCATATAAACTCTTTAAATTCCGGCGGGAGGGTGTGGAAATGCACACACCCCCTGGCCAGCCAGATAGCTCTCACATGTGAGTTCCCTTGCTTACTAAAGCTGCACTTACCTGTCCAGAGTGGCCTGCCTCAGGGGTCGGAGGCCAGTTTCTCCTTCATCTGGGGGAGCTCCTGAGGCTTCACACCAAGAACACTGCATTTTTTTTTTTTTTTTTGCACCTTAGTTTCCTTCAGTTGTAATAGGAGACCAAAGTAAGTTAAGACTCACTTTGTAGAATCTGTTGACACTGGACATTTTTTATTTGGCATCTCACCTGCTCTGGGAGATACCTGTCTGAACACTATCAATAAGGAAGTCACTTCTTTTTCTCTCAGTGAAATACCGAGTTGGAAAGCCTTTCTAACCGGTGGCGACCTGGTTTGCCAGTGTCCACAGCCGTGCAGATGGCTAAACTAATGGACCCTTTAAGATTCTTGAAGTAATGGGAGGTGTGGCCAAGGAGCACACAGTTATTAGGCAAAAGTACTTTTTCTTCATTATCATCAAATATTTACCACGCACCATAGTCTTTGTGGCACCATCAGGTATTAAGTGTGTGTTCGGGCATAAAAGAAAGTCTTTCCCAGTGATGACATTAGGGAGG